>NC_134268.1:141965338-142567838 GCF_031893055.1 Leptodactylus fuscus
GGGTTGCACACTGCCTGAACAGCACTGAATTGCTCTGTATCCCTGTTTTGGGATTACTCACTGCCTGAAAAGCTGGGTTCAGCCTATATGGCTGGACTGAATTGCTCTGTATCCTTGTTAGGTGTTTGGGGGGACACTGCCTCCAAAACTGGGTTGAGCGTATCTGGCTGGACTGAATTGCTCTGTATCCCTGTTAGGTGTTTGGGGGGACACTGCCTGCAAAGCTGGGCTGAGCGTATCTGGCTGCATTGAATTGCTCCGTATCCCTGATTTGGGGAGACACCCTGTTGAAATCTCGACTCCTCTCCCTGCAGTGTATAGCTCTGAAAAGGGTTGTTGTTGTTCTTCCGTTTTTCCCTGCCTACTAGAAGCTATCTAGCCCTCAGCAGATCTCTCTCTCTCTCTCTCTCTTGTCCCACTTCCCCTGCACAGTTATTGGTGCTAAAAAAGCACCAGGGAAGGTGGGAGGGGATATGAATTTTTACTGCAAATGCCGCGTGGTATTCGATTGCAAACAAATACCTCGAACGGCCTGATATTCGATCGAATACCTATTCGATCGAACGGTGTTTGCTCATCTCTATTGTGAATGTTTTCAGTTGGAAAAAGGTCTTCCTCAGACTCTCAGTACTACAGTTATGAGAGGGAAAAACTGGGTTCCCCAAAAAATGCAGGAACTGACAGATCTACAAAGCAATAAAACAAGCTATCTAAATCTTGCACAGCGCTGGGAGAAAGAACTAAGGCTATCCAAGCATCTTCACCAGAGCACACTGCAAAGCCAGTTGGACTCATGCTGGATTTGGACCCAGGTTATTGCCCCCAGAAACTTAGTGGTAGAAATAGATACTCTGCAATCTAAAAATCAAACCAGAATGTGCAGGAATACTTGCTAGGTAAAAGTGTAAATAGTACCCAAGCCAAGGTCCATCTGAGAGTAAACAGTCAACAACAAAATCAGAAAACTAGGTAACAATGGGAAAACAAGCCAAGGTCAGTATTACAACCAGGTATACACAAAGCTCAGGACCCAAACTAGTATGAATTAACTAGAAGCAGGCAAATGGAGAATTGAGAGCAGACCTTAAACATCCCTCCTCAACTGCTAATTGGTTCAGCATAAGACAGCTGTAGAACATTTCATATGTTCACAACCTTGAAGTGACAACAGCAAGCAATGCTACACACTGAGATTCTTAACAGTACCCTCCCTTTCATGAGTAGTCACCAGGTCTTAAATTCCTAGACCAGGTTTCAATGGAAACTTCCTTTCCAGATTTTTTACCAGAATATTTACATGAACAGAATGTGCTTGTACCCAAGTTCGTTCTTGTGGACCATAGCTCTTCCAGTGTACTAAATATTGGAGTGCAACTCAATTGGTGGCCTGTCTGACCATTGGTCAAAATGACATGAGGAAGAAATAATCTAATTGTATCCTCAGTTTAGTACAAAAGGCTTTCCAAAATTTAGAGACAAATTATCAGGAATCCCATGTAATCAAACAATTATCAATAAATAATCTGGACAGATATCATTCAAGTGTTGAGCAAATGGAATGAAATTACATATTTAACTTCTCAGAAGAAGGTAAATCAGTAATGAAATAGATTGGTCCATGGTCTTTGAAGGACTGGCAGTGGAAGAAGTTTGCCCACAGAAGTCTTGGTCTGAGCACAAGTACTGCAGATCGAAACAGCTGTCCTCGATTGAGAGACTATAACCTGGTAATAATCCCAGCGTCATTGCTAAACAAAGGCCTCTTGGAAGGTCGGGCATGAGGCTAAAGGGAGCAGCCATTATTGGGTTATTTCACTGGAATCCTGTCTTAAGACAGGCTTGCACATTCCAGTGAGCGCCCTCTATTGGTTTGCAACAATGAGGCAGCAACTGTCTTCCTAATTACATCATGGAAGGCGGATTTGCATATTCTTCCCATAGTTCCTTGCAAAGTGGAGTGCTAAAGGCTTAACAAGTCTCCACACACCTATATGGTGGTCTCTCCCTAAGGAGTGACAATATCCCCCGAACCCTGTCTAAGCCTCTCACCTCTACCAGGTTATAGTCCTCTCTACATCGGGCTGATGAGATCCAACCAGATCGAAACAGCTGTCCTCGATTGAGAGACTATAACCTGGTAATAATCCCAGCGTCATTGCTAAACAAAGGCCTCTTGGAAGGTCGGGCATGAGGCTAAAGGGAGCAGCCATTATTGGGTTATTTCACTGGAATCCTGTCTTAAGACAGGCTTGCACATTCCAGTGAGCGCCCTCTATTGGTTTGCAACAATGAGGCAGCAACTGTCTTCCTAATTACATCATGGAAGGCGGATTTGCATATTCTTCCCATAGTTCCTTGCAAAGTGGAGTGCTAAAGGCTTAACAAGTCTCCACACACCTATATGGTGGTCTCTCCCTAAGGAGTGACAATATCCCCCGAACACAAGTACTGCAGGCAGAGACATAGGCTATGGTATCATGAGACACTGTTTGCCACTAGGGCAGTTTAAAGGTTAGTATTTTAGTTCCAGAACTTCCCGGGTGACCACACTAAACTGAATAATGTAATTCATTCAATAACCTAAATCCAAATTGAGATAGTCTGAGGGGCTGATTGTTATTTATACCTAATGTCAGAATCAAGATCAGAAGAAATGGGAGAGATTACGATGCCCTCAGAGGAATTTCATTACTGATTTACCTTCGCCTGAGATGTGTTATTTCATTCCATTTGTACAACTCTTGAATGATAAGACTCTGTCTAGATTATTTATTGATAATATTTTTTTAGCTTAAATTGTTTTCATGATAATATAGTGACTGACAGAAGGGTTCAATTTGTCTCTAAATTTTGGAGAGCCTGTGTAAGCACCATGACTCCTTCTCTGTTTATATAGTATCATACCTTTCATAGCTGCCATGTAATGTAACTACAGCCTCATCCTATACTCATCTATGTGACAAAACAGGTGCCAGGACCCCTTCATCAGCTACCTGCACCCTTATCAATAATAATTATTGGGAAATCATTATTTATCTGCAGGGACTATTATTTAAAAGGAGAGCTAAGATTTTTTATTATAAATAACTAGCCTCTGCCTGCGACTTCATCTGCGTGTTGTTGGCGTTCAAGAGCCACCTATATTCAGCAAATTTCTGCTGTCAATGGTTTGCCTGCTCCGGCATTTCAGCAGCTCTCAAGCTTTCCTGCTACTGAACTTTTTCCTTGCACCGTTCCTGTGATTGTTCCGGCATCTCAGCAGCTCGCTGGGATGCCATATAATGAGTGTGTTGTTGGTGTCAATGATCTGTCTGCTCCAGCGTTTCTGGTGCTCTAAGAGCTGCTTAACTCCTAGCTTGCTCAATTCTCCTCATCTCCACTTAAGAAAAACTCTGTTGACTTCTGGCTACCTTCATATATCTTATTTTTTGAGAATTTTGCGACAAATTAGATTTTTGTTTTCCCAGCATGTTCAAAATTGTGAAACTGCCTATTTGGATTAAAGGGTTTTCCCATCTCAGTGTGTCAGCACACTGCCTGAAGCAGATCATATAATATGCAACTGTTTGTACACAATGGAATCAGTGTTATCTGTGTGTTTACATAAGAGATAACAGACCTGGCTTTATCAGCAAACTTCAATTAGCTGACAGAGTCCTGCTGGCAAGAGCAGCTTAAAATAGTATACGAACATAAATTCATAACAGTTGTGAAGCCATGTCATTTACTGGGATAAAAAGTAGCCTATGTGTTAATCGAGGTTACAAACTATCTATGTGAGTAACAAACATCCAAACTTTCACATTTATAATATTAGTAGGAAGGATTTTACAATATTAGTAGGAAGGATAGGATAGGATAATACGCTAAATAATCCCTGCTTATCAATAGGGCTCCTTATCAGTAATTGTTCCTCCATATAAATAATAGTCCTGCTTATTAATAGTTCTCCCTTCTAAATAGTTCCCTCTTACAAGTAATAGTCCCCATTATCAGTAATAATCCCTCCTTTATAAATAATAGTACGTTAATACCTTATAGTTCTCCTTTTTAAATATTAGTGCCCATTTATAACTAGTAGCCCCATCCCCCATTATAAATAATAGTTCCCCTTTATTTATACAGGGAAACTATTATTTATAAGGGAGAACTGTTATCAGGGGGAATCTTATTTTTAAAGAGGGCTTTTGTTTAAGGGGAAACTATTGTATATAAGGGGAAAACATTTATTTTTAAGGGGGCTATTATTTATAATATTTACTCATCATAATAGCCCTTTATAAATAATACTTCTTCCGCTATAGATAATACCCCTTATAAATAATGTGTTCATGTTCAGAAATAAGAGCCCCCTCAGTTGTAATTGCTCCCTTAGGGTGCATGCACACTGAGTAACGCCGGGCGTGTATGAGAGCCGTACACGCCGGCATTACGGCAGACTGCCGAACACTTCCCATTCACTTCAATGGGAGCGCTCGTAACAGCGGCGTTTACGAGCGCTCCCATTGAAGTGAATGGGAAGTGTTCGGCAGCCCTGCTGTAACGCCGGCGTGTACGGCTCTCATACACGCCCGGCGTTACGTAGTGTGAATGCACCCTTAATCTTTAAAAACAAAAAACTCTTTAAAAAAAATCTTTTACTCACCTTACCGCAATCCCCTGATGACTGGAGCAGCTAACATCTCTTGTTGTTGCACTCTGGTTACAGCTCCCTGCTCTGTTATAGGCTTCAACAAAGGTGTAGCTAGGGTGTCAGCATGGGGGGGCGATCATGTCCAGGTGGGCCTCCAACTTCGTATACTGATATTATCACCATACGGTAACAGTATAGTGGTATATATCGGCTGTACATAGGGCTCTGCAGGCCATTTAGGTGAATACAATGCAGTAACATTTAATGACTTACAGGTAACGTCTCGTCTAATCGTTCACATTCCCCGTCTCTTCCATCTGGACTGCCGTGACCAATTTTTTCGATCTCTTGACATCTTTGTAAAGTGCACAGAATTTTGTTTTGACAATTACAGATGAAGAAATGCTCTTCCTGCCTCCCAACTTTTGATTTATACCTCAAATAGCCCCACAGGCAGTTGATACACATTCAAAATATTGTAAGTGCAATAAATTAAATTCTACAAAAATGCTAAAAGTTCCCACAACTGTATTTTCTACTGTGAACTCCTATATAATAATTCAAAATTTCAGAATCTTTTAGCACAATAAGCTGTGCTACTGTTTTACATATTGGTAAATGAATATGGTCTACAAATGAAATATGCATTCCGCCTTGAGCATAGTCTAAAATAAGAACAATTTACCCAGTTTGCAATATACTGCAGGTGTTAGATCCATTCATAGAATGACATACTTGTCTTACAGCATGCCAGCTATTTCTGGTACATATGGTAATCAGCAGCATCTCCTATCTGCCTAAGACCTAAAAATACCATCTCATAAATATAGTCTGCCTAAGAATTTAATAGTGCAAGGTACAGATGAATAATGACTAAGTTCAGTTTTGTTTCCGCTTCTCAATATGATTGATATCTGCTGACATGTTTAAGAATGTATAAGAAGGAAGGTGGATGATTATGCTAATAAAGCCGTGAATGTGACTACTGTGTATTGATAACTACTTCCTTTATAGGTTGCCATGTCTTTTTGTCTGGAGAAGTCCATTTTGGTTGGTTTTTCCTGTGACAAAGTGGGGGTGTTCTATGTAAGAACCAGTAGTTCAAAGAATAATCTCATAATAAGATATGAAATCAGAACACTAATTAAGTGCTTTGCGTCACAAATAGCAATGGGTGAAACTCCTAAGATTCGTTTAGTACCTAGTGGCTCTGGTCCCTAATTTGTTTCAGTCATATCTCAAGCCGTATATCAACACAATGCCACTGTCTTCACTAAGCCAAAACTTATTTTAAAATGGACTAAGGCAAAGCAGAAAACTATTCTGTGATCAGATTGATTGAAATGTGGAATTCTTTATGGAAACCACAGATGCCATATCATGTGGACTCAAGATACAATATGAAAAGATAACCAAGGGTGTGAAGGGGGTGGGTGGGAGAGAAGCCTCAGTATGTAAGGAAAAACAAGAAGGGTGTGCGTGGAAGGGAAAATGGGTAGATCCTGAGGGTTATTTGACAGCATAGGACAATGATGGCGAACCTTTTTGAGACCGAGTGCCCAAAGTGCAACCCAAAACCCAATAAATTATCACAGAGTGCCAACACGGCAATTTAACCTTAAAACTCTGTGGATCTACAATTGCGGACCCACAAATTACAGTCACGTGACTGGGGCTTTACAGAGCTTGTACTGAGAGGTAAAGGTCTTTGCATTTGGTACTTTTAAACAATTAATGTTCACTATTTACATCGCACAAGATCTGTTTTATAGTGACCGTGAAATGTTATTACATCCTGTACTAATATCACGTCTGCTATAACACATATACTGTGTGATATAGGGGCAACATGGTGGCTCAGTGGTTAGCACTGTAGCCTTGCAGCGCTTGAGTTCTGGGTTCAAATCCTGCCAGGAGCAACATCTGCAAGGAGTTTGAATGTTCTCCCCGTGTTTGCGTGGATTTCCTCCCATTCTACAAAGACATACTTAAAATAAATAAAGGAAAAAATGTACATTGTGATCCCTATATTGGGCTCACAATCTACATAAATAAAAAAAAAAAAAACAGATACTGTGTGATATAAGTAGTGAAGGGCCTCCACACAGTACAATCTGCCCTGCAGTGGCCCCCACACACAATACAATCTGGCCCGCAATGGCTCCCCCACATAGTACAATCTTCCCTGCAGTGGCCCCCCCCACGCAATACAATCTGCCCCCACAGTGCCGCCCACACACAGTACAATCTGGCCTGCAGTGGCCTCCACACAGGATTATACCTGTATACTACACGGTAGCCCCCTCCCACACAACATGAAATGGTCCACAGTAGCCCCCTCCAACAGCATAAAATGGTCCACAGTAGCCCCTCCCACACAACATGAAAGGTCCGCAGTAACCCCCTCCCACACAGCATAAAATAGTCCACGGTAGCCCCCTCCCACACAACATGAAAGATCCACAGTAAGACCCCTCCCACACAACATGAAAGGTCCACAGTAGTCCCCTCCCACACAACATAAAAGGTCCACTGTAGCCCCCTCCCCAGACAGTACACATGTGCACAATATACTTACCTGAAAAGCTGCCCCTACACACAGTATTATGCCCCATAGTGGCCCCTGCACACAGTATTATGTCCCTTAGTGACCCTTACACACACTATTATGCCCCATTGTGGACACCCATGAGCAATTATTATACTCTGGGGTCTTTTCAGTCCCCAGAGTATAATAATCAGAGACCGAGATAGGATACAAATATAAAAAACAATGTTACTTACCTATCTCTGGCTCCGTTGCAGGCCTCGGTGGCCTCGGCCTTCTTTAATGATGTCCAGGACCTCACATGATAGGGACCTGGGACCGGGTCATGTGACGTCAAGGAGCGTCCAGAAGTAGGCCCGAACCTGCCCGGAGCGTGGAAAGGTAGGTAACATGTTTTTTTATGTTACCTGACCCCTGAGTATAATAATAATGTCTGCCAGGATCGGTAAGTAAATAGGGCCCGTTACCGGCTGGAGTAACTCCAGCCGGTAATGCAGAAAAAATTGCAGTGGTAGCGGCTGTTGCTGGGCCCCTAATGTCCCAGGCCCTGTGGCAGCCCCCCTGCTACCCCGGTAGTTACGCCACTGAGGGGAACCTAGGTTATGTTCGAAAGGAACATCAGATTAGTGCATGGTAAATGTTCCATTCATCAAAACAGCATGACTTGCAGAAGAAGAGTCCTTCTTGAAGTCCAGACTTTTCACTAGTAGAAAACATTTGGCACATTATGACACTAAAAATCCAGCATAGAATACCCAGAACTGTCAAGAATTGCCCTATATCAGACCATCAGACAAAAATGGGACAATATTGTTCTCCAAAAATTATAAGAATTGGTTTCCTCATTTCCTAGAGATTTACAGACTGTTTCTAAAATGAAGAGTGGATGCTACACAATGATAGACATGGCCCTGAAGTCCAGATGGACTTTGATTAATTTGGGGTTCCAAGTTACCAGCATCAGAAACTGTATAGGAAATAATTGATCCACTATCTGAAAACAAAAACAGAACCACAATACATTCATAGGACAGATCTGAAAAGAGTAAATGGTCAATATCAAGGAGATGCCATCAGAGGCAGTATCTAGAGGCAAAACTTATTTCAAATACATGCACGGATGGCGTTACACATGCATCTACCTCCCTAAACAGGTGAGTGTTTTACCTAAGACCCTCTAATTAGAGACTGGACTTATATTATTTATAGCTCCCATTTGTGAGTGTTTGTCTGCTACTGCCAGTAATTTTTTACCAGTTAGCTGTAGGAAGGCTATTTTTTGTACTTTTTGCTGAAGGTCTCTACACCAATCAATGATGTAAGACCTGATGATTACCCCTCACTACTGTGGTGGGGATTATGATTTTTTATTATCTTTCCTAAAACACTAGTAAAATCCCCTGATGATCGGTGCCAATGCACTTTGAAACGCGTAGGCAATGGTAGGGACATTATTTTTGTTGAGGGTACAGTTTGGAACTGCCCTTGTTAGAGCGGGAGTCACTTCTGGGACACAGGGATGGTACCCCAAGGATAGTCCAGGGACTGTCTTAGTCTCCTATGACTTTATCATCCTGTTATCCATGTGACTATAGACTGGGTAAGATCTGACCATTTTCTTTTCTTGGTGTACATTTGGTTACATATTAGGTCATTGTGCTGATCCTCTAGATTTTGAGATCATTATCCTAATATAGTGAGTATCAGTGTTTTGCATGTTCACTTTCTTATTGTTGATCGTTTTAGGGGTATTTATTAAAAGTTACGTTTTATATATTTGTGCATCAGTGCCTATTTGTGAACAAGAAACAAGCTGAGGGTCAAAAAAGCAATCTAATAGACACAATCCAGGTTCAAAGTCAAACTAGAGTACTACATTAGCAGGCAGGCTTTTCAGGAGGGAAGGGTCTCAGCTAATTGGACAAGCCCCAGAAATTTCTGAAACTGCAGAAGCTTCTCTTTTTGATATGGTAACCTTAAAGCTATAGAAGCTGTACTGAGAATCCTTACAATTCTAACATTAGAGCAAAATGATTTACTGGAGAAAACTGTATAATTGAAAAGTGGTTTTAGTTCCTTATTGGGCTTATCATTGTTTTACATCCAGAACCTGGATCTGTCATCATAGATTATATCATTCCATAATCCATAGAAGTCATGGTTTCTCATTCATCAACTCACCACTGCAAATGGAGGGTGTGATGGCTGGCAGTCAATGGCAGGTTACATAAAGAGTGTTGTGACACCAAATTGCCACCTCTTAACACCTGGGAATGGTATTGTCAGAGACAAGGGTATATGTCTGAATGGTAGACAAGGAAACAGTTGATTCTAATGGTAGTCTATATAGCAGCTAGGTCACAATGCCTTGATCAAGAGGTACATTATCCAAAAGTAGAATCTGAGAACATTTTTTATCAGGCTTCAGGAGAAGCTCTTTTAACTGTGTTCATTTTATAGGACTACAAAATTGATATAATATAATTGAGCATACAAAAACTACAACCTGTTCTTCAATAGTAAACTACAACAGAATTAAAACCTAAAAATGTTATAAAGCATCTATCACACTGGGAGCAAATACTACATTTTACCTGCATCCACTACAGTGTTATGATCAGCAAGTTACTTAAAAAAAAATAATAATAAAGAAAACATGCGGAGCCCAACTGGGCTCTAAACCGCAGGGCTACCCTGGTGTGAATTGGACCTGACAGTTAACGTCACTGCCGGGCTACACTACCATCTGGGTGATTCTCTGTTACTTCACAGAGAAGACCTCTGTAGTACAGAGCACCTGCCAGAGGAATAGAGTCTAGCTAACAAACCTGTGCTAGACTGTGACAAACTAAACTGTGTGCTCACAGTTGCTCACTAAGCTGCAACCTAAAGCAGCTATCTCCTAATATAGATTTCAGAAGGGAGACCCACTTCCACAACACAAAAAACACAACACTAACTCAATAGCTGCAGGAACACACACACAAGAATCAAGTGCAACTAGCAGACCACTAGCTGCACCTACATAGTCACGATTCATAAATGAGGCTAGAGCAGTGGTCCCAATCAGTCAGCCCAGCCGCCCAAGTCGGGAGCCATTAGTCGACACCACTGTCAGTCGGATAACCAACACACCAACAGGTACAGTTCCTGGAACATATGCTGAATGTATCCATCGCCTCTTCCCCCCATGCAACCAAGATATGCCAGAGAAGTATGTATGGCATATAATGAGCTAGTATGTGTAATACCCCCTAAATAAGTCTTTAATGTAATAGACGGTTTAACATAGTTCTTCTAACTTAGCGCATTGCCTTCACTGATTCTTGATAGAAGCTTATCAGATATACAGAAGGCTTGGTTTCTTCTGCCAAGGGCTGACTCAGGAAACCCCTGCCTAGCACAGTACACACTTGTTATACCAGGAATTACATTATCAGAGCAAGGTAACATGGAACCAGAGGAGACTAGTTAATATTTAAATTTTATATTAAGTAAAGTTACAACATTGAGGAAGTTAGCAAAATAATAATAAGATGATAGGACAGTAAAACAAATGCAGTATTATATAATTCTCTCCGACTCTAAGTGGGACAGAACTATTTAAAAATAATGTTGAGGATATATAGATAGATGTTATATTAACGGCCATAAATACTGGTAATACTATAATCTCACTAATATAATACACTGTAAATGCATACAATAAAGAATAAATGTACAATTAAGTGTGATTTTGCTGAAGCAACACCATAGCCATACATAAGATACAATGTTCAAGTCATTGTTTTGTCACGATTGCATACTGCTTCCAAAGAGGGCAACATGAAATACATGCTGTACTGTACTGCATCTTGGTTCCATTACAAATATTAAGACAATTGCTCATAAGCAACAGAAACACATACACAAGTACATTTGCTAAAGACCTCTTACAGGTAAAGATGTATACAGCTAACCCATACCTCCCAACCATCAAAGCACAATCAGAAGGACAGAATATGCAGCACAACTCAGCAAATTTATTCCCATCCACTTCCACTTTGACTCTGTCCATTCCCATCCATTTCTCTTTGTGTCTCAAAAGTATAATGCTCCTATAGTCACCCTAACATGAGATGCCCCTATATTATAATGTCCCCTCTAATTGCCCTCACAATTTAATGTACTCTTCCAATTAACCAACAGTATAAAGTCCCTCTCTCCTGGTGCACCCTCAGTTTAATATCCTCTCCATCTGCCCCAACAGTATAATACTCCTACACATTTTAATGCCCCTCTCACAGTTACCCACACAGTTTAATGTCACCGCCAGTTCCCCAAAGTTTAATTTCCTCCCTCCAGTTCCCCCACACTATAAATTCTTCCTACATTTAATGTCCCCCAACCAACTGCCCCAGTTTAATGTCCCCCTCCAGCAGCCCATTTTAATGTCCCCCTCCATCTGCCCCTACAGTTTAATGTTTCTCTTCAGTTTCAGACACAATATTATGTCGCTATCTTTGTATCAAGGAAACATAAAAACAACCCTAATACCTACGTTGCCCTATTCCTCTGCTGTTCTGTTTACTGTCTTTGGTTCTGGCCGCTTCAGGTGCGATTTACAGTAAGTGATATCACTACATTGTGTCTACTATTCCTGGGGCAGAGACAGGGGCCAAAAGGTGATGACTCCCTGCATCTCAACTCTAATATTTAACTCATCTGTGGAAACCTGAACATACCTCTCACTGACTTGGATACTTGGGACAGGACCCAGAATCCAGGATTTTTCTGCCAAATCTGTCACAGTTTGGAGGTATGGCTCACTTCTCTTAAGTATTAACGTTTTCTGGATGAAAAGTTCCCACCAAAACCAGCTCCAGACTTTGCAGTTAAAGAGGACCTTTCACCATATCCGGGCACAGGCAGTTCTATATACTGCTGGAAAGCTGACAGTGCGCTGAATTCAGTGCACTGTCGGCTTTCCCGATCTGTGCCCGGTGTGAAGAGCTTACGGCCCGGTACCGTAGCTCTTCTATGGTCAGAAGGGCGTTTCTGACCATTAGCCAGAGACGTCCTTCTGCCTCGCGGCGCCAATCGCGCTGTACTGTGGAGCCGGGAGGAACGCCCCCTCCCTCTGCTCACACAGCTCGTCCGTAGACGAGCATTATCAGGAGCGGGAGGGGGCGTTCCTCCCGGCTCCACAGCAAAGCGCGATTGGCGCCGCGAGGCAGAAGGACGTCTCTGGCTAATGGTCAGAAACGCCCTTCTGACTGTAAAGCGCTACGGTACCGGGACCGATAGCGCTTTACACCGGGCACAGATCGGGAAAGCCGACAGTGCGCTGAATTCAGCGCACTGTCAGCTTTCTGGCAGTATATAACACTGCCTGTGCCCAGATATGGTGAAAGGTCCTCTTTAACTGAAAAAACAAGGAAAAGTCATTCATTTAAGTAATATACCGTAAGTAATATAATAATATAATGTAAAATAATTATTTTTCAGTCACTGATGCCTCTAGTGTATATTCAGAATCTTCTTGACCATGTTAAAAATCAAGTGCTTGACAAGAAATAATATCTCATGAATTCTGATTTTTAATTAAGCAGCAAATATGAATATATCTGCTTCTCTGAAATAACATCTATTTCTGGATTAGCATATTTTAATCAAGGCACCAGAGTCTCATACAGCGGGGGGGAGATTTTACATTAATTGCTAATCCTTCACTGTTAAAAATATATATGAGCTTTAAGTAAACTTAATGCAAAATCTGCCACTGCAAGTAGAAAAATATTCATCATTGCAAGAGATTTTTTCAGGATCAAGATTATAGCCCAACAAGCTCACAACACCAGTGCCAAATAGGTGTGTAAAAGAGAATGGGTCAGCTCTCCTGAAATGTTTGGCTCATAAAATACTTTTAGTCCTCATGAAAAGACAACGCTGTACCCTATTTTTTTAGAACTGCACTGTGTTATTCACTTTCAGAGAGGAGAAAATTAATTACAAAAATTGAGTGCAGAGATGTTGTGAACAAGTGTTCATGGTGGTCTGGGCCCACATAGTAATGGGAAATGTTGCCAAATGCTGCTACAATGTACAGATGTGTCTGATGGTGGAGAGAAGTTGTGCAGGGGGTCCAAGCTGAGCTTTTGCACCATAGCCCGTGAGCCTTTATTCATGGCATGTGCCTTCATATTCCCACACTGTCAGCTTAACAATATGTGTTGGAATACACCCCTTTTACAATGGCAATAGAAACACCAATCAATTAATTTATTCTTACACTTCAAAGGGAAAAAACAGAGGACCCATACACTATAGACGATATTCCAATAAATTAATGTGCCAAAATAGATGTCAGGAACGCTGAAAGCCTTTTTTATCTTGGTCAGCAAGGTCCCTCCAATGTGTATAATCAGCTTAATCAAACTATAAACTCCATAGTATCAAGGTTCATACAAAACAGAAAATAAAATAAAGCAAAAAAATAAAAAATATCCTCATTTAACCTAATCTTCCTGTGAAATCATCAACTAGGTGGTCTGGGTTATAAAACAAATTAAAACAAACTGTAAACATATAATAATAATAATAATAATAATAATAATAATAATAATAATAATAATAATAATACCAGTTTTTATACTTAAATGTAATCCTTAACTTAGGAAAATTGGCTTTTTTTTTAAATTAAGGCATTTTGCTCTCGCAACCTTTGTTTTTCTACAATTTAGGTGGAATCTGATTAGATTATGGTCACTGTTAAGAAGGCTTTCACCAACAGTAACATTTACAAAAAGTCCTGCATTATGAGAACTGCTCAGATACAGCAGAGCATCCCCTCTAGTTATATCTTCTACAAGTTGAACAATAAAACTGTCTTGCATAAAGTTGATGAATCTCCTTCCCTTTGCAGACGATGCACAACCCTGACCGCTTTCAATACCGTTAAGATCTCCCATCAAAACCACTGTATCCGCCTGTGCAACCTGCTTAATTTGCTTATACAACTGATCCTCTAACTCAGGGGTAGGGAACGTACAGCTCTCCAGCTGTTGCAAAACTACAACTCCCAGCATGCATACTTGCTCTGCTGTTCTTGTAACTCCCATGGAAGTGAATGGAGCATGATGGGAGTTGTAGTTTCACAGCAGCTGGAGAGCTGAAGGTTCCCTACCCCTGCTCTAACTTCTCAGTTATATTGGGGGAGTCTATAGATTATGCCAAAAAGTATTTTTATGAGTGGTCATATACTTTTGCAATTCTACAGTTCACTTCCAAGGATTCCACAATCTTCACCCACTTTTGCCTCTTTCAGACTTACTTTCTTTCCACTTTTGATATGCATACATCTCCATTCCTTTTAATCTTGTCTTTGAAAAGAGTGTAAAACTCCTGGACCACCACCTCACACCAACTATATCAATGTTTTCCTCCTGGACCAGAGCTTCAAGCATCTCCAGTTTGCCCGATGGCATTTGGGAACATATACTTTAAGGGCTAGTTCACACAGGCAAAGAGGGGGCGGATTATGGCGCTGAATCCACGTCATAATCCGCCTGCTCACAATGGAGGTCTATGTAGACCACCAGGATACTTTTTTTCCGTGAGTGGCAACATGCCCTTTCTTCAGGCGGACTCCGCGGCTGATTCAGCCGCAGCGCCCGCCTCACGAAACCTCACTCCGGAGTAGGCACATTCATTTGAGCCTACTCCGGAGTGGAGAGCCGCGACAAGATAACGTGCACTGCAACAGCATCCTATAGCGGCAGCCGCCCCGTGATATGCACACGCGTAATTGCATGTGAACTTAGCCTAACTTGCCATTCAAGTTCACACATTAACTTCTAGAAATATTCATTCATGAAGTTTTATGGCCAAATTCATCTATATATTTTGATTGTAATATAGATTTCCCTATCATCTGTTCTAATCCCCCATCTAATCCATTTATACACCCACCGCTACAGCCTGTTCCCTCTCTGATCTATCTACTATATTTGCTGTGGAAGAATAGCTGGGTAGTGGCAGCAGTGCCAATCTAAACAGTCAGAGACAAAGTCTGGGGAAAACAGGTTTTGGCCTGTAGTATTTATTAAACCTTACTTCAGGTACTAAAGGAAAAGAAAATTCTGCTCATCCAACCTGTAACTAAACAAAACACAACTAACTATAGCTTTGGCTTACTTTCAGTCACACCAACAAAAATAGACAGCAACAAAAATACAACACTGCATCACCAGACTATAGTACTCTAGGCAGACCCAAGTACCTCTCCCAGAATATACCCAAAGTGAAGGCTCTGCAGCCTTTTCATTTGGCCCAGTGATGAGCCCAGCCGTCACACTTGGGCTGAAGCCTACTCCCTAGCAACACTGGACCATACCATCACCAGACAGATGTGAGGAACCTGGGGGATATGTAGCAACCCTCCAGCATCCTACCTGTCACCTTCTCACACTTCCTATATCTTCTCATTGCTAATTTAAATGTTCTGCCACCAGAGGTGTAGCTAGGGGTTTGGCACGGGATGGGAGGGGGTGCAAACATATCCAAGTGGACCCCCGACACAGTTATACCAATATTATCACTATATGGTGACTTATAGTGGTAGATACTATTTCTGCACAGGCCTCTACAGACCATTTCGGTGAATACAGTGCACTAACAATTTGTGATCTACAGGTGATGTCTCTGACTAAGCGATCACATTTCTCGTCTCTTCCCTCTGGACTTCCATGACCACTTCTTCCAGCAGTGACTTGTTTCTGTAAAGTTTATAGCACAGACATCTTTGCTTCCTTGCTTTTCCAAACACCCGACCCACATTATCCTCACCTACATAAAGTCTCCATCCTGCTATTACCCCTAATTATAAAATATATAGAACGAAAATCCCCTGTAAATGAATAATGTCCCTGTGTGCCCCCTCAGTTCATAATACCTCCTGTATGCCCTCTTAGAGGTTGTGCAGGATCAGACATTTTAATGTACGCAGCAGGGGAGGCTTATAAAATAAAAATGCACTGACACTTACCTGCATGCTCCGCTCTGTTCCTGTGCTGGGCCACGTGTCAGCTTTACTGCTCTGTGTACGGAGCAGCTGCAGCAGTGACATCAAGCTAATGAGATCTCTATAGCCAATCCCTGTGCTCAGAAGTTCAGTAGTATACAGTGTTTGGCTGTCCATGATCTTGTCGACATCACCACTGCAGCTGTTCTGTATACATACAAAGTGACAGCCGATCCAACACAGGTAAAGGGAAAACGATACATTATAACCCTCCCCTGTTGTCTGCATTAAAGTTATGATCTGGGAAGAAGAGTGCCAATTAATAATGCCCCCCGTGTACCCCCTAATTAATAATACCGTTTTTGGAAAGGAGGCCAGGGAAGGTGAAAAAAAACTGAAAAATACTCACCTGTCCCCGGTGTCCCCCACCGCGGTCCGGTCCTGCTGCTCCCAGGGTCTTGTTCCAGTAGAAGTGCCTGCTACTGAGGCCAACTAACAGCCTAAGGATATTACACTGGACGTTACAGGTGACATTTTCTTTCCTTAGGCCAATCATAGACCTGAGTGGTCACATGCGGTGAGGACTTCTGCTAGAAGAGGCAATGCTGAACTGGACTTCAGTGGGAAACACCAGAGCACCAAAACAGGTGAGTATGCTTCTGTTTTTTTTATTTTTTTTTTTGTCACCTCACTGAATAAATAAATAAATAAATAATACTTACCTGCCTTCAATCCCCTGATGCACAGACTTACCACCATCACTTCTCCGGGCACCATCAGTGTCCTGGCTCAAGAGGCACAGGGTAGTGATGTCAGCGCACCCTGGGTCAGACGCTGACGTCTTTAGTATATGCTGATGTCTCTAGGATACCTGGAGGCCGCAAGATCCTACTGGCCTGCAGAGTAATAGAGCAGGAATCTGGTTTTCCTTCTCTACTATGTATTTCAACTGTATCGGTGTCCTGGAGACAAAGCAGGGTGCAAAACATGTGTCGGGATCTGAGTGGATGTCCCAGTGATAAGCACATGGGTATACAATTGTTTTTGTACTATTTTTGTATGTGGTGTCACTTTTATTGGTACTTTATCTCACACAGAAATGAGTCCATGTTTATATCCACTTTTTATAGTCCTACTACATCTATTTACTAATAATGACATTTTGGTGGATCTGGGGACCCTATATTTATATTATACTTCCCTATTAAGGAGTATGTCTGAGGGTACCAGCTGTTTTGGATTGATATTATATTACCTTACTAAGGATTATATTCTGAGTATTTGAAATACACTCCAACTATGTATTAACCCCTTGGATACCTAATCTATTTAGTGTGAGACAACCTCAATTCACACCATAACCTCTGGTAGTAAAGGTATCTACATCTATGTATTTAATGTTGTATACTTCCTATCACCTATACACTGTTATTGTATTTGATTATTTATACATGTGTGTGATTACTATATATTGTGCGGCAGTGCGACTTCCACTTTTAATTGTTTTAATTGTTTTTATTGTCTCTTTTTTTTCTTTGATTCTAATAAAATGTATCTATTTATTGGAAATACTGATTTTTGTGGTTATATTCATTATTTGATACAGATACCAAATAGGTCCAATATGTTCTCTTTGTAGGTATCATGTATGATATATACCCTAGTGTTGAGGGTTGGTAGGTTTATGATACTATAATATTAGTTCATGGGTGGAGGATTGAGAAGGAGTCTATCACTGTGGGGATAGCGGGTCACAACCCCAGAGTGAAAGCATGCATGAATTTATATTTATATAAAAAAAATGGAATTATATAGAGCAAATGTAAAGTAAGAGACTGTATACTTGAAAGGGCGCCAAACTGCAATTCTGTACAATCCAGAGATTGTTTGAAGCTGTAATATATTCATGTGCATAAGTCCTTAAAGGGACTGTAGGCTGGGTAAACATTTCTTTACTAAAGGCTCAGGATAGGTTAAAAAATAAATAAAAGAAGCAATATTCACATGCACCACTAATTTCACGATGCCCAAGTAACCTGTGGTACCTCTTGACATATTTAAAATGCCATTTAGACAATGGCCAGAGTAGTAGCAAACCTCAGCCAAATTGAGTGGACATTTCCTGAGTGTGGCGCTGAATCAGGGAGTAGAGATTAGGCGGAAACCTCAGACAGTGTTGGAATGAAAGAGGTTAGGTATGTGTTATGTGAGCATTGTTTCTTTTACATTTTTTAACCCATTTAAACCTTAAAAACTTAAAAAGAAAACTACTTAGCATCATTAGCATCATTACTAGGGTTGAGCGATCGTGTTCGGAAAAGATCGGATTCCGATCGGCGATCGAGAAAATTTCACGATTGCTATCGGAATTCCGAACACGATCTTTTTAGGTGGGATCGAGATCAGTACTATTTCCCACAATGCTTTGCTTAGCCTTCACACTGAGTATATGCTCCGCTTATTCTGAGTGGAATGTATACTCAGTGTGAAGGCTCCGCTGCGGTTCCATAGGAATGAATGGAAGCAGCCGACACACAGCCTTAACCCCCTGTGCGCCGGCTACCTCCATTCATTCTAATGGGAGACTAAACTAACATCTCTAGTAGCTACTTGCCTGCAGAGATGGCTGCTCCGGTGCCCAGTGTTCTCCTTCTTCTTCGCCTCGCTGCCGCTCCACGCTGCTCTTCTTCGCCTCACTGCTGCTGCCTCCCAGGAGAGTGTTTAAAGAGCTAGGAAGGCTTGTGGCTTAGGAGAGTGTGGGCGGGTACAGGGCGGGGAGACATGACATCTCCCCTCCCAGTACCCGCCCACACTCTCCTAATCTGGGAGGCGGGGGCAGCGAGGCAAGAAGAGCAGCGTGGAGCGACAGCGAGGCGAAGAAGAACACTGGAGCAGCCATCTCTGCAGGTAAGTGGACACCTGGGGGGACTAAGTAGCCAGAGGATTAAAAAAAAAATCCTCTGGCTACTTAGTGATTCACTACACAGTGTGGATTCTAACAATTAAAGCGTTAAATTGTTAGATTCCATGCTGAATAGTGAATAGGATTGCTTTTCAAACCCGATCTCCGATTAATAAAAAAAATCCCATTGACTTGCATTGGGATTGGAATTGGGATCGAGATCGGGTTCGAATGAAAAATGATTGGAAATCGGATTTTAAAATCGAACCTGAAAAGACAAGATCGGCTCAACCCTAATCATTACCACTATATTACTTTAGAAACCTTAGATATGTCGAACACAATTAAGAAAACAAACCTGTACAACCTACAAGAGCAATAGGTAGACCATACTTTGTTATCTTTCTTTATAAGAAAGGCATCTGAACTTTGTCAGATCAAGACACTTTGCCTCCTCATTTAACATATGAGTCATCTTGACTAACTCATACTTGCAGCTAAACACAGGAGCTGAAGTGCTGTAGTTCAAACATACTTCATTAAATATATCTCCAGCCAGCCAACCTCTTCAAAATCTTTAATAAACCTCCTCACTGAAATTCTGTTTTTGAAAAAAAATACCTTCCAATTGAAGGTTCTCATAAGCCCCGAGAAGAAGAGTTTCCAGGAATAGTGTGCATTTGATGTTTTATTTATTTTTCATTTAGCGGCTGGCAAAGAGCCTTGAAGTGATATCCATTATGTGTAAAATGATACTTGAAAGAAAACTAGGTATCTTGAAAGTGGCAAGACGTAAACAAGATATTGTAACCTAAATGATCCCCCTTCTTGGTAACAGCAATGACCTGACACTTCAGGAAAGGATGAAATGCGGAGATTTTTATCTGAAACTGATCATTTAAAATGCAGTTTGATGACAGGTTTGAGTTTTTTGAGGTAGAATGAATCACTTATCACACACAGATGGATGGGTGATACAGATTTGTATGCAGGATCATCACTCCTTCTCCCTAACCACTTTGTACATACTAGGTCAGCCCATCCTATCCTATCCTACTAATATTATAAACTAGCTTTTACCCGCGACTTCGTCTGCGGTGATTTGAGAATTGGGCAGACACAGACGTGTGAAACTGTAAAAGTGCTTTAAAAAGTTTGGTGGGCTAGCAAATGTGATGTGATGTGTTATATTGTGTATGTCGTGATACAGACAATGTGATGTGTTGTATTGTGTATGTCGTGATACAGACAATGTGATGTGTTGTATTGTGTCAGACAATGTCATGTGTTATATTGTGTCAGACAATGTGATGTGTTGTATTGTGTCAGACAATGTGATGTGTTGTATTGTGTATGTCGTGATACAGACAATGTGATGTGTTGTATTGTGTATGTCGTGATACAGACAATGTGATGTGTTGTATTGTGTATGTCGTGATACAGACAATGTGATGTGTTGTATTGTGTCAGACAATGTCATGTGTTGTATTGTGTCAGACAATGTGATGTGTTGTATTGTGTATGTCGTGATACAGACAATGTGATGTGTTGTATTGTGTCAGACACTGTGATGTGTTGTATTGTGTCAGACAATGTGATGTGTTGTATTGTGCATGTTGTGATACAGACAATGTGATGTGTTGTATTGTGTATGTAGTGATACAGACAATGTGATGTGTTGTATTGTGTATGTAGTGATACAGACAATGTGATGTGTTATATAGTGGAAAGCTATATGTAAATGTGAGTGAGTAGAGTGAGGGCTACTCCTGAGGTGACAGTAAGGAGTGTGCAGGCAGGTTGAGGCAGGAAATGCCAGGCAGTGTGTGTGAGTCTATAGCTGGGGCTAGGAGTCCTGCTTTTGTGAGTCTCCTGCTAGGAAGCCATGTTGTTTAGTGGCACCAAAAGTAGCCTGTGACTCAATCCTAAGGAAAAACTATGTTTGTGGAAAGTTGCACGCAAATCCGTCCAGGCGTTTTAGCGTGATTGAGGAACAAACATCCAAACTCACAAACATCCAAACACACAAACTTTCACACTTATAATATTAGTAGGATGTGAAAGTTTGGATGTTTGGATGTTTGTGTGTTAGATATTTGTTCCTCTATCACGCAAAAACAGCTGAACGGATCTGGATGAGATTTGGCACATAGATCATTTGTAAATTAACGCATAGGCTACTTTTTATCCTGGTAAATGAAATGACTTCACAACTGTTATGAATTTATGTTCATATACTATATTAAACTGCTCTTGGCAGCAGGCTGACAAAGCCAGGTCTGTTATCTCTCTATGTAAACACACAGCTAACCCTAAGTCCATTGTTTACACTCATTTGCATATTATCTGATCTGCTCCAGGCAGTGCTGACACACTGGATGGGAAAACACCTTTAATCCAAATTGGCAGTTTGCCAATTTTAAACATGTTGGGTTGGGAAAAAGAAAATCTATTTTGTTGCAAAATTCTAAAACATTGAGAGCTATGAAGGTAGCCAAAAGTCAATAGACTTCTCCTTAAGCGGAGCTCAGGGGGATCATCGATGCCAACAACACGCTCATATTGGCGTCACAGTGAGCTACTGAGATGCCAAAACAATCACAGGCACTGTGCGAGGAACAAGTTAATAATAATAATAAATTTTATTTATATAGCGCCAACATATTCCGCAGCGCTGTACAATTTGTAGGGTTCAAATACAGACAGATACATAACAAAGAATGTCATTTCACACAATGGGACTGAGGGCCCTGCTCGCAAGAGCTTACAATCTATGAGGTAGAGGGGGTGAGACAAGAGGTAGCAGGGGCGGTATTGCTTATACAGTATTCAGACAATTTTGTAATAGAGGTTACTGTCATTACACAAACAAAACCTTATGAGCCATCACTAGTAGTGTCCTGTAACACGTGGATGGAGCTTGGACAAATAAAGTTAGCCTGAAAAGACATCATATCATGTGGAATAATGTGGGAGCGGGGACAGAGGAAGGTTACATTTTGGGGATTCTAATTATAGTACGGAAGGGTTTACGTTAGAAATTGTGATAGGCCTGTCTGAAAAGATGCGTCTTTAGTTTGCGTTTGAAACTGTAGAAATTGGGAGTTAATCTGATTGTCCGGGGTAAAGTATTCCAGATAAGTGGTGCAACTCGGGAGAAGTCTTGTATACGAGCGAGGGAGGTTCTGATAGAGGATGTAAGTGTTAGGTCATCGAGTGAGCGGAGAGCACGGGTTGGGCGATAGACAGAGATGAGGGAGGAAATGTATGGGAGTGCGGCATTATGGAGAGCCTTGTGGATGACAGTGATAACTTTATATTTTATTCTATAATGAATAGGCAGCCAATGTAGCGACTGGCACAGACCCGAGGCATCGCTGTAGCGTCTAGCCTGATAAATGAGCCTGGCAGCTGCATTCAGAATAGATTGTAGAGGGGAGAGTTTAGTGAGGGGAAGACCGATTAGTAAGGAGTTACAGTAGTCAAGGCGAAAATGAATCAGAGAGACAATAAGTGTCTTTAGTGTATCTCTGGTGAGGAAAGAGCGTATTCTGAAGATGTTTTTGAGGTGGAGGTGACATGAACGTGCAAGTGATTCAATATGAGGGGTGAAGGAAAGGTCTGCGTCAAACATGACCCCGAGGCAGCGGGCATGCTGCCTAGGAGTTATAGAAAGGCCTGAGACTGCAATGGATATATCAGGGACAGATCTATTAGATGGTGGAAGCAGTAGTAGTTCAGTCTTAGAGAGATTTAGTTTCAGATAGAGCGAGGACATGATATTAGAGACAGCAGAAAGACAGTCACTGGTGTTCTGTATGAGTGCAGGGGTGATGTCATGGGAAGATGTGTATAATTGGGTGTCATCAGCATAAAGATGGTACCGGAAGCCAAATCTGGCAATGGTTTGTCCAATGGGGGCTGTGTAGAGAGAAAAGAGCTAGGACCGAGCCCTGAGGAACCCTAACAGCAAGGGAAAGAGGGGAAGAAACACAGCCCGCAAATGATACACTGAAAGTGCGATCTGAGAGATAAGAGGAGAACAAGGAGAGCGCAGTGTCGTTGAGGCCGACTGAGCGGAGAATAGTGAGGAGGAGATGATGGTCAACAGTGTCAAAAGCTGCAGAGAGGTCCAGAAGAATAAGAAGACAGAAGTCACCATTGGATTTAGCCATTAGGAGATCATTGGAGACTTTTGTGAGAGGTGTTTCAGTAGAGTGCAGAGCGCGGAAACCAGATTGTAAGGGGTCAAGCAGAGAGTTAGCAGAGAGATAGCGGATTAAACGAAAATAGACCAAGAGTTTAGAGATGAAGGGGAGGTTAGAGACGGGTCGATAGTTAGCAGCACAGGATGGGTCCAGGGAGGGTTTTTTCAATAGCGGGGTTATAACAGCATGCTTGAAGGAGGATGGGAAGATTCCAGGAGAGAGAGAGGTTAAATATTTTAGTAAGGTAAGTCGTGACAGCAGGCGACAGAGGTTGGAGAAGGTGCGAGGGGAAGGGGTCCCTACTGCAGGTTGTAAGGCGAGATGAAGAAAGTAGCTGAGAGACTTCCTCTTCTGTAACAGGTTCAAAAGATGAGAAGAGACAGTCTGAAGTGCGGCTGGTGAGTGGATCAGTACTATGGTAGGTGATGGGATCAATGCCACCTGGGGCTTGGGCAGTTATTACCTGACGGATCTTATCAATTTTATCATGGAAATACGTGGTCAGGTTACCAGCAGTAAGGTCTGTGAATGGTGTCTGTACCTTGGGTTCAGCAGAAGGACAGCTTGAGAGCTGTCAAAATGCCAGAGCAGGCAAACCAGCAACGGTAGCAATTTGCTGAATATAGGCGGGTCATCGATGCCAACAACACGCAGACAAAGTTGTGGGCAGAGGCTAGCAAACAGTAATATTACCAAAGATTGCTATATTAAAGCAATTCCTTAGGCTGCTAGAGATAAAATTACTGTATTAGTGTATTTGTTGCTGTGTATAGTAGAGACGCAATCTAGTGGAGTGTTTTGTTTCTATCATGCATCCCTTTTTGTCTTATTTTCCAAAAAAATTTTTTAGGACAAGGCTCCACATAGTGAGTTGTAGCCAAAAAGCATTGTGGGAACAACTGCACCAGAAAAGCTTTCCAAGTTTTCTTGCAGCCCTTTCACAGAAAGTCTACAGAGTTCTCCTGACATCTCTGGGAAATATAGTGGTGGCAGCATCATGCTGTGGGGATACTTTTCTTCAGCAGGGACAGGGAAGCTGGTTAGAGTGGATGGGAATATTGAATGGAGCTAAATACAGGGCAATCCTGGAAGAAAACCTGTTGGAGGCAGCAAAAGACTTGAGACTGGGAAGAAGATTCCCCTTCCAGCAAGGCAATGACCATAAACATACAACCAGAGCTACAGTGGAACGGTTTAGATCACAGAATATTAGTCATGTGTTAGAATGGGCCAGTCAAAGTCCAGACCTAAATCCCATTGAGCATCTGTGGCAAGACATGCAAATTACTGATCACAGATACTCTCCATCCAATCTGGCTGAGTTTGAACTATTTTGCAAATAAGAATGGGCAGAAATCTCAGTCTCTAGATGTGCAAAGCTGGTAGAAACATACACCAAAATACTTGTAGCTGTAATTGCAGCGAAAAGTGGCTCTACAACATGCCCTATCTTCCTGAGGATTCCGCAGCTGAAACAGCAGCGGCGTCCATGGCGCAAAATTCACTCCCGATTAGGCTCATTCGTTCAGGCCTAATCAGGAGCAGGATGCCGCAACGAGATGCCGGTGCACTGCACCACAGAAAAGGTTTCCACCGTGTGAACATACCCTAAAGAATTCCCTTCTATGTTGCTGTGAAACATTCTCTCCTCCAGACGTAGTCCCCTTGTCACTGTCACTGGCCTAGGAGTAAAAGGATCATTAGAAACTTCTTTGTGCTGTCCCTTCCTTTATATGTACATTGTTATTAGATCTCCCTGTAGAAGTCTTTTCTCTAAATGGAATAACCCCAAATTTGTTAATCTATCGTTGTACATTAATTTTTGGGAAGCATTCTTGGGCTCAACATTATAATACCCTTTGAAAAAGTGTAGTTTCTAACATGGGGGTCACTTTTTGGGGGACAAGGTTCTATTGTACTGGTACTTTGGGGGCTCTGCAAATGTAACATGGTGAAACGTCTGTGTGGTAAAAATTATCACTATACTCCTTGATAAATTCTGTGAGTGTAGTTTCCAAAATGGGGTCATTTTAGGAGGATTTCCAATGTATTAGTACTCTAGGGGCTCTGCAAATGAGACATGAATGAGTTCATAGACTGCTGAGGCCCAATCACAGGCCTCAGCAGTCTCTGAAGTCATTTTTAATAGAGATGAGCGAACAGTGTTCTATCGAACACATGTTCGATCGGATATCAGGGTGTTCGCCATGTTCGAATCGAATCGAACACCACGTGGTAAAGTGCGCCAAAATTCGATTCCCCTCCCACCTTCCCTGGCGCCTTTTTTGCACCAATAACAGCGCAGGGGAGGTGGGACAGGAACTACGACACTGGGGGCATTGAAAAAAATTGGAAAAAGTCATTGGCTGCCGAAATCAGGTGACCTCCATTTTAGACGAATAGTGGATTTCAAATCCGGGTCATATGAGAATGTGAACTTTGTGACTATGAGACAGGGATAGCTGTACAGGCAGGGATAGCTAGGGATAACCTTTATTTAGGGGGGAATGTTATTAAAAATAACTTTTTGGGGCTCTATCGGGTGTGTAATTGTGATTTTTGTGAGATAAACTTTTTCCCATAGGGATGCATTGGCCAGCGCTGATTGGCCGAATTCCGTACTCTGGCCAATCAGTGCTGGCCAATGCATTCTATTAGCTTGATGAAGCAGAGTGTGCACAAGGGTTCAAGCGCACCCTCGGCTCTGATGTAGCAGAGCCGAGGCTGCACAAGGGTTCAAGCGCACCCTCGGCTCTGATGTAGGAGAGCCGAGGGTGCACTTGAACCCTTGTGCACCCTCAGCTCTGCTACATCAGAGCCGAGGGTGCGCTTGAACCCTTGTGCACACTCTGCTTCATCAAGCTAATAGAATGCATTGGCCAGCGCTGATTGGCCAATGTATTCTATTAGCCTGATGAAGTAGAGCTGAATGTGTGTGCTAAGCACACACATTCAGCTCTACTTCATCGGGCTAATAGAATGCATTGGCCAGCGCTGATTGGCCAGAGTACGGAACTCGACCAATCAGCGCTGGCTCTGCTGGAGGAGGCGGAGTCTAAGATCGCTCCACACCAGTCTCCATTCAGGTCCGACCTTAGACTCCGCCTCCTCCGGCAGAGCCAGCGCTGATTGGCCGAAGGCTGGCCAATGCATTCCTATGCGAATGCAGAGACTTAGCAGTGCTGAGTCAGTTTTGCTCAACTACACATCTGATGCACACTCGGCACTGCTACATCAGATGTAGCAATCTGATGTAGCAGAGCCGAGGGTGCACTAGAACCCCTGTGCAAACTCAGTTCACGCTAATAGAATGCATTGGCCAGCGCTGATTGGCCAATGCATTCTATTAGCCCGATGAAGTAGAGCTGAATGTGTGTGCTAAGCACACACATTCAGCACTGCTTCATCACGCCAATACAATGCATTAGCCAGTGCTGATTGGCCAGAGTACGGAATTCGGCCAATCAGCGCTGGCTCTGCTGGAGGAGGCGGAGTCTAAGGTCGGACCTGAATGGAGACTGGTGTGGAGCGATCTTAGACTCCGCCTCCTCCAGCAGAGCCAGCGCTGATTGGTCGAGTTCCGTACTCTGGCCAATCAGCGCTGGCCAATGCATTCTATTAGCCCGATGAAGTAGAGCTGAATGTGTGTGCTTAGCACACACATTCAGCTCTACTTCATCAGGCTAATAGAATACATTGGCCAATCAGCGCTGGCCAATGCATTCTATTAGCTTGATGAAGCAGAGTGTGCACAAGGGTTCAAGCGCACCCTCGGCTCTGATGTAGCAGAGCCGAGGCTGCACAAGGGTTCAAGTGCACCCTCGGCTCTCCTACATCAGAGCCGAGGGTGCGCTTGAACCCTTGTGCAGCCTCGGCTCTGCTACATCAGAGCCGAGGGTGCGCTTGAACCCTTGTGCACACTCTGCTTCATCAAGCTAATAGAATGCATTGGCCAGCACTGATTGGCCAGAGTACGGAATTCGGCCAATCAGCGCTGGCCAATGCATTCTATTAGCCCGATGAAGTAGAGCTGAATGTGTGTGCTAAGCACACACATTCAGCACTGCTTCATCACGCCAATACAATGCATTAGCCAGTGCTGATTGGCCAGAGTACGGAATTCGGCCAATCAGCGCTGGCTCTGCTGGAGGAGGCGGAGTCTAAGATCGCTCCACACCAGTCTCCATTCAGGTCCGACCTTAGACTCCGCCTCCTCCAGCAGAGCCAGCGCTGATTGGCCGAATTCCGTACTCTGGCCAATCAGCACTGGCTAATGCATTGTATTGGCTTGATGAAGCAGTGCTGAATGTGTGTGCTTAGCACACACATTCAGCTCTACTTCATCGGGCTAATAGAATGCATTGGCCAGCGCTGATTGGCCGAATTCCGTACTCTGGCCAATCAGCACTGGCTAATGCATTGTATTGGCTTGATGAAGCAGTGCTGAATGTGTGTGCTTAGCACACACATTCAGCTCTACTTCATCGGGCTAATAGAATGCATTGGCCAATCAGCGCTGGCCAATGCATTCTATTAGCGTGAACTGAGTTTGCACAGGGGTTCTAGTGCACCCTCGGCTCTGCTACATCAGATTGCTACATCTGATGTAGCAGTGCCGAGTGTGCATCAGATGTGTAGTTGAGCAAAACTGACTCAGCACTGCTAAGTCTGCATTCGCATAGGAATGCATTGGCCAGCCTTCGGCCAATCAGCGCTGGCTCTGCCGGAGGAGGCGGAGTCTAAGGTCGGACCTGAATGGAGACTGGTGTGGAGCTATCTTAGACTCCGCCTCCTCCAGCAGAGCCAGCGCTGATTGGCCGAATTCCGTACTCTGGCCAATCAGCACTGGCTAATGCATTGTATTGGCTTGATGAAGCAGTGCTGAATGTGTGTGCTTAGCACACACATTCAGCTCTACTTCATCGGGCTAATAGAATGCATTGGCCAATCAGCGCTGGCCAATGCATTCTATTAGCGTGAACTGAGTTTGCACAGGGGTTCTAGTGCACCCTCGGCTCTGCTACATCAGATTGCTACATCTGATGTAGCAGTGCTGAGTGTGCATCAGATGTGTAGTTGAGCAAAACTGACTCAGCACTGCTAAGTCTGCATTCGCATAGGAATGCATTGGCCAGCCTTCGGCCAATCAGCGCTGGCTCTGCCGGAGGAGGCGGAGTCTAAGGTCGGACCTGAATGGAGACTGGTGTGGAGCGATCTTAGACTCCGCCTCCTCCAGCAGAGCCAGCGCTGATTGGCCGAATTCCGTACTCTGGCCAATCAGCACTGGCTAATGCATTGTATTGGCTTGATGAAGCAGTGCTGAATGTGTGTGCTTAGCACACACATTCAGCTCTACTTCATCGGGCTAATAGAATGCATTGGCCAATCAGCGCTGGCCAATGCATTCTATTAGCGTGAACTGAGTTTGCACAGGGGTTCTAGTGCACCCTCGGCTCTGCTACATCAGATTGCTACATCTGATGTAGCAGTGCCGAGTGTGCATCAGATGTGTAGTTGAGCAAAACTGACTCAGCACTGCTAAGTCTGCATTCGCATAGGAATGCATTGGCCAGCCTTCGGCCAATCAGCGCTGGCTCTGCCGGAGGAGGCGGAGTCTAAGGTCGGACCTGAATGGAGACTGGTGTGGAGCGATCTTAGACTCCGCCTCCTCCAGCAGAGCCAGCGCTGATTGGCCGAATTCCGTACTCTGGCCAATCAGCACTGGCTAATGCATTGTATTGGCTTGATGAAGCAGTGCTGAATGTGTGTGCTTAGCACACACATTCAGCTCTACTTCATCGGGCTAATAGAATGCATTGGCCAATCAGCGCTGGCCAATGCATTCTATTAGCGTGAACTGAGTTTGCACAGGGGTTCTAGTGCACCCTCGGCTCTGCTACATCAGATTGCTACATCTGATGTAGCAGTGCCGAGTGTGCATCAGATGTGTAGTTGAGCAAAACTGACTCAGCACTGCTAAGTCTGCATTCGCATAGGAATGCATTGGCCAGCCTTCGGCCAATCAGCGCTGGCTCTGCCGGAGGAGGCGGAGTCTAAGGTCGGACCTGAATGGAGACTGGTGTGGAGCGATCTTAGACTCCGCCTCCTCCAGCAGAGCCAGCGCTGATTGGCCGAATTCCGTACTCTGGCCAATCAGCACTGGCTAATGCATTGTATTGGCTTGATGAAGCAGTGCTGAATGTGTGTGCTTAGCACACACATTCAGCTCTACTTCATCGGGCTAATAGAATGCATTGGCCAGCGCTGATTGGCCGAATTCCGTACTCTGGCCAATCAGCACTGGCTAATGCATTGTATTGGCTTGATGAAGCAGTGCTGAATGTGTGTGCTTAGCACACACATTCAGCTCTACTTCATCGGGCTAATAGAATGCATTGGCCAATCAGCGCTGGCCAATGCATTCTATTAGCGTGAACTGAGTTTGCACAGGGGTTCTAGTGCACCCTCGGCTCTGCTACATCAGATTGCTACATCTGATGTAGCAGTGCCGAGTGTGCATCAGATGTGTAGTTGAGCAAAACTGACTCAGCACTGCTAAGTCTGCATTCGCATAGGAATGCATTGGCCAGCCTTCGGCCAATCAGCGCTGGCTCTGCCGGAGGAGGCGGAGTCTAAGGTCGGACCTGAATGGAGACTGGTGTGGAGCTATCTTAGACTCCGCCTCCTCCAGCAGAGCCAGCGCTGATTGGTCGAGTTCCGTACTCTGGCCAATCAGCACTGGCCAATGCATTTCTATGGGGAAAAGTTAGCTTGCGAAAATCGCAAACTGACAGGGATTTCCATGAAATAAAGTGACTTTTATGCCCCCAGACATGCTTCCCCTGCTGTCCCAGTGTCATTCCAGGGTGTTGGTATCATTTCCTGGGGTGTCATAGTGGACTTGGTGACCCTCCAGACACGAATTTGGGTTTCCCCCTTAACGAGTTTATGTTCCCCATAGACTATAATGGGGTTCGAAACCCATTCGAACACTCGAACAGTGAGCGGCTGTTCGAATCGAATTTCGAACCTCGAACATTTTAGTGTTCGCTCATCTCTAATTTTTAAGTCTTTGAGACTGGGATCGGAGCTCAGTGAAGACGAGTAATGTTTGTTAAGTTTAATCCCTCCGCTGTATGTGCACTCAGTATACTCTGGAGTACCGCAGAGGGTCGCAGTTCTGTTTCAGACGTGTTCAAAAAGATCAAAAATTTAAATTAAGAAGAATTTTCTTTGAGAACAGCTAAGAGCAGACCAGGTAAATGTGCGCTCTGAATTACTTCAATGATATGGCAAACAATTTACACTTACTAGCAATCCAGTACTTCTCTTTTGTATATATAGTACATTAACAAGTTCCAATATACATGCACAGTTCTCTAAGTCCTGAGTATAAGCAGTTCAGTTATGATATGATAGCTGATGTTCATGATAGCATGTTATGGTAACACAGCACCATCTACTGGTGCATTTTAGAATGACAGTATGCTCTTATACCAAATGCTGTACTGTACATTGCATTCCTCAAGTGGCTAGTAAAATCATTTAATGTCAGTAAAATATTTCATTGCTGCCATTTATATTATAGGTTTTTTTTAAAAAAGTAGCAAATGTGTAGCAAAGGCAATAGTTATTTATATGATCATGCATCGGTGTCCTGTTGGCTTTGAACTCAACCAGTGCCCCCTAAACAGTTTTGGTGGAGGCTCAATGAGTCTCTTTGCTCGATGGGTAGTGTATGAATGAGCTCAAACAGAACTTCAAGTATAAAAAAAACAGAGGAAGCAAAGGATTATCTTTCTGTACCTGCTACTTATTGACCTGATTCCTGCAGTTGGAAAACCGTGGATGGGTGAGATTGCACCTGTTTTTCCCTAGTATATGGTTTTTCATGAGCTCTATTATTCCTGCTATTGTACATGTTTTGTATATCATATCTCTGCATATATTTCACATGATATGTTATTAACTTTGAACTACAGAATTATATTTAAATTGTTATAATGAATGATGGACCTCACACAGTGCAATGCATAAACCATTTATTGTGTAAAGTTGAGTGAGTAAACGTTTCCGGTCAAGATATAAGAAACACCATGTTACATCATTATATTGTAATAGTAATAGGTGACAGTGCATGAATATGTGCACACCAATATATACAAGTATATACATAAGGCCATGCCTGGAAATGGCACGGTACGTAAGCAAGGATTTTCCCAAAGTATGGTCAGAGAATATAACTATATACTGTAAATCGCTGTGGAGAACCGGATACACATAAAGACAGACAGATAGATAGATAGATAGATAGACAGACAGACAGACAGACAGACAGACAGATAGATAGGTGATAGATAGATAGATAGATAGATAGATAGATAGATAGATAGATAGACTATAGATAGAAGATAGAGATGAGTAATAAACAGATAAAAGATTTACAGATGTGAGATAGATAGATCAGAGATATATGGATAGATAGCTAAATAGATTGGTTACAAGACTGATAGAAGTTAGTTATAATAAATTGTAGATATGACATAGAGAGATAGATAGATAGATAGATAGATAGATAGATAGATAGAGATGAGTGATAAATAGATAAAAAAAATGATACATGTGAGATAGATTAATAGATAGATAGACATATTTGAGATTGATTGATACCTTAAAATAGGTTATTCATAATAACAAAACAAAATAATTGCAGCACTACCAAGATAATGTAAGGGCAAGGTTGTTATTTTTTGTTATTGTGGGAGTATTTTGAGCTACAGTATTGTTGTGTCTTTAGATAGATAGATTAGAATATTAGATAGATGTATTAGATTAATAGATAACTAGTTTAGATTAATAGATAAATAGATTACATTAGGTTGATAGATCAATTAGATAGATATATTAGAATAATAGATAGATAGCCAGGGTCGGACTGGTATGTCTAGGGCCCACCAGTGGAATTGTTTCTAGGGGCCCACCGCCAGGACCCTGCAGATCAGCGGTGCCGAGACAGGGCGGTTAAAGGTAATAACATGTTGGGAGCCATGCTACTCACGCACTATACCATGTGCATTACATATACCTACTGCTACAGCCTGTATGGCAAGTGAACAGCATGGCTCCTAGAAATGTTACCATTACCCGTAGCTGAAGTGTCCTGGAAAAGCTGATCTGCAGAGGTCCTGGCTGTTGTATCATCGCAGATGTAATATTGATGGCCTATCCTAAGGACAGACCATCAATATTAGAAAGATGGATAAATCCTTTAAAGTGGTTGTCCAGGAATTGGAGCAACTCATGTGGTGGGCGGAAGGTGTAAAATAAAAAACAAATAAATAAAAAAAGAATACTCATCTGTCCTTGGCGCTCCATTGTCTGCCACTAGTGTCCATTCAGTCTCGTGCTGGCACTACTTGCTGGGAGTCCTGCACCTCATGTGATCGCTGAGACCAATTAGGTACAGGAACTCCAGAAATGAGGCCATGAGACCAAACACAGGCGGGGACAGCGGGGGCTGGGGACAGGGGAGAAGGCTCTTTTTTTTTAAAAAAAAAATATATATATATATATATTTTTACACCTCCCTGGCGGCCACCACAGTGATCACTCCAGTTTATAGACAACCTCTTTTAAGGGGTTGTCTGAGCCAAATATTTTATGGCCACTTCACTGGTCCCCCATAATGTATGGGATACAGTGATGGGGCCATTATACTGTGTGGGAGCAGTGATGGGGTAACATATTGTGCAGAAGGGGGATGTTAAACTGTGTGGGGCATATTAAAGGGGTTGTGCAGGGCTAAAGTTTTTTTATGGCCTATACTCTGGATAGGCCATAAATACCTCAAACCCCACATTGCAGAAACACAACGTCTTTGGCTACTACAGAAAAAACCAGCAAAGTGAATGAAATATAATCAAATTTACCTCATCCGCACACTGCAGGAAAAAAGATGTGGAACAGCCACAAACTCTAAAATGTGCGCGCTTCTAAAAACATGGCCGGTTACTTTCAGCTGCGCAATTGGGAGAAAGTGCGGGGAAAAAAACACTGTGGAAAAAATACATTGAGATTCGCCGCTATTTTTTTCCACAGCTATTTTTTTAGCCGCGTCTCACTGTTGGGCCTCATCCTGATTATCTCAATAGACTGAGCATTATACTATAAGGCTGAGTTCACACAGAGTTTTCTGGTCAGGAATTTGGTTCTATTGGGTTAGAGTTCTATTGGGAGGCTTTTTTGGAGGATGATTTTGAGGTGGATTCCTGACCAAACAACTCCGTGTGAACTCAGCCTTAGGGCTCGTTCACATCTGCGCCCGGTCTCCGTTCTGCAGGTTTCCATTTCCTGCACAAAACAGAGGCTGGAGACAGAAACCTGCAGGACTCTTTCATAATTATTCATTTGAATGGGTGGGAAAGAAGTCTGGCTGTGAGCGTTTTATGCTCTCCGCCATTAAACCGATTTTTTAAAATCGGACACAGAGTCGAACACGCAGTACTCTGTGTCCGATTTAAAAAAAAAAACGGTTTTGCGGCGGAGAGCATAAAACGCACACCGCCGCACCCGGTCTGACAGCTTTCTGTCTTCTACATGCAGAAGACGGAAAGCTGAGAACGGACTGCCGAACGCTAGTGCGAACCTAGCGTCAGCCTAAAGCCCCATGTAGCAAGACAAAGCAAAAAGCGCTGCGGGAAAAACCCCGGCGGCAACACATCAGTTTTTCCTGCAGTGCTTATTGCAGAAACTCCGCAGAGGTTTCCTCTGAGGACTTTGTTTCCTTTAGGGTAAGTTCACGCGGGGATTTTTGGTCAGGATTTTGAGGCCGTATCTGCCTCAAAATCCTGACCAAAAAGACGGCTCCCATTGAAATCAATGGGAGCCGGTCAGTTCTTTTTTTTTCCGGGAGCCGGTTTGTTCCAGCTCCCAGAAAAAGAAGCGAGGTGCTGATTCTTCAGGTCGTTTCGCCTCGCGATTCAGCCTGAAGACACTCCCTCCTCCCATCTAGGCCCATTTATTGGGCCTAATCTGGAGCAGAGTGCGTGACTAAATAGTTAATGGATAGTTTAGATTAGATTAGATTAGACAGATTTTTCTGTGAGAAAAATATGATGCGTTTTGTTAGTGTTTTTTCCTACAGCGCTTTTTGGCAGAAGCTCGATACTTGGGGCCTTACCCTTACATTGGTGTCCCAGGGGTATGGCAGAGTCTCTAAGATGGCTGCTCCAGAGGGGAAACGGAAAAAAACCTCAATTGTTTTTAGTAAATGTAAAGTTTGGGAACACAGTAGTAGTCCAAGTAACCATACTGATAGGGCATTAATACGTGTGTGAACATATTAGAATTTAGTTCTCAATCTCATTTGCCCTTGGAGACTGTTATTAGTAGAGGTCAATGTGCCTAGGTCTAGGTTCATGGTGACCTGTTCAGACTTTTGTCATTGTTCATATCTTTCCCATGATTGTAATATTTTGCTAAATTACCATACAGGACTAACCCCCAAGGCTGTGGTCTCATTGCTTATTGAATAAATAACTAAACAGCAACAAATGTGCTCACCAAAAAAACTGGGAAAATAACCAAACATGCATGGCCTTTATATTAAAACATCTTGATATAAATGAATAGTGTGGATGAATATAAGAACTTTTGTAATATAGCTAATTTTCTTCTCAAGTTATAAGACAGAGTTACTATTTCCATAGAAGTCTATGGAGAGAGGAGGAAGAAGAGGCTGCTGGAAAAAATCACAATGATAACTGTAGCTGCTATTCTGTGAGTGAAGGAGCTTTTCTAGTACTAATATGTGTCAAGATAAGACCCTACAATAAATCAATTATCAGCCTCAATACCCCCCTCCCCTCTCCATAGACTTCTGTGTGAATTCTGAGACAGACTATGTAAACAGATTGAGTAAAGATAAGGAGGAAGAGAGCAGCCTAAGTGGAGATGGAATGTGTATATGTAGTATATATAATATTGAGGTGTGTGAATAACATATACTGTACATGTCACATCATGATAAATCACATATACAAAAATAACCGGCATTTCAGAAGTCTGTCATCTCAGGCCTTCCAAAAGCATTCAGCCACAGGACCACTTACAGTCAGTGAGGAGGGGGGTGTTGAATTGAGGTATAGTGATGACTAATAGACTACATGTCATACTCTGCATTGTGTACATCATATACAGTAGGAACTGCCTTAACCACTTATGGACCAAAACAATTTAAATTTTAGTCCTTTTTTTCCTTCCTGTCTTCCAAGCACCATAACTTTTTTACTTTTACTTTTTGGTTCAGTGTTACATGATCACTTATTTTTTGCAGTACAACTTGTACTTTTTAATGGCACTATTTAATGTTCTGAGAAATGTACTAGAAAGCTGGAAAAAATTCAGAATGGGGTGGAATTGGGGAAAAAATGCAATTTATTTATGGGTTTAGTTCTTACAGTATTTGCTGTGTGGTAAAAATGACATGTAACCTATATTCCTTAGGTGGGTATCATTATGCCAATACCAAGACTTGGTATTTTTCATGTTTTAACCCCTTCCCGCCGATGGCATTTTTTGATTTTCGCTTTTCGTTTTTGACTCCCCTCCTTCTAAACCCCATAACTTTTTTATTTCTCCGCTCCCAGAGTCATATGAGGTCTTAATTTTTGCGGGACAATTTTTTCTTCATGATGCCACCATTAATTATTCTATATAATGTACTGGGAAGCAGGAAAAAAATTCAGAATGGGGTGGATTTGAAGAAAAAATGCATTTCTGCGACTTTCTTACGGGCTTTGGTTTTACGGCGTTCACTGTGCAGCCAAAATGACATGTCCCCTATATTCTGTGTTTCGGTACGGTTCCAGGGATACCAAATGTATATGGTTTTATTTACATTTTGACCCCTAAAAAAAATTCCAAAACGGTGTTAAAAATTTTTTTTTCTAAAAGTCGGCATATTCCGACGGCCGTAACTTTTTTATACATAGGTGTACGGGGATGCATAGGGCGTCTTTTTTTGCGGGGCCGGGTGTACTTTTTAGTTCTACCATTTTCGGGAAATGTTATTGCTTTGATCACTTTTTATTCAAATTTTTATCAGAATTAAAACAGTGAAAAAACGGCGGTTTGGCACTTTTGACTATTTTTCCTGCTACGGCGTTTACCGAACAGGAAAAATATTTTTATAGATTTGTAGAGCGGGCGATTTCGGACGCGGGGATACCTAACATGTATATGTTTCACAGTTTTTAACTTCTTTTATATTTGTTCTAGGGAAAGGGGGGTGATTTGAACTTTTAATACTTTTTATATTTTTTTATATTTTTTTTTACTTTTTTTTTTATTTTTTTTTTGCATTTATTAGACCCCCTAGGGGTGTTGAACCCCAGGGGGTCTGATCACTAATGCAATGCATTACAATGCTAATGCATTGCAATGCATTGCAAAAAAGCATCATCTCTTTTGCAGGCTGTATACACCAGCCTGCAAAAGAGAGAATTTGCAGACCGGCTGGGAGCCTTTAACAAGGCTCCCGGCTGTCACTGCAACATGACGTCGGCCCTGGAGCATGCTCCAGGAGCCGGCAATCCTTGCCAAAATGGCGGCGCCCATGCGCCGCCGGGAAAATGGCGCCTCCGGCGCCTTTGACAGCAGCGCCGGAGGGGTTAATGCCTCCGATCGGTCCGGGGACCGATCGGAGGCATTAGAGCCGGTTGTCTACTGCTTAAAGCAGTAGACACCCGGCGGCTATGACGGCCGCCCGGCTCCCGGGCGGTCGCCATAGTTACAGACCCGACACGCGCCGTACTATTACGGCGCATGTCGGGAAGGGGTTAATAGCTTTAGATTAGAAAATCTGGCAATATAAAAATTATTTTTAAAGAGGACCTTTCAAGGATTTGGGCTACCGTAGCTCTTCACAGTCAGAAGGGTGTTTCTGACACTCTGTCAGGAATGTCCTTCTGCACAGCAGCACTGTACAGTGTGAGCGGGGAGGAATGCTCCCTCCCCTCCTGATAATACTCGTCTATGGACGAGCACTGTGAGAAGAGGGAGGGGGCGTCTGTGTCAGAAACGCCCTTCTGACTGTGAAGAGCTACGGTACCGGCACCAATAGCTCTTCACCCGGGGCACAGATCGGGAAAGCCAACAGTGCGCTGAATTCAGCGCATTGTCGGCCTTCCAGCGGTATATAACACTGCATGTTGCCCAAATCCATGAAAGGTCCTCTTTAAGGAGGGGAAGTGTTGAAAAATACAGCGATTTGGCTATTTTCATTTTTTTTTCCATTACATCCGCCGCATGGGGGTGGCAATGGTGTCGGCACTGTTTAGGTGCCGTGGTCATGATTGACTGCAGCAATGTTAAGCCTCTGTAGGTCAGCAAGAGGCAGAAGAAGAAGTAATCCCCCTGGCAAAAAAAAATAAAAAAATATTCTATTGAAGCCTGTGATTGGGCCATGCCAGGTATATGGACACACCAAGCATCATGACATTATCGAGGAGACCAAGAAAGAGTCCCTGACCCGTGAGGAAGCCCAAAAGAGGTGAGGGAAGGTAAGCATCAATGTATAAATGGCTTCCCTGGGCCTACACCTATCATACTTTGATGAGACCGAAGAATATAATAGTTTTGCTTCCGATTCTATTTCACCTCTTTTGACCTGAAACGAATCAAGGACCCCGAGCCACTAAATTACTGAAATTAATCTTGGACGGTTCACCGATCTTTAGTCCCTAGCCCATAAAAGTCGAAACACTAAAAGATGATGCAGGTTCCAGGGATAGCCAAAAACGTAGTCAATCAAGCCAAGTTGGTACACAGGAGGTCACGTGGTAGCAGGAGGGAGAAGCAGATGCATAGTCAGGAGCACCAGGTCATGCTCAGGAGCTCATGGAGTAGCCAAGCAGGAGTCAAGCAGGAATGGTCAGGAAAAGCTGAGGTATAGGGATCAGGAACAGGAAGGAAGAAAAATGCAGGGGGAGCTGACACCTTTAGAAACCGAATAACCAGCGGCAGGCCGGAGCCAGAATTAGGCCTAAATAGTCTCCGGCCCGCTGCTGACCCCAGAAATGCTGGTCCTGGCACTAAAGGGAGACCAGAACAGCGCTGGATACGGTTCAGCCTCTGTGCGGTACAGCGGAGGCTCCAGCCCGACCTAAGAATTGCACTATGGCGTCCAGAATCCACATCACTGGAAATCCATAACTTTGTCATTCCAATCTGTTAAACTGTGACTGCAGGCGGATTATGTGGCTACGGCCAGTCTGTAGTAAGCCACGGCTATTGTACTGTGATTTCCTGGATGCCAGTGATTTGTTGTGAGACCATATGGGGGCGCTATCCCTAATATTACTAATAGAGATGGCGGTGATATCAGGTGTAGACATTGGTGGTATCAGGCGGCAGCAATATAAAGCAGAGGTCACGGTGGCATTATCAGAGGCAGAATTATTAGGCAGTTACTTAAAGGGGCTCTATCATTGGGAAAAGTCATTTTTAGATAAGCACATCCTTGCATAGCCTTTAGAAAGGCCATTCCACACCTACCTTTAGTATCTAAATTGCCTCAATAATTCTTGAAAAAAAAAAGTGAGGGAGTAACTATTAAAATGTAACGTTTATTAACTCTAGGTTCACACCTGCGTTCACGGTCTCCGTTCTGTGGTTTCCGTCTTCTGCATGCCAGAAGACGGAAACCATAGACCGGGTCCGGCCGTGCGCGGCGGTGAGCATTTTAGGCTCTCCGCCGCGAAACCGGATTTTTTTATCCGGACACAGAGTACTGCATGTCCGACTCTGTGTCCGGATTATAAAACCCGGTTTCGCGGCGGAGAGCACAAAACGCTCACTGCCGCGCACGGCCGGACAGCTTTCTCACCCATTCAAATGAATGGGTGAGAAAGTCTCCTGCAGGTTTCCGTCTCCTGCCTCTGTTTTAGGCAGGAAACGGAAACCTCAAGTACGGAGACCGGGCGCAGATGTGAACGAGCCCTAAGTCTGTTTAAAATTGATTCATAAAAATGAGTAGTCCAAAAAACAAACTGTAATTACTGAAGAACTAAGAACAATTACTGATATGCCTGTAGTATAATATATTCACCACTCTATTTTTGTGGCTATTTCAGTCCTACAGACACTCTAAGGCTGCATTCACACTGAGTAACGCTGGCATTTTTTGTGCTTATTTTTGCACATAGCGCCGCGTTAACGCCGCAATTGCGCCGCGCTATTTTGCGGTTGCGTTGCACGGCCCCTGCACCCACTATTATTCCCCATAGTGGCCGCTGCACACACTACTATGCCCCATAGTGGCCCATGCACACAGTTTTATGCCCTATAGTGGCCCCTGCATACAGTATTATTTCCCACTGTGGACACCCATGAATAGAGATGAGCGAACACTATTCAAAACAGCCATTTCGAATAGCATGCTCCCATAGAAATGAATGGAAGCCCGGCCCGCTTACGCGAGATGGCCGAGGCTGTGGACCACTATGATAGCGGTTGGGGAAAGCCTGGTTCCCCGTCCACTATACATATTGTAAATGAAAACGGGCCCTGGCATGTCACTGGGCCCCTTTTTAAAGAGGACCTTTCACCATTTTGCCCACAGGCAGTTCTATATAATGCCGGAAAGCTGACAGTGCGCTGAGTTCAGCGCACTGTCGACTTTCCCGATCTGGGCCCCGTGTGAAGAGCTTACGGTAGCTCTTCTATGGTCAGAAGGGCGTTTCTGACTGTTAGCCAGAGACGTCCTTCTTCACAGCACAGCCAATCGCGCTGTGCTGTGAGAGCCGGGAGGAACGATCCTTCCATCTGCTCGCAGTACTCGTCCATAGACAAGCATCATCAGGGAGGGAGGGGGCGTTCCTCCCGGCTCTCACAGCACAGCGTGATTGGCTGTGCTGTGAAGAAGGACGTCTCTGGCTAACTGTCAGAAACGCCCTTCTGACCATAGAAGAGCTACGGTACCGGGACCGTAAGCTCTTCACACTGGGCACAGATCGGGAAAGCCGATAGTGCGCTGAACTCAGCGCACTGTCAGCTTTCCGGCATTATATAGAACTGCCTGTGGGCAAAATGGTGAAAGGTCCTCTTTAATCAATGCTAGCCCAGGGGAGGTGACTTAAAATAATAAATAAGAAAATGGGGCCCAGGCAGGAAAGTTACTGGTTGGCCTGACATCTGCCGTGTTTGCCTGAAAATAAGACAGTGTCTTATATTAATTTTTCCTCCTAAAGATGCGCTACGTCTTATTTATTTTAAATTTAGTTTTTATTGAGAAATTTTTTTTCAAATACAGGAAAGTAAAAAGAATGCAGGGAAAATAATAACACGCTCCTACAACAGACCATAAATATAGCATGGAAGGAGTGACATCATACATATTAAACAGAAATACAATACCAGTATACAGTTGAAGAATAAGAACAACTGTACACCACATGAGTAAGTATAACTCTTTCCGTTGACAACTCAAGGTTGCTTCAACTGGATCTGGGAGCTGGGCAAAAAGAAAGGGAGGGTTGGGAAGGAAGGAGGAGGGAGGATGTGAGAAAACAGTAAAATAATAACAACCGCAACAACATAATAGAAATAACACTTATCTACGTCCAGCTCAGCTTCACAGCATATAAAATTTAAATGAAGAGAATAAGAAGGTGTCCAGCGGTACAGTCACCACTAACTCAATTAAGAAAAGCTGCTATCAGGGAGCTCCAGAGGAAGGAGGCAAAATCCCTTTTGTTCCTTACATGAGAAGACCAAAGGGTCCATTTGGTCTGAAATTTAGAAAAAGTGTGCCCTTTACTGGCCAGCATACGCTCCAGTATAAAAGCTAGATTGACATGATGGAACAACTTGTTTACAGTCAAACACAATGCTGATTTCTATTGTTGGGCAATCATGGACCTAGCCGCTAGGATTATTTGGCCCAAGACAACCTGCGTACCCGTTTGAAAAGAGCCAGGATCCAAGAAACACAGCGCTAACCCTGGGGAGGGAGGAATAGGGAGACCAACAATGGAAGACATGAACTGAAACACTGCTATCCAAAACACCTGAATTGGGGGACACTCCCACCACATATGAATAAATGAGCCTATACGACCGCAGCCCCGCCAACACAGCCTTGAGGTAGAGGAATTCATATAAGCCAATTGAACAGGAGTCCTATACCAACGTAGCATAATTTTTTGCGCCGTCTCCCAATGGGAAGCACCCCTGGACACCTTCTTAACAAATCTAAAGGCCTCATGCCACTCTGTCAGGGGAATGGTCCTGGCTAGGTCAGCTTCCCAACGCAATAGGCAAAGGGGTTTGCAGAGGTGCCACCTCGGGCAGGAGGAGACTGTCTCCATAACCGAAAAGCTAGTCTTGGAAAAACAAGTCTCAAGGCTTCAAGAGTTTGTAGAAGGTGCCGAATTTGGAGGTACTTAAAAAAATCATAGGGAGATCAAACTCAGTACACAACATAGCGAAAGATTTGAGGCAGTCATTATCATATAATTGTGAAATCCTATAGAGACCTCTATCAATACAACCATGGATTTTCAGCTGGGGAAGGAATGTGGCCATGTAAAGCAGAGGCATTTTTATCAAGGGGACCAGGTCTTCAATGGCAGTGTGTGACAGGAAATATCTCCAAGCTCAAGTAGAAGCTTTAATGCTCAACAGAGGGGCCTGGATACAGGAAGGACCGGAGTCCGTGGAGTGAAGAAGACTCATGAGCGGGGCGCAACGTCTTATACTCAGGGGATGTCTTATTTTTTCAATGAATAAGAATTCACATTTATTGCTGAACAAAAAAAAAAAAAAATAACATTTATTATATACGCTCACCACAGCACGCTCATATGGTACAATGCAGCAGGGGCATCATACAGGGTAATGGCGGCGGGACAACGGCAGACTGTGTTCTCCATTTGGCAGTAGGGGAAAACTGGGATAGCAGCAGGCGACAGGACTCTTGATGTATTGCCTGCATATTTACAAGTCATGGTTGCTGAAGGGAATATTGGTGACACAGGTGACAGACTTTATGCAGCTTCCTGCATGCAGCTGTTCTGCAATGGATGGTGAAGGTAGAGAATGACAGCAGTGTTATAAAAAGAATCTCAGCTGCATGTGTGTGTGTTCTGTCTGGGCATGCTTTCAAAGTAAAACTTTACTATGTCTTACCTTAGGGGGGTGTTTTATATTAGGCAATTCAACAAAACCTCTGCTATGTCTTACTTTCGGTGGATGACTTATTTTCGGGGAAACATATATATATCTTCCGTATGAATGACCTCACAGATTTTCCTTGTAGAAAATAAAATTGTAAGTAAAATATTGAGTGAACTTGTTAAACATGCCCCCCTGGCCCTACTGCCTTCCTTTCTCCACCCCATGTATGTGACTTTTGACTTGTTGCCCTGTTTGTCATGCTCTGTTACTTGGTGATCTCCCTCAGCCCTGGATCTGTATCTGTGTAATGCTTTATTCTTCTTTTCCTTGTTGTTTTGAAAAATTTTCAATAAATAATAATCATTTTCTCTCTCTCGCCCATTCTCATATATATATATATATATATATATATATATATATATATATATAATCACCGAAGTGTTCGGAGGAGGATATTATAAAGGACAACACCACACAGTAAAGAAGTCACAGACACAATGAACAGATTAAACTAAGATTTATTTCTATAAAGGGGAAAATTCCTTCCTGACCCCAAATCCTGGCGATCGGCTACTCCCTGGTTCACTGCAGTGATGTCACTGGATGGGGCCCTGTCGTACTTATATATCATACTGAGACATATCTATATTATAGGTAACTTGTACTCTACTGTATGTAATGGCTTTACCTAAGTGTACTAAAACCTATGCAGTCTAAGTCTATATTATTCTAATGATACATATTTTTTTGGTATTTTTTTTCTCTATTATTTTTAACTTTTTTACTGATCTTAACCTAATTCCTGTATATAACTTATTCCATGTATAATCACTATCATTCTAGATATTAAGTTTTCAATTCTAATACTGTTTCCATTACAATACCAATACTAACCTTATATACCGTAAATTCTATTTTATACTTATTATACAAACACATACGGTACTTTTTTTTTTCCTGTGTTTTTTTTTTTTTTTTTAGAGCTATACTAGTTCCCATTGTATATACCTTATTTTATATTTATCATTCTATATTGGGGTGAGTTCACATAGAGCCGCAGGAATTTGAGGCAGAATCCGCCTAAAAAAATATCCTCCTATTCATTTCAATAAGATTCCATAGCAGACGTTTTTCTTTAGCTGATTTTTTTAGCTGGAGGAGTAAAATAAAGTGATGGAAGTTATTTTCAGGTGTATTCTGCCTTGAAAATCCATTGAAATCAGCGAGATGTAGAAATTTTTTTTTTTTTCAGTGTTTCTTTAAAGTTAAGTTTGTAGGCCCATATAGTTTACTGGAGTAAAATACAGAGTAAAAAAAGGCCTCAAAAAATCTTTCCTAATTCCAGAAGCATATCATTTCACACGTAAAAAATTTCTATGTGAACATCCCCTTACGTTATATCCAACTTATTATATACATATACTTATAGTATATATAATACATACTTATACTTATATGTACATTTATTCTATTCTATATATTTTAAACTAATTTCTTTATTTCATATGCTATTTCTTATGACTAATCCTATACTAATGTTATTCCTGTTGTATATATCTCTATATATTACCTTACCTATTGTCTACAGTTTTCTATAACATATATAGTCAGTCCATATATATATATATATATATATATATATATATATATATATATATATACAGTCCCTCTCCAGTGATCACTGAATGGTCTCAGCCATCATTTGGGTATCAGGGAACCAGCACATGATCGGACACTTGCGGCGGACAATGAAGCTCCAGGGACAGGTGATACTTTTGCAAACCTCCTCTGGTCTCCATACAGGTTGCTCCAATTCCTGGACATGTTATACTATATCATACTTATGTAACTTTTTTGATGTTTTGTTTTACTATAAAACTACACTTATTATGTTATCTAGTCTATATCTTATATGTAACCACTAACCCTCTATGTTATATATATTGTATGCTACATTCCTATATATATATATATATATATATATATATATATATATATATATATATATATTAGCTTTATTATGACTATACTTACCTTACCTCATCTAAATTCTATCCATGATGGAGGCGATCCTGGCCCTGACTCTGCTGCAGATCTGTCTTGCTGGAATGCAGGACCTGGAGAAACAAGATGTCGTCGTCTCCTCTTCCTCCTCTTCTTCTGCTGTCTCCTCTTCTTCTTCCTCAGCCTCTTCTGACTGTGTTGTCACCTCTTTTTCAGATATTTCTTCCTCTGTCTCTGAGGTTTCTTCTGTTGTTTCCATCTCTGGTTCCTATAAATAAAATGAATTCACAGCTGAATATAAATCCCTTTATTGCAGATGAATGTGAAGATAAATGATGGATCCCCATGATGCAATATGACTATGTGGTGACATCACTTACATCGTCCTCCTCGGGTATCCTCTCACCATTTTCGATCTTCATGTAGATCCGCTGCAATAAATCAGGTAATGATTCGTTTTCTGTGTCGTTTAATCATCATAATTTGGAGTAATCTAGTGGATCTATAAGATATGGTGAAAAGATCCTGCTCTATAGAGGATCTCTGGTGCTGGTGTAATGGAATGACATGTTATGTGTCAGGATCAGTACGTGATCAGTCAGTAACATGTGGAATCACAGGATAAGAAGAATCTGCAGAATTATAGACTCTGAGATCTTCTGGGCTGTGGGTCACATGTATGTATTAGTCTATTCTTTACAAGGCTCTTACCCCGTCCTCAGAGTCTTCGTCATCACCTTCATCCTTGGAGAAGTAAAAAGATTAAATAACATGTTAAGTATAAGGAGTTCTGGAATTGAATCCAACCAAGTACAACATGTGTATAGAGTTTGTCTGTTCTCCTAGTCTTTACATGAGATTCCTCTGGGATTACTCTACACACCACAATATACTGATATTCTTATAACACTGACCCTATTGTATATGTGTCTGAGATAGGGACATTATATTGTGACATTGACTGATGTGTACAATGACCATTGTATGATTTTGTCTTCTCTTATGTGAGGAGGGGGCAGTGAAGTGGATTTTCTTTATTATTGGATATAGACATGTAAGTGACGAATATGAATATATAATATTATGTCCTATATACAATGATTTGCTGATATTAATTATGTAGGTCTCGGTGATCCGGAGTTGGATGCGTCTTGCCTGTTATAAGAATATAGTAATAATATATTATTAGAGTCACTTTCATCTACTGCAGCTCTAGAGAAATCTCTAGAAAATATAGAAATTACAAAGTCTTGGTGTTCTAGACAGAAAACTTTCACATGTAACATAAAAAGACATCATACTTGTACATACATGTAAGGAAGCTATAAAAGTACAAACACACATGAATGAAATTCTGTTAGGACTGTGCGGCAACTGCGGCCGAGGGGCCGGGTCGCTGCCCGTCCCTCTGCGGTAGCGTATTGCCGCCTGTCACTCCCTCCTTGTGACGGCAGTCAGGTTTAGCAAGGGTTAAACCCTCTTGCAGCCGGAGGGTGTGGTCAGGCTGTGACTGACAGTCGTGTCAACCAACCACCTCCGTCTTGGGCAGCTGGCTTAGCCGAAAGGGGACCGCCCTTTCCCTTTATAAAGAGGGAGGTTCCTCAGCCTGCTGCCCTAATGTCAATTTACAAATGCACTGCGTGTGCTCAGGATAGCTAGCTAGAAATTCTGTTAGGCAGAAACTGTAGTTCAGGGTAGAACTCTACTCCCTAAAAAAGGAAAGAAAACTTTAGTTGTTAGCTGTTTGGTGTGCATCAGGAAGCCACTGTGTGCACACTAGCTTATTGTGGACAGTCTAGCACCAAAGTGCTGTCTAGACTGAGTCCTTGTGCGGCTGCTCTGACCTGCACAGGCCGCTATGATAGTACAGAGCGAACTAGGGTGTGTAGAGGGCTGGCAGTGGCGTCTGTCAGACCCTGTTCACACCAGTGCGCTTCTGTGGTCCAGAGCCCAGCGGGCTCCTTTGGGTTTCCTTTGTTTGTTTTTTTTTAATAAACCCAGCAAACCATAACAAATTCTCACCTCCTCCAGGGTGAAGTCCATCACCTCTTCGAAACGCCTGAAGAACTGGAAAGAGACCACATCATGTGTCATACAGGATTATATTTACTGAGGTCATCCATGAGGGGTGAAATGTATTTTTTGCGAAGATGATGTGGTCATGCTGCTGTAGTGTAGTGTCGTGTCCGCTGATATCACTTACATAGTCCTCGGCGCTCCTCAGGATATGCTCCATGATGAAAAGTGGAGGAGGCTGCAACAAAACTTCTTATATTTAGTTGTCCTGAGTTTCTTTGCACAATTGGCCACAATTCCATAAAATCTGATAAAACCTATTAATATTATATATTGTTTTATGGGTATAAAATGTACTGATGAGATGTAAGTAATGAAATACAGGGCCACAGTATAGGGAGGAGACATAGCACATATGCCATGAGGCCCATACACATGTCCAGCCATTTCTCCTATACAGTATATGGCTTTGATAGGGGTCAGGTTAGGGTAATGTGATGGGTAAATGATTCACTGATATTGTCAGAGCAGAGATATCTCCAGATATGTTCCTTCAAGTCCTAAGGACACAGATACATAAGAAGTAACATTGAGTTCTGGCATCTCCAGGACACAGTAGCAGATAAGAAGTACCGTAGGCCCCGAGCTGTGTAATATACCTGGGCTGTAAAGAACCCATATTATAATCTGATATTGCCAGGGCACCAGTTACATAGAATTACATGGTCTTTATTACATATGGTGTAATGTTCAGTAGAATATTTATATAGTAGTAATGTAAACATGTTGTATGCAGTCAGTGTTACAATATAGACAGAAAGTAGAAAGTATAGATAAAAGACCCCGACACAGTCATTGTAAGTAAATCCGGCCAGCAGTGCCGATGCCATCTTGGTGGGCACGTCGAACATGTCGTCGTCCTCTGATAGGAGCTCCATATCTCCGTCCTGGCTGGCTCCTGACCAGAAATACAATATATAAGTGATATAAGATAAGTAGTGTCCATGTAATACTCATATATTGTAAGACCCTTCGCCAGTGATCAGATACTTAGAACCATCCTGTGGACAGAGAATACATTTTATTTGTGGGAAAATCTGGGATTCTAGCAAATGAGAATACACGCAACGTACTGTAAATGCTGTGATTGCCAGTTGTGTTTTTGGAAATCGCAGCATTTCATTTACACCTACAGAAACGCGGCAGTTTCCCTATAGGTATAATGGAAGTAGAGGAAAACTTTGCAAACTTTCTGTGAAATATGCCATGATAAAAACCGTGAAGAGTTTCCATCGTGGTTTTTCACTGCAGCCTGTACCATAGATGTGCCAGGTAGTGCCCAGTCCATGCCCATCAATTGTCAGTCACATCATCTCTTCATTGTAACCAATTAATATAAAAGACATATCGAAAACGGGAACAATAAATATCTGCAGTATACAGATATTACAGAGTCTGACCAGGGACATATAAAGTGGTCAAGAAGGATTAAACATGAAACATTGAAATATTAGAAATAAAGTAGAATGAAACATTATATTGGACAGCAGTCACATTACTGGTCAGGTCCTTACATTGGTTGTCCCATCCTGATATTTGTCTCTATTTATGTATAAATAAGATCAGTAATCTGCGGCTCATGCTATTACTGATAGATACATTATTGTTAATAATAATCTTGTTAGGATGAAGGGTCGGCCATTTTACCCTAACTGTCACAGATGTGCTGGAGACATCACAGCACTTACTAATATACTATAATAAGCCCAGCATTGTGGTTGTCCCCGCTGAGCAGTGCTGCCCCCTTGTGGGATACGGACAGCTTCTCTGTGTTACCTGTTCTATGTTCCCAAGATGGCCACTGATGGAGGGGTATGTTCCCAAATCTGTCCATTAGTGCCCGCCATTGAATAACACTGGGTCTGCTGTGTATGTGCTATTACCTATGTTTATTGGACAAGTCTATAGTGGCCATCCTCTATACAGAATGAAATAAACTGGTCACCTGCCATCTCTGCTTATATACTCCGTGTACTGTGATGTATTGTCCAATGTGTAGTGTATATAATGTGTGAACAAGGACTTACCAATAGGTGCGGTATAACCTGCAAGAAAAATGACACAAACGCACACAAAGACCCACAGACGCACACAAAGACCCACAGACACACACAGAACAACAGACAATACAAAACAAGTAACAGTAACATGCCTAGGCGGCTCCAAAATACAATGAATTCAAAAGGCTCCTTGTGAAACACAAGACGCTGCGATCCTCCTACTACACTGACTGGCAGTTGAGCAGAAAATTCTAATCACACTCTGCGCAGGTGTCGGGACTGACCAATCACAGGCCGGCCTCATGCCAGTCACATGGTCACTGCAGCCAGGTGGTTTGACAGTATCTAAATGGATATATATATATATATATATATATATATATATATGTATATATATATATATATATATATATATATATATATCCATTTAGATACTGTCAAACCACCTGGCTGCAGTGACCATGTGACTGGCACGAGGCCGGCCTGTATATATAGGAAGAAAACGCAAAAAGCATGTGATCCCGTCCATCATTATGGGGAATGTGAGATCAATTGTGAATAAGATGGATGAACTGACAGCACTGACCAGACATCAACAGGAGTTTCGTGAGTGCAGTATGATGCTGTTTACAGAGACTTGGCTTACTGAAATCACTCCGGACATACTTGCCTCCGTGGAGGGCTTCAAACTTCTTCGGGCGGACAGAACACTGGAGAGCGGTAAGCGAATAGGCGGAGGAATTGCAATATTTGTCAATGAGAGATGGTGTAATCCAGGACATATTGTGGTTAAGAAACAATTGTGTGGAAAGGATATTGAACTGCTAGCCGTGGGCATGAGACCTTTTTACCTGCCAAGGGAACTATCACATGTTATTGTACTAGCTGCCTATGTCCCCCCCTCTGCTAAAGCTGACGCTGCCTGTGAAGTCCTCCATGCTGTTGTGAGTGAGCTGCAATCATCTCACCCCCATGCCCTGCTCCTAGTGTCTGGAGACTTCAACCATGTCTCAGCATCCACTCTACCAGGCTTCACACAGTATGTAACCTGCCATACAAGAGACAACAAGACGCTGGACTTGCTCTTTGCCAATGTAAGGGATGCATATAATTCATCTGCCCTACCACCCCTAGGCAGATCAGATCACAACCTGGTACATCTGCGACCCACATACATTCCACTGGTGCGCAGAGAACCGGCGGTTACCCGTACCGTGAAGATTTGGTCAGAGGGAAGTGTCGAGTCTCTAAGGGACTGCTTTGATATAACTTTATGGGAAGTGTTTCAAGACTCATTTCCAGAGGACATTGAGGGACTCACACATTGCATAACGGACTACATTAATTTCTGTGTGGACAGCACGGTACCAACTAGGAAGGTGAGGTGTTTCTCCAATAACAAACCATGGATTAACTCTGAGATTAAAACTCTCCTCAAGCAAAAAAAGAGAATTTTTAGGTCTGGGGACAAAGATGACCTGGGGGCGGTTCAGAAACAGCTGAGACAATTGATCAGGGAAGGGAAAGCCAACTACAGACGGAAGATGGAGCTACAGATGGGGGAGGGTAGAATCTCTGAGGTGTGGGACAGCCTTAAGGCAATTTCAGGACACAAGGAAAAGACAAGGCACCGAACAGTAGGGGACAGGAAGTGGCTTAACGAGCTTAATCTATTCTTCAATAGATTCGACTCCAAGCAAATGCTCCCTCCACCAGCATGTCAGCTAACCGCCCTCCCCTCACACACCAAGACCCAACCCCCACCGACCTGCGGTCAACTGCAATCTGACTATCTGATCCTGCAGGAGTCTCAGGTGTGTAAGGAAATGAAGAATATTAGAGCGAACAAAGCGGGGGGACCTGATGGTATAAGCGCAAGAGTTCTTAAAATGTGCAGTGACCAGCTGTGTGGTATTATAACGCACATGTACAATATGAGCCTGAAGCTGGGGGTGGTACCTCAACTGTGGAAAACATCTTGCGTTGTACCAGTCCCAAAGAAACCCAACCCGATGGGCTACAATGACTACCGACCTGTAGCACTGACATCACACCTAATGAAGGTCCTAGAGAGACTGGTCCTGACACACCTACGCCCCCTAGTGAGCTCCGCTCTGGACCCCCTCCAGTTTGCCTACCGGCCAGGCATTGGGGTAGATGACGCCATCATCCACCTTCTTCACAGAGCTCTCTCTCACCTGGAGAAACCCGGGAACACTGTGAGAATAATGTTCTTTGATTTCTCCAGTACGTTCAACACCATTCAGCCAGGGCTACTGAGGGAGAAGCTGAACCTTGGTGGTGTGGACCATCACCTGTCCAACTGGATCCTAGACTACCTGACAAACCGCCCTCAGTATGTGAGAGCCCAGGACTGTGTGTCTGACACTGTGATCTGTAGTACGGGGGCACCTCAAGGTACAGTTCTTGCCCCATTCCTCTTCACACTGTACACTGCTGACTTCAGGCACAACTCATCCAGCTGTTACTTACAGAAGTACTCCGATGACTCTGCTATAGTCGGCCTTATCACTGATGGCGATGATAGGGAATACAGAGACTTAAACCGGGATTTTGTTGAATGGTGCCAGCAGAACCAGCTCAGGATTAATGCTGGGAAGACCAAGGAGATGGTGGTGGACTTTAGTAAACGGAGAGGTGCTCCGACCCCGGTGGAGATCCAAGGAACATGTATTGAGATAGTCAGGACCTATAAGTACCTGGGCGTGCTCCTCAATAACAAACTAGACTGGGCTGATCACCTGGAGGCGCTGCACAGAAAGGGCCACAGCAGACTCTACCTGCTCAGGAGGCTGAGGGCCTTCGGAGTCCAGGGGACACTTCTTAGGGCCTTCTTCAACTCTGTGGTTGCCTCAGCCATCTTTTTCGGTGTGGCCTGCTGGGGAAGCAGTATATCAACCAGGGACAGAAATAGACTTGACAGGCTGATCAGGAGGGCCAGCTCTGTCCTGGGGAGCCCCTTGGACCCAGTACAGGTGGTGGGTGACAGAAGGATACTGTCTGTGGTGACCTCCATGCGGGGGAACAAATCCCACCCCATGTATGGGACCCTGATGGGACTTGGCAGCACTGTAAGCGACCGTCTGCTTCACCCCAAGTGTGAGAAGGAGCGCTATCGCAGGTCCTTCCTTCCAACCGCGACCAGGCAGTATAATCTACATCAGACCAAACGAAGAGCTCTCCGCACAGAGAACTAATGATTATGAGGATGACCATGAGGTCTTCCTCTTTCTCTTCTGTTTTTCCTTAGCTGCCATGGACTCCTAGTATATCTTCTCTTCTCAGCTTATCTGTGTCTACGTCTGTAACATATTACTCTGTATTATCCTGTATCTGTATTACTATGCTGCTGTAACACGCTGAAATTTCCCCAAGGTGGGACTATTAAAGGATTATCTTATCTTATCTTATATACTAGCTGGTACCCGCGACTTCGTCTGCGGTGATTGTAGAAGTGGGTATATACAGGCGCGGGTAAGGTTTTCGTACTGTGTATAAGGGATGGGATATAAAATGTAACTGTGTATCTTGTTTTTCCTGTAATTCTGAGAATACGTGAGACTTTTGTGTTGAATGTAATTTGTATTTCAGCCGCTATACGGTGTTGGTATAAACTGTACATAGTGACTTTGGGGCAGAGGTATTTCAGGTTAATATACTTCGATATACGACATTGTATGAGTTGTTATTTTGCGCCAGTACATGTAAGTTTTGGGCACAGGATACTCTTGAGCAAGCCACATAAAGTCTGGCCCTGTGCATGACAGTTTAGTAACTCCATGTGCCTCTTATTAATAGCAATTAACCCCATAATGTCCCTCACATTAACCCCTGTGTAAGAGTTACTGATAGAGATGAGCGAGTACTGTTGGGATCAGCCGATCCGAACAGCACGCTTGCATAGAAATGAATGGATGTAGCCGGCACGCGGGGGGTTAAGCGCGCCGGTTACGTCCAAGCGGAAGTACTAGGTGCATCCATTCATTTCTATGGAGCGTGCTGTTCGGATCGGCTGATCCCAACAGTACTCGCTCATCTCTAGTTACTGATATGTGAGAGACTTGGAAGTAATAATTAAGTATCTTCATTACTGAGGTCTTTTATTAGTACCTCCATATGTCTCACATATTAGTAATCTTTATATGGGGCACACAGGGGTTAATATGAGGGACATGATGGATTTTATTCCCATTAATGTGAGGCACACAGGGGTTAATATGAGGGACATGATGGGGTTTATTCCTATTAATGTAAGGCACACAGGGGTTAATATGAGGGACATGATGGGGTTTATTCCTATTAATGTGAGGCACACAGGGGTTAATATGAGGGACATGATGGGGTTTATTCCTATTAATGTGAGGCACACAGGGGTTAATATGAGGGACATGATGGGGTTTATTCCTATTAATGTGAGGCACACAGGGGTTAATATGAGGGACATGATGGGGTTTATTCCTATTAATGTGAGGCACATGGAGTTACTAACACTAAACTAATAACCCCAAATGCCTGACATTAATGAGAATAGGAACTAAAGGAAGGTAGCTGTGTGTTTCTTACTTTCAGTTTGCTAGCAGCTTCGGCAGGAGCTATCACTATAGCAGGCAGAGACTTGAGCGATTAAGCTCCACCCCCTGGGTTTCCTGCACACCTCGCAAAGGGAGTGTCCTTATGCTTGAGCTCTAGCACAGCACTGAAGAGACTCGGACTTCATTTAACTCTTGCAGGTCCTGTGCTGCTGGCGTGCCAGTGAAATATGGCAGGAGTGCCACTCTTGGCATGTGTGCCAGGGGTTGCTGACCTCTGCTGTAGGGGGTAATATGAATTTTGTGGCTTACTATGGTCCAAAGTGTGTGAGATTGCAGAGATAGTGATGTGAGTTTGGGTTTTGTGGGGGTCCTGGGAAAAACGTATGTGCGCTATTGTGATGAAAAGTAGCCTATTGCGCAATCGAGTGTAGGGACTATGTGGAAAATTTCAGCCAAATCGGGGTCCAAAGTGTGTGAGATTGCAGAGATAGTGATGTGAGTTTGGATTTTGTGGGGGTCCTGGGAAAAACGTATGTGCGCTATTGTGACAAAAAGTAGCCTATTGCGCAATCGAGTGTAGTGACTATGTTTGTGGAAAATTTCAGCCAAATCGGTGGAGCGGTTTTTGCGTGATTGACCGCCAAACATCCGAACATCCAAAGTCACAAACCCACAAACTCACAAACATTTCACATTTATAATTTATAATATTAATAGGATATATATATATATATATATATATATATATATATATATATATATATATATACATACACAGGTGGAATTGTAGACTAGTCATCCACCTTGGTCTTCCTACAATGGGGATCATTAGTGTGTGGCCTCCTGCCACGTTTTCAGTGCTTTTTTTTGGCAGTGATACCATGGCAAGACAAGGCTGCAGGCTTTTCCGGGAACCCAAGCCATATTTTCCTCACATACACAAAGTCCCCATCTTGCTGCTACCCCAATTCTAGAATATACACTCACCGGCCACTTTATTAGGTACACCTGTCCAACTGCTCGTTAACACTTAATTTCTAATCAGCCAATCACATGGCGGCAACTCAGTGCATTTAGGCATGTAGACATGGTCAAGACAATCTCCTGCAGTTCAAACCGAGCATCAGTATGGGGAAGAAAGGTGATTTGAGTGCCTTTGAACGTGGCATGGTTGTTGGTGCCAGAAGGGCTGGTCTGAGTATTTCAGAAACTGCTGATCTACTGGGATTTTCACGCACAACCATCTCTAGGGTTTACAGAGAATGGTCCGAAAAAGAAAAAACATCCAGTGAGCGGCAGTTCTGTGGGCGGAAATGCGTTGTTGATGCCAGAGGTCAGAGGAGAATGGCCAGACTGGTTCGAGCTGATAGAAAGGCAACAGTGACTCAAATAGCCACCCGTTACAACCAAGGTAGCCAGAAGAGCATCTCTGAACGCACAGTACGTCGAACTTTGAGGCAGATGGGCTACAGCAGCAGAAGACCACACCGGGTGCCACTCCTTTCAGCTAAGAACAGGAAACTGAGGCTACAATTTGCACAAGCTCATAGAAATTGGACAATTGAAGATTGGAAAAACGTTGCCTGGTCTGATGAGTCTCGATTTCTGCTGCGACATTCGGATGGTAGGGTCAGAATTTGGCGTCAACAACATGAAAGCATGGATACATCCTGCCTTGTATCAACGGTTCAGGCTGGTGGTGGTGGTGTCATGGTGTGGGGAATATTTTCTTGGCACTCTTTGGGCCCCTTGGTACCAATTGAGCATCGTTGCAACGCCAAAGCCTACCTGAGTATAGTTGCTGACCATGTCCATCCCTTTATGACCACAATGTACCCAACATCTGATGGCTACTTTCAGCAGGATAATGCGCCATGTCATAAAGCTGGAATCATCTCAGACTGGTTTCTTGAACATGACAATGAGTTCACTGTACTCCAATGGCCTCCACAGTCACCAGATCTCAATCCAATAGAGCATCTTTGGGATGTGGTGGAACGGGAGATTCGCATCATGGATGTGCAGCCGACAAATCTGCGGCAACTGTGTGATGCCATCATGTCAATATGGACCAAAATCTCTGAGGAATGCTTCCAGCACCTTGTTGAATCTATGCCACGAAGAATTGAGGCAGTTCTGAAGGCAAAAGGGGGTCCAACCCGTTACTAGCATGGTGTACCTAATAAAGTGGCTGGTGAGTGTATAATATAATATAAAATCCCCTGTGTGTTCAGTGGGGACACAACACCCGGGATCCCTGCTTATCAGCTACTTGAAGGATCACAGGGCTCGTGTCCCCTTCTTTGTTTACATTGTCTTGTTTGATCCATAGTGGCCATGCATTGTCACTACAGCCATAACATATACACGTTTATGAGATGAGGTTGTAAATACATCACAGTCACCAAAAACAGACAGCATGTGATGTATACAGTGACCCAGTCCCTGTGCATACACATGTGCCATGGACCCTTCAAGAAGCTAATCAGCAGTGGTCTCAGGTGCCGAACTCCCACTGATCCCTTATTGATGACCGATCCTGAGGATAGATCAGGATCATATCACATCTGCCAGGCTGTTCTACTCTGAGACCAAAGTGATAGGACATGGGCCATAAACATTATATGGTTGCCAATCCAGCAGAAATGGGCCAGTTTGGCCAACAGTAATCTAATGTATGACCAGCCATATGGCTCACTTTGACCCAAAGAGCCCCAGCCTTCTGACCGGATTCAGGCAAGTAAATCTGGCCGATATACAGACTGGATTTTCTGACTCTGTGTTCATGTAGCCTAATGCAGTCACATCTCTCTACATCTATGTACTGGTGATCCACTTCGGTGTCATCCGAACATTTCAGCTTGATGCTCTTCTGGCTGATCTGCACTTCCTGGCAGCAGGTACATTTGTGTGACATGACTCTGGCGTCTGCAGAGTACCTACAATATGTTAGAGAGATTCCTGTATCAGTTTCATTATTATATAAAGCTGTTTTTATTACTGTAGAGTGATATATAAAAGTGTATATGAGTGTGTAAGATAAAGTCACCTCCAAAAATGGCGAAAGCACCTAGTGCCTTGTATTTTCATCTTTCTAAGGTGACTTTTTAAAAAGGCACAAAACTGTAGTGTAAAAAGTGCATTAACCTCTCTGGACAGAAATGTTAGACTTTGGACAACAACAAGGACCAGAAATCTGTGCTGTCTGGTTGTGAAGGCAAGACACAGCCCAAGGGTTCCGGTTGAAAAACCCTTTATTGAGGTAAGTATTAGAACAGAACGGCACAACGTGTTTTGAGCTGTAAACAAGCCCTTTATAAAGTGCAAAGTAACAGGTCCCGTCGGGCCAGATGCGTGGAAATGTTAGACTTGGGATGCGCCAAATTTAGCAAAATTTTTATAAAATTGGCACAAATTACTCCAAAGCAGACGTCATCAAAATTGACATTAGAAAATCATTTTATGATAAATCTCCACCACTGTTCTTTGGTGATCTGAGATAGCAGTCTACTCCTAACCCTCCCCTCTCCATAGACTTCTGTGTGTGAGTTGACTATGAAGACAAATTCCATACAGGTGAATAGTCTGAGTGAAGATGCGGAGCAGAGCAGAATAATGAGTGGAGAACGAAACATTTTATTCACTATAATTTTTTTTACCATCCTCTGACAGATCAGAACAATGGAAAGGAAATGGCAATATGAATATAGCCTTAGATAGTTTAATGGTGCACCAGATTTATCATCCAGCATCACCATATTCACATGTGAATGAATATGTCGTCTTTGTGGACATGTAAATACGGCCTAAATTAATATTCTCTACCTTTTAGGATTAGTAAATCCACCCCTGTGTATATCATATACTGCAGTGTAACTTACATGGAATAGGTTCCACATGACCCATCATAACAAGATGTCTGCACCTCCTCTTCTGACCGGAAGTTGTTGTAGCTGACATAGTCATAGCTTAGTTGGCACTTACAGGAAGATGTCTTTTCAATACCTGCAGAGAAAGAAATAATTCATTATTCTTACTTTGTCACAATAACAAGTTAATTTCATTTTTTATTTCTTTATTAATTAATATAGTTTTGTAAAATTACTGTTTTTCCTCAGACACATATTAATGCTCCTCACTGACCTCGAGGGAAGTGGTATTACTCCTCAGTGACCCCAGGTAAGTAGTAATGTTATTCAGTAGCCCCAGGCAAGTAATAATGTCTCTTGTGACCGACCTTCAGACAAATAATAATATCTTCAGTGTCCTCCAGGCAAGCAATAATGTCGTATAATAGCCCTCAGACAAGTAATAATGGCCTCCGGTGGCCCCAGTATTCAATAATGATCCCCACTGGCCCACAGCTAGGTAGTAATACTCCCTAGTGGCCCCCAGGAAACTAATAATGACCCCCACTGGCCCCCAGGCAAGTAGTAATGTCCCACACTGGCACCCAGACAGGTAATGATGTCCCCAAGTGGGCCCCAGACAAGCAATAGCACCCCCTAGTACCCCCCTGACAACTAATATAATTCACCATGCTCAAAAGGATTGTGTGAGATTAGAACAACATGGCTTCTTTGGCTGTGTCAGGTTTGTATTGATTTACTTGTCCCACAGCCCCTTTACAACTCGATTTCTGGCCTCTCCCATATCCCAGCTGGAGATTCAACAGGCAGTTGCCTCCCTGAAGCCTATGAAATCCCCTGGCCCGGATGGTTTTTCTGGCGCATATTATAAGAAATATGTTTAAATTTTGGCGCCACATTTGTTGAATGTGTTCCGTAGGGCTGCGAGGGAGTGGAGGTTCCCAGAGGAGATGCTGGCCGCTACGGTGGTCACCCTCGCTAAACCTGGTAAACCCCCAGTTACACCTGCTAATTTCAGACCTATTTCTCTGTTGAATGTATACGTAAAACTGTATGCTAAGATTCTGGCGGAACGTCTGGTACATTTACTCCCCCAAATGGTAAACCTGGATCAGGTGGGATTTGTCATGGGCAGGCAGGCTGCGGAGATTTATTAACCTTATCCAGAGAGCAAAGTAGGGGTGTATACCGTCACTTCTTTTGGCTCTTGACGCTGAAAAGCCTTCAATAGGGTCCACTGGGGTTATCTAGATCGTCTCCTGGATGTTTTTGGCTCGGGCGATACCTTTAAGGCTGCAATAATGGCTTTGTACTCTTGCCCTTCGGTGTGGGTGCTGTTCTCCAGCTTCCTGTCTGACCCGTTTCAAATTTCTAATGGTACTAGGCAAGGCTACCCCCTTTCACCCATTATTTTTGATTTGGTAATGGAAACCCTGGTGGAACGTATTAGGACCACTGGGAAACGGATCTTGGGAGAACGATTCCCCTCCAGGACTGGTATAAAGTGTTTGGATTTGTTTGGCAGGTCTCCAGGGGTGTGGCACACTGGGAAATGGCAAGCAAAATTGCTCTTATGTGGTGTAGAACCCCGACTCAGATGGCTCATGTAGATTCTTCTCATTCATTCAAATCTTTGTTGGAGGGGCTGCAGGGGGTCTTGGCACCATGTTTCATATGTGGTGGGAATGCCCTTTGGTTTCTGCCTTTTGGACCGCCACCTTCCAGTTTATGTCCTCACTGGCTGGCCTGCCACTCATGCCATCCCTGGGTTTAGCACTCTGTTTCCAGGATGGAGAGTCCTTACCAGATAGTATGAAAACTGTGTTGGGGAAGGTTCTGCTGGCTGCGAGAATGATGATAGCACGTGGAAAGTTACAGTATGTCCTGTCTTACTATAGCCGAGCCTGTACAGCAGGTACACTTGGTCTTCACTCTGGAGAGGATGCTAGTGTCCAGAAATCACAGATTCATTAAATTTTGCGATAAATGGTCACTCTGGTTTAATTACTTGGACCGCACTAATGCCCCTATCTAAGGTAAAGATTCCCTTCTTACCTAGGTCCCCGTCTCTGTATTTGCATCTGTTCTTGCACCCTACGGTCTCCTCTACACCTCTTTTTTGATATGGGACCCCATCAGCTATGCCTAATGTCTTCTTATTCGAGTTACTTACCTGTTTTTCCCCGAGTGGTGGAGTCTTAATTCAGCTATTGCTTAATATATAGTACTGTCTTTGTAAGCTGTGTCTTGTACTTGATGTTTGCGACACTCTTTCAGGCCTTTCTTGGACAATATATAGATATAAGATCCTATTTGAGCCTTGATGTAAAATCTCGGGAGCTCCTGTTGATGATAATTTTGTTGTGCGCCTATATGGAGTGTCTTTATATACTTTGATTTATCCTAGCTTTTCCTGTGTTAACTCTTACTGCTCTTGTTTTCTTTTTTCTTATCTTATGTTGTAAAATGTGTTTTATATCAATAAAAATCAAATTTGAAAACAAAATAAAAACAAAGCCCTATGTGTCACTGAAAAAAAGATCTAAAATTAGTTGAATGTTACAGTCCTCAAAACTGCACATTCAAAATAAACCTAAAATGTGTCTTGTCCTGGACCACAAATTGGCCTGGTACTGAAGTGGTTAAAATGGAATTCCGTGACATCACAATGGGGCAATGAGACATCATAATGGAACTCCGTGACATGAGAATGGGACATTGTGACATCACAATGGGATTCTGTTACATCACAATGGGGCATTATGATATCATATTGGAATACTGTGACATCACAATGGGGCTTTGTGACTTTACAATGGAACTCTGTGACATCACAATGGGGCAATGTGACATCATATTGGACTCTGTGACATCACAATGGGGCATTGTGACATCACTATGGAACTCTGTCACATCACTATATGTCATTGAAACATCACTTTGGAATTCTGTGGCATCACAATGGGGAATTATGACATCACAATGGAACTCTGTGACATCATAATGGTTCATTGTGACATCACAATGGATCTCAGTAATATCACAATGGGGCATTATGACATCATTGGAATTCTGTGACATTACAATGGGGCACTGTGGCATCACAATGGAACTCAGCGATCCTACACAAGACAGAGGGGGCAACTTCTGCAACTACAGTCATGGCCAAAAGTTTTGAGAATGATACAAATATTAATTTTTACAAAGTCTACTGTTTCAGTTTTTCTAATGGCGATTTGCATATACTCCAGAATGTTATAAAGAGTGATCAGCTTAACAGCAATTACTTGCAAAGTCAATATTTGCCTAGAAAATGAACTTTATCCCCCAAAACACATTTCAACATTATTGCAGCCCTGCCTCAAAAGGACCAGCTAACATCGTTTCAGTGATTGCTCCATTAACACAGATGTGGGTGTTGATGAGGACAGAACTGGAGATCAATCTGTCATGATTAAGTAAGAATGACACCACTGGACACTTTAAAAGGAAGCTGGTGCTTGGCATCATTATTTCTCTTCTGTTAACCATGTTATCTGTAAAGAAACACGTGCAGTAATCATTGCACTGCACAAAAATGGCATAACAGGGAAGAGTATCGCAGCTAGAAAGATTGCACCTCAGTCAACAATCTATCACATCATCAAGAACTTCAAGGAGAGAGGTTCCATTGTTGGCAAAAAGGCTCCAGGGCACCCAAGAAAGACCAGAAAGCGCCAGGACCGTCTCTTAAAAGTGTTTCAGCTGCGGGATCGGGCTAACAGCAGTGCAGAGCTTGCTCAGGAATGGCAGCAGGCAGGTGGGAGTGCATCTGCACGCACTGTGAGGCGGAGACTCTTGGAGCAAGGCCTGGTCTCAAGGAGGGCAGCGAAGAAGCCACTTCTCTCCAGAAAAAACATCAGGGACAGACTGATATTCTGCAAAAGGTACAGGGAGTGGACTGCTGAGGACTGGGGTAAAGTCATTTTCTCTGATGAATCCCCTTTTCGATTGTTTGGGACATCTGGAAAACAGCTTATTCGGAGAAGACGAGATGAGCGCTACCACCAGTCATGTCTCATGCCAACTGTAAAGCATCCTGAAACCATTCATGTGTGGGGTTGCTTCTCAGCCAAGGGAATCGGCTCTTTCACAGTCTTGCCTAAAAACACAGCCATGAATAAAGAATCGTACCAGAATGTCCTCCAAGATCAACTTCTCCCAACCGTCCAAGAGCAGTTTGGTGATCAACAATGCCTTTTCCAGCATGATGGAGCACCTTGCCATAAAGCAAAGGTGATAACTAAATGGCTCAGGGAACAAATCAGAGAGATTTTGGGTCCATGGCCTGGAAACTCCCCAGATCTTAATCCCATTGAGAACTTGTGGTCAATCATCAAGAGACGGGTGGACAAACAAAAACCTACAAATTCTGACAAAATGCAAGCATTGATTGTGCAAGAATGGACTGCTATCAGTCAGGATTTGGTCCAGAAGTTGATTGAGAGCATGCCAGGGAGAATTGCAGAGGTCCTGAAGAAGAAGGGTCAACACTGCAAATATTGACTTGCTGCATTAACTCATTCTAACTGTCAATATAAGCTTTGGTTACTCATAATATGATTTCAATTATATTTCTGTATGTGATAAAAACATCTGACAAACACACATAAAAACCAGAGGGCAGCAGATCATGTGAAATTATAATAATTGTATCATTCTCAAAACTTTTGGCCATGACTGTAGACTCTGGCACTTTCCTGATCTTGCTGGCTACTTTGCTTTGTCTTCATATGATATCTTTTACACCCTTTATGTTTTATTGCTGAAACTGTCTTTGCACAGTAAGTACAAAGCACCATGTACCACTTCACATTTTCCTCTTTTTAATTTTGTCACAAATTTAAAAAAAAAAAGTCTCCGGATATGTATTTGTTAAAATGTTTCAGTCATGTTGAATATTGTTTCATAAACATTTCCTGTAAATTAGATACATGTTATGTTATTAACACAATTCAACAATGTCCTATACCTCATACATTATTTATTAATAAAAGGAATAATAGATATAGGTTATTTAGAGAAAGGTGAATCACTATCCTTTTTCAAAAGGAGATTGCTTATGGGAAAGAAATGATCTGAAGCTCCATTAATTATTATCTCATTACAAGATCTAGGGTTGCATCTTCAAACCATAGTCTAGTGTGATGAAGCTGTCAATTATGGTGAATAATTAAGGGGCCAGCTGCATGTTTGATATAACAAGATAAACATCTACCCAGATGTTGTATGCCCATTGCTTTGTAGTACATTATGCTCTAGGGTGTATGGCAATGCACAGAAGAGACATCTATTATTTTGCCACCTTTGCACTTAACAGTTAAGTCAGTTCTTACTAATTAAGTTCACCCCTCTCTAAGCTCAGTCCATCACTACAGTATTAGTGGAAGCTTTAGGAATACAACTGTATACAATAATGCAAGGTTTTATTGGGTATAGTGTAGAAAACAATAGAAATAATAGAAAAAAACATGCATTTGGATAGTGATAATGAAGGTCCAAGAATTGAATAATACATTTATAGCTAAACACTGGTGAAACTCAAAATGACTGGCGATTGTCACATGGATTACATGACTATTTACTTTTTAAGAAAATGAGTTTGTGAGTATGATTAAAAATACTTTAATGGCCCCTTTGTGATGTCGGATATTATTACTCTATGTCAGGGGTAGGGAACGTACGGCTCCCCAACTATTGCAAAACTACAACTCCCAGCATGCATAGTTGCTCTGCTGTTCTTGGAACTCCCATGGAAGTGAATGGAGCATGCTGGGAGTTGCAGTTTCACAGCAGCTGGAGAGCCGAAAGTTCCCTACCCCTGCTCTATGGCTAAAGCCCCACATTGCAGAAATGCAAGATTTATTTGTTGCCGATTTTGGTGTGTTTTTTGAGGCAGGGTTAGGAGTGGCTTGCCAAGGAATAGACAATATAAAGTAAGTATTTAGATGATTTTCTCCTGTTACATCCACTCCTGACTTTGGCTCAAAAAAATGCAGCAAAATCTGCAACAAAATACACCTAACGCTAGGTTCACACCTGCGTTCTGGTCTCCGTTCTGTGCTTTCCGTCTTCTGCATGCCAGAAGACGGAAAGCACAGACCGGGTCCGGCCATGAGCGGCGGTGAGCGTTTTATGCTCTCCGCCGTGAAACCGGATTTTTTAATCCGGACACAGAGTACTGCATGTCTGACTCTGTGTCTGGATTAAATGGAGAAAATGGCACTTTGTGAATATGTTTATAGTGAGAACCATGCATAGCCCACTTCTCTTGTAAGTTATACGGGAGCTTCTGATCTATGTTTTTAACACCTCTAATAGTGTCAAAAAAATGAATGTGAATCCCTCCAGATCTCAGGATGACAGAAAAGGTGAAACTATAAGAACAAATAATGGCACTTAGAATAAATCTGTACAGTAAATATAATACAGATTATCTCAAGTATAGTATAACATGTGGCAATAATACAGGCTGATTCAGAGCTATTTAATGCAGCAAACACACAGTAAAACTAGGCATGGTGACATAAATATAACACTCTTAGTGACTATGCTTGAAACAGGCTTGGGATAGTGAACACAAGGTACAAATGGTGTAAAGTGTGACCTCCTCACCCTGAGAAAGCATGTAAAATGTCTACTGAACAGGAAGGAAGTAGAAAAATCGGGAACTACTTTTACTGCATAAGGCTACAGCTGGAAAAGAGGATACAGTAAATGACCAGTAGATGGTGCTGTTACCACACAACATAAACAAATTCCCCTATGACGGAAGAACAAATCCAAAACATTTCAAAAGCTGGAGGAAAAAGGGCCACTCAATACTACCAAATGCCTTAGTGGATATTAAGAGAGGCTTTTACTCAATCCCGTTTAAGAATAGCCCCAATCTGGGTCACAACCTGGACTCATCTTAGGTCATCAGAGATATATTTACCAGGCATAAAGCCCATTTGATCCGGATGTATCAGGTCCAGAATACTTTGATAAGCATTTTGTAATCAATACTGAGAAGAGAAATTGGTCTATACGTTTCCATGCAGACAGAAAAGGTGTAAAACATGCCCTCATATACTGACCACCGACAAGAAAAAGAGCCCCAATTCTAACAAGGACTACAAGATCCCAGGTACCTTCACCTGCAACACACCTAATGCATACCTCCCAACCGTCCCGATTTCCGTGGGACAGTCACGATTTGGGTGACATGTCCCGCGGTCCTGGAGGTATGTCCCGATTTCAACTCAGATCTGCGTCCAGAGGACGCAGATCTGAGTTGAACACATTTGCGGCTGAAGCAAGAAGCTGACACAGGTCAGCTCCTCGCTTCGCCGCTGCGCGCCTCTCTCCCTGACACATATGCGGCTGAAGCGAGGAGCTGACCTGTGTCACCTCCTCGCTTCGCCGCTGCCGCCGGTCTCGCTGACACATATGCGGCTGAAGCGAGGAGCTGACACAGGTCAGCTCCTCGCTTCGCCGCTGCGCGCCTCTCTCGCTGACACATATGCGGCTGAAGCGAGGAGCTGACACAGGTCAGCTCCTCGCTTCGCCGCTGCGCGCCTCTCTCGCTGACACATGTGGCTGAAGGAAGGAGCTGACACAGGACCTGTGTCAGCTCCTTTCTTCAGCCGCATGTGTCAGCGAGAGAGGTGCGCAGAGAGCGGCGAGGGAGCGGAGGAGAAGGTAAGTTTAATGTGGAGGTGGAACGTGAATCTGGGGGCAGATGAAGGAGAGGACGGCATGACACTGGGGGCAGAGATGGAGAGGACGGCATGACACTGGGGGCAGAGATGGAGAGGACGGCATGACACTGGGGGCAGATGAAGGAGGGGATGGTATGACACTGGGGGCAGATGAAGGAGGGGACGGCATGACACTGGGGACAGAGATGGAGAGGACGGCATGACACTGGGGGCAGAGATGGAGAGGACATGAATCTGGGGGCAGAGATGGAGAGGACATGAATCTGGGGGCAGAGACGTGGGGACATGAATCTGGGGGCAGAGATGTGGGGACATGAATCTGGGGCAGAGATGGAGGATATGAATCTGGGGGCAGAGATGGAGAGGACATGAATCTGGGGGCAGAGATGAGGGGACATGAATCTGGGGGCAGAGATGGGGGACATGAATCTGGGGGCAGAGATGGGGTCATGAATCTGGGGGCAGAGATGTGGAGACATGAATCTGGGGGCAGAGATATGGAGACATGAATCTGGGGGCAGAGATGGGGGACATGAATCTGGGGGCAGAGATGGGGGACATGAATCTGGGGGCAGAGATGTGGAGACATGAATCTTGGGGCAGAGATGTGGAGACATGAATCTGGGGGCAGAGATGGGGGACATGAATCTGGGGGCAGAGATGGGGGACATGAATCTGGGGGCAGAGATGGAGGGACATGAATCTGGGGGCAGAGATGGAGGGACATGAATCTGGGGGCAAAGATGGAGGGGACATGAATCGGGGCAGAGATGGAGGGACATGAATCTGGGGGCAGAGATGGGGGACATGAATCTGGAGGCAGAGATGGAGGGGGGACATGAATCTGGGGGCAGAGATGGGGGGACATGAATCTGGGGGCAGAGATGGGGGACATGAATCTGGGGGCAGAGATGGAGGGGGGACACAAATCTGGGGGGACATGAATCTGGGGGCAGAGATGGAGGGACATGAATCTGGGGGCAGAGATGGAGGGTGTATATGAAACTGGGGGCAGATGAAGGGTGTATATGAAACTGGGGGAGAGATAGAGGGGGGGCATATAATTTACGGGTGACTGAGGATTATACTGTGTGCGAGCACATGAAAAATTAACGAGTGGGCGGAGTCAACACAAAAGTGGGCAGGGCTAAATTTGCACATTTTGTCCCTCTTTCAGTTCTTCAAGAGTTGGGAGGTATGCTAATGTAGTGTATTTAATAATATGCACCAAATGCCCCACTGAAAATCTGTATGTAGGAGAGACTGGTCAGAAACTTAGAACACGAGTGAACTCACATCGCCACACAATTAGAGAGAAAAGAATGGACCTTCCCATACCAAAACATTTTTGCAACCAAGATCATATCATCACCAATGTAAATCTTAGTTTTAAGGGGGAAACTTCAAATCAAAGAAAGACAGAAGGATTTATGAGTAGAAGTTGATGACCCTGTTCAACACACTCCAGGAGGGGTTGAATCTATCACATGGTTTTATGGCCTTTTACAGGAATCATCACTGATCAATAGCAGCCATAAAAGACCACTCTTTGAGCTGATAAGGACATTGTGCACTGCTGAATTGTTTACTTGTATATACCAATGACCATCCACCCTCCCACCTAACATTCTATTCCTATGTGTCTTTTTACATAAATATGCATCATTCAGAAATAGTTTTTATACTATACCTATGGAAGAGGCCTAGAGCCTCAAAAGCTTGTAATCTGTGTCAGGGTCTGAGGTTGCTAGGTGCGGTGGCATAGACACACAAGTCCAGTTTGTTTAGTCCGAAACAAAAGTAGATTTTATTTTCACTCACAAAAGGTAGTGCAGCAACAAAAGGAAACAATACAAAAATAAATGCCTGCCCGGTTAGGCTCTAACTAAACACAGACTAGGTTACCTGACCTAGAATCACAGAAATAAAAAGCCAGTTGAATCACTCCGGACACAGCTCCAAAAATATGACCTCTCTGTGAGCTCTCCAGCCAAGCTCTGCCCAAAGTGTTGCTGCTGAAGAAACTTCTTAAGCCTCCTTGACGAGAAGACTCTCTGCAGTTGAGTCGCTGACAGAACATCCCCAAAGTGTGGACTGGAGGGGGGTAGAATGACAGGTCCCACTACCAACCTACCTGTCATTCCTAAAAATCCAGCCCAATACTGAGCATTTACCAAAATGCTCAGCAGATGAAAGCTGTTGACGAAAGTTGTTTTCTCATCTCACCCACCTGAGTAGTCTGGGTGAGATGTACACCCCTTCCATTATCTGTCCAGCCATCGGCTTACATCTGTCATCATTATTAGTTAGCCATTAAAATAAGGTATTTACTGAAGACTCAAGTTTTTTGTTTTTTATATTTCATACTAACTGGCTAACATGGTACAAAAACATACTATTTACTTATAGAAAGAGTTATAGATTCATCATGGGGATTGAAGATATACTTGGCCTCCAGCGAGGCACACCATTCCACCAATTCTGTTTCCAGAGAGAAGGATTCCCTCTTATACGAAACACAGGATTTAATACATCCCCTTAAATATGCTTTTGTAGTTTCCCATAGAAATATCTAAATATACTTGCTATTTGCCAGCTATGCAATCATGAGTAGCTATACATTTGGGCCAGAAAAGATGAATTCGCTAGTTTTGAGGGAGACCTAAATTTGTTCCATCTGCAAACTGCACAGTAGTGAGTGATGACAGGCTGCTCTATGTATATATTAGATGATGGCTACCATAAAACAAGCAAGCTTTTGTGTTCCCCATAGCATAATCTATCCTTGACAAGGAATTCCTGTTGAAAGAATGGCAGTAGTAAACTTGAGCTAGTGGATATTTAAAACACCACAGGTCATGCCAGCCCAATTACTGTACAAGGTGAGCCAGAGTAGTAAGGTGTGTGGAGGAGAGGGGATCTGATAAGGCTCCAGTAAATCTATCTAAGAAATCTTTTTTTTTTTTTTGTAGACTGTGAGCCCCATATAGGGATCACAACATACTTTTTTTTTCCCTATCAGTATGTCTTTGTAGAATGGGAAGTAAACCACACAAGCATGTGGAGAACATACAAACTCCTTACAGATGATGTTCATGGCGGGATTCGAACCCAGGACTTCAGTGCTGCAAGGCTGCAGTGCTAACCACCGTGTTGCCCCGTATAGGAAATTTCTATCTAGGTCCATTACTTTATTATCGTCACTCACACATATTAACGTTAAATTGGGAAATTGAGACGCAAATTGGGCCGCTTTATGTAGGACTGATGCTGGTAGCAAATCCAATCCTATAATAATTATATAATTTAGGTCTGGACAAAAATATAACAACCATCTAGGTCGCTGGCGATATGCACAGATTCCAATCTTAGTCTGGGATGCACCTGAAGAAACACTCTTTGAATAAGAGGTATGGATCAAGTGTATAGCCCACTTGACCCATGACTTCTGTAACCGTCTGGTGGTTTCAGGGGTTAAATGTGTTTGTTGTAAACATATTAGATCTGAGCCGCTCCTTCTAATATGGGAAGAGGTAGTAGATTGTTTCTTAGAACTATCAATGCCCCTCACGTTCCAGGGAAGTAATTTAAGTGATGTCATTTTGTGCATCAATTGGAGTAGTTGCAACAGGGGAAAAGGGACCTCTAAGCATCACCATGGCTATCAACTCGAGAACTATTCTGAAACAGGAAAACTTGCAGCAACAACATAACAGAGAATGAGTACCCATAAGAGATGGTCAAACAACACTAAATGGAGCTTAAGTCTGCTCCGTAAAAATATGTGGCATTTGTTAAATGGGGGAAGTAACGCACCCGAGGTTGTACAGTTCAGGGGCACTAACTTAAACGACCTAGGCAACAGGACACCCAATATAAATGAAGTCCATAGTCAATAACAAAAGATAGAACATATATATGGTCGAACCAGAAGGACCCATTTTTACTCCTAGGACAGTGACAAGGGCACGTCCTGTATGTCTGGAGGAGAGAAAGTTTCACCAGCAACATAGAAGGGGATTAAGTGGAAAAAATATATGTAGTTCTGCTCACCTCAGTATAGTTGTTTGTTGGTTCAAATTTCTTCGGGGTGCATGGTATACACTTTACTCCTGGAGTGTAGTAGTGACGAAAAATGATTAACAGTGGAAAAGAAAAAAACCCTAAAAACGCTGACGCATTTTGGAACGATACTGTTCCTTCCTCATAGTGTGCTGTTACTAATATGAGCTTAGTTTTAAATATCTTTATTTCTTACGTAATTTCCGTCTTTCTATTCGGCGCTGGGTCCTGGTGTTCAAATCCCGCCAAGGCCGAAAAAAACATCTGCAAGGAGTTTGTATGTTCTCCCCGTGTTTGCATATTCCAAAAAAGACATACTGATAGGGAAAATATATATATATATATATGATCTATTGTCTATTGATATATATATATATCAACATGATCTATTGTCTGAGTGATTTTTTTTGTTTAAGGGACTGTTGACATTAGATGCGTTTAATTAACATCAAGAAGCGATTTCCAACACATTTAAAGGGAAAACTGCATTGAGTGTCTATCAAGTGTGTTAACTCATAAAACTCTCTGTATATTTGCATTTCAATATAATTTCTAACATGTTAGAAACGCGTTAGTTTTTTAGGGGTTAATTTTTTTTTTCATTTTTTCTTTTCCACTGTTTATCACTTTTTGTCATTTTATGATAATATATTAAAAGTTATATTTTATCAATCGGAGAGTTGCCGGAGGACCCTTTTTCTACATTCTTTTCTGTAAAAACAGCGAGGCTATGGAACTCTCTGACCCAGAAAGTGGTGATGATGGATTCATTAAACAAGTTCAAAGAGGGCCTGGATGCCTTTATCGAAAAGAACAATATTACGGGTTATGGGTTCTAGATTTTGTTAAGGACAAGTTGATCCAGGGTTTTATATGGATTTCCATATTGTAGTGGGAAGGAATTTTTTTCCCCTGAAATGGGGCAATTGGCATATGTCTGATGGAGGTTTTTGCCTTCCTCTGGATCACCACTATAAGGTACTGTAGGGTTATAGGTTGGAATTAAATGTGCTGTCCAGGATAACTGGAAATCTCTACACTAATCTAAACACCCTCCTACTTTCTAAATAACCTAATTAATCAAAAATGTACATTTACCCATATCCCTGAGACAGCCATGTGACTGCCCCAAGGACATTTTCTGATTATCCAGTGACAATCTGTTTCCCCATTACCACTTCTACTCTCCCCCCATCTACCTCATTATACTTACCCTTCACGCCTCTTCCTGGGGGATGGCTCCTCCTTTTCTGACTGCCACCGCTGCTCCCAGCACTGCACTGTGCACTGCTGCCGATAATCCACCTCTACTGTGCAGCTTCCGATATACAGTTAGGTTAGTATACTGTATAAAGGGGTTTGGGTTGGGCTGAGTAAGTAGGGAAGGACTAGATATCTAGAGAGTCAGGAAGGGGGTGTATGAGAGCATACCTCCCAACCGTCCCGATTTCCGCGGGACAGTCACGATTTGGGTGACATGTCCCGCGGTCCCGGTTGGAGGGAGGTATGTCCCGATTTCAACTCAGATCTGCGTCCAGAGGACGCAGATCTGAGTTGAACACACATGCGGCTGAAGCAAGGAGCTGACACAGGTCAGCTCCTCGCTTCGCCGCTGCCCGCCTCTCTCCCTGACATATGCGGCTGAAGCTGCTCGCGTGCTCGCTTCGCCGCTGCGTCTCTCTCTCTCTCGCTGACACATGCGGCTGAAGCGAGGAGCTGACCTGTGACAGCTCCTCGCTTCGCTGCTGCCGCCGGCTCCTGGCTTGTAGACGCGATGTACAAGCCAGGAGCCGGCGGCAGCGGCGAAGCGAGGAGCTGACACAGGTCAGCTCCTCGCTTCAGCCGCATATGTCAGCGAGAGAGAGACGCAGCGGCGAAGCGAGCACGCGAGCAGCTTCAGCCGCATGTGTCAAGGAGAGAGGCGGGCAGCGGCGAAGCGAGGAGCTGACCTGTGTCAGCTCCTTCCTTCAGCCGCATGTGTCAGTGAGAGAGGCGGTTAGAGAGCGGCGAGGGAGCGGAGGAGAAGGTAAGTTTAATGTGGAGGTGGAACGTGAATCTGGGGGCAGATGAAGGAGAGGACGGCATGACACTGGGGGCAGAGATGGAGAGGACGGCATGACACTGGGGGCAGAGATGGAGAGGACGGCATGACACTGGGGGCAGAGATGGAGAGGACATGAATCTGGGGGCAGAGATGTGGGACATGAATCTGGGGGCAGAGATGTGGGGACATGAATCTGGGGGCAGATATGGAGGGACATGAATCTGGGGGCAGAGATGGAGTGGACATGAAACTGGGGGCAGAGATGGGGGTCATGAATCTGGGGGCAGAGATGGAGAGGACATGAATCTGAGGGCAGAGATGTAGAGGACATGAATTTGGGAGCAGAGATGGAGGGACATGAATCTGGGGGCAGAGATGGAGGGACATGAATCTGGGGGCAGAGATGTGGGACATGAATCGGTCAGAGATGGAGAGGACATGAATCTGGGGGCAGAGATGGAGGGACATGAATCTGGGGGCAGAGATGTGGGGACATGAATCTGGGGGCAGAGATGGAGAGGACATGAATCTGGGGGCAGAGATGGAGAAGACATGAATCTGAGGGCAGAGATGGGGGACATGAATCTGGGGGCAGAGATGGAGTGGACATGAAACTGGGGGCAGAGATGGGGGACATGAATCTGGAGGCAGAGATGGAGAGGACATGAATCTGAGGGCAGAGATGGGGGACATGAATCTGGGGGCAGAGATGGAGGGACATGAATCTGAGGGCAGAGATGTGGGACATGAATCTGGGGGCAGAGATGTGGGGACATGAAACTGGGGGCAGATGAAGGGTGTATATGAAACTGGGGGAGAGATAGAGGGGGGACATATAATTTACGGGTGACTGTAGGAGGATTATACTGTGTGCGGGCACATGAAAAATTAACGAGTGGGCGGAGTCAACACAAAAGTGGGCGGGGCTAAATTTGCCGCGGCGCGCTACGCGCACCACACTTTTTGTCCCTCTTTCGGTTCTTCAAAAGTTGGGAGGTATGTGAGAGAGAGAGAGAGGGGAAGTAGTAAGGAGGAGGGGAGTGAGATAGGAGGGGGGAGTAAGGTGAGAGCAGTTACTGAAGAAGCTGAAGCATGTAAACAAATGCAAAACAAATTTTTTTTGCCTGGAAAAAACCCCTTTAATGGACAGATGTCTTCATTCAACCTCATCTACTATGTAACAAGATATACATGTCTACTATCTCGGAGACCGAGGCAAAAAGTTCACCAATTCTCCATCTCCTTCTGAGATGTTTTAAAGATGATCTTGTCATCACCTGGAGACATGCAGGATACGCAATGGAGTATTGGAGAGAATGGTCACATAGTCATTGCTTTATGTTGACAAAAGTCACCCATGTCTTCTGCAAGGCTGTTGTTGAACTTGATCTCTCATAGCTGTCACGCTGCCTGCAGTACCGCATCTAGATAATTGCTGCTCATAAGACAAGCCAGTACTGGTCTCAGAGGAGCACCCTGAGGAGGTGGTATGGTAGGGGGCAGATGAGTTCTTTCCACAGCAAAAATTGGGCATCTGGCAAAATCTCTTTCAGCCACCACTTCATAAAAGCACATGGATCAGTCCCTTCAGCCCATTCTGGGCAAGCCCAGGATATGTAGATTATTGCGACAGAGTCTGTTCTCTAACTCATCAGCTAGCTATGTCCATAAATCTGCTGGCTTTTCTCATTCGGCCATTTTTGCCAACACTGGGGCAGCATTAACTTCCAGGAACAAAATATGGTCATCTACATCAATTTTAACTTCCTCAGTCTTAAATGTGAGGGATGAGGTGTTGGCCTGTATATCTTTTAGCTGTGGTTCAGTGACCTGTTGTAACATAGGCTCTGCCTCCTCAGCCTGAGGATCAGTACGAGGTGGGTCAGGTGCCGTCAGACTGCACTGCAGCTGTTCCAAAACCCCTGAGGAGTTAAGGGGTCCGTTCCTCTGCTGTCAATTCATATTAGGGAGGGCACTTCTCTGGTTCTCGTACGTAGGCATCTACAATAAACTGCAGGGAGACAAACAATGCCAGGAAGTGCTACCAGGGGATCAGAGACATGCTATTAACCCAGTAGTGTCACTATCAATATTGTAGAGAGTGGGGGAAAAGCAGAAGGTGCCAGTAGGTAACATTCAAAGGCCAAAAATTTAAAGCAGCAACTTAGTTAACACAGGTAGAAAGCAACTATTACCAGTAGGTGTTACCAGAGGGTTGGTAGAACACTAATCTCGACTATGCAATCCTCCAAAACAGCAACGGCACAGTAAGTACAGCAGTAGGTGTTATCAGAAGGTCAGTACTAAGCTAGTATTCATCATATAATTCTTCTAAAGACTAATACAGCAGTACAGTTCATGCTGCCAGTAGGTGTTGCCAGAATGTCAACATTAAACTATTGTCCACTGTTCACTCTTCCAAGGACAAGCTTAGCAGTGTAGATGATGACACCAGTAGAAGTTACCCTTATGTTTTATACATGTGCAGCACCCTAGATTGTTCCTGCTTTTATTGTTTCTCTTGTGCCTCTAACTTGCGTTTCTATGTCCTGTCTTCTATGAACCTTCCACATTCTAAATTATCAGTAATTGTGTAATATACAAAAGTGCCACTAGAGGTCACTTTAACCAAATCTTGTACACTATGTTATATTACTCCATAATGAAAAGCAGTTCAGTGGAGGCACATTAGAAACCACAATTTCCCTAGATTTAGATATAAGTATGAAGTAATAATACGATTAGCCATATGTCATTTATCTGCACACAAAACAGGGATGACTGTGGCCACACAGTACAGTAGTGCTAAATGGAGCCCTATATAAAAATGGTGACATGGATGACCAATAAAAAGACAAATAATTATATTCTTATTATATACTGTGACATTTTTCTCATTTTTTTCATGTTTGTCACGTATGTCATGTATGATAAACCAAAACATCCCTTTTGGCTCTGTACCCCTAATAAATACATGTGCATTAACGTAATAAGCATACTCATGCATGGCTGTCGTAGCTGCTTGCACGTTTTTGCATCTTTTAATGCAGTTTATGGAGCTAAATATTGGAATGCATATTAATAAAAGAGAACAATTATGTTATTATTTTGTACTTTTATTTTAATTCCATTTAAGGCTTTGGCTCAAAAACCTTCATCTGGCCAGGATTGCATAGGGGGAGCAGAATCCAGGATTGCATAGGGGGAGCAGAGTGTCTCACAGGAAAAAAATCTGTAATGCGTTACTCTGCAAATCACTACAGCCAAAGCCACCAGCACCAGAAATCAGGAGGCTTTTGCTGCAGCATTCTTTGCAAAGGTTGAAAGCTTCAGATGAAACCTACAGCAATAGTACTGATAGGATAAGGCTAGGGCTACATGGCAACTTGCCAACAACTCTTGTCATGCACCCAAAGATCTCCGGGTTGTCCTGTGACTCTTTAACTGCAGCTCCTCCACTGTTCAGACTTCAAGTTGAACATAGATCAACTTTTTGTTACAAGAAGTTGCAGTCATAGCACACTAAGAGTCGCAATATGACTCAGTCCATTAACATTAGTGTAGGAGTGACAGACTGTAGATATGCACCTTGTGTGGCCTAATCTCAAAAACTGCCACAAAAATTACTACCCATTTGATGGGAGTTGTAGTAAACCCTGGCTATTAGACTCAACTGACTCCTCCAGCCCAGTTCCTGATTAAGTGTAGTTTTCAGCCAGGTCATTGATGGTGAATGCAGGAATAGGCTCAGGAGACACTGGTTTCTGGTGAAAACAGACTTGATCTAAACTGAACAAATGGTATCCAGTGAAAAAATATCGTGGGAAACAGACCATAATGGCAGTTACACTGTAGGTGGGGAGATAAGCCAAGTGATAGTTTTCTTCAATAGATACCCAAAGTCATTATTATTAGTATTTCCAACTTATCTCTGTCTCTCTCTTAACTGTATTGTAACTCTCAGGATGCCCCATTCTGTCCTGCGGGAAGTTCTTGAACGACTTTAGACTCTGCAGACTTGGTACTCAATACTACAAGCTTCTTACTCAGGACCATTACACAGCATTAATTTCTCCCTGACTTAGGGCTGGAGGAATTGAAAACTAGGCAGGAACTCTCTTTCACACTAATTCCTGGTCCCTGGGTCTCCTCCCCTTCCCCAGCCACCTGTTGGCTGGGCTGAACTATGGCTCGTGTGTGATCCCCCATCCCAAATTAAAGTGGTAATTACATAACAATAGCATATCAAACAGCATAAATTATAGACATTTTGCACATGACATAGCAATACAAGTAACTAGAGATGAGCGAACACTAAAATGTTCGAGGTTCGAAATTCGATTCGAACAGCCGCTCACTGTTCGAGTGTTCGAATGGGTTTCGAACCCCATTATAGTCTATGGGGAACATATACTCGTTAAGGGGGAAACCCAAATCCGTGTCTGGAGGGTCACCAAGTCCACTATGACACCCCAGGAAATGATGCCAACACCTCTGGAATGACACTGGGACAGCAGGGGAAGCATGTCTGGGGGCATAAAAGTCACTTTATTTCATGGAAATCCCTGTCAGTTTGCGATTTTCGCAAGCTAACTTTTCCCCATAGAAATGCATTGGCCAGTGCTGATTGGACAGAGTACAGAACTCGACCAATCAGCGCTGGCTCTGCTGGCTTCATCACGCCAATAGAATGCATTGGCCAGTGCTGATTGAAGCAGAGCTGAATCTGTGTGCTTAGCTCAACTACTCCACCGGCATAGTTGAGCTAAACACACACATTCAGCTCTGCTTCAATCAGCACTGGCCAATGCATTCTATTGGCGTGATGAAGCAGTGCTGAATGTGTGTGTTTAGCTCAACTATGCCGGTGGAGTAGTTGAGCTAAGCACACAGATTCAGCTCTGCTTCAATCAGCACTGGCCAATGCATTCTATTGGCGTGATGAAGCAGTGCTGAATGTGTGTGTTTAGCTCAACTACGCCGGTGGAGTAGTTGAGCTAAACACACACATTCAGAATAGAATACAAAGGATCATCCAGCAACGAGATAAGAAAGTCCAATATAAGTCTTCTTTATTTCTTGTTATCGCAATGTAAATAAAACAGCACGCAATGCACAGGAAAAGCCTGCGTCAGACATGCCCCGTGGAGGAAGTTTGGGCTCCTACTGCCCGCTGACGGGCAGCGGGGCAACTTACGGTCAAAGGTCAAGACAGAAAAGGCGGGGCATGGAGATGGTCTGTTTTGTTGTTTACTGTTTACAAATTGTGTTATTTATAAAATTTGTTAATAAATGCTTTGGCCAATCTCAGCTTTAGCCAGAAAACAGTGTAAGTGTTTTATTGTTAATTTATACAATTAGGAAGTCATCACTAGTTTTAAATGGTGTTTAAGTCCCGAAAGTCCAATTCTCTCTATATATGTCTCTCAAAGCAAGAAAAAATGGGGATGTTGTGGCTTGGACTCGGAGCGGTATGGTTTCAGCCTAGCTGAGCTCTCCTGCAACATCCTGCACCAAGCGGCATTTACTGGAATTCTTCAACACTCCTCCCGTATGACAAAAAAGGGCAAGAAAACAATGCTGAAGAAATTGACAGACTTTTTCTCTCTCTCTCCCTTCCTGTACAAAGATGGCGCTGATACAAGGCCTCTGTTTGAACAGCCTTCCACAACAGCCAGCAGTGGCAGCCACATTCACAATGGAACAGAAGGGTATTTCTGAATCCCATCACTAATGCTTATGTTCTACATCAGCGACAAGAAACCATGCTATAACATCTGCTGCTCAGAAGTGCAACTTACCATAGCTGCCCAGTTTCACCTCCCAAACACGACCTTACTAATAAGGTAAGCCGTACTTCCTTTATGTAAATGGCATCATTACTCTCTGTCTCAAAGCCAAGTCAAGCAGCACATGAAGTGAGATACCACTTTTGACTTTTCAAATAAATATACAGTAGATTCCATGGGAGTAAGAACCAACCTCATTGAAAACAAAATGGGTCCTCAAAATTCACTTGTAGATGCCCACGATGATCTTAAAGATGACTTTGAGATGGTCAAACTGAAGTTAACTGACCTTGAAGACAGAAGCAGGAGCAAGAATATTACATTTCATGGGATTCCACACCTCATCTATAGTTTCTTATCTTCTGTTTTGCTACCATCATTTTCAAAATCTCACTTAAAAGCACTTGACCAACTACTTGGGGACCAAATTGAAACCTGAACGCAGATGTGAAGCGAGTCTAACTCAAGTTAACAACTGGATGGGAGTATTAAGAAGTCCTCCTCCACTTCAAAATCTCCCTACCTCCACTTCACCAGTAGTGCTAGCTTCCAGCAGCTTGGCGTAAGCTATCCAAAAGCAAAATTTCCAATCTCAAATACTAAACTGAACATGCCTTTGAAATCCCTCCAATTTCACAAACCTTTTTTTAAAAAAAAAAAAAAATCCACTCTTGGGTGGAGAAAAGATTGATTTACCAAACTGATTTTATCCAGAATAACAAAATATCTTTCCATCAAAGACCTTCAAGAGTAATTCAACCCTACTCCTCAAGCTGTCTTCACCTACATTCAAATGAAGTCATACCTTTTCAAAAACCCTTCACAACAAATAAGTATATCATCAGAATTCAGTGACTTATTACAACCTTCTACAATTTTTAAAAGTAGCAGAATCAGATCACTTTATGATATGATTTCATTTTATTGCTTATTTCATAAATTCACTCAACTATTACATTAGGAAACAAACTTTAAACAAGGCTTTGATGACTTAGCTTAGACTTCAATGATAAAATGATCTCGAGGAGCAATACCACAAGTTATTTCTAAGATGCAGTGGTATAACTAAAACCGGTGGGGTCCCAAGATGAACATTTGACATGGGGGCTCCCCCAGCCCCCTGACACCCCCCTTCCCCCACACACACACAAACCGCATTCCTGCATGCACTATTATGCTCCATAGTATGCTTTTCAGACTCCAGAGTATAATGTTCGGAGACCCAGGGGAGGATACAAACATAAAAAAACACTATTACTTACCTCTCCCTGACTCCAGAGCACTACCTGCAGATCTCTTCAATGTTAGACTAGATGTCACCTGACCCAGGCCGGAGTTGCAACGCATAATGACGCTGACCTGGGTCATGTGACGTCTGGGACATCACCAAACAGGCCTGGAGCCTACCGGAGCGCAGGAGAGGTAAGTAACAGTGTTTTTTATGCTCCCTCACTTCCCCTGGGACTCTGATTATTAGATTCAAGGGTCTGAAAAGACTCCCCAAGTATAATGATAGCAGTGCTTGTGGGATTCGTGGACCTGTGGCCTCACTTACTGATCCCCGCTCCTGCTCTCAGCTGCCTCCGCTTCTGCAGAGGGGCAAGCACAGATGACCATGAGCAGGAGTGGGGATTGCTAAGTAAGTAGATCCCGTTACCTGCTGGCATACTGCAGTAGGTTACGGCCTATTTAAAAAATAAAAAAAACATGACAGGGGCCTACTGGGCCCCCTAATGTCCCGGGGCTTGTGGCAGTGGTTACCGCTGCTACCCTGGTAGTTAGGTCCCTGCTTAAAGAGGACCATTCACCATATCTGGGCACAGGCAGTGTTATATACTGCCAGAAAGCTGACAGTGCGCTGAATTCAGCGCACTGTCGGCTTTCCCGATCTGTGCCCGGTGTAAAGCGCTATCGGTCCCGGTACCGTAGCGCTTTACAGTCAGAAGGGCGTTTCTGACCATTAGCCAGAGACGTCCTTCTGCCTCGCGGCGCCAATCGCGCTGTACTGTGGAGCCGGGAGGAACTCCCCCCTCCCTCTCCTGATAATGCTAGTCTACGGACAAGCTGTGTGAGCAGAGGGAGGGGGTGTTCCTCCCGGCTCCACAGCACAGCGCGATTGGTGCCGCGAGGCAGAAGGACGTCTCTGGCTAATGGTCAGAAACGCCCTTCTGACCATAGAAGAGCTACGGTACCGGGCCGTAAGCTCTTCACACCGGGCACAGATCGGGAAAGCCGACAGTGCGCTGAATTCAGCGCACTGTCAGCTTTCTGGCAGTATATAACACTGCCTGTGCCCGGATATGGTGAAAGGTCCTCTTTAAATGGTACTATCCCCCACTCTGCCTCTCCAAGGTTTACCTCTCTTCCTCTCTACAATGTTGGAAAGGTTGCAGTTAAAAAGGCTCTTTACTCCACATATTCTGGAGTTGCCCACTAGTAGAATCATTCTGACATCCATCTTTGTACTATTAAAGGGATATTCCCATGAACATAATCATTTTTAAATTTGTAGATAGTGAAAAGTTAAACATTTTTGCAAATATAATTAAACATTTTGCAGAGTTCTAAAGATGTTTTATAAATATCTTGTGGTGACAAGCTGTGGTCTTGATCGGTTGCCAGTGAATACAACCATGAATGCAGTACTTTTCTAAGGTCAGAAAATCAGCCTTGATTTCCTTATTGTGGTCACGTTATCTTCTGATACATGTAGTGTCCCTTCCTTATAACCTATCCACAATAAGAAAATCATGGATGTTTTTTTGACAAGTCCCAGACCACAGAAAGTTTCTACATTCGTAGTCGTGTCATTGGCAACCAATTAAGCCAACAGATGTCACCACAAAGGTAGTTAGAGAAAATCTTTAAAATTCTGCAAAATTTGTAATTATTTATATTTGCAAAATTGTCTAACTGTTAATTATTAGAGATGAGCGGGTAGTATTCGATCGAGTAGGTATTCGATCGAATACTACGGTATTCGAAATACCCGTACTCGATCGAGTACCACTCGCTATTCGAATGGAAAAGTTCGATGCAGAACCAGCATTGATTGGCCGAATGCTATACAGTTGGCCAATCAACGCTGGTTCTTCTCCTACCTTTAGAAGTCTTCTCCATGCAGCTTCCCCGCGGCGTCTTCCGGCTCTGAATTCACTCTGCCAGGCATCGGGCCAGGGCAGAGCCAACTGCGCATGCCCGCGCTACAAGAAAGTGGCCGCTTTAACTGTAAGCGGCCATTTTCTTGTTGTGCTGGCATGCGCAGTCGGCTCTGCCCAGGCCCGATGCCTGGCAGAGTGAATTCAGAGCCGGAAGACTCCGCGGGGATGCTGCACGGAGAAGACTTCTCGGAGGATCCAACCCGACCCTCACTCGTGGACTTGGTAAGTATAATTTGATCGAACATTGCCTACCCCTAAAACGAGCATTTTCCCCCCATAGACTATGATAGGATTCAATATTCGATTCGAGTAGTCGAATATTGAGCGGCTACTCAAAACGAATATCGTATATCGAACATTTTACTGTTCGCTCTTCTCTATTAATTATCTACAACAGGGGTCTCAAACTCGCGGGCCGCATGCGGCCCCCCGAACAATTTTGTGCGGCCCGCACAAGCCTAGGGACGCCGGATCCAAGTTGAATCCGGACGTTTCACCATTTTGCCCACAGGCAGTTCTATATACTGCCGGAAAGCTGACAGTGCGCTGAGTTCAGCACACTGTCGGCTTTCCCGATGTGGGCCCAGTGTGAAGAGCTTACGGTCCGGTACCGTAGCTCTTCTATGGTCAGAAGAGCGTCTCTGACACTCAGTCAGAGACGTCCTTCTTCACAGCACAGCCAATCGCGCTGTGCTGTGAGAGCCGGGAGGAACGCCCCCTCCCTCCCTGATAATGCTTGTCTATGGACGAGTACTGCGAGCAGAGGGAGGGGGCGTTCCTCCCGGCTCTCACAGCACAGCGCGATTGGCTGTGCTGTGAAGGACGTCTCTGACTGAGTGTCAGAGACGCTCTTCTGACCATAGAAGAGCTACGGTACCGGACCATAAGCTCTTCACACCAGGCCCACATCGGGAAAGCCGACAGTTTGCTGAACTCAGCGCACTGTCAGCTTTCCGGCAGTATATAGAACTGCCTGTGGGCAAAATGGTGGAAGGTCCTCTTTAAACATTGAGGTGGAATGAAGGGGCTCATGACACTGGGGACAGACGAAGGGAGGGGGGAGAACGGCATGACACTGGGGCAGAAATGGAGGGACATGAATCTGGGGGCAGAAATGGAGGGACATGAATCTGGGGGCAGAGATGGGGGGACATGAATCTGGGGCAGAGATGGGGGGACATGAATCTGAGGGCAGAGATGGGGGGACATGAATCTGGGGGCAGATGAAGGGTGTATATGTAACTGGGGGAAAGATGGAAGGGGGACATATAGTTTACGGGTGACTGTAGGAGGATTATACAGTGTGGGGGCACATGAAAAATGAATGGGCGGAGTCAACATAAAAGTGGGTGGAGCTAAATTTGCCGCGGTGCGGCCCGCCGACTGGCTGGGATCTTGCTCTGTGGCCCACATGCTGAGTTGAGTTTGAGACCCCTGATCTACAACTATTCATATGGTCATGATCATGGGAATTCCCCTTTAAGTTCACAATTCCTTATCACAGTACCCAAAGAGCCCTCTCTAGCACTTATATTACTGGATATCCACTCACTTTTCACTTATCTTTCACTTCCATTCGCTATATGAATGCCTTTTATATACTGTATTTTTTTTTTACATGCTGATGTGTACCGCTGACCTAATTTATTTCCTTTGTTTTCTCTAATGTTTTAAAACTCAATAAAAATTTATTGTAGAAAAAAAAAAAAAAACCCAAAACATTTGTAATCTTTTGAATAAGAAACAAATATTTACTTAGTATATATTATTCCATAACAGATGAATGAACTCCAGTTCTAAGGTGCCAATCTACTTATGAACATACACGTAGTGTGTAGTAGCATACCGTAGTCTCCTTTCTTTCTTTTCTTCTATTACAGAAACCATGATGCTGGGACATATCTGTTGTATGGCAGTTGCACATGGTAACTTATGATGTTGGTTTTGTCACTGTATTCTAAGGCTTTTCTTGACAAGAATAACACAGTATGACATGCTATTCTTGTTGTCAAGAGATGGAACCTCTAAAGAAATTTCTTAAAGGTGCAACAGAAACGCTGCAATTTTTGCAATAGCTGTAAAGTGATTGGCTAATCCCATCCACACATTGCAGAACAATATTTGCAGTGAGCATGCTGCGATTTTAAAAACATTTTTTAAATTGCAACATCTGAATTATACCTATAGAAACACAGCTCTTTTCCATTTAGTTATAATTGAATAAGAAAGTCCACAATGGAATACTCTACAGACTTTCTGTCAAAAGTATTGCAGGAAAAACCGTCATGTGATTCCGCCGCAGTTTTTCCCGCAGCACTTTTTGGCTGCGGCTTGCTACTTGAGGCTTTAGCCTTAGGCTAAGGCTGTGATACAAGAAAAAGAAAAGGAAAGGAATACTCAAAGTATAAAGATAGAAAACTTTATTAATAAATATAACACATACAATAGTGAAAAGATCACAGTACCATCAGACAGAAAAGGGGGGCCATGAATCTAAAGAGGAATACTATGGACTTCTATACTTCCGGAAGAAGGTTTCAATCGCCGAAACGCGCGTAGTGGATAAGGGAAGGTCCCTGAGAGGTGATCACTTACTCTCTACACCATGGGTATGTTTTCACTTTAGTTATGTTTTTTCTTGTGTGATATATATATACATCCCTGAGGTTATAGAAGCCTGATGTTGATTTGGTATGTGCTATGCCAATATATGGTTACCTAGTGAGCGCTATTGATACCATGCTTTGTATTACATTATATGCTTATAGTCTTTAGCCTTATTACATTTTCCAGATTTTACCTGGGTATTGTATGTATTTTGTGGATTTACCCTCTCTTTTACTCTGATATATAAAGTTTATATTATTCATTTGTATACCTAGCTATGATACCCCTGATATACTGTATATCTGATAATTTTGGCTATATGAAACATTTTACTATGGAATTTTAAATCTGAGACTGTATATTTACCTCCATCGTTTGGTTTCTGCATTTGCATTTGTATACTTTTATATAGTATTCCTCTTTAGATTCATGTCCCACCTTTTCTGGCTTATAGTACTGTGATCTTTTCACTATTGTATGTGTTATATTTATTAATAAAGTTTTCTATTTTCCTTTTCGTTTTCTTGTATTTCCAATTGTGGAGATAGGGGTACATACCTTGCCTTGACCTGGACAAGCCTGATGAAATGCGTTCAGCATGAAACAATCGTCGCTTTTGTAATGTTATCATCCTCTTCTTGCTGTACCTATCTTTTAGAAGATTTTCAATATAGGAGTTTCGATTTTATAGATGTCTGCTCGGGTGAGTGCTCTGTTTTCTTCTATTTTTTTGTGCTTACCTTGACCTATACAGAGGGAACCCTATATGTATATATCACGTTTGATGTTCCCTTGATACCATGTTCGTTTTGTGTGTAAGGTTGTGATATGTTATACCTCACATGCCTGTAAAATACAAAGCATAAATAAATAAGATGCAAGATGTGTGTAGCATCTACTTGTGGGCTACCTTACGAAAGGCATATTTTTATTTATAATGATGAATTCTACACTGTCATTTTTTATCAGACAGCTGGTTCTTTTTAAGCCCAATGGTAAATGTATAAGTACAGTATGACTAAGTGAGACTTGCTGTTTTTTTTGTTTTTTTCCAGTGAACAAGGTCATTCCAGTTAATCAGAAAATACCAAATGTTCTTCCATTTTGCCTTCTGTCAGATTCTTTTCAGCTCATCATCAAGAATGGAGCGTTCAACGCAAGATAGCATTTCAAATAACATTGTAGCAGATTGGACTGTTAAGAGATGCATCTAGCTTGTTGTCATACCTGGATACTAGATCTTGCCTCCACAACCTAAACCACATTTACTTGGAATTCTGCATAAATTACAGTGGAAATATGAACATTTAAACATTTTTTTACCCTTTATTATAAAAAAGTATGAAATATTATACATGAGTAGCATTACAGAATGAGTACTTCTCTTCCGGCAACGCCATCTGCTACAGCGGAGACTTGAGGGAGTGTTAGCGGCTAGCAGAAGTGAGCTGTCGGAAGATCATTTCTGTGCCTTCTGTTTCCTTCTTATTACTTCTGTCCTCAAACTTCCAATTATTAATTAGCACATTTTAGTTAGAAAAACAGAAAAATAAGCAGCTTTCGATGTAGCAGAAAATTCCAGGAAGAATGGCATCATCAGCAGGGTCGCTAGTGATCAGGTAACTGTCGTCTGAGAGATTATTTATAAGAATCCACATTTTCCTCGACTAATAATGAAAAAATGTTATATGGTATTCACATTGTCTTTGCTTTCTTAATGTAGTTTCTATAGGATGATAAGCATCACAAATTGCCCCGACTAAAAAGAAACAGAATCACCAAATTGTTATAGGCCATTGCAACCAATTACAAGACAGCTCTATATGTCAAGTAATTGGCTAAAATAGCACAAATTGCTAAGACTCCTTTGTGTGTAACAGACTCATTCGGGGAGCCATGAATAATTCTATTTTAGTGAGGATGTAGCTAAAGAGCCCAATATAGCTATCCTCAGGATAAGTTATCAATAAAAGATCAGTGGATGGATTGGGGCAAGACTATAAATACTCCTGGAATGGCCTCTGCACACAGTATATTGTTCCATAGCAGATTCCATACAGTACATTGTCCCACAGTAGCCCCTACGCACAGTATAATGTCGCACAGTGGCCCCCCTCTACACAGTACATTGTCCCACAGTGTCCCCTCCACACAGTATAACAATCCATAGTGGCCCTTCCATACAGTATAGTATCCCATAGCAGCCCCTTTACACAGTATCTGAAGAGAACCCAGAGTATAATAAAAGTTATATTTTTTGAGGTTTGCTCAACAAATACTATTGCCATGTGCCCATTGCCTTACTTACCGATCTCTGCTCATTTCCGCATCCATTTCCCCTTCTTCCCTCCAACGGCCCAAGTGAATTGATATGAAACACATGGGACCCCCTAGAGGGCAGATATTGTGATAATGTGAGGTGCGCAGTGCTGGCTTACACTTTATTATTGATGCTTATACTATTAGATTAGTATGTCACCTCATAAGTAATAGCACCCAATTTTTCTTCAACCAACAGCCTGGCTGCATCTTACAGTCCCTATGCTAACATCAAAAACATAAATCATATCCCTGAAATGAGGTCACGGTTGCTTGATGTGGGGAGCTGGAATGCTAGACATGAACCCCACTCATGGATTGCAGGTGTGTAAGTGGAGGTTTGTACTGAAACATGAAATTGCACAAATTTGGAATTGCCGAGATCATATTGACTAGAGATGAGCGAGTAGTGTTCGATCGACTAGGTGTTCGATCGAATACTATGGTATTCGAAATACTCGTACTCGATCGAACACTACTAGCTATTCGAAGTTTAATGTTCGATGCAGAACCAGCGTTGATTGGCAGAATGCTATACATTCTGCCAATCAACGCAGGTTCTTCTCTTACCTTTCCGAAGTCTTCTCCGCGCTGCATCCCCGCGTCTTCTTCCGTATGGAATTCACTCTGCTTAGGCATCCGGCCTAGGTAGAGCCGACTGCGCATGCGCGGGCTTGCACGTGCATACACGCGCATGCGCAGTCGGCTCTGCTCAGGCGTCGGGCCTAGGCAGAGCCGCACACGCATGCGCAGTCGGCTCTGCCTAGGTTGGATGCCTAGGCAGAGTGAATTCCACCCAGAAGAGGATGCGGGGACCCTGCGCCGGGAGAAGACTTCTAGCAGAATCCAGCCCGACCGTCACTCGTGGACTTGGTAAGTATGATTTTAGCGAATGTTGCCTACCCCTGAAACGAGCATTTCTCCCCACTAGACTATAATGGGGTTCGAAATCCGTTCGAACAGTCGAACAGTGTGCGGCTGTTCGAATCGGATTTCGAACCTCGGACACTTTAGTGTTCGCTCATCTCTAATATTGACCTACAGTATATAGAAAATGTTTAATTTTTACTGTATGGGAAACTCTATGTAAGAAAATGGTGCAGTCCCATCCCATTCCTTTTTTTGGCTTTCCAGTACATTATGATATACAATTTGTCCTGGAAAAATAAGCCCTCATAAGACTGTGAGCAGAAAATAAAAAGTTATGTGTTTTGAGAAAAGGGGGTAAAAAAATAAAATGCAAAAACAAAAATTTACTGTGGTGGAAGGGGTTAAAGGGAGTGTGTCAATATGAATCCGTTATAATAATAAAATTTAAAAATGGGGCAAATGCACCACTTTTTAAATAGCACTTACAGCAAAAATATTTTATACTGCCTTCTCCATTGTGTAAAAAGGGGTGTGGCAAAGAAATAAAGTGGGTGGGGCCTTGGGAAGTGCGAGATTCATCATCATTTATGTCAGTTTCCTGGTTTAAATCTTTGGCAGCTCAGTTCAGTCATAAATCATGCTGCTTTTCTGGAGATGATCAGTATAACACTCAGGTCTTGAGAATTTCCCCTATAGTGCTATAGGGCATTTCATGCAGATTCCAATAATACCTTCTTTTTTTTTTTATTGTAAATAGACGTTCCACTTTAAAAATAAAAATCAGCTTTTTATAGATATTGTGAGATGGTGAGAGGGAAAGCTCTAGAAGGGCGCTATATTTTCCCCCAGATTCCTCGCGTATGTGTGGTGAGCGAGAGTAACACAGGGCTGTATCAAAGCCTCACCTGTACGGTTAACCACTTCTTGTCCTACTGCAGGAAGGAGCTCATGCATAGGTGGGAGCTGGGGCTTATAAAACCCTGTTAAGACCTCAGTCCTGGGCAGTTCCTGGGGGAGAGAGGAGGTGCCGGTTCCTGTCACAACAACCTGACCTCTGGTGAACACAGCCTCTGTTTTGTTTTGGTTTTTCGTGTGGCTGGAGCAAGCCCCACTTATAGTCAGTGTTCCTATGTTAGTTAGCAGCTCGTGAGCAGGTTTTGTTTTATTGTTTTTGCCTGAAGTTAAGGCCTGTTTTTGTTTCTGCCAGTTTTTGAAAAATAAACGTACAGGGTAAAACCTGTTTGTACCAGATTTTGGTGTGTCTGTCTCTGACTGTCTGGGCCGCTCGCTGCTGCTACCGCTGAGCCTTCTCCCCCATAATATGCAAATGATTCCTAAAATGCTTCTTGGAGTATTCCCTCAGATTTAGGGTCCATTCACATGGAGGAAAATGATGAAGAATTTGGTGTGGAATTTCAGCACTGAAAAAAAAGCATCCCATTGGCTTCAATGGTTTCCTTTTTCTTCAAGCATTGAAGTCAATGGGAGGCTTTTTTTTCAGCGCTGAAATTCCACACTAAATTCCTAACTATTTTCCTGGACCAAAAAGTGTAATATTGAAAGTGAAGACGAGTCTGATCCGGGGTTCTGTGGAGAAAAAGATCCTTAAGAGATTTAAGCCTGGTGGTCTACGGCACAGCATAGACATACTTACCTGCGATCGATTGCTGTGATGTTTATGTTTATTTTTGACCCACATGGTGGGTGGAGGTATAGGAGGTGTGTCAGTAGTAGGCACCCCTTATTGGTGAAGGGTCGATGCATGCGCATAGGAGCGTTCCCACGTCAGTGGAAGGCTGGTATCACAAGGAGAGTTGTGATTGGCCAGCGCTGAAATGATGGGGCGGCCCTATAGCCTTAAATATATAAAGAGCAATGGAACCGCACACTATCAAATATGGAGTTTGGGTGCTAGCAGACAAAGAGTCCTGCGACTCACATACAATGTAGATTAATGCTGCTGCACACCGTATGCATGTGAAAAAGTGAAAATTTATTGGTACATATACGCCATGAATTTGGTAAATTGGTTTGTAAAGCATAAAGAAAGCACTAGATCATTTCAGTGAACATAACGTTTCGGTCATATTAGACCTTCTTCAGACAAGATCTAGGAGTTGGCAGAGTTTGCAGCGGGATCAAACTCTGCCAACTCCTAGATCTTATCTGAAGAAGGTCTAATATGACCGAAACGTTATGTTCACTGAAATGATCTAGTGCTTTCTTTATGCTTTACAAACCAATTTACCAAATTCATGGCGTATATGTACCAATAAATTTTCACTTTTTCACATGCATACGGTGTGCAGCAGCATTAATCTACACTATAGCCTTAAATAGACCAAACCTTCGGCTCGCACGTATGGCTGCACATTAATGCCAGCGGTGAGCAGGGGGTTAGATTGAGAAGCTGAAATGTCATTCACTCCGTAGAAAGAGCTAGAATGACTACACAATGAGAGGGTGATAGCTATGTTTCTAGCCTTTATTCTACCTCTGATGAGATGCCCTTACAGAAACCTATGGGGGCAGTGAAACGCGTTAGCTAGTTTTAAGCAGCAGCCATAGTTAGGTTCAGAGAGTAGACTTTAGCCTTTACGCTTGAAGCCAACTATAAACAAACAGCAAATGTTAGGCTTTAGGGCTCTCTCTAATTATTGACCCCTGATGATCAATTCATCGCTGGAAACTCCATAAAGCTTAAAACAAATCTGGGAGTAACAGTAACAGCGGTCTTGTTGTTTAAGGGACCTTTTTCAGCTATTGACTGTTTTTGCTTTCATCTCCAATATAGAAGTGCGATCCAAGTTCTAAACACTTGGTTGTGGATGGTGTTTTTGTTTCATTTGGGGGTAAATTTTTAAACTATATTTAATAAAAATTGTTTTTATGGGAAACGTCCTAGTGGGATAGGTATACTCTCCTATTCGAATTTTATCTGTCCACTTGAAAATCGGACATCTTTGCAAATGGACAATTAAGGACAGACTCGGACAGTAAAGAACGCACATGATGTCTTATTTAAAATAATGCAAAAAGTAGCGGACACTAATATCATTATCGTCGGACACTAGCTGTCAGACACCGACGCTAGTGTGAACGCCCTCTAAGACTAGAGGTGGGCAGATAGAATGTCCCTTTTACCTGACATCATTCTAGTGAGAAGTCTTTTACTTTTTTGAAAAAGGATGTGGATTAAGAGGAGACTGTAGGTAATAATAATAATATTAATACTATATTTTATGTATATAGTGCCAACATATTCCATAGCACTGTATAACTTGTAGCGTTAAAGTACAGATAAAAAAAGATACATTACAAAAGAAATAGTCATTTCACACAATGGGACTGAGAACCCTCCTCGCCAGAGTTTACAATCTATGAGGTCGAGGGGGTGCAAGGGCGGCATAGGAGGCAGCATTGCTTATACAATGGTCAGTAATTTTTGTAATAGAGGTTACTGTCATTACAACAAACATAAAACTGTATGAGCCGTCACCAGTCGTGTCCTTTAGCATGTAGATGGTGCCTGGACATATAAAGTTAGCCTGAAATGGCACCATATCGTATGGGGTAATGTGGGAGCTGGAACAGAGGAGGGTTTGTTTTAGGGATTCTAATTACGGAATGAGAGGGTTTACATTAGGAATTGTGATAACCTGTAGGCTAGGGTTATCCATGACTGATAGTCACAAGTCAGAGTCAGTGTTAAGATCACAGTCAAGATGAGAATGAGCTTTAGCTCCGCTCACTTTTTGGAAGTAGTAATGAAGACAGAGACTGTGAGAGGAATTGTTGGATGAACAACATAGCTACAAATGGGACCCATGAGCCTCAAATCAGGGCTAACAGCCTTTAGGAACCTTCACTCTACAGCTTGGGTAACTGTAGGTAGTTATGTTTTTGTAGATGAGAAAAGAATATATTTTAAAGGAAAATTTTATGTTATAGTATCTAAAGCAACCAAGAGCAGTAGACGTCATGAAAGGTCCTTTAGCCTACTAGGATTTAGCATCTACCGTATGAAGGAGCCCTGGAGTGAATGTTCAGCCCAGGACAGGTGAGTACAAGTATATTTTTATTTTTCTACTCCTCCCCTGCACTGGCATTTAATGGAAAGGGCCCCTTTCCATTAACAATAAGTATAGCCATCAGAGAACAAGGCTCTCTGGCCCCTATGGTCCAGGGCCCCGGACATTTCCAGCTGGCTGCAGGCCACATACCCATATGGGTCCAGTCGTGGTCTCACTCCTTGAGACCACAATCATTACGCCCCTGCTGCTAGTTGTGTGTATGGTACATTTACTAGAAATGTATTACACTGTCCACTCAGTAGTTTTTTTCTTCTTGGATTCAAGTGTCTGCTGAGTAGGTGACAAAACCACATTTTTTAGAAAAGTAAAGTTGATCACATAAAATGTCAGGAAAAAGATAGGGCAGGTGTTATAATAGTGTCTCTGAAAGTTTACGGAACTGACTGACAACAGAGAACAGTAGAACTAGAACAAAATCTTACAGACGGCTGATAGATTCCAGGCACCTAAACGCCTTCACCAACCCCAGCTATGAAGCCAGATGGATTTGTGTTGAATTTTGAACACAAGTTATTACCACAGAAACTGACATAAGAAATACAAGTTCCACTATATGAAGTCAAACCAGAACCTATAATAAACTTACATGGCAAGCAAAACCAGAAGGATGAATCAGGAGGGTGCCCAAACCAAAATCAGGCTGAGAGCAAATGTCAATGCCAAAATCAGGAGACAAGCGGGTTTCCATTAACAAGCCAAAGGTCAATCAGAGAGGTAACATTACAGCCAAATTCTAAAGTCTAAAGACTGCAGGAGCTTGACAGGTTAGTATGGTAACCTTAAAGTAACAGCAGCTAAACTGAGATTCCTGACCACAGGTGGCAAGATAAAGGAGGAGGAAACACCAGTGCTACTGTTATGTCATCCACAACTGAAAGCAACAATTAAGATATGGGTGGCCACAGCGACACTATTTTTGATTACTTGGCTCAGTCATCTCAGGCACAGTGGGATATTACATCTGACAGCAGTGGTGCAGCTTCTTTGAGTGAGGGTTCTGTGTATTCCTCCTCCACCTTTGCGTTTGTAACAATAAATTACTGCATGACCTTTCTGCTCTGTCAAATATGTCTTGTTCTTCAATGACATTGATCCTTAGTAGTGATGTGGTACCTGCTGAGAAAAATAACGAATGCATACCACTTATATTTAAGTTCTATTTCTCAACTAATGAAAAGTGTGATGCAGCCTGCTAATCTGAAAAAATCTCAGCTTGTTAAGGTTTTTTTTTGTTTGTTACTACCACCATTTTAACATAAATAAATATAAGCTGACTATAAGGGAATTGCTAGTTGTTCAATGCCCCAGTGCTGCTGCTAGAACAATGGAAGAAGGGGAAGACAGAGACAGTGAGCCTTAAACTCGACCCAACCCCTGTCCCTACCTAATTGCCACACCTAATGACAGGAGTGACTGGGTGGCAAAACCGTTCCTAGCAATAAGTGGCATGCAGAACAATACAAACAACACAGAAGAGGAGTCAGCAAGCCAAGAGTCAAAGTCAGAGAGACAAAGCAGTACAACATCAAAATCCAAAAGAGTAGTCACAAGGGAAGCGAAAGGTCAGTGTTCAGTAATACAATAGTAAGAAAAGTAGGAAGCTAGCGAGGGCAAAGTCACAGGACAGAGTTAAAAGAGCCAGTAAATCTATGTGGGCTAATGACCTGTATACTGTATAGGAAGCCTAGGACTTTACCCAGACTCGATTGGTAGACAGGCTGTCAATCACAGAGGCAAGGCTAAGACTACCTATTTGATGAACAGAGAGAAACAATGTGCAGGAGATGGGTGTGGGGGAAATTCAAATACAGAGGAGAAGTAATAGGGCTGTGTTCAGACATAGCAACAAAACACTCTAAGCAAGGAATCAAACTGAACACACCTCTAGTACTGCAGCAGGCAGAGATATTACACTACACTATGTTACACTCTGATGCAGATCTAGCCTATTAATACTCAATGAACAGGCAACCCATTTAGTACTTTTAGTGATTTCTTCTTTTTCTTTAAATAGTTGATTGTAAAATAAATACATACATATAAAATACAAATAGTGGCAACATTGTTTCCAATCACTGTTATAATTAAATGGTGTGCACTAAAGTGACTGGGAAAAAACAGGGAAGGGATAGAAAAAAGGAGGGGAGGAGGAAACACTTTTGCAAGTACTAACAGGTAGCAACAGCCCCACCAGTAGCCACAGTGTTCTCACACTTCACGAGAATAAAGGCATTTTTGAAAACAGTGAACCACTGAGGTTGAGTCAGGGTTTCTGGGTGTTTCTCCTGAACGTGTAATTTACTATGCTATCTTTCTACACTGTGGTTGAAGGGCAAGAACAGTTTCAACACCAGATGAGACCCATTCATCTCCTCCAGATAATAATAATAATAATACATTTTAGTTATATAATATCAACATATTCTGCAGCACTGTAAAACTTTTAGGGTCAAGTACAAACAAAAAAGATACATTACAAAGAAATAGTCACTTCAAACAATGGGACTGAGACCCCTACTCGCAAGAGCTTACAATCTATGGCTGCCTTTACACGGAGTAAACACATGGCTGCCTTCACAGGTAAACACGTGTCAGAGTGAGCGGAGTAAAACAGAATCTCATTGATTTCAATGGCTTCTGTCTTACATGCGCTACCCATTGAAGTCTATGGGAGGCTTTTTTTACCTATTGGCTTTAAATGTGATACGCGTGTGTCAAATGCTGCTGAGAGATCCAGAAAAATGGATTTTATCCTGTACTGGGTCTCTTCACACTTTATTTCAGAGTTGTGTTGTTCACTGTTGTCACATGTACTGTGTTTCACTTCATTATTGGTATGCTTTTGGCACTTTAGTTTATTCAGTTGTTTACACAGTTTTCTTATATATGACCCAGTCCAGTTATACCACCATCATATTACAACATACTAGCCACCCTACTATGGTATACATTTTTGTATTGGTCCTCCCCATATTCAATATATTGTGGTTAATTGTGTATTATTGTTCTTATTTATTTCAATAAATATTTGCATTTTACTTATAAGTAATCCTGTCTTTTTGACATTATGTTTTGTATTATCCAGAAAAATAAGAAGAGAGAAGTCATCACTGGACCACTTCCCAACACCAACTTCTCTAAGGCTAGCCATTGCTTATGCTCCCTTCCTTCTTTTGACGGTTGTAAGATGAAGCACACATTGAATGGCACTACTGCATATGCTGCAGCATCAGTTAGAGCAGAAGTTTATGTCTATTGCATTCAGCAAACTACAGACACAATGGAGTAGATATCTGGAAGAGGAAGAAGAGCAACTTCTACTTCATGATCAGTCTAGGAAGACAGTCCAGCTTTTTCAGCTGGCAAGCTATAGGCAGTAAGTATACAGATAGTGTGCCCAAAATTTTTCTTGAAATGATCTATTTATCCTTTATTTATTTGCTTACTTGTATAGCATTAACATATATGTACGCATATATGTAAATGGTTGACACACTTCTTGGTGCCACACAAACATCTATATATGGGTCTTTTTATTTGACTTTTTTCTTCACTCATTTTTTTTTTTTTTGTTTTTTACTGTTTCAAAACGGCAGGTACACTGATAGTGTGGCTAAATTTTTTATTGAAATTAAAAATTACTTGTTGTGGCAAATGCACTCATAAAGGGGTCTTTTTTGTTAACTTTGTAACTTTTTTCTACACATTTATTTATTATTTTTTAAAATGACAGACACAATGATTGTGTGCCACAATTTTTGCCAAATTAAATTCTTTAAATTGACACTTTGCCAAAACAGCAGATAATCTAATTTCTTTTCTGTCTCTGTCTTTTCCTTTTTTTTTTTTTTTTTTTTTTTTTTTTGTCTCTTGTTCTCTATTTCTATCTTTTTCTCTCTTTTTCACATCATTTTTAAAAATCCATTGGCATATTCAGGGAATGTTGGACTGTGGGACTATTAAAGGATTATCTTATCTTATCTTAATACCTTCCCTCAGTTGGTATATGTTGTATTAGCAGGATTCAGAAACTTATTCCATTGTTCTTTGTGTTTATTTGTATATAGAACTGTGTTTTTATTTACTCTGCTTAGATATTAACAAATATTTTAAGATTTCCTCTTTTGGTCCAATCATTTGGTCTGAACTGACTCATTCTGAACAAAACAAACAAATTGTTCTTAAAACTTGTGTACGGCTCCTAGGACTGTATCCAATGATACTAGATTGTAAACTAGACCTTAGTAATGTTACAGTGACACAACATGAGTATGCGTAAACACATGGTAGCCAGTGGTCACAAACAGAATGTTAGAAGACACACAGCACTGTAGGATTTGTACATTTTAAAACTTCACTAGGTTTTCCGGTACTTGACAAGGTGAAAAATAGGCCAAATTTTACAGCACCGCTATTAAGGAAAATAAAAACAATTACAGAGGTAGAACATATAGTATAACCTCACTTGGTTTGGGCATTTAGTAAGGAAGTAAAGCTTTCCTTATGTAGAAAAGTACTGAATTGTCTGTTCCTTGTCTTGAATGTTTTGACTCTGAGAATTTTGATTGAGGTTGATGTATTTGCAACACAATAATCCAATCACGTTGCTTCAGTGACACATACAGTGTGACAGACAGAATTACATCTTTCTATCTTTATCAATGAAATAAAAGTCTTCTTCTCCACTCCTAACTTCCATAGAACACCCACACTGTATTATTTGTGTATTAGTCTGACTGTCTGACCTGATCAGTAATTTCATGCCACAAAAGCACATACCTTTTCCTCATGCCTGGGCTATTTATACTGCCTATGATTCATCAATTTATGTTGTTATAAAATATGAGATAGTGGCGTAACTAAAGTCTTGTGGGTCCTGGTGCAATATTTTGTCCGGGAACTCCTACCTCATCTTTACAGTGAATTCTTGATAGTGATGGTTGTGGGTGCTAAGGAGTTTAATCAATCTTAGAGTGGTTAGGGTAATCTTTGGGTCTCCTTGGCTTATGATGGAAGCTGCAATCTCAATACTGATCCCTATGGGCCCCCTAAGGCTCCTGGACCCCAGTATGACTGCACCCTCTATACCCCCTCAAGTTGCGCACCTGATGGCAGGCAGGGAAACTGATTTGAGTAAACAAGGAAAATGCAGCAGCGTGCGCTTAAGGGCTGTGGCCTTTTAAACATATATTCATTTAGGTTGCAGACAGTCAAAGTTATAGTAACTTCACACATTCATTCAGGTTTCTGTTTGTGGAACTGTTTGGGGTCCCCACAAGCAGAAACTTAAAGGGGCTCTATCACTAGGAAAAGTCATTTTTAACTAATCACACCTTTGCATAGCCCTTAGAAAGTCTATTTCACACCTACCTATAGTATGTAGATTGCCTCAGTGGTTTCTGAATAAGTCCGTTTTTATTCATATGCTAATTAGACTAGTGCAGGATAGATCGTGCACACCTCTCCTATTGTTTTCTATGGGAGGCTGCTGCTGCTGCTGCTGATGACTCGCTTCCTGTTTGCTTCACACACATAGAAGATAATGGGAGAGAGGAGGCTGCTGGGAACTTCATGTACTGGCTGGAAGCTCATTAGCATATGAATAAAAATGGACTTATTCAGACACCACTGAAGCAATCTACATACAAAAGGTAAGTGTGGAATAGACTTTCTAAAGCCTATGCAAGCATGTCAATGTGAAATGTAGAAAACAGGGCACTCACCCGCCACGGGATACATAAAACATTCGTTTTTATTTCATCCTCTTTAAAAAAAAGGTCAAACCTTGACCATCGGGGTACAGAAGACGGAATGATGCAAAGAAACAAGCAGCGACGATCGTTTCGTGCTTAGTGCACTTCGTCAGGCTTCCTTCAACTGCTAGCAACATCATTAATTTATCCAGATGGGACAGGTCAACACGCCTACTTTTGACCTTACTACACCCAAGTTCAGATAATTACATTCATCAGTTAAAAACAAGTTAAAATACACAATCGATGTAATGTTGATAACATGTAATACATCATACATTATTAGCCTCAGTTTGTGACATTTTTCTCTATAGAGCGTAATTCTTTTATTAAATGTGCACCAATTAGCGCTACCCCTAATTCACCTTCCGCCACCAGCACATCTATACAACGGATCTATAAAAGGGAACTACATTGCTATTCCTATACTGAAACTGTAACATTTGTCATGATCCCTGATTATCAATCTATTAGAGACGAACCCAAACAGGAACTACATACATACACTACCTTTATCCTCGTTCCTGTGCTATGGGGCAGGGAAAGTAACCTAGCCTACTCCAAACTCCTCCCCTTCATTCTTTTAAATAATATAGGACTAAACAACGTTATTCCGTTTAGGTCTATAGCAGTCTCTTGTTGTCTACACCTAATTCCCTATACCACAGGGTTATAAACGCCTATCGAAAAAAGAAGCTGAGTAAATTTGTCTAGCTACGTATATCAATCTATGGAAAACTATAACGGATCGTACCAGATATCGCTGGATGTAAACAGCGATTTATCTTGTACTCCTTACTAGCGGAAGTAGCTGAAGTAAGGACTTTTTTCCTATATTGCACATTATAAGATATGCCAAAGCTCTTCTAGGGGATAACATAAGAAAAACAAACAGGACAAAGCAGACACATACTGTTCATGTGAAGATTACAAAAAAAAACGCTCATATCAACCCTCTCATTGAGACCAAGTGGTCCCATTGCTCCCGTGCGCAGAATGATCTTAGCCTCTTCCTGTAATAACTTTCTACCTCTATCGCCTCCTCTGGGCAGGGGTTCTATATGACGTAACCCGCAGAAAGACAGACAATCAGCTCTCCCTCCGTGGGACTCCCTAACGTGTTCTATCAGTCGTGGCGATCCTTTGCCACTGCTGATAGACCGAACGTGTTCCCTGAACCTATGATGCATCGGTCTAATAGTTTTGCCCACATAGAACTTCCTACATGGGCATGTGATCACATAGACCACAAAGGACGTTTTACACGTAATGAACTGTCTAATATTAAATTCAATACCTCCTATATTCATAAATTTCGCTTGACTGTTAAACTGACAGTAGGAACAGTTTTTGCAACGGAAGTTGCCTTGCGGTTTTAACCCGGTTAACCACGTATTTTTTTGTGATGTAAAATTGCTAGATACAACACTATCTCGAATTGTTCGACATTTTTAAAAAATTATTAATGGTCGATTAATTACTGTCTTCGCCAACATAGGGTCATTTTCTAACAAGTGCCAGTTTCTATGAATCGCGCTTTTAATTTGGTTGGCCAGCCATACTATGCAAGCATGTGATTAGATAAAAATGACTTTTCCCAGTGATAGAGCCCCTTTAATCAGCGTTTTTTACGCGGTTTTGGGGTCAGAAACCCCGAATGTAGCTCAGGCACAGGTGTGAACCTATTCTTACATGTCTGATATTTGCTGGCCTACCCATTTAAATAAAATTACAGCAAGGTGTACAAAGGTATAAATAGAAAATGGATGGATAAAGAGAGAGAGAGAGACGGTACATTAGCAAGTTTCTATGACCCCAAATAATTTTAACCACTTGACCATTTTTTATCCAATGTCAGAAACATTCTCTAAAAGTGAACATGGAAGTGTTTCTTAAATGTACTGAGAAATAACTGGTGACAATATACTTAATATTCCAAAAACGTGTGATTAAAATGAAAGATATTTAGATGTTCTCGCTACTTGCCTCTAATTATCAAATAAGGTGACGGAAGTAATATCTTGCATAAACTAGTAATTTCTAGAAGCATAACAATGTTTATGTGGGTCAAACTACATCATTAAATCTGGCCCTTTTTCTGCAATCCTTGGCAACATATGTACTGTTAAGTAGACATATTTATATACATATGTATAACTTATTCTCTGTCAAAATCGTTTGCTGAGAGTTTCTATGACAACTGTTGTATAGTTAATTAATTCTGTAAAATGCCAGTCATTTGGACATCCTGGAAAAAAGCTATAAATACTGTACATTCATTTCAATATTTAATTAAAAAGCTTACTTGGTAACTTGTCACTTATGTTTAACCCCTTCCTTCTCTGCAGTGTACTATTATGTCGAACTGAGCGTATAGTTAACTCTCAGCACCGTAATAGTACGGCATTGTATAGCCGCAGGCACAGGATATAAGCCTGTGGCATTTCTTCTGGCACTTGGGTGTGTTAGAGGCAGGAGGCTGGGCGGCAGCAGGCTGGTCAACGGCCTCCAGACTGCCTATGCAGAGTTCCCATAGGGAACCTATGTGTGATGTTCTGCAATACCGGGGATCTGAAATCCCAGGTTCAAGTGCCCTTGTGGGACAAGTAAAAAGTAAAAAAATAAATAAAAAAAAAAGGTTTAAAATAAACAAACAATACAAAGTTCAAAAAGCCAACCTTAGATTTAAAAAACACATAACCCGAGCAGAAAATAAACATAATAGATATCTCCATGTGTGTTTATTCCGTACATTGAGTGTTGTAAAACAAGTACTGCAAAGTGCAAATTAACATATTTTGGTCACTCCGCTTTCCCAACAAAATATCGATAAAAAGTCATACTTACCAAACAGTGATAATAGAGATGAGCGAATCGAAACTGACAAAGTGGAAGTCGATACGAATTTCAGGAATCCGGATTTCCTCACACTTCGTGGTAACGAGTTGCATTTTTTCCTAAAATGGCTGAGTCACAGGTTAGGACATGGGGCAAGGAACTCTGGGAACGCTATCCTGTTTTACAATGGAGTCTGGATCAGAGGAGCCACACAGTGGAGGAGCTGCTTTGATGTGTCCAACAGCAAGTATCCCACTGGATGGCTCCTCGCCAACTTCAACTGGGCAGCATTGCCAGTAATAATGGCATCAGTTTTGTTTTTGCGCAGAAGTTAGAATCAGTGACAGTGTGTTGTATGGTGCATGGCCTTATTTTTTTGGTTCGCTGCTTTTTTGCATGGCAAGAAAAGTCTCTCCACATTCCAGACACAGTCTTATGTTGCAAAAAACACACTCACTATAAAGCTGATGAAATTCTGCTATCCAATGGGAAGAAAGATTTCAATAGTATCAGGATAGGCTGTATACCCAGCTTAACGCAGTGTTTAAAGCTGTGATAGCGAACCTATGGCACATGTGCCAGAGGTGGCACTCACAGCCCTCTCTGTGGGCATCCATCTGTGGAACAGATTATACTGTGTGGGGCCAGTTTTCAGCAGATTGCACTGTGTGGGGGCCACTGTGGAGAAGATTAAACTGTGTGGGGGCCACAATGCACCAGATTCTACTCTATGGGGCCTACTGTGGAGCAAATTGTACTGTTTATGGGCCACTGTGGAGCAGATTGCATTGTGTGGGGGTCACTCACTATTTTTATCACACAGTATATGTTTTTTGGCAGACAAATGATATTATTACAGACCATCTGTAATTGTCTACAATTGTGTATCCACACAGTATTAAGGTTAAATTGCCATGTTGGCACTTTGTGATAAGTTAGTGGGCTTTAGATTGCAGTATGGGCACTCAGACTCTAAAAGTTTCGCCATCACTGGTTTAGAGAGACTGGCAACTGCCAGACACACACGCACGCATGTAGCATCTTTCTGCTCTCAGTCTATCAAACTCAGCCAGGGTTCCACCTTCTCTGCCAGTGCCACAATTCCAAGTGCCAGGAGTAAAAGCATCAGCAGTCAGACCCAATACAGTATCTGGAACATGATGAACCAGAATTTTTTCAGCTCTCAGAGCCATCCGGAGCCACAACAGACAACTGACAGCCACCGACTGCACTAGCAGTTACAGTTGCACCTACAGTGCACCTATATTCCAGCAGATATCTATGACCCCATGGAATTCTGGGCCAATAGATTACAGCAGTGGAAAAAGCTAGCCTGCTGAAAATGGTCACCCTTTTTATTTTTGTAAGAAAGAGAGAGATGTGATGTTGTTATAATGTTTTATTGTTCTCCAGTAATTTGCATTTTCTCCCAGTAACAGTATTATTAGGTGGGTGGATTAGAACAAGTTGGGGCAAATGCTACAGACAAGCAATGGAGAGAAGTATGGAATAAACTGCTGCTTTAACTTGCAACTAGTTATTAGTGTGTGTGTTCCATGGTATCAACAACATCTGCACCACTAAAATTGTATCAAACCCACATTAAATATGTTGTAGGGGCTACAAAAGGCATAGTAAATACACCTTTTTGTTTTAATGTGTAATTTTGTTGGTGGAAGACTCCCTTTAAACTTAAAGGAATTGTGTGGGAAACAAAAAAGATGCAAAGTAAGGGCAGATAAAAAAAGCAGTGGGTATTAGTAAAATACAGTGTTTCAAAATAGTTACAAACATTGTAATATAACATAGTATTCCCATTCCTAATGTTTGTGCTTAAAACTACATGTCTCATGAGCTCATGCTTCTGGTTTGGGTTTGTGTAACGTCTGTTGGTATAAGAAATTCACTGATTAAATATTAAAGACACTGTTTAATCCAAAAATGTTTTAAGAGATATATTGAAAATAAAACTTAGGCTCCATTCCCACGGAGTAACACGCCGCTCATTTAGACACGTAAACACGTGTCAGAGCGAGGTGCTTCAAAACATATCCCATTGACTTTAATGGGTGCTGGCTTGAAATCAATGGGTTAAAAAGCCTCCCATTCAGTTCAATGGGTAGTGTGCGTAAGCCTGCACCCATTGAAGTCAATGGGATCTGTTTTGAAGTGCCTCACTCTGACACATGTTTATGTGTCTAAATGAGCGGTGTTACTCTGTGGGAATGGGGCCTTACCTTCTAATAGGGAACGCTGAATTAAAATAACTCTGAGGAGCTACAGAAATCCACAGCGCAGATGGGAGAATCTGTCCATAGAACAACTACATGCATAAGTTGTGCCTTTATGGAAGAGTGGCAAAAATAAAACCGGAAAAAGAAAAAAAGAAAACCCCTTAGCGACCTTTGACGTACTATTACTTCATGGGAGCTTGGTACTTAGCGACCCATGAGGTAATAGTACGTCATGGTTATAAATAGTCTCCGCGTCTCAAGAGACGCTAACTGTAAGAAGGTTGCTGCTGTCCATGACAGCAGACAACCTTCTCCACGTGAATCGGGAGGTTTAACCCCCTCCCTGCCACTTAGATTGCTGAAAATGACCGATCTATTCAGATCGGTAAATTTCAGCTTTCCGGCAGCTTTCCGGCACAGATCATTGGATCTGCGCCGGCAGATGTCAGTAAAAGTGACAGGGATTGGAGGTATACATACCACCAATCCCTGTCGAGTGTTTGGGGGGCGTACAGTGGCGCCAACCCTCCAGATGTTGCAATTGGTTGATCGGCACGTGTCACGGCCGATCAACCAATTGCAGGCTTGCAGGACAGTGTTAACCGGGGGTCACTTTGCTTCCCATGTCAGTTCCCCTGGGACTTGCGAGCAGAGTAGACCTCCGTGCTGCCCTGTGAGCCTTCTGTGCGTTACCGCTGCTGCTGCGTGTCTTCAGTGACATATTTGATCTGATCAGAGCTCCGTCGCTGCTGCTGCCAGCCACCCTCTCCTGTCATTCCTAAAAATCTCCCCCCAGCCACTCCACAAGCCACTCCACCCTCCCATCCCCATTCCCATCCCCTTCCCATCCCCCCTCTCCACCAACCTCTGATCTCACGTCTGGCTGCATCAGCTCCTAAAAAGTTCTGCAATCTGCACCTAGCCAGTGGGTGCAGAACAGAGCCTCCCTCCCCCTTCTTCCTGACTGCTGGTAAAATTAACACTTTACCAGCAGAACTTTTTTTGGAAAGCCCTTCTTGGGTTTTTTTTTTTAGTTAGTTTCTGCAATAAAGATATAGTGTGTGTGTGTATATATATATATATATATATATATATATATATATATATACACACACTTCTATCTGTATTATTGCAGTTCAATTTTAGCTAGGAGAAGAATTTTTTTCTAAACTCAGTTTTTTTCTAAAGCGCAGTGATCAGTAACAAATAAACGTTACTGATCACATCTGTACTGTTTTGCGCACTTTTTTTCTAGTTAGACTTAGTAATAAAATATATATAGACTGCTCCGTCTATTTTATATTTTATTAGTTCAATTTTAGTTAGAAGAAAAGAATCTTTTTTTTTTCCGTTGTGCTAAACTCAACGCAGTGATCAGTAACAAATAAACGTTACTGATCACATCTGTACTGTTTTGCGCACTTTTTTTCTAGTTAGACTTAGTAATAAAATATATATAGACTGCTCCGTCTATTTTATATTTTATTAGTTCAATTTTAGTTAGAAGAAAAGAATCTTTTTTTTTCCGTTGTGCTAAACTCAACGCAGTGATCAGTAACAAATAAACGTTACTGATCACATCTGTACTTTTTGCGCACTTTTTTTCTAGTTAATTCAATTTTAGTTAGAAGAAAAGAATCTTTTTTTTTTCCTTTGTGCTACTCAGCGCAGTGATCAGTAACAAATAAACGTTAGTGATCACATCTGTACTTTTTTTGCAGGTTTTTTTTTTTTTTTTACATCAAATACACGTGTTAAAGCACAACACACACCCCACACTTTGAATTTTCAATAAAGTTTCAAGAAATAAAGTTTTATATACTCAAGTAAAACACCACACACACACACAAATGTCCCAACAGTCCCAATCATCCCAAAGAAGGTTTTCAGTAGAAGAGGCGTACGCCATACTGGCCTCTGACACTGATACCGCCAGCGAGGGAGAAGAGGAAAATGCCCCATTCCTTTATTTTTCCTCTTCTTCCTCCTCCTCCTCCTCTTCCAGTGATGAGCAACCCCAAAGGAGGCGCCCCAGAACAATTGCTGATTTAGTTGCCACACCTGTAGAGCCCATGTGGACCCCACCACCAGAAAATTTTGAACCTCAGCTTCCTGACTTTGTTGCCCGGTCAGGAATACAAATTGAGACTGAGGGCTTCAGAGAAAATGACTTTTTCAAAATCTTTTTCTCTGATGAGTTTGTAGATCTTATGGTGGCCCAAACGAATTTGTACGCTGTACAATTTTTGGAACAAAATGCCACCTCTTCCTATGCCAGGCCACAGAACTGGACCCCAGTAAATGCAGCAGAAATGAAGATTTTCTGGGGTCTTATTCTGCATATGGGCATAGTGAAAAAACCTAAAATTCGTCAGTATTGGAGTACAGATGTCTTGCACAACACTCCAATCTATCGAATGGCTATGACCAGGAAGCGGTTTGAAAGTATCCTAAAGTTCCTTCATTACAATGATAATTCCCAGTGCCCGCCCCAAGATGCCCCAAATTTTGACCGCTTATACAAAGTTAGGCCAGTTATTGAACACTTTAGTACCAAATTTGCAGAGTCCTACATCCCTGATCAGAACATTGCAATTGATGAGTCTCTGATCAGTTTCAAAGGGAGGCTAAAATTCCGCCAATACTTGCCCAGTAAGCGGGCACGGTATGGCATTAAAATGTATAAGCTATGTGAGAGCAGTTCAGGATACACTTATAAATTTAGGGTGTATGAAGGAAGGGACACAAGGATTGAGCCCCCAGACTGCCCCCCAATCCTAGGAGTTAGTGGGAAAATTGTGTGGGATTTGATGCACCCACTGCTGGACAAGGGTTATCACCTCTATGTGGATAACTTTTACACCAGCATCCCACTCTTTAGATCCCTGAGTTCCAGAGGAACTGCAGCTTGTGGGACTGTGCGCAGAAATCAAAGAGGCCTCCCTAGGGCACATATTGCGCAGCCCCTCAGAAAGGGTGAGAGTAGGGCCGTCTGCAATGAAAATATGTGCGTGGCACCAGTACCACTGTCTCCAAGCCAGACTGCATCCTGGCATACAATAGGTACATGGGAGGGGTTTATCTATCTGATCAAGTCCTAAAGCCCTACAGTGCCATGCGAAAAACAAGAGTGTGGTACAAAAAGCTGGCCGTGCACATGGTTCAGATGGCATTGTATAACGCGTACGTGCTATCACGATGTGCAGGCCACACAGGAACTTTCCTTGAGTTTCAGGAGACAATTATCAAGACCCTGATATTTGGGGACCTAGAAGTGCCAGGCCCCAGTACTTCTGAAACTCAAGGTTCCCGTATAGTACCAGGGCAACATTTTCCCGGCGAAGTCCCCCAAACTGCTAAAAAAGGGAAAAACCAAAAAAGATGCAGTGTGTTACAAAAGAGGAATAAGGAGAGACACCACTTATCAGTGTGACACCTGCCCTGATAAACCTGGCTTGTGCATGAAGGAGTGCTTTAGATTGTACCACACTTCCATGGAATATTAATTTTAGAATTTATTTTCCATGGAATATCGCCTCCTTATACCATCACGTATTCTGCACACAATTACTTTCATCCGGTTATGCAGTAATTTCTGCAAAATAAATTATTGCCATACAAGCTGCATCCAAATGTTTGCTATACTTGGGTGCAATTTAACACTGACGTCACTGAAGTCAAGGGGTCTAGTTTCCAAAATGGGGTCACATTTTTGGGGGCTTTCACTGTTTTGGCACTTCAAGGCCTCTGCAAATGTGACATGGTAACTAAAACCAATTGCAGCCAAATCTACCCTCCAACTATTGTTCTCTCCCACTGTGTGACCATACATCACTTTACATACACATGTGGGGCATTTCTGTAGTTGGGAGAAAATGCTTGACAATTTGTGGGGTGCATTTTCTCTTTTACCCCTTGTGGAAATGCAAAATTTGGGGTTAAAGCAACATTTTATTGTAAAAAAGGAAATTTTTCATTTTCACATCCCAATAGTTAATTATTTTGTGAAACTCCTATAGGGTCCAAGTGTTAACTATGCTGCTTGATAATTTTCCTGAGGGGTCTAGTTTCCAAAATGGGGTCACATTTTTGGGGGCTTTCACTGTTTTGGCACTTCAAGGCCTCTGCAAATGTGACATGGTAACTAAAACCAATTGCAGCCAAATCTACCCTCCAACTATTGTTCTCTCCCACTGTGTGACCATACATCACTTTACATACACATGTGGGGCATTTCTGTAGTTGGGAGAAAATGCTTGACAATTTGTGGGGTGCATTTTCTCTTTTAACCCCTTGTGGAAATGCAAAATTTGGGGTTAAAGCAACATTTTATAGCAAAAAATGTTACTTTTCCTTTTGTTGGGCCAATTCTGCTACACTCCTGTAGGGTCAAAGGGCTCACTATACCCCTTGATAAATTCCTTGAGGGGTCTAGTTTCCAAAATGGGGTGACATTTTGGGGGTTTCCCCTGTTTTGGCACCTTGGGGGCTCTGCAAACGGGACATGGTGCCTGAAAAGTATTCTAGCAAAACCTGGCCTACAAAATCCAATTAGCGCTCCATCCGTTTTGAGAGCGACCGTGTGCCCGTACATTAGGGTACCAGCACATACGGGGTATTGTCGTGTTCGGGAGAAATTGTGTAACAAAATGTGGGGTGCAATTTTTCCTTTAACCCCTTGTGAAGATGAAAAATTTGGGGCTACAGTGACATTTTATTATAAAAAAAAGTAATTTTTCATTTTCACATCTCAATGGTAAAAAAATCTGTGAAACACCTGTAGGGTCTAAGTGCTCACTATACCCCTTGATAAATTCCTTGAGGGGTCTAGTTTCCAAAATGGGGTCATTTTGGGGGGGTTTCTACTGTTCTGGCACTTCAGGGGCTCTCCAAATGCAACATGGTGCCTGAAACAGATTCCAGCTAAATTTGCCCTCCAAAATCCCAATAGCGCTCCTTCCGCTCTGGACCTCACAGCGTGCCCATAGATCATTTTACATCCACATATGGGGCATTTCTGTTGTTGGGAGAAAATGCTTGACAATTTGTGGGGTGCATTTTCTCTTTTAACCCCTTGTGGAAATGCAAAATTTGGGGTTAAAGCAACATTTTATAGCAAAAAATGTTACTTTTCCTTTTGTTGGGCCAATTCTGCTACACTCCTGTAGGGTCAAAGGGCTCACTATACCCCTTGATAAATTCCTTGAGGGGTCTAGTTTCCAAAATGGGGTGACATTTTGGGGGTTTCCCCTGTTTTGGCACCTTGGGGGCTCTGCAAACGGGACATGGTGCCTGAAAAGTATTCTAGCAAAATCTGGCCTACAAAATCCAATTAGCGCTCCATCCGTTCTGAGAGCGATTGTGTGCCCATACATTAGGGTACCAGCACATACGGGGTATTGTCGTATTCGGGAGAAATTGTGTAACAAAATGTGGGGTGCAATTTCTCCTTTAACCCTTAGTAAATGTGTAAATTCTAGGGCTAAATGAATATATTAGTGACAGAAATTGAAAAATGTAAATTTGACCTGCATTTTGCTGTAATTGCTGTGAAATGCTGAAAGGGTTAAGAAACTTTCTAACTGCTGTTTTGGATTCTTTCAGGAGTGCAGTTTTTAGAATGGGGTGACTTTTGGGGGTTTTTATTAGAGAGGCCTTTCAATTTCCCTTCAGAACTGAACTAGTCCCTTGAAAAATGTGTTTTGGAAATTTTCTTGAAAATTTGGAAAATTACTGCTTGACTTGTAAGCCTTATAATTTCTGAAAAAAATGAAAGGGTGCTTAAAATTTGATTGCCACATAAATATGAGACATGGTTAATTATATTTATGAAAAAATTTGGGTAGTATGACTTTCTATTTGAAAGGCTTGCAATTTCAAAGTTTGAAAACTGCATTTTTTAAAAAATTTTCACCAAATTTCCTATTTTTTCATAATTAAAGACAAAACATATTGTCAAAAATTTACTACTGACATGAAGTACAATGTGTTACGAAAAAACAATCTCAGAATCACTTGTGTAAGTTAAAGCGTCTCAAAGTTATTGACATTTAAAGTGACACATGTCAGTTTTGAAAAAAGAGGCCTGGTCCTTAAGTCACTTTTGGGCTGTGTCTCTATGGGGTTAAAAGAAAGCCATAAGAAGTGCCATTTGCAGTTTGCCACAACCATATAGGGAACACAGCAAACATGTGGAAGAAACTGCTCTGGTCAGATGAGACTAAAGTTGAACTTTTTGGACTAAATAAATGCAAAGTGCTATGTGTGGCGAAAAAGTATCACTGCTCATCACAATAAACACACCATCCTCACTATGAAACATGGTGGTGGCAGCATCATGCTGTGGGGAGGCTTTTCTTCACCAGGGACAGGAAAGCTGGTCAGAATAGATGGGAAGATGAATGCAGCTAAAGCCAGCAAAATCCTGGAAGAAAACTTGTTGGAGGCTGCAAAAGACCAGATTGGGAAGCAGATTCACCTTCCAGCTAGACAATGACCCTAAACATACAGCCAGAGCTACAGTGGAATGGTTTAGATCAAAGCTAGACCAAAGTCCAGACCTAAATCCCAATGAACATCTGTGGTAAGACATGAAAATTGCTTATCACAGCCGTTCTCCATCTAATCTGGCTGAGTTTGAGCTATATTGCAAAGAAGAATGTCCAAAAAAATCTCAGTATCTAGATGCACAAAACTGGTAGAGACTAGAGATGAGCGAACAGTGTTCTATCGAACTCATGTTCGATCGGATATTAGGCTGTTCGGCATGTTCGAATCGAATCGAACACCGCGTGGTAAAGTGCGCCATTACTCGATTCCCCTCCCACCTTCCCTGGCGCCTTTTTTGCTCCAATAACAGCGCAGGGTAGGTGGGACAGGAACTACGACACCGGTGACGTTGAAAAAAGTAGGCAAAACCCATTGGCTGCCGAAAACATGTGACCTCTAATTTAAAAGAACAGCGCCGCCCAGGTTCGCGTCATTCTGAGCTTGCAATTCACCGAGGACGGAGGTTTCCGTCCAGCTAGCTAGGGCTTAGATTCTGGGTAGGCAGGGACAGGCTAGGATAGGAAGGAGAAGACAACCAACAGCTCTTGTAAGAGCTAAATTCCAGGGAGAAGCTTGTCAGTGTAACGTGGCACTGACGGGCTCAATCGCCGCAACCCAGCTTTCCCAGGATCCTGAATGGAATACACTGTCAGTGTATTCCCGTATACCCGATATATACCCCGATACCCGTTCCAACGGTGTGCCCCCCCACCTTCACCCCAGAAATACCCTGCAAGTCCCCTAGCAATAGAATTGGGGCTATATACACCCACAATTTTTACTACTGGTATACAGTGCCATTGTCTGACTGGGAATTCAAAGAATATATTGGGAATACAAATACCCTCATTTCTTGCTACTGCCATATAGTGCCAGTGTCTGACTGGGAATTCAAAGAATATATTGGGGTTACGTGCACCCACAATTTTTACTACTGGTATACAGTGCCATTGTCTGACTGGGAATTCAAAGAATATATTGGGAATACAAATACCCTCATTTCTTGCTACTGCCATATAGTGCCAGTTTCTGACTGGTAATTCAAAGAATATATTGGGGTTACGTGCACCCACAATTTTTACTACTGGTATACAGTGCCATTGTCTGACTGGGAATTCAAAGAATATATTGGGAATACAAATACCCTCATTTCTTGCTACTGCCATATAGTGCCAGTGTCTGACTGGGAATTCAAAGAATATATTGGGGTTACGTGCACCCACAATTTTTACTACTGGTATACAGTGCCATTGTCTGACTGGGAATTCAAAGAATATATTGGGAATACAAATACCCTCATTTCTTGCTACTGCCATATAGTGCCAGTGTCTGACTGGTAATTCAAAGAATATATTGGGGTTACGTGCACCCACAATTTTTACTACTGGTATACAGTGCCATTGTCTGACTGGGAATTCAAAGAATATATTGGGAATACAAATACCCTCATTTCTTGCTACTGCCATATAGTGCCAGTGTCTGACTGGGAATTCAAAGAATATATTGGGGTTACGTGCACCCACAATTTTTACTACTGGTATACAGTGCCATTGTCTGACTGGGAATTCAAAGAATATATTGGGGTTATAAATACCCTCATTTCTTGCTACTGCCATATAGTGCCAGTTTCTGACTGGTAATTCAAAGAATATATTGGGGTTACGTGCACCCACAATTTTTACTACTGGTATACAGTGCCATTGTCTGACTGGGAATTCAAAGAGTATATTGGGAATACAAATACCCTCATTTCTTGCTACTGCCATATAGTGCCAGTTTCTGACTGGTAATTCAAAGAATATATTGGGGTTACGTGCACCCACAATTTTTACTACTGGTATACAGTGCCATTGTCTGACTGGGAATTCAAAGAATATATTGGGGTTATAAATACCCTCATTTCTTGCTACTGCCATATAGTGCCAGTTTCTGACTGGTAATTCAAAGAATATATTGGGGTTACGTGCACCCACAATTTTTACTACTGGTATACAGTGCCATTGTTTGACTGGGAATTCAAAGAGTATATTGGGAATACAAATACCCTCATTTCTTGCTACTGCCATATAGTGCCAGTTTCTGACTGGGAATTCAAAGAATATATTGGGGTTACGTGCACCCACAATTTTTACTACTGGTATACAGTGCCATTGTCTGACTGGGAATTCAAAGAATATATTGGGGTTATAAATACCCTCATTTCTTGCTACTGCCATATAGTGCCAGTTTCTGACTGGTAATTCAAAGAATATATTGGGGTTACGTGCACCCACAATTTTTACTACTGGTATACAGTGCCATTGTCTGACTGGGAATTCAAAGAGTATATTGGGAATACAAATACCCTCATTTCTTGCTACTGCCATATAGTGCCAGTTTCTGACTGGTAATTCAAAGAATATATTGGGGTTACGTGCACCCACAATTTTTACTACTGGTATACAGTGCCATTGTCTGACTGGGAATTCAAAGAATATATTGGGGTTATAAATACCCTCATTTCTTGCTACTGCCATATAGTGCCAGTTTCTGACTGGTAATTCAAAGAATATATTGGGGTTACGTGCACCCACAATTTTTACTACTGGTATACAGTGCCATTGTCTGACTGGGAATTCAAAGAGTATATTGGGAATACAAATACCCTCATTTCTTGCTACTGCCATATAGTGCCAGTTTCTGACTGGTAATTCAAAGAATATATTGGGGTTACGTGCACCCACAAATTTTACTACTGGTATACAGTGCCATTGTCTGACTGGGAATTCAAAGAATATATTGGGGTTATAAATACCCTCATTTCTTGCTACTGCCATATAGTGCCAGTTTCTGACTGGTAATTCAAAGAATATATTGGGGTTACGTGCACCCACAATTTTTACTACTGGTATACAGTGCCATTGTCTGACTGGGAATTCAAAGAGTATATTGGGAATACAAATACCCTCATTTCTTGCTACTGCCATATAGTGCCAGTTTCTGACTGGGAATTCAAAGAATATATTGGGGTTACGTGCACCCACAATTTTTACTACTGGTATACAGTGCCATTGTCTGACTGGGAATTCAAAGAATATATTGGGGTTATAAATACCCTCATTTCTTGCTACTGCCATATAGTGCCAGTTTCTGACTGGTAATTCAAAGAATATATTGGGGTTACGTGCACCCACAATTTTTACTACTGGTATACAGTGCCATTGTCTGACTGGGAATTCAAAGAGTATATTGGGAATACAAATACCCTCATTTCTTGCTACTGCCATATAGTGCCAGTTTCTGACTGGGAATTCAAAGAATATATTGGGGTTACGTGCACCCACAATTTTTACTACTGCCATATAGTGCCATTGTCTGACTGGGAATTCAAAGAATATATTGGGGTTATAAATACCCTCATTTCTTGCTACTGCCATATAGTGCCAGTTTCTGACTGGTAATTCAAAGAATATATTGGGGTTACGTGCACCCACAATTTTTACTACTGGTATACAGTGCCATTGTCTGACTGGGAATTCAAAGAGTATATTGGGAATACAAATACCTTCATTTCTTGCTACTGCCATATAGTGCCAGTTTCTGACTGGGAATTCAAAGAATATATTGGGGTTACGTGCACCCACAATTTTTACTACTGGTATACAGTGCCATTGTCTGACTGGGAATTCAAAGAATATATTGGGGTTATAAATACCCTCATTTCTTGCTACTGCCATATAGTGCCAGTTTCTGACTGGTAATTCAAAGAATATATTGGGGTTACGTGCACCCACAATTTTTACTACTGGTATACAGTGCCATTGTCTGACTGGGAATTCAAAGAGTATATTGGGAATACAAATACCCTCATTTCTTGCTACTGCCATATAGTGCCAGTTTCTGACTGGTAATTCAAAGAATATATTGGGGTTACGTGCACCCACAATTTTTACTACTGGTATACAGTGCCATTGTCTGACTGGGAATTCAAAGAATATATTGGGGTTATAAATACCCTCATTTCTTGCTACTGCCATATAGTGCCAGTGTCTGACTGGGAATTCAAAGAATATATTGGGGTTACGTGCACCCACAATTTTTACTACTGGTATACAGTGCCAATTTCTAACTAGGAATTCAAAATGCGCAAGGCTCCCGGAAAGGGACGTGGACGAGGCCGTGGGCGAGGTCGGGGGAATGGTTCTGGGGAGCAAGGTAGCAGTGAAGCCACAGGGCGTCCCGTGCCTACTCCTGTGGGGCAGCAAGCATTGCGCCACTCCACAGTGCCAGGGTTGCTTGCCACATTAACTAAACTGCAGGGTACAAACCTTAGTAGGCCCGAGAACCAGGAACAGGTCTTGCAATGGCTGTCAGAGAACGCTTACAGCACATTGTCCAGCAGCCAGTCAGACTCTGCCTCCTCTCCTCCTATTACCCAACAGTCTTGTCTTCCTTCCTCCCAAAATTCCGAAGCTTTACAGAACAATAACCCAAACTGTCCCTGCTCCCCAGAGCTGTTCTCCGCTCCTTTCATTGTCCCTCAACCTGCCTCTCCACGTCACGATTCCACGAACCTAACAGAGGAGCATCTGTGTCCAGATGCTCAAACACTAGAGTCTCCTCCATCTCCGTTCGATTTGGTGGTGGATGACCAGCAACCCACCCTCATCGACGATGATGTGACGCAGTTGCCGTCAGGGCATCCAGTTGACCGGCGCATTGTGCGGGAGGAGGAGATGAGACAGGAGTTGGAAGAGGAAGTGGTGGATGATGAGGACACTGACCCGACCTGGACAGGGGGGATGTCAAGCGGGGAAAGTAAGGTGGATGTTGAGGCAGGTGCAGCACCAAAAAGGGTAGCTAGAGGCAGAGGCAGAGGTCAGCAGCTTAGGCGAAGCCAGGCCACACCCGGAATCTCCCAAGATGTTCCAGTTCGTACCCAGCCCCGAAAAACTCCCACCTCGAGGGCACGTTTCTCGAAGGTGTGGAGTTTTTTCAAGGAATGCGCCGAGGACAGATATAGTGTTGTCTGCACAATTTGCCTCTCGAAATTGATTAGGGGCTCTGAGAAGAGCAACCTGTCCACCACTTCAATGCGCCGTCATTTGGAATCCAAGCACTGGAATCAGTGGCAGGCAGCAACGGCAGGACAAAGGCCGCCTGCCGTTCACGCCACTGCCACTGCCTCTGCCACTGCCTCTGCCTCTGCCACTGCCACTGCTGACTGTGCTGGCGATGCACTCCAGAGGACGAGCCAGGACACCACTTCATCTGCCTCCGCCACTTTGTTGACTTCTACCTCATCCTCCCCTGGTCCTGTCTTATCTCCTTCTCCTGCACCATCAAAGGCACCATCAGGCGTTTCTTTACAACAACCCACCATCTCTCAGACATTGGAGCGGCGGCAGAAATACACTGCTAACCACCCACACGCGCAAGCCTTGAACGCCAACATCGCTAAACTGCTGGCCCAGGAGATGTTGGCGTTCCGGCTTGTTGAAACTCCCACCTTCCTGGACCTGATGGCAACTGCGGCACCTCGCTATGCCGTCCCTAGCCGTCACTACTTCTCCCGGTGTGCCGTCCCCGCCTTGCACCAGCACGTGTCACTCAACATCAGGCGGGCCCTTAGTTCCGCGCTTTGCACAAAGGTCCACTTGACCACCGACGCGTGGACAAGTGCATGCGGACAGGGACGCTACATTTCACTGACGGCACACTGGGTGAATGTAGTTGAGGCTGGGACTGCTTCCCAAACTGGCCCGGTGTACCTCGTCTCCCCGCCTAACATTCCTGGCAGGGACACGAGAAGAACACCCCCCTCCTCCTCCTCCTCTACCGCCTCCTCCTCCGCCACCGCCTCCTCCTCCGCCACCGCCTCCTCCTCCGCTGTTAGATTGACCCCAGCTACGAGTTGGAAACGTTGCAGCACTGGCGTTGGTAGACGTCAGCAGGCTGTGCTGAAGCTGATCAGCTTGGGGGACAGACAGCACACTGCCTCCGAGGTGAGGGATGCCCTCCTCGATGAGACGGCAATATGGTTTGAGCCGCTGCACCTGGGCCCAGGCATGGTCGTTTGTGATAACGGCCGGAACCTGGTAGCAGCTCTGGAGCTTGCCGGACTCCAACATGTTCCATGCCTGGCCCACGTCTTCAACCTAGTGGTGCAACGTTTCCTAAAGAGCTACCCCAATGTTCCAGAGCTACTGGTGAAAGTGCGGCGCATGTGCGCCCACTTTCGCAAGTCGACAGTAGCCGCTGCTAGCTTAAAATCTCTCCAGCAACGCCTGCATGTGCCACAACACCGGCTTTTGTGCGACGTCCCCACACGCTGGAACTCAACGTTTCAGATGTTGAATAGAGTGGTTGAGCAGCAGAGACCTTTGATGGAATACCAGCTACAAAACCCTAGGGTGCCACAAAGTCAGCTGCCTCAGTTTCTCATCCATGAGTGGCCATGGATGAGAGACCTTTGTGACATCCTACGGGTCTTTGAGGAGTCCACAAGGAGGGTGAGCTCTGAGGATGCGATGGTGAGCCTTACAATCCCGCTCTTGTGTGTTCTGAGAGAATCCCTGATTGACATCAGGGATAACTCAGATCACACAGAGGAGTTAGGGATAGCATCCGATCCGTCACAGCTGGAGAGTAGGTCCACACATCTGTCCGCTTCACTGCGTTTAATGGAGGAGGAGGAGGAGGAGGAGGAGGAAGAAGAGTTGTCCGATGATGTGATGGTGATACAGGAGGCTTCCGGGCAACTTCGAATCGTCCCATTGTTGCAGCGCGGATGGGTAGACATGGAGGATGAGGAGGAAATGGAGATTGAACTTTCCGGTGGGGCCAGAGGAGTCATGCCAACTAACACTGTGGCAGACATGGCTGAGTTCATGTTGGGGTGCTTTACAACCGACAAGCGTATTGTCAAAATCATGGAGGACAACCAGTACTGGATCTTTGCTATCCTTGACCCCCGGTATAAAAACAACATCTCGTCTTTTATTCCGGTAGAGGGGAGGGCCAATCGCATCAATGCTTGCCACAGGCAATTGGTGCAGAATATGATGGAGATGTTTCCAGCATGTGACGTTGGCGGCAGGGAGGGCAGTTCCTCCAGTAGGCAACCAAGTTCTCACCGGTCCACACAAACGAGGGGCACACTGTCTAAGGTCTGGGACACCTTGATGGCACCCCCTCGCCAAAGTGCCGCCACGGAGGGTCCTAGTGTCACCAGGCGTGAGAAGTATAGGCGCATGTTGCAGGAATACCTTTCCAACCACAGCCCTGTCCTCTCCGACCCCTCTGCGCCCTACACGTATTGGGTGTCGAAGTTGGACCTGTGGCTTGAACTTGCCCTATATGCCTTGGAGGTGCTGTCCTGTCCTGCCGCCAGCGTCCTATCTGAGAGGGTGTTCAGTGCAGCCGGTGGCATCATCACTGACAAGCGCACCCGTCTGTCAGCTGAGAGTGCCGACCGGCTCACTTTGATAAAAATGAACCACCACTGGATAGAGCCTTCATTTTTGTGCCCACCTGTGTAAAGCACCCCAACATGAAACTCCATGTCTGTACTCAACCTCTCCAATTCCTCCGCATCCTCATACTCATCCACCATAAGCGTTGCACAATTCTGCTAATACTAGGCTCCCTCCAACATGATTTCCCCCAACTCTGCTGGTTAGAGGCTCCCTCCACCCTGATTTCCACCAACTCTGCTGGTTAGAGGCTCCCTCCACCCTGCTTTCCCACAACTCTGCTGGTTAGAGGCTCCCTCCACCATGAATTTGCCCAAAATGGGCTGTTTAGAGGCTCCCTCCACCATGAATTGGTCCAAACTGGGCTGGTTAGAGGCTCCCTCCACCATTAATTGGTCCAAACTGTGCTGGTTAGAGGCTCCCTCCACCATGAATTTGCCCAAACTGGGCTGTTTAGAGGCTCCCTCCACCATGAATTGGTCCAAACTGGGTTTTTTAGAGGCTCCCTTCACCATGAATTGGTCCAAACTGGGCTGGTTAGAGGCTCCCTCCACCATGAATTGGTCCAAACTGGGGTGGTTAGAGGCTCCCTCCACCATTAATTGGTCCAAACTGGGCTGGTTAGAGGCTCCCTCCACCATGAATTTGCCCAAACTGGGCTGTTTAGAGGCTCCCTCCACCATGAATTTGCCCAAACTGGGCTGGTTAGAGGCTCCCTCCACCATGAATTGGTCCAAACGGGTTTTTAGAGGCTCCCTTCACCATGAATTGGTCCAAACTTGGCTGTTTAGAGGCTCCCTCCACCATGAATTGGTCCAAACTGGGGTGGTTAGAGGCTCCCTCCACCATTAATTGGTCCAAACTGGGCTGGTTAGAGGCTCCCTCCACCATTAATTGGTCCAAACTGGGCTGGTTAGAGGCTCCCTCCACCATGAATTGGTCCAAACTGGGGTTTTTAGAGGCTCCCTCCACCATGAATTGGTCCAAACTTGGCTGTTTAGAGGCTCCCTCCACCATTAATTGGTCCAAACTGGGCTGGTTAGAGGCTCCCTCCACCATGAATTGGTCCAAACTGGGTTTTTTAGAGGCTCCCTCCACCATGAATTTGCCCAAACTGGGCTGTTTAGAGGCTCCCTCCACCATGAATTGGTCCAAACTGGGTTTTTTAGAGGCTCCCTCCACCATGAATTGGTCCAAACTGGGCTGGTTAGAGGCTCCCTCCACCATGAATTGGTCCAAACTGGGGTGGTTAGAGGCTCCCTCCACCATTAATTGGTCCAAACTGGGCTGGGTAGAGGCTCCCTCCACCATTAATTGGTCCAAACTGGGCTGGTTAGAGGCTCCCTCCACCATTAATTGGTCCAAACTGGGCTGGTTAGAGGCTCCCTCCACCATTAATTGGTCCAAACTGGGCTGGTTAGAGGCTCCCTCCACCATGAATTGGTCCAAACTGGGCTGGTTAGAGGCTCCCTCCACCATGAATTTGCCCAAACTGGGCTGTTTAGAGGCTCCCTCCACCATGAATTTGCCCAAACTGGGCTGGTTAGAGGCTCCCTCCACCATGAATTGGTCCAAACTGGGGTTTTTAGAGGCTCCCTCCACCATGAATTGGTCCAAACTTGGCTGTTTAGAGGCTCCCTCCACCATTAATTGGTCCAAACTGGGCTGGTTAGAGGCTCCCTCCACCATGAATTGGTCCAAACTGGGTTTTTTAGAGGCTCCCTCCACCATGAATTTGCCCAAACTGGGCTGTTTAGAGGCTCCCTCCACCATGAATTTGCCCAAACTGGGCTGGTTAGAGGCTCCCTCCACCATGAATTGGTCCAAACTGGGGTTTTTAGAGGCTCCCTCCACCATGAATTGGTCCAAACTTGGCTGTTTAGAGGCTCCCTCCACCATGAATTGGTCCAAACTGGGGTGGTTAGAGGCTCCCTCCACCATTAATTGGTCCAAACTGGGCTGGTTAGAGGCTCCCTCCACCATTAATTGGTCCAAACTGGGCTGGTTAGAGGCTCCCTCCACCATGAATTGGTCCAAACTGGGTTTTTTAGAGGCTCCCTCCACCATGAATTTGCCCAAACTGGGCTGTTTAGAGGCTCCCTCCACCATGAATTGGTCCAAACTGGGCTGGTTAGAGGCTCCCTCCACCATGAATTTCCCAAAACTTGGCTGTTTAGAGGCTCCCTCCACCATTAATTGGTCCAAACTGGGCTGGTTAGAGGCTCCCTCCACCATGAATTGGTCCAAACTGGGGTTTTTAGAGGCTCCCTCCACCATGAATTGGTCCAAACTTGGCTGTTTAGAGGCTCCCTCCACCATGAATTGGTCCAAACTGGGGTGGTTAGAGGCTCCCTCCACCATTAATTGGTCCAAACTGGGCTGGTTAGAGGCTCCCTCCACCATTAATTGGTCCAAACTGGGCTGGTTAGAGGCTCCCTCCACCATGAATTTGCCCAAACTGGGCTGTTTAGAGGCTCCCTCCACCATGAATTTGCCCAAACTGGGCTGGTTAGAGGCTCCCTCCACCATGAATTGGTCCAAACGGGTTTTTAGAGGCTCCCTTCACCATGAATTGGTCCAAACTTGGCTGTTTAGAGGCTCCCTCCACCATGAATTGGTCCAAACTGGGTTTTTTAGAGGCTCCCTCCACCATGAATTTGCCCAAACTGGGCTGTTTAGAGGCTCCCTCCACCATGAATTTGCCCAAACTGGGCTGGTTAGAGGCTCCCTCCACCATGAATTGGTCCAAACTGGGGTTTTTAGAGGCTCCCTCCACCATGAATTGGTCCAAACTTGGCTGTTTAGAGGCTCCCTCCACCATGAATTGGTCCAAACTGGGGTGGTTAGAGGCTCCCTCCACCATTAATTGGTCCAAACTGGGCTGGTTAGAGGCTCCCTCCACCATTAATTGGTCCAAACTGGGCTGGTTAGAGGCTCCCTCCACCATGAATTGGTCCAAACTGGGTTTTTTAGAGGCTCCCTCCACCATGAATTTGCCCAAACTGGGCTGTTTAGAGGCTCCCTCCACCATGAATTGGTCCAAACTGGGCTGGTTAGAGGCTCCCTCCACCATGAATTTCCCAAAACTTGGCTGTTTAGAGGCTCCCTCCACCATTAATTGGTCCAAACTGGGCTGGTTAGAGGCTCCCTCCACCATGAATTGGTCCAAACTGGGGTTTTTAGAGGCTCCCTCCACCATGAATTGGTCCAAACTTGGCTGTTTAGAGGCTCCCTCCACCATGAATTGGTCCAAACTGGGGTGGTTAGAGGCTCCCTCCACCATTAATTGGTCCAAACTGGGCTGGTTAGAGGCTCCCTCCACCATTAATTGGTCCAAACTGGGCTGGTTAGAGGCTCCCTCCACCATGAATTTGCCCAAACTGGGCTGGTTAGAGGCTCCCTCCACCATGAATTGGTCCAAACGGGTTTTTAGAGGCTCCCTTCACCATGAATTGGTCCAAACTTGGCTGTTTAGAGGCTCCCTCCACCATGAATTGGTCCAAACTGGGGTGGTTAGAGGCTCCCTCCACCATTAATTGGTCCAAACTGGGCTGGTTAGAGGCTCCCTCCACCATTAATTGGTCCAAACTGGGCTGGTTAGAGGCTCCCTCCACCATGAATTGGTCCAAACTGGGGTTTTTAGAGGCTCCCTCCACCATGAATTGGTCCAAACTTGGCTGTTTAGAGGCTCCCTCCACCATTAATTGGTCCAAACTGGGCTGGTTAGAGGCTCCCTCCACCATGAATTGGTCCAAACTGGGTTTTTTAGAGGCTCCCTCCACCATGAATTTGCCCAAACTGGGCTGTTTAGAGGCTCCCTCCACCATGAATTGGTCCAAACTGGGGTGGTTAGAGGCTCCCTCCACCATTAATTGGTCCAAACTGGGCTGGTTAGAGGCTCCCTCCACCATTAATTGGTCCAAACTGGGCTGGTTAGAGGCTCCCTCCACCATGAATTTGCCCAAACTGGGCTGGTTAGAGGCTCCCTCCACCATGAATTGGTCCAAACGGGTTTTTAGAGGCTCCCTTCACCATGAATTGGTCCAAACTTGGCTGTTTAGAGGCTCCCTCCACCATGAATTGGTCCAAACTGGGGTGGTTAGAGGCTCCCTCCACCATTAATTGGTCCAAACTGGGCTGGTTAGAGGCTCCCTCCACCATTAATTGGTCCAAACTGGGCTGGTTAGAGGCTCCCTCCACCATGAATTGGTCCAAACTGGGGTTTTTAGAGGCTCCCTCCACCATGAATTGGTCCAAACTTGGCTGTTTAGAGGCTCCCTCCACCATTAATTGGTCCAAACTGGGCTGGTTAGAGGCTCCCTCCACCATGAATTGGTCCAAACTGGGTTTTTTAGAGGCTCCCTCCACCATGAATTTGCCCAAACTGGGCTGTTTAGAGGCTCCCTCCACCATGAATTGGTCCAAACTGGGGTGGTTAGAGGCTCCCTCTACCATTAATTGGTCCAAACTGGGCTGGTTAGAGGCTCCCTCCACCATTAATTGGTCCAAACTGGGCTGGTTAGAGGCTCCCTCCACCATGAATTTGCCCAAACTGGGCTGGTTAGAGGCTCCCTCCACCATGAATTGGTCCAAACTGGGTTTTTTAGAGGCTCCCTCCACCATGAATTTGCCCAAACTGGGCTGGTTAGAGGCTCCCTCCACCATGAATTGGTCCAAACTGGGGTTTTTAGAGGCTCCCTCCACCATGAATTTGCCCAAACTCTGCTGGTTAGAGGCTCAATCCACCCTGATTTTCAAAACAAATGTTGGTGCCAACCTCAACTTACTACAAGGGCCAAATTCACTGCTGGTGACAAGCTCTCCTCACTGCAAGTGCCAAATACACATGTTTCAAGGTGTTTTCCTACTGTCAGAGAGGTGGTATTGAGTGTGTAAAGTGTGTAGTTGTTAGGCTGTGATGTTGGGGTAATAGAGGGTCTTTGGTGTGTTAGATGCCCCCAGACATGCTTCCCCTGCTGTCCCAGTGTCATTCCAGAGGTGTTGGCATCATTTCCTGGGGTGTCATAGTGGACTTGGTGACCCTCCAGACACGGATTTGGGTTTCCCCCTTAACGAGTATCTGTTCCCCATAGACTATAATGGGGTTCGAAACCCGTTCGAACACACGAACATTGAGCGGCTGTTCGAATCGAATTTCGAACCTCGAACATTTTAGTGTTCGCTCATCTCTAGTAGAGACCCCAAAAGACTTTAAGCTGTAATAGCAGCAAAAGGTGTCCCTACAAAATATTGAGATAGGGGGATGATTACTTTTGCACTTTACATTTTTCAGATTGTTATTTGATTAAAATTTTAAAAACCATGTATCATGTTTTTCCACTTCACAATTATCTGCTACTTTGTGTTGTATTATCACTTAAAATCTCAATACAATACATTCAAGTTTGTGGTTGTAAGGTGATAAAATAAGAAAAAGTTCAAGATGTTTGAATAATTTTGCAAAGCACTGTATATTCAATGTGGGCTTAAAGTGCAGGCTCTCATCTTTAATTTGAGGGCATTCACATCCTTTTGTCTGAAAGGAGTCCGCATGGAGAACCCCCCGAATGTAATATAAGCACAATTGCAAGCGGTGTGCTATAAAAGCACACAGACCCCATAGAATATATTGGGGACCGTGTGCTTGCCGCGCACTGCCCGCATGAATGATTCGTAGCTGCACCAGTATCTCTCCGCACTCCGCTCTGGATTAGGCCCAAATGAATGGGCCTAGTCGGGAGGGAGTGTGTTCAGGCAGATGTCGTGAGGCAAATCTGCTTGAAGTATGAGCATGTCCATTCTTTTTTCCAGGAGCCGGAACAAACCACCATATCATCAGCAAAAAAGGTGGTGACAGGCAGAGGTATGGACAGGGGTGATGTATAGCGGGGAAAGCAGTGTAGATGTGGAAGTGAGCTAAGCAGGAAAAAAGGTTGCTAGAGGCAGAGGCATGTCCAGAGGCAGCAAGGCCAAAGATTTTCTGTGTACTAGCCACTCATACAAAACTCGCCCATGTTGCCAGTCTTATGCGAGATCTCTCCATGTCTTTGAGGAGTCCACCAAGAGGGTAAGCATTGATGAACCATTACTGATTTTAACAATCCCGCTCCTGTGTGTGACACAAGAATCCCTCATAACCATTATGGATAACGCATTGTACGCTGAGGAGTTGGGCATAGGAGCAGAACCATTTCAGCAGAATAGTCAGTGCACACTCCTGTCCGCTTCACAGTGTATATTGATGGAGGAAGATGAGGATGACGAAGTGGCAGATGATTTCATTGTCACACAGGAGGCTAGCGGCACCCCCTGGCCAAACTACCACCACTGAGGTGCCTAGTGTCCCCAGTTACATGACAAATTTAGTGCGGTTTGCACACTTTGCAAGTCTAAACTGAGTAGGAGCTCTGAAAAGAGCAACCTTACCACCTTTTGCGTGCAATGTCATTTGAAAGGCATGCCCTGGGCTCAGTGGGAGAGAGAAAATGCAGGACAATCGTCGCCCGGTGTTGCCGACACTGCCTCTTCCACTGTTTACAGTGCTGGTGCTGCAGTCCAGACCACCAGCCTGGACACCTTCATATCTGTCTCTGACACTTTGGGGAAAGCCTCTCTGAAAGCCTACTCCTGTGCTGCAACCTCCACCTCAGCTATGAGCTGGAAACACTGTAACACTGGCGTGGGGAGATGTCAGCAGGCCGTGATGAAGCTTATCAGCTTGGGGGACAGACAGAACACTGCCTCCGAGGTGAGGGATGCCATCCTGGATGATATGGCAATATGGTTTTCACCGCTTCACCTGGGCCCAGGCATTCAACAAAGTCCGGGTTTAAGTCTCTGTATTCCCTATCATCACCATCAGTGATAAGGCCGACTATAGCAGAGTCATCATACTACTTCTGTAAGTAACAGCTGGATGAGTTATGGCCATGTGAATTAGATAACACTGAAATCAACGTGTTCGCCAAATGACCGTGTGACGTTGTAAAAATGACTATGACACGGCCGTTTTTCACTGTTGTAAAGAAATACAAATCAAGATTACCATTATGGAGTAAACTATTCTCTGAAATTACTTCAATAGTTTGTAAATGACATGGCTAAAGTCTTGCTGTTTTCTTTAGATAATTATAAAAAAAAAGTCCTAAATGTATTTGTAAATGCAATAAATACCAGTTAATAAATACTTATAGAGGGAGACATAATAAACATCAATTATCTCAAATTATCTCAATTAGCTAAAATTTTGGGTTATGCTAATTTCACATACTCTATTCTTTAAAGTGGCCCCAGGACTTGTCTTGAGAAGAAAGCAACTTTCACACTTGTTAACCGACTTAATTATTTGCATCATCTTCTGTTCCAGAAAGCTATGTCACAATGTCACTCTGAAAGAAATGCACTTCCACAGGACTTGATTGAAATAGGCTTTGACAGCAGATAAAACACTCAGCCGTTTGTTAACTTATTAACCCACATAACCTAATTATCCATCCAAAAATGCAAATCAGAGCCAAGGAAACCTTTTAGCCTTGCAGTTTACAGTGACTGTTATTTTGCGTTGTTAATGCCAGTGTGCTTGTGATAAAAATTTAAAGATCTTCGGTATTTCATAGAAACAGATGCACACATTAAGCTGTGGTATTACTATAATTGGAAACCTCTGTCTTCTGCCACTTGTGCCCTCAGCAACGTTCTCAGAAATTCTGCAGCTCAAAGCACCAGATGCAACAAAAAAACACAACAGCATCTGATGTGTATGATGTGTATCTGTGTACACTGGTATATGTGTATGCTTTCATATTCATCCCTAAATGTGCAGTATTTATGCTAAATAAAATGGGCAGGCAATATACCCAGTAAAAAGCATACACACATGTGGACAAAATTGTTGGTACCCCTCGTTTATGAAAGAAAAATCCACAATGGTCACAGAAATAACTTGAATCTGACAAAAGTAATAAATAAAAATTCTATGATAAAATGAAAGCCAGACATTGCTTTTCAACCATGCATCAACAGAATTTTTTTTTTTAATAATGTGACCAAAGGAACATGTTAAATATGGGTGTGTCCACTAATTAGCGTCACAGGTGTCTGTAATTTTGTAATCAGTCAGTGGGTTTGTATATAGGGCTACAGATACTCACTGTGCTGTTTGGTGACATGGTGTGCACCATACTAAACATGGACCAGAGCAAGCGAGGGAAAGAATTGTCTCAGCTTACGGCTCGTTCACATCAGCGTTGTGAACTCCGTACTTCAGGTTTCCATTTCCTGCCTAAAACAGAGGCAGGATACGGAAACCTGCAGGAGTCTCTCTCACCCATTCATTTGAATGGGTGAGAGAGATGTCTGGCCGTGAGCGACGGTGAGCGTTTTAGGCTCTCCGCCGCGAAACCAGGTTTTATAATCCGGACACAGAGTCGGACATGCAGTACTCTGTGTCCGGATAAAAAAATCTAAAACACTCACCGCCACTCACAGCTGGACCCGGTCTGTGGTTTCCGTCTTCTGGCATGCAGAAGACGGAAACCACAGAATGGACAGGAGAACGCTAGTGTGAACCTAGCATAAGAAAGAAAATTATAGACAAGTATGTTGAAGGTAAAGGTTATAAGACCATCTCCAAGCAGCTTGATGTTCCTGTGACTATAGTTGCACATATTATTCAGAAATTTAAGATCAATGGGACTGTAGTCAACCTCCCTGGATGTGGCCACAGGAGAAAATTTGCTGACAAATAAAAGAGAAGGATAATATAAATGGTAGCAAAAGAGCCCAGAAAAACTTCTAAAGAGATTAAAGGTGAACTTCATGTTCAAGGAACCTCATTGTCGTATTGCATCATCCGGCGATGTTTGAGCCAAAGTGGACTTCTTGGGAAACAACCAAGGAGGACGCCATTGTTGAAAACAAGTCATAAAAAAGCCATACTGGAATTTGCCAAACTACATTTTGACAAGCCACAAAGCTTCTTGGAGAATGTCCTATGGACAGATGAGACAAAAATTTTTGGCAAGGCACATCAACTCTATGTTTACAGACAGAAAAATGAAGCATATCTCGAAAAGAACACTGTCCCTACTGTGAAACATGGAGGAGGATCTGTTATGTTTTGGGGCTGCTTTGTTGCATCTGGCACAGGGTGTCTTGAATCTGTGCAGGGTACAATGAAATCTCAAGACTACCAAGGGATTCTAGAGAGAAATGTGCTGCCCAGTGTCAGAAAGCTTGGTCTCAGTCACAGGTCTTGCAACAGGATAATGACCCAAAACACACAGCTAAAAACACCCAAGAATGGCTAAGAGGAAAACATTGGACTATTCTGAAGTGGCCTTCTATGAGCCCTGATCTAAATCCTATTGAGCATCTTTGGTCAGAGCTGAAACATGCTGTCAGGAAAAGGCACCCTTCAAACCTGAGACAACTAGAGCAGTTTGCTCATGAGGAATGGGCCAAAATACCTGTTGTGAGGTGCAGAAGTTTCATTGACATAACTTTTGTATTGCTGAAATGAATTTTTCTGATTGAGGCAAAATTAACATTTTCTACTCTTTGGCAGAAATGTATGAGAAACACAGTCTCTATTAAAAATAACTTCCTTACTGGTCCTGATCATGTGCTATTAATTGTGTGCATGACTTTAGTTGTTAGTAGAGATGAGCGAACACTAAAATGTTCGAGGTTCGAAATTCGATTCGAACAGCCGCTCAATGTTCGTGTGTTCGAACGGGTTTCGAACCCCATTATAGTCTATGGGGAACAGATACTCGTTAAGGGGGAAACCCAAATCCGTGTCTGGAGGGTCACCAAGTCCACTATGACACCCCAGGAAATGATGCCAACACCTCTGGAATGACACTGGGACAGCAGGGGAAGCATGTCTGGGGGCATCTAACACACCAAAGACCCTCTATTACCCCAACATCACAGCCTAACAACTACACACTTTACACACTCAATACCACCTCTCTGACAGTAGGAAAACACCTTGAAACATGTGTATTTGGCACTTGCAGTGAGGAGAGCTTGTCACCAGCAGTGAATTTGGCCCTTGTAGTAAGTTGAGGTTGGCACCAACATTTGTTTTGAAAATCAGGGTGGATTGAGCCTCTAACCAGCAGAGTTTGGGCAAATTCATGGTGGAGGGAGCCTCTAAAAACCCCAGTTTGGACCAATTCATGGTGGAGGGAGACTCTAAAAACCCCAGTTTGGACCAATTCATGGTGGAGGGAGACTCTAAAAACCCCAGTTTGGACCAATTCATGGTGGAGGGAGCCTCTAAAAACCCCAGTTTGGACCAATTCATGGTGGAGGGAGCCTCTAACCAGCCCAGTTTGGACCAATTAATGGTGGAGGGAGCCTCTAAACAGCCAAGTTTTGGGAAATTCATGGTGGAGGGAGCCTCTAACCAGCCCAGTTTGGACCAATTCATGGTGGAGGGAGCCTCTAAACAGCCCAGTTTGGGCAAATTCATGGTGGAGGGAGCCTCTAACCAGCCCAGTTTGGACCAATTAATGGTGGAGGGAGCCTCTAAACAGCCCAGTTTGGACCAATTAATGGTGGAGGGAGCCTCTAACCAGCCCAGTTTGGACCAATTAATGGTGGAGGGAGCCTCTAACCAGCCCAGTTTGGACCAATTAATGGTGGAGGGAGCCTCTAACCAGCCCAGTTTGGACCAATTAATGGTGGAGGGAGCCTCTAAACAGCCAAGTTTTGGGAAATTCATGGTGGAGGGAGCCTCTAACCAGCCCAGTTTGGACCAATTCATGGTGGAGGGAGCCTCTAAACAGCCCAGTTTGGGCAAATTCATGGTGGAGGGAGCCTCTAAAAAACCCAGTTTGGACCAATTCATGGTGGAGGGAGCCTCTAATTAGCCCAGTTTGGACCAATTAATTGTGGAGGGAGCCTCTAACCAGCCCAGTTTGGACCAATTAATGGTGGAGGGAGCCTCTAACCACCCCAGTTTGGGCAAATTCATGGTGGAGGGAGCCTCTAACCAGCCCAGTTTGGACCAATTAATGGTGGAGGGAGCCTCTAACCAGCCCAGTTTGGACCAATTAATGGTGGAGGGAGCCTCTAACCACCCCAGTTTGGACCAATTCATGGTGGAGGGAGCCTCTAACCAGCCCAGTTTGGACCAATTCATGGTGGAGGGAGCCTCTAAACAGCCAAGTTTTGGGAAATTCATGGTGGAGGGAGCCTCTAACCAGCCCAGTTTGGACCAATTCATGGTGGAGGGAGCCTCTAAACAGCCCAGTTTGGGCAAATTCATGGTGGAGGGAGCCTCTAACCAGCCCAGTTTGGACCAATTAATGGTGGAGGGAGCCTCTAAACAGCCAAGTTTTGGGAAATTCATGGTGGAGGGAGCCTCTAACCAGCCCAGTTTGGACCAATTCATGGTGGAGGGAGCCTCTAAACAGCCAAGTTTTGGGAAATTCATGGTGGAGGGAGCCTCTAAAAAACCCAGTTTGGACCAATTCATGGTGGAGGGAGCCTCTAATTAGCCCAGTTTGGACCAATTAATTGTGGAGGGAGCCTCTAACCAGCCCAGTTTGGACCAATTAATGGTGGAGGGAGCCTCTAACCACCCCAGTTTGGGCAAATTCATGGTGGAGGGAGCCTCTAACCAGCCCAGTTTGGACCAATTAATGGTGGAGGGAGCCTCTAAACAGCCAAGTTTTGGGAAATTCATGGTGGAGGGAGCCTCTAACCAGCCCAGTTTGGACCAATTCATGGTGGAGGGAGCCTCTAAACAGCCCAGTTTGGGCAAATTCATGGTGGAGGGAGCCTCTAAACAGCCCAGTTTGGGCAAATTCATGGTGGAGGGAGCCTCTAACCAGCCCAGTTTGGACCAATTAATGGTGGAGGGAGCCTCTAAACAGCCAAGTTTTGGGAAATTCATGGTGGAGGGAGCCTCTAACCAGCCCAGTTTGGACCAATTAATGGTGGAGGGAGCCTCTAACCAGCCCAGTTTGGACCAATTAATGGTGGAGGGAGCCTCTAACCAGCCCAGTTTGGACCAATTAATGGTGGAGGGAGCCTCTAACCACCCCAGTTTGGACCAATTCATGGTGGAGGGAGCCTCTAACCAGCCCAGTTTGGACCAATTAATGGTGGAGGGAGCCTCTAAACAGCCAAGTTTTGGGAAATTCATGGTGGAGGGAGCCTCTAACCAGCCCAGTTTGGACCAATTCATGTGGAGGGAGCCTCTAAACAGCCCAGTTTGGGCAAATTCATGGTGGAGGGAGCCTCTAACCAGCCCAGTTTGGACCAATTAATGGTGGAGGGAGCCTCTAAACAGCCAAGTTTTGGGAAATTCATGGTGGAGGGAGCCTCTAACCAGCCCAGTTTGGACCAATTCATGGTGGAGGGAGCCTCTAAACAGCCAAGTTTTGGGAAATTCATGGTGGAGGGAGCCTCTAAAAAACCCAGTTTGGACCAATTCATGGTGGAGGGAGCCTCTAATTAGCCCAGTTTGGACCAATTAATTGTGGAGGGAGCCTCTAACCAGCCCAGTTTGGACCAATTAATGGTGGAGGGAGCCTCTAACCACCCCAGTTTGGGCAAATTCATGGTGGAGGGAGCCTCTAACCAGCCCAGTTTGGACCAATTAATGGTGGAGGGAGCCTCTAAACAGCCAAGTTTTGGGAAATTCATGGTGGAGGGAGCCTCTAACCAGCCCAGTTTGGACCAATTCATGGTGGAGGGAGCCTCTAAACAGCCCAGTTTGGGCAAATTCATGGTGGAGGGAGCCTCTAAACAGCCCAGTTTGGGCAAATTCATGGTGGAGGGAGCCTCTAACCAGCCCAGTTTGGACCAATTAATGGTGGAGGGAGCCTCTAAACAGCCAAGTTTTGGGAAATTCATGGTGGAGGGAGCCTCTAACCAGCCCAGTTTGGACCAATTAATGGTGGAGGGAGCCTCTAACCAGCCCAGTTTGGACCAATTAATGGTGGAGGGAGCCTCTAACCAGCCCAGTTTGGACCAATTAATGGTGGAGGGAGCCTCTAAACAGCCAAGTTTTGGGAAATTCATGGTGGAGGGAGCCTCTAACCAGCCCAGTTTGGACCAATTCATGGTGGAGGGAGCCTCTAAACAGCCCAGTTTGGGCAAATTCATGGTGGAGGGAGCCTCTAAAAAACCCAGTTTGGACCAATTCATGGTGGAGGGAGCCTCTAATTAGCCCAGTTTGGACCAATTAATTGTGGAGGGAGCCTCTAACCAGCCCAGTTTGGACCAATTAATGGTGGAGGGAGCCTCTAAAAAACCCAGTTTGGACCAATTCATGGTGGAGGGAGCCTCTAATTAGCCCAGTTTGGACCAATTAATTGTGGAGGGAGCCTCTAACCAGCCCAGTTTGGACCAATTAATGGTGGAGGGAGCCTCTAACCACCCCAGTTTGGACCAATTCATGGTGGAGGGAGCCTCTAACCAACCCAGTTTGGACCAATTCATGGTGGAGGGAGCCTCTAAACAGCCCAGTTTGGGCAAATTCATGGTGGAGGGAGCCTCTAACCAGCCCAGTTTGGACCAATTAATGGTGGAGGGAGCCTCTAAACAGCCCAGTTTGGGCAAATTCATGGTGGAGGGAGCCTCTAACCAGCCCAGTTTGGACCAATTAATGGTGGAGGGAGCCTCTAAACAGCCAAGTTTTGGGAAATTCATGGTGGAGGGAGCCTCTAACCAGCCCAGTTTGGACCAATTAATGGTGGAGGGAGCCTCTAACCACCCCAGTTTGGGCAAATTCATGGTGGAGGGAGCCTCTAACCAGCCCAGTTTGGACCAATTAATGGTGGAGGGAGCCTCTAAACAGCCCAGTTTGGGCAAATTCATGGTGGAGGGAGCCTCTAAACAGCCAAGTTTTGGGAAATTCATGGTGGAGGGAGCCTCTAACCAGCCCAGTTTGGACCAATTCATGGTGGAGGGAGCCTCTAAACAGCCCAGTTTGGGCAAATTCATGGTGGAGGGAGCCTCTAAAAAACCCAGTTTGGACCAATTCATGGTGGAGGGAGCCTCTAATTAGCCCAGTTTGGACCAATTAATTGTGGAGGGAGCCTCTAACCAGCCCAGTTTGGACCAATTAATGGTGGAGGGAGCCTCTAAAAAACCCAGTTTGGACCAATTCATGGTGGAGGGAGCCTCTAATTAGCCCAGTTTGGACCAATTAATTGTGGAGGGAGCCTCTAACCAGCCCAGTTTGGACCAATTAATGGTGGAGGGAGCCTCTAACCAGCCCAGTTTGGACCAATTAATGGTGGAGGGAGCCTCTAACCACCCCAGTTTGGACCAATTCATGGTGGAGGGAGCCTCTAACCAGCCCAGTTTGGACCAATTCATGGTGGAGGGAGCCTCTAAACAGCCAAGTTTTGGGAAATTCATAGTGGAGGGAGCCTCTAACCAGCCCAGTTTGGACCAATTCATGGTGGAGGGAGCCTCTAAACAGCCCAGTTTGGGCAAATTCATGGTGGAGGGAGCCTCTAACCAGCCCAGTTTGGACCAATTAATGGTGGAGGGAGCCTCTAAACAGCCAAGTTTTGGGAAATTCATGGTGGAGGGAGCCTCTAACCAGCCCAGTTTGGACCAATTCATGGTGGAGGGAGCCTCTAAACAGCCAAGTTTTGGGAAATTCATGGTGGAGGGAGCCTCTAAAAAACCCAGTTTGGACCAATTCATGGTGGAGGGAGCCTCTAATTAGCCCAGTTTGGACCAATTAATTGTGGAGGGAGCCTCTAACCAGCCCAGTTTGGACCAATTAATGGTGGAGGGAGCCTCTAACCACCCCAGTTTGGACCAATTAATGGTGGAGGGAGCCTCTAACCAGCCCAGTTTGGACCAATTAATGGTGGAGGGAGCCTCTAACCACCCCAGTTTGGACCAATTCATGGTGGAGGGAGCCTCTAACCAGCCCAGTTTGGACCAATTAATGGTGGAGGGAGCCTCTAAACAGCCAAGTTTTGGGAAATTCATGGTGGAGGGAGCCTCTAACCAGCCCAGTTTGGACCAATTCATGGTGGAGGGAGCCTCTAAACAGCCCAGTTTGGGCAAATTCATGGTGGAGGGAGCCTCTAACCAGCCCAGTTTGGACCAATTAATGGTGGAGGGAGCCTCTAAACAGCCAAGTTTTGGGAAATTCATGGTGGAGGGAGCCTCTAACCAGCCCAGTTTGGACCAATTCATGGTGGAGGGAGCCTCTAAACAGCCAAGTTTTGGGAAATTCATGGTGGAGGGAGCCTCTAAAAAACCCAGTTTGGACCAATTCATGGTGGAGGGAGCCTCTAATTAGCCCAGTTTGGACCAATTAATTGTGGAGGGAGCCTCTAACCAGCCCAGTTTGGACCAATTAATGGTGGAGGGAGCCTCTAACCACCCCAGTTTGGGCAAATTCATGGTGGAGGGAGCCTCTAACCAGCCCAGTTTGGACCAATTAATGGTGGAGGGAGCCTCTAAACAGCCAAGTTTTGGGAAATTCATGGTGGAGGGAGCCTCTAACCAGCCCAGTTTGGACCAATTCATGGTGGAGGGAGCCTCTAAACAGCCCAGTTTGGGCAAATTCATGGTGGAGGGAGCCTCTAAACAGCCCAGTTTGGGCAAATTCATGGTGGAGGGAGCCTCTAACCAGCCCAGTTTGGACCAATTAATGGTGGAGGGAGCCTCTAAACAGCCAAGTTTTGGGAAATTCATGGTGGAGGGAGCCTCTAACCAGCCCAGTTTGGACCAATTAATGGTGGAGGGAGCCTCTAACCAGCCCAGTTTGGACCAATTAATGGTGGAGGGAGCCTCTAAACAGCCCAGTTTGGGCAAATTCATGGTGGAGGGAGCCTCTAACCAGCCCAGTTTGGACCAATTAATGGTGGAGGGAGCCTCTAAACAGCCAAGTTTTGGGAAATTCATGGTGGAGGGAGCCTCTAACCAGCCCAGTTTGGACCAATTAATGGTGGAGGGAGCCTCTAACCACCCCAGTTTGGGCAAATTCATGGTGGAGGGAGCCTCTAACCAGCCCAGTTTGGACCAATTAATGGTGGAGGGAGCCTCTAAACAGCCCAGTTTGGGCAAATTCATGGTGGAGGGAGCCTCTAAACAGCCAAGTTTTGGGAAATTCATGGTGGAGGGAGCCTCTAACCAGCCCAGTTTGGACCAATTCATGGTGGAGGGAGCCTCTAAACAGCCCAGTTTGGGCAAATTCATGGTGGAGGGAGCCTCTAAAAAACCCAGTTTGGACCAATTCATGGTGGAGGGAGCCTCTAATTAGCCCAGTTTGGACCAATTAATTGTGGAGGGAGCCTCTAACCAGCCCAGTTTGGACCAATTAATGGTGGAGGGAGCCTCTAAAAAACCCAGTTTGGACCAATTCATGGTGGAGGGAGCCTCTAATTAGCCCAGTTTGGACCAATTAATTGTGGAGGGAGCCTCTAACCAGCCCAGTTTGGACCAATTAATGGTGGAGGGAGCCTCTAAAAAACCCAGTTTGGACCAATTCATGGTGGAGGGAGCCTCTAATTAGCCCAGTTTGGACCAATTAATTGTGGAGGGAGCCTCTAACCAGCCCAGTTTGGACCAATTAATGGTGGAGGGAGCCTCTAACCACCCCAGTTTGGACCAATTCATGGTGGAGGGAGCCTCTAACCACCCCAGTTTGGACCAATTCATGGTGGAGGGAGCCTCTAAACAGCCCAGTTTGGGCAAATTCATGGTGGAGGGAGCCTCTAACCAGCAGAGTTGGGGGAAATCAGGGTGGAGGGAGCCTAGTATTAGCAGAATTGTGCAACGCTTATGGTGGATGAGTATGAGGATGCGGAGGAATTGGAGAGGTTGAGTACAGACATGGAGTTTCATGTTGGGGTGCTTTACACAGGTGGGCACAAAAATGACGGCTCTACCCAGTGGTGGTTCATTTTTATCAAAGTGAGCCGGTCGGCACTCTCAGCTGACAGACGGGTGCGCTTGTCAGTGATGATGCCACCGGCTGCACTGAACACCCTCTCAGATAGGACGCTGGCGGCAGGACAGGACAGCACCTCCAAGGCATATAGGGCAAGTTCAAGCCACAGGTCCAACTTCGACACCCAATACGTGTAGGGCGCAGAGGGGTCGGAGAGGACAGGGCTGTGGTCGGAAAGGTATTCCCGCAACATGCGCCTATACTTCTCACGCCTGGTGACACTAGGACCCTCCGTGGCGGCACTTTGGCGAGGGGGTGCCATCAAGGTGTCCCAGACCTTAGACAGTGTGCCCCTCGTTTGTGTGGACCGGTGAGAACTTGGTTGCCTACTGGAGGAACTGCCCTCCCTGCCGCCAACGTCACATGCTGGAAACATCTCCATCATATTCTGCACCAATTGCCTGTGGCAAGCATTGATGCAATTGGCCCTCCCCTCTACCGGAATAAAAGACGAGATGTTGTTTTTATACCGGGGGTCAAGGATAGCAAAGATCCAGTACTGGTTGTCCTCCATGATTTTGACAATACGCTTGTCGGTTGTAAAGCACCCCAACATGAACTCAGCCATGTCTGCCACAGTGTTAGTTGGCATGACTCCTCTGGCCCCACCGGAAAGTTCAATCTCCATTTCCTCCTCATCCTCCATGTCTACCCATCCGCGCTGCAACAATGGGACGATTCGAAGTTGCCCGGAAGCCTCCTGTATCACCATCACATCATCGGACAACTCTTCTTCCTCCTCCTCCTCCTCCTCCTCCTCCATTAAACGCAGTGAAGCGGACAGATGTGTGGACCTACTCTCCAGCTGTGACGGATCGGATGCTATCCCTAACTCCTCTGTGTGATCTGAGTTATCCCTGATGTCAATCAGGGTCAGGGATTCTCTCAGAACACACAAGAGCGGGATTGTAAGGCTCACCATCGCATCCTCAGAGCTCACCCTCCTTGTGGACTCCTCAAAGACCCGTAGGATGTCACAAAGGTCTCTCATCCATGGCCACTCATGGATGTGAAACTGAGGCAGCTGACTTTGTGGCACCCTAGGGTTTTGTAGCTGGTATTCCATCAAAGGTCTCTGCTGCTCAACCACTCTATTCAACATCTGAAACGTTGAGTTCCAGCGTGTGGGGACGTCGCACAAAAGCCGGTGTTGTGGCACATGCAGGCGTTGCTGGAGAGATTTTAAGCTAGCAGCGGCTACTGTCGACTTGCGAAAGTGGGCGCACATGCGCCGCACTTTCACCAGTAGCTCTGGAACATTGGGGTAGCTCTTTAGGAAACGTTGCACCACTAGGTTGAAGACGTGGGCCAGGCATGGAACATGTTGGAGTCCGGCAAGCTCCAGAGCTGCTACCAGGTTCCGGCCGTTATCACAAACGACCATGCCTGGGCCCAGGTGCAGCGGCTCAAACCATATTGCCGTCTCATCGAGGAGGGCATCCCTCACCTCGGAGGCAGTGTGCTGTCTGTCCCCCAAGCTGATCAGCTTCAGCACAGCCTGCTGACGTCTACCAACGCCAGTGCTGCAACGTTTCCAACTCGTAGCTGGGGTCAATCTAACAGCGGAGGAGGAGGCGGTGGCGGAGGAGGAGGCGGTGGCGGAGGAGGAGGCGGTAGAAGAGGAGGAGGAGGGGGGTGTTCTTCTCGTGTCCCTGCCAGGAATGTTAGGCGGGGAGACGAGGTACACCGGGCCAGTTTGGGAAGCAGTCCCAGCCTCAACTACATTCACCCAGTGTGCCGTCAGTGAAATGTAGCGTCCCTGTCCGCATGCACTTGTCCACGCGTCGGTGGTCAAGTGGACCTTTGTGCAAAGCGCGGAACTAAGGGCCCGCCTGATGTTGAGTGTCGTGCTGGTGCAAGGCGGGGACGGCACACCGGGAGAAGTAGTGACGGCTAGGGACGGCATAGCGAGGTGCCGCAGTTGCCATCAGGTCCAGGAAGGCGGGAGTTTCAACAAGCCGGAACGCCAACATCTCCTGGGCCAGCAGTTTAGCGATGTTGGCGTTCAAGGCTTGCGCGTGTGGGTGGTTAGCAGTGTATTTCTGCCGCCGCTCCAATGTCTGAGAGATGGTGGGTTGTTGTAAAGAAACGCCTGATGGTGCCTTTGATGGTGCAGGAGAAGGAGATAAGACAGGACCAGGGGAGGATGAGGTAGAAGTCAACAAAGTGGCGGAGGCAGATGAAGTGGTGTCCTGGCTCGTCCTCTGGAGTGCATCGCCAGCACAGTCAGCAGTGGCAGTGGCAGAGGCAGAGGCAGTGGCAGAGGCAGTGGCAAGTGGCGTGAACGGCAGGCGGCCTTTGTCCTGCCGTTGCTGCCTGCCACTGATTCCAGTGCTTGGATTCCAAATGACGGCGCATTGAAGTGGTGGACAGGTTGCTCTTCTCAGAGCCCCTAATCAATTTCGAGAGGCAAATTGTGCAGACAACACTATATCTGTCCTCGGCGCATTCCTTGAAAAAACTCCACACCTTCGAGAAACGTGCCCTCGAGGTGGGAGTTTTTCGGGGCTGGGTACGAACTGGAACATCTTGGGAGATTCCGGGTGTGGCCTGGCTTCGCCTAAGCTGCTGACCTCTGCCTCTGCCTCTAGCTACCCTTTTTGGTGCTGCACCTGCCTCAACATCCACACTACTTTCCCCGCTTGACATCCCCCCTGTCCAGGTCGGGTCAGTGTCCTCATCATCCACCACTTCCTCTTCCAACTCCTGTCTCATCTCCTCCTCCCGCACCAATGCGCCGGTCAACTGGATGCCCTGACGGCAACTGCGTCACATCATCGTCGATGAGGGTGGGTTGCTGGTCATCCACCACCAAATCGAACGGAGATGGAGGAGACTCTAGTGTTTGAGCATCTGGATACAGATGCTCCTCTGTTAGGTTCGTGGAATCGTGACGTGGAGAGGCAGGTTGAGGGACAATGAAAGGAGCGGAGAACAGCTCTGGGGAGCAGGGACAGTTTGGGTTATTGTTCTGTAAAGCTTCGGAATTTTGGGAGGAAGGAAGACAAGACTGTTGGGTAATAGGAGGAGAGGAGGCAGAGTCTGACTGGCTGCTGGACAATGTGCTGTAAGCGTTCTCTGACAGCCATTGCAAGACCTGTTCCTGGTTCTCGGGCCTACTAAGGTTTGTACCCTGCAGTTTAGTTAATGTGGCAAGCAACCCTGGCACTGTGGAGTGGCGCAATGCTTGCTGCCCCACAGGAGTAGGCACGGACGCCCTGTGGCTTCACTGCTACCTTGCTCCCCAGAACCATTCCCCCGACCTCGCCCACGGCCTCGTCCACGTCCCTTTCCGGGAGCCTTGCGCATTTTGAATTCCTAGTTAGAAATTGGCACTGTATACCAGTAGTAAAAATTGTGGGTGCACGTAACCCCAATATATTCTTTGAATTCCCAGTCAGAAACTGGCACTATATGGCAGTAGCAAGAAATGAGGGTATTTGTATTCCCAATATACTCTTTGAATTCCCAGTCAGACAATGGCACTGTATACCAGTAGTAAAAATTGTGGGTGCACGTAACCCCAATATATTCTTTGAATTACCAGTCAGAAACTGGCACTATATGGCAGTAGCAAGAAATGAGGGTATTTATAACCCCAATATATTCTTTGAATTCCCAGTCAGACAATGGCACTGTATACCAGTAGTAAAAATTGTGGGTGCACGTAACCCCAATATATTCTTTGAATTCCCAGTCAGAAACTGGCACTATATGGCAGTAGCAAGAAATGAGGGTATTTGTATTCCCAATATACTCTTTGAATTCCCAGTCAGACAATGGCACTGTATACCAGTAGTAAAAATTGTGGGTGCACGTAACCCCAATATATTCTTTGAATTCCCAGTCAGACACTGGCACTATATGGCAGTAGCAAGAAATGAGGGTATTTGTATTCCCAATATATTCTTTGAATTCCCAGTCAGACAATGGCACTGTATACCAGTAGTAAAAATTGTGGGTGCACGTAACCCCAATATATTCTTTGAATTACCAGTCAGAAAACTGGCACTATATGGCAGTAGCAAGAAATGAGGGTATTTATAACCCCAATATATTCTTTGAATTCCCAGTCAGACAATGGCACTGTATACCAGTAGTAAAAATTGTGGGTGCACGTAACCCCAATATATTCTTTGAATTCCCAGTCAGAAACTGGCACTATATGGCAGTAGCAAGAAATGAGGGTATTTATAACCCCAATATATTCTTTGAATTCCAGTCAGACAATGGCACTGTATACCAGTAGTAAAAATTGTGGGTGCACGTAACCCCAATATATTCTTTGAATTCCCAGTCAGAAACTGGCACTATATGGCAGTAGCAAGAAATGAGGGTATTTGTATTCCCAATATACTCTTTGAATTCCCAGTCAGACAATGGCACTGTATACCAGTAGTAAAAATTGTGGGTGCACGTAACCCCAATATATTCTTTGAATTCCCAGTCAGAAACTGGCACTATATGGCAGTAGCAAGAATTGAGGGTATTTGTATTCCCAATATACTCTTTGAATTCCCAGTCAGACAATGGCACTGTATACCAGTAGTAAAAATTGTGGGTGCACGTAACCCCAATATATTCTTTGAATTCCAGTCAGACACTGGCACTATATGGCAGTAGCAAGAAATGAGGGTATTTGTATTCCCAATATACTCTTTGAATTCCCAGTCAGACAATGGCACTGTATACCAGTAGTAAAAATTGTGGGTGCACGTAACCCCAATATATTCTTTGAATTACCAGTCAGAAACTGGCACTATATGGCAGTAGCAAGAAATGAGGGTATTTATAACCCAATATATTCTTTGAATTCCAGTCAGACAATGGCACTGTATACCAGTAGTAAAAATTGTGGGTGCACGTAACCCAATATATTCTTTGAATTCCCAGTCAGAAACTGGCACTATATGGCAGTAGCAAGAAATGAGGGTATTTGTATTCCCAATATACTCTTTGAATTCCCAGTCAGACAATGGCACTGTATACCAGTAGTAAAAATTGTGGGTGCACGTAACCCCAATATATTCTTTGAATTCCCAGTCAGACACTGGCACTATATGGCAGTAGCAAGAAATGAGGGTATTTGTATTCCCAATATATTCTTTGAATTCCCAGTCAGACAATGGCACTGTATACCAGTAGTAAAAATTGTGGGTGCACGTAACCCCAATATATTCTTTGAATTACCAGTCAGAAACTGGCACTATATGGCAGTAGCAAGAAATGAGGGTATTTATAACCCCAATATATTCTTTGAATTCCCAGTCAGACAATGGCACTGTATACCAGTAGTAAAATTGTGGGTGCACGTAACCCCAATATATTCTTTGAATTCCCAGTCAGAAACTGGCACTATATGGCAGTACCAAGAAATGAGGGTATTTATAACCCCAATATATTCTTTGAATTCCCAGTCAGACAATGGCACTGTATACCAGTAGTAAAAATTGTGGGTGCACGTAACCCCAATATATTCTTTGAATTCCCAGTCAGAAACTGGCACTATATGGCAGTAGCAAGAAATGAGGGTATTTATAACCCCAATATATTCTTTGAATTCCCAGTCAGACAATGGCACTGTATACCAGTAGTAAAAATTGTGGGTGCACGTAACCCCAATATATTCTTTGAATTCCCAGTCAGAAACTGGCACTATATGGCAGTAGCAAGAAATGAGGGTATTTGTATTCCCAATATACTCTTTGAATTCCCAGTCAGACAATGGCACTGTATACCAGTAGTAAAAATTGTGGGTGCACGTAACCCCAATATATTCTTTGAATTCCCAGTCAGAAACTGGCACTATATGGCAGTAGCAAGAAATGAGGGTATTTGTATTCCCAATATACTCTTTGAATTCCCAGTCAGACAATGGCACTGTATACCAGTAGTAAAAATTGTGGGTGCACGTAACCCCAATATATTCTTTGAATTCCCAGTCAGACACTGGCACTATATGGCTGCAAGAAATGAGGGTTATTTGTATTCCCAATATACTCTTTGAATTCCCAGTCAGACAATGGCACTGTATACCAGTAGTAAAAATTGTGGGTGCACGTAACCCCCAATATATTCTTTGAATTACCAGTCAGAAACTGGCACTATATGGCAGTAGCAAGAAATGAGGGTATTTATAACCCCAATATATTCTTTGAATTCCCAGTCAGACAATGGCACTGTATACCAGTAGTAAAAATTGTGGGTGCACGTAACCCCAATATATTCTTTGAATTCCCAGTCAGAAACTGGCACTATATGGCAGTAGCAAGAAAATGAGGGTATTTGTATTCCCAATATACTCTTTGAATTCCCAGTCAGACAATGGCACTGTATACCAGTAGTAAAAATTGTGGGTGCACGTAACCCCCAATATATTCTTTGAATTCCCAGTCAGACACTGGCACTATATGGCAGTAGCAAGAAATGAGGGTATTTGTATTCCCAATATATTCTTTGAATTCCAGTCAGACAATGGCACTGTATACCAGTAGTAAAAATTGTGGGTGCACGTAACCCCAATATATTCTTTGAATTACCAGTCAGAAACTGGCACTATATGGCAGTAGCAAGAAATGAGGGTATTTATAACCCCAATATATTCTTTGAATTCCCAGTCAGACAATGGCACTGTATACCAGTAGTAAAAATTGTGGGTGCACGTAACCCCAATATATTCTTTGAATTCCCAGTCAGAAACTGGCACTATATGGCAGTAGCAAGAAATGAGGGTATTTATAACCCCAATATATTCTTTGAATTCCCAGTCAGACAATGGCACTGTATACCAGTAGTAAAAATTGTGGGTGCACGTAACCCCAATATATTCTTTGAATTCCCAGTCAGAAACTGGCACTATATGGCAGTAGCAAGAAATGAGGGTATTTGTATTCCCAATATACTCTTTGAATTCCCAGTCAGACAATGGCACTGTATACCAGTAGTAAAAATTGTGGGTGCACGTAACCCCAATATATTCTTTGAATTCCCAGTCAGAAACTGGCACTATATGGCAGTAGCAAGAAATGAGGGTATTTGTATTCCCAATATACTCTTTGAATTCCCAGTCAGACAATGGCACTGTATACCAGTAGTAAAAATTGTGGGTGCACGTAACCCCAATATATTCTTTGAATTCCCAGTCAGACACTGGCACTATATGGCAGTAGCAAGAAATGAGGGTATTTGTATTCCCAATATACTCTTTGAATTCCCAGTCAGACAATGGCACTGTATACCAGTAGTAAAAATTGTGGGTGCACGTAACCCCAATATATTCTTTGAATTACCAGTCAGAAACTGGCACTATATGGCAGTAGCAAGAAATGAGGGTATTTATAACCCCAATATATTCTTTGAATTCCCAGTCAGACAATGGCACTGTATACCAGTAGTAAAAATTGTGGGTGCACGTAACCCCAATATATTCTTTGAATTCCCAGTCAGAAACTGGCACTATATGGCAGTAGCAAGAAATGAGGGTATTTGTATTCCCAATATACTCTTTGAATTCCCAGTCAGACAATGGCACTGTATACCAGTAGTAAAAATTGTGGGTGCACGTAACCCCAATATATTCTTTGAATTCCCAGTCAGACACTGGCACTATATGGCAGTAGCAAGAAATGAGGGTATTTGTATTCCCAATATATTCTTTGAATTCCCAGTCAGACAATGGCACTGTATACCAGTAGTAAAAATTGTGGGTGCACGTAACCCCAATATATTCTTTGAATTACCAGTCAGAAACTGGCACTATATGGCAGTAGCAAGAAATGAGGGTATTTATAACCCCAATATATTCTTTGAATTCCCAGTCAGACAATGGCACTGTATACCAGTAGTAAAAATTGTGGGTGCACGTAACCCCAATATATTCTTTGAATTCCCAGTCAGAAACTGGCACTATATGGCAGTAGCAAGAAATGAGGGTATTTATAACCCCAATATATTCTTTGAATTCCCAGTCAGACAATGGCACTGTATACCAGTAGTAAAAATTGTGGGTGCACGTAACCCCAATATATTCTTTGAATTCCCAGTCAGAAACTGGCACTATATGGCAGTAGCAAGAAATGAGGGTATTTGTATTCCCAATATACTCTTTGAATTCCCAGTCAGACAATGGCACTGTATACCAGTAGTAAAAATTGTGGGTGCACGTAACCCCAATATATTCTTTGAATTCCCAGTCAGAAACTGGCACTATATGGCAGTAGCAAGAAATGAGGGTATTTGTATTCCCAATATACTCTTTGAATTCCCAGTCAGACAATGGCACTGTATACCAGTAGTAAAAATTGTGGGTGCACGTAACCCCAATATATTCTTTGAATTCCCAGTCAGACACTGGCACTATATGGCAGTAGCAAGAAATGAGGGTATTTGTATTCCCAATATACTCTTTGAATTCCCAGTCAGACAATGGCACTGTATACCAGTAGTAAAAATTGTGGGTGCACGTAACCCCAATATATTCTTTGAATTACCAGTCAGAAACTGGCACTATATGGCAGTAGCAAGAAATGAGGGTATTTATAACCCCAATATATTCTTTGAATTCCCAGTCAGACAATGGCACTGTATACCAGTAGTAAAAATTGTGGGTGCACGTAACCCCAATATATTCTTTGAATTCCCAGTCAGAAACTGGCACTATATGGCAGTAGCAAGAAATGAGGGTATTTGTATTCCCAATATACTCTTTGAATTCCCAGTCAGACAATGGCACTGTATACCAGTAGTAAAAATTGTGGGTGCACGTAACCCCAATATATTCTTTGAATTCCCAGTCAGACACTGGCACTATATGGCAGTAGCAAGAAATGAGGGTATTTGTATTCCCAATATATTCTTTGAATTCCCAGTCAGACAATGGCACTGTATACCAGTAGTAAAAATTGTGGGTGCACGTAACCCCAATATATTCTTTGAATTACCAGTCAGAAACTGGCACTATATGGCAGTAGCAAGAAATGAGGGTATTTGTATTCCCAATATATTCTTTGAATTCCCAGTCAGACAATGGCACTGTATACCAGTAGTAAAAATTGTGGGTGTATATAGCCCCAATTCTATTGCTAGGGGACTTGCAGGGTATTTCTGGGGTGAAGGTGGGGGGGCACACCGTTGGAACGGGTATCGGGGTATATATCGGGTATACGGGAATACACTGACAGTGTATTCCATTCAGGATCCTGGGAAAGCTGGGTTGCGGCGATTGAGCCCGTCAGTGCCACGTTACACTGACAAGCTTCTCCCTGGAATTTAGCTCTTACAAGAGCTGTTGGTTGTCTTCTCCTTCCTATCCTAGCCTGTCCCTGCCTACCCAGAATCTAAGCCCTAGCTAGCTGGACGGAAACCTCCGTCCTCGGTGAATTGCAAGCTCAGAATGACGCGAAGCTGGGCGTCGCTGTTCTTTTAAATTAGAGGTCACATGTTTTCGGCAGCCAATGGGTTTTGCCTACTTTTTTCAACGTCACCGGTGTCGTAGTTCCTGTCCCACCTACCCAGCGCTGTTATTGGAGCAAAAAAGGCGCCAGGGAAGGTGGGAGGGGAATCGAGTAATGGCGCACTTTACCACGCGGTGTTCGATTCGATTCGAACATGCCGAACAGCCTAATATCCGATCGAACATGAGTTCGATAGAACACTGTTCGCTCATCTCTAGTTGTTAGTGACACCAACATTGAATGTGATGTCATTACTGATGAAAGCAGCATTTGTCTAAACATTATTGACTGCCAGAGCAGTCAGGAGGAGGTGGGACTGGTCCTGGTCACCAAATAAATCAGCAGCTGGCTCACATATATGATCATAGCAGTGATTAGAGGTAGCAACAGTCACAGCATGTAAGGTAGTAAAACACTTTTTTATTATTATTATTATTATTCAAGCCTCTCCCCTGATTCTATCAGACAGGCATTTTTTTGTGACTGGTTGGAAAGTTTTATGGACACTGACAGGTATGCAGCATGGTAGATGCTGAAAGATATGAGATAGGTATAAGCAGCATGTGCAAGTGTTGTGAATGCTTTATCATTAGTATCATGCAAGAAAAATTGCATGTATTTATGAACACTGTATGTTGTTTTTTTTTTTTTTTTTTTAAAGCATTAGTATATAAGTGAAGGTGTGAATGAAAAACTGCTAATGGGCAGATGCTGGGAGGGGCTGCCTGGAAAAGCACTGACAATTCCACAATCAGGAAGTAGAAACCAAAAACTAAGAGGAACGTAAAAACTTTCCAAACACACACAAAAGTACTCAGTTATGTTTCTTCATTAATATTCATTTATATTAATTAGCTTCATTTTCTTAGTCTCAGGAAACCCCTCTAATTTGTACTTCATACTTGGCACCATTTAAAGGGGCTCTATCACTAGGAAAAGTCATTTTTAACTAATCACACCTTTGCATAGCCCTTAGAAAGTCTATTCCACACCTACCTTTTGTATGTAGATTGCCTCAGTGGTTTCTGAATAAGTCCGTTTTTATTCATATGCTAATTAGACTGGTGCACGATAGATCGTGCACACCTCTCCCTGTTGTTTTCTATGGGAGGCTGCTGCTGTTGCTGATGACTCAGCTTCCTGTTTGCTTCACACACATAGAAGATAATGGGAGAGAGGAGGCTGCTGGGAACTTCCTGTACTGGCTGGAGGCTCATTAGCATATGAATAAAAACGGACTTATTCAGGAACCACTGAGGCAATCTACATACAAAAGGTAAGTGTGGAATAGCCTTTCTAAAGCCTATGCAAGCATGTGATTAGATAAAAATGACTTTTCCCAGTGATAGAGCCCCTTTAATATTCTATATCATGTACTGGAAAGCTGGAAAAAAAATCAGAATGGAGTGAAATTAGAGAAAAACTGCTTGTGCACAACATATTTACTGGCATTCACAGTGCAGTAAAATGTTATGCCACATATATTCTGTGGGTATGATTATACTGATACCAAATTATATAGTTTTCACAATGTTAAACTTTGTAAAAAAATAAATAAATCTTTGTACCGTATTAGCCAGTGGATATGAAATATAAAGATTGAGAGTCTTCAGTAATTGATATCTTAATGGATAACAAAAATGATGACAGATTGCAAGCTTTCGAGACTACTAGGTCTCTACATCAAGCATGGTATGACACAATTTCTGAAGGCAGGCATATTTATACACAAAAAGGGGCACAGAAATCAAGTGACCATTGCGACAGGTGATGAAGAGTAGAGGAGACAGGGCAGACACTCAGAATGTAGATGAACTCACACCGCCACACAATTACAGAGCAGAGAATGGACCTTCCTGTGCCAAAACACTTCTGCAATCAAAATCATAATATCATCAATAACATGAAGATTTTGGTTTTAAGGGGAAATTTCAAATGTAAAAGAGACAGGAGAATATGGGAGAATAAACTCATGACCAGCTTTAACACATTCCAGAGGGAGTAAGGGAGCCTTCACACGGAGTAAACGCGCATGTATTTTTGCAAAATACATGTGTAAAAATACACATGTAAAAATAAGACTCCCATTGACTTCAATGATATATTTTACACATGTAAAAATATGCCTGTAAAAATATGCCTGTAAAAGGTCATTGAAATCAATGGGAGTCTTACTTTTACACGTGTATTTTTACATGTGTATTTTGCAAAAATACACACGCGTTTACTCCATGTGAAGACTCCCTAAAATCTGTCACATAGATTTATGTCCTTCTACAAGAGCTAGACATCATATCACCAATCAAAGAAACCATACAAAACTCAGAGGGCCATCCTTTGAACTGATAATTTGTTTTTTTACTTATCTATTTACTTATTAGTGTACTGCTTTCTATCACATGTCACACTGAACACTTGATTCCTGTGCCCTTTTTGTGTATGGACATGCATGCCTTCGGAAATTGTGTCATACCATGCCTGATGAAGAGACCTAGTAGTCTCGAAAGCCTGCAATCTGTCATCATTTTTATTTATTTATTTATTTTAAATGTAGATTGTGAGCCCCACATAGGGATCACAATGTACATTTTTCCCTATCAGTATGTCTTTGGAATATGGGATGGAAATCCATGCAAACACGGGGAGAACATACAAACTCCTTGCAGATGGTTTTTTGCCCTTGGCGGGATTTGAACACCAGGACTCCAGCGCTGCAAGGCTGCAGTGCTAACCACTGAGCCACCATGTGGCCCCTCTGTCATCATTTTTATTAAGCATTAAAAAGGTATTAACTACTGAAGACTCTCAATATTTATATTGAGAGATAGGACATAGGTGTAGGCTTGTGGGCCTCTGGAGGGGGTCTGGATCAACCTGGGTGGGCATGTAGTATCCAGGAGGAGAGTCCTTGGGGATCCCAGGGAGACACTTAAGCACTTGAGAGAAAGATGGCGCTGATGGCAGTAGAGAGAGGCCAGTACTGCATAATGGTACTGCTGTTGCTGACACTCTATGGGTCAGAAGCAGATGTGGTGTGAAGCAGGATCTCCACGACAAGGGGAGCTGTCCAAAGCAAAGAGCAGCGAGGTATTGCATGCGGCCTGGGAGAGCAGCTGGGTCAGAGGGAAGTTCATTCAAGAAGGTCTCTGCCTTGTGGTGCTTGTCATGGAGGTTGCTGGTGGGTGCATGTACTCCACGATGCAGCTTTGCAGGTTCTAGTCCCCTGGCATAGGGGTCCCAGGGAGAGTCTTTAATTTTTAGACCCCCTAGGAAACTTTAACCATTAGGGATATGATCACCAGTACCAGTGGCGTAACTAGGAATGGCGGGGCCCCGTGGCGAACCTTTGACATGCCCCCCCCCCCCCCCGGCTGACATTGAAAACCCCGACCAACGCCGAAAACCCAGCACGACCCCACCCCCTGCATTCCTACGCACACTATTACGCTCCATAGTGGCCCCTGCACACATTATTATACCCCATAGTGGCCCCTGCACACAGTATTATACCCCATAGTGGCCCCTGCACACAGTATTATACCCCATAGTGGCCCCTGCACACATTATTATACCCCATAGTGGCCCCTGCACACATTATTATACCCCATAGTGGCCCCTGCACACATTATTATACCCCATAGTGGCCCCTGCACACAGTATTATATCCCATAGTGGCCCCTGCACACATTATTATACCCCATAGTGGCCCCTGCACACATTATTATACCCCATAGTGGCCCCTGCACACACTATTATGCACCATAGTGGCCCCTGCACACAGTATTATCCCCCATAGTGGCCCTGCACACAGTATTATGCCCCATTGTGGCCCCTACACACAGTATTATCCCCCATTGTGGCCCCTTCACACACTATTATGCCCCGTTGTGGACACCCATTAACAATTATTATACTCTGAGGTCTTTTCAGACCCCAGAGTATAATAATCGGAGACCCGGGGGAAGAGCAACATAAAAAAAAAAAAAACACTGTAACTTACCTGTCTCCCGACTCCCTGCTGGCGGCCATCTTCAATGATGTCAGGGACGTCATGTGACCGGGAGCCTGCGTCGCGACGCATAAGGACGCAGGCCCCGATCATGTGACGTCTGAGACGTCACACAAGTAGGCCGAAGCCTGCGTGGAGCCTGGAGAGGTAAGTAACACAGTTTTTTATGTTCAGTTACCTCTCCTGCACTTCCGATCATTATACTCGGGGTCCGAAAAGACCCCCGAGTATAATAGTGCTTGTGGGGCCCGCAGTGTCACTTACCGATCCCGGCCCCTGCCAGGATCGGTAAGTATATAGGGCCCGTTAGCGGCTGGAGTAACTGCAGCCGGTAACGGCCTATTAAAAAAAAAAAAAAATGCAGCGGTAGCGACTGCCACCGGGCCCCTAATGTCCCGGGCCCTGTGGCAGCTGCTACTGCTGCTACCACGGTAGTTACGCCCCTGACCAGTACATTGTCCTGTAATGCAACTGTATTGCAGTAAAATGGAAAGTCCATTCACCATGCAGTGTTATACGGAGTACACACATGGGAGCCTACAATATGCTTGTCCTCCAATACATCTTTGGTACAGAATTAGAAATTACCATTAGAGATGAGCGAACACTGTTCGGATCAGCCGATCAGAACAGCGCGCACCCATAGAAATGAATGGAAGCACCTGTGACGCTGACTTTGCCGGCGGCCGGCGTCACAGGTGCTTCCATTCATTTCTATGGGTGCGCGCTGTTCGGATCGGCTGATCCGAACAGTGTTTGCTCATCTCTAATTACCATACATTTAGCTGGAACCACTGAAGAGTTTGACATTTGTATGCCGGATAGAATTGCCAATACAGATCAATGGATAGACTGATTAACTTTAGTTAATAATAATAAATAATAATAAATTTTATTTATATAGCGCCAACATATTCTGCAGCGCTGTACAATTTGTAGGGTTCAAATACAGACGGAAAGATACATTACAAAGAAAATCATTTCACACAATGGGACTGAGGGCCCTGCTCGCAAGAGCTTACAATCTATGAGGTAGAGGTGGTGACACAAGAGGTAGCAGGGGTGGTATTGCTTATGCAGAGGTCAGACACTTTTGTTATAGAGGTGACTGTCATTACATAAACATAAGACTTTATGAGCCGTCGACAGTCGTGTCCTTTAACATGTGGATGGAGCTTGGACCTATAAAGTTAGCATGAGATGACATCATATCATGTGGGGAAATGTGAGAGCGGGGACAGAGGAGGGTTAAGGGTTTACGTTAGACATTGTGATAGGCTTGTCTGAATAGATGCGTCTTTAGTTTGCATTTGAAACTGTAGAAATTGGGAGTTAATCTGATTGTCCGGGGTAGAGCATTCCAGAGAAGTGGTGCAACTTGGGAGAAGTCTTGTATACGTGCGTGGGAGGTTCTGATAATAGAGGATGTAAGTGTTATGTCATTGAGTGAGCGGAGAGCACGGGTTGGGCGGTAGACAGAGATGAGGGAGGAAATGTATGGAGGTACTGCATTATGGAGAGCCTTGTGGATGAGAGTGATAACTTTATATTTTATTCTATAATGAATAGGCAGCCAATGTAACGACTGGCACAGACCCGAGGCATCACTGTAGCGTCTAGCCTGATAGATGAGCCTGGCAGCTGCATTCAGAATAGATTGTAGAGGGGAGAGTTTAGTGAGGGGAAGACCGATTAGTAAGCAGTTACAGCAGTCAAGGCGAGAATGAATCAGAAAGACAATAAGTGTCTTTAGTGTATCTCTGGTAAGGAAAGGGCGTATTCTGGAGTTGTTTTTGAGGTGGAGGTGACATGAACGTGCGAGTGATTCAATATGGGAGGTGAAGGAAAGGTCTGCGTCAAACATGACCCCAAGGCAGCGGGCCTGCTGCCTAGGAGTTATAGTAAGGCCTGAGACTACAATGGATATATCAGGGACAGATCTATTAGATGGTGGAAACAGTAGTAGTTCAGTCTTAGAGAGATTTAGTTTCAGATGTGTATAATTGGGTGTCATCAGCATAAAGATGGTACCTGAAGCCAAATCTGGCAATGGTTTGTCCAATGGGGGCTGTGTAGAGAGAAAAGAGCAGGGGGCCTAGGACCGAGCCCTGAGGAACCCCAACAGCAAGGGAAAGAGGGGGGAGACAGAGCCCGCAAATGATACACTGAAAGTGCGGTCTGAGAGATAAGAGGAGAACCAGGAGAGCGCAGTGTCATTGAGGCCAACTGAGCGGAGCATAGTGAGGAGGAGTTGATGGTCAGCTCCTAGAAGAGGAGTGCCTAGAAGAGGATTTGACACATAGTCAAGGGAAAGATCAGACACCGTCTTAGACTTACCTCATGGTGCCATCTCCACACTGCATAGCCCCAGGATGTTGTGGGAAGGGAATCCACCAGTTTATTAAATGTCATTTGTACCCCTGTGTTTTCCAGGCAAAATATGTTTATTTTTTTCTTTTTAAAAAAGGTCTGTTAATAAGTAACTCCCTGCTAAAACCTTTGGCAGTGTTTTGAGGGATTTCTGGGTGCTTCTGGGAGCTCCTGGCATCTTCTGTATTTGTTTACATGGTGCAGATTCCTGCTATGTAGCTTCCACACTAGTGTGGCATCCCAGAGCTGGCTGTGGCTGGGCTGAGGGTGATCTCTTAATAATTGTATTGCATTATGTAATCTGTGTGACATGGCAGGGTATACTGAGTCTCATCATACAGCAGCACCCAGTGAGTCTCACACATTCATTACACCTCCCATAGGATTGAATAGTAACCAAATGTCCAATAGGAGGACATCAACTGGATGAAAGAGAGGATTCAGATGATCACTGGTTCCTATAGTAACACCAATGCAGGAGCTTCCTGTGTGTGTTAGTGAGGAGATTGTGGAATTAGGGAGAAGATGTGAAGTCCTATGAAGTAAACCGTGAGATTAGTGCAGGTATTTCAAGTTCCAGACAGACCAGGAAGGATGGGGAGCTGACATACTCCAACTATTCAGAAGATCCTGTCCCCTGTCTGCCTAGCCATCACCCTGAAGGAAGTCAAGTGTAGTCATTTTGTGAGCATGGGACTGTGGAGAGAACATTCTGGAACACATGCTCCATAGCAAGTATCACAGGATCCAGGAGCTAAGGCCAGACCTGTGGAACATCCCACCACCTTGATTATTGCACTCCAAAATTCTGAACTATCAGGACCACATAATGTGAGTGGGGAATATTGTGTGCTAGTATGGTGGTGGGTATCATCCTAGGAGCCAAACAGGAATCCAGATGCACCTTAGGGCTGTAACACTGAAATTTAAAGGGCTAGGAACACCTTTTGTCAAGTCTTCCCTGCACCCCAGGACTTTGCTGTGTTCTAGGTGAACCCTGTTGTGTACTGTGTACTGAAGAAACTGTGTAAGCATATGTGCCTCCACACCCATGGAAGCATTTTCAGTTAAAGTTCCAATCTGTTTCAACTCTACAATGGTATTTGTGTCTGACTCTGCACTGACAACATCAGGGTGCATAAACACCAGCAGTTGGCACAGTATAGGGGAAGTGTCCCGGAGAACAATCACCACCAACATATATGCAGACCCCTCATCACTGGTACCAGTGGTGGTAATGTGGGATAACACCAGCGCTGTGCCCTTGTACCCAGAAACTGTGACAAGTCTGTGCTGTCTGCACCACGCAATCCCAACTGCAGCATTACCCCACATCTGGTCACTGCACTAGCTCCATCTCACCTGATTGCCCCCCTTCTTCTCTCCCTCCCATACACCCCCTACCTGTCTCTGTAACTATCCTGCCCACTACTAGCCCTTCCCAACTGACTAGGTTCACTCCTCAAATGCATCATACTTACCTCTCTTCCTTCCAGACTTTCTCATGCGGGATGGCTCCTCTCTTTTTTCTGATTCTGCCGGCACACGCAATAATTCCAGCACTGCTCTGTGCTCTGCAGCCGAAGAACAACCTCTACTGCACATGCATATGAGCTTCTCCCATGGTTTCACAGTAGAGGTGGATAATTGGCTATAGAGTACAGAGCAGCACTGGGACTATTGCACGCGCCAGCAGTCAGAAAAGAGAGAGGGGCCACCCGCAGGAGGAAATCTAGAAGAAAGAAAGGTAAGTATGATGGGGTGGATGGGCGTGGGAGTAGTAGTGATGTTCCATTTGCGGAAACAGGGAAATGGATCGTCACCAGATAAACAGAAAATGTCCCTGGCTAAATGAGTATGGGTATATGGGTAAATATAAATTTTTGATAAATTATGTAATTTAGAAAGTAGGCAGGGGGACGGTGTTTAGATTAGTGTAGGAATTATCCCGGACAACCCCATTAAGTTTCCCATCCCTTCTACAAAGCTATTTGTCTTGTGTTAGAAGTGGTGAAGGATAGTGATGATATTGCTAAGCTGCATCTGCCTATAGTGGTGGAAAATAGTTTGTTATTAGGAATGATCTCCTTACAGTTGATTAACCCAACAACCTGTTTTGCAATTAAATTTTATTGTAATTTTTTTTGGTGTTATAAAGTAACCAATGCACTAAGAAAACAAAAGCAATTCCAGTAAGGAGGATTGGATGTAGAGGAATATTTTCAGCTATAACTATTGGGTCAGCCTACTTACTACTGACACTATAACTGCTTTATTAGGAAACTCAACCTAGTGATTGACAGGCGCCCGTTATATGCCATTTTATCACCATCTGTCCCTGCAGTCAGAATGTCCCTGAAATAAAAAACGAATAAAATAAAAGCTTTCCTTCGTAAACTGATAAAACCTGCATCATATTCCAATGTTACAAATAGCAATAATATGTTTATACACTAGTATATGAAACCTTAGGAGAAAGTTTTTCACTTTGGACATTATCATGGCTCATATCATTTTTATTCAGCTCATAAAACTTCTTTCAAATCTTGTTGGCAGGCAGCTTTACGCCATAAAGAGTAGTCAAATTAAAAGTCTTTTAATAAGACCATAATGTACAAATTAATAATACATCAACTAATTACATGCATCATATTTATGTAAACTTACACAGACAAGCATTTAAATGAAATTAATCATATCTCGTTGTGTTTAAAACCCCTGGCAACAGAAGGGAGGGTAGGATTGGACCCCTACTGTGTCACATTCTTGGTGTGTCACACATTAAGATACTGATAGAACATCATCCATCATGTCTCCAGTATGATGCTGTCATTCACTTGTGACTGCTAGGCCATCCGGGGCTCTCATTAACGCACAGATGCTGTGCAGAACAAATGCTGCTATGAACAGAACATGGTAAAGAACTAATGGCTCAATTTGTTTCTAATATCCTTAAAATCAGATTATATTTCCCTTGAAATTAAGAGAGAAATTCTGTTTCCATCATATTAAAGTTGGCATAACCTAGAACATTAAAGCACGTCTTTGCCAGAACAGCAGAGTGTTAGGCAAGCAGGTTTCTTAGCCTTTTTGCAGACTTGGCAAGGTTTATTAATAAACACATGCACATTTCCATATTACACTTATGTTCTCCCAGAAATTAAAACATGAAAAAAGAACGTCTTTTGATTGAGAATCTGATTCGGAGGTACCTGCGATTTGTGCCATTTTGTAATTGTGAAGCTCATTGTGTAAATACTGCTTGTTATATACTACCTTTGGACTACACCAAGCTCACTGGAACTGCTTTGAAATTCCGCTAAACATTGGACAGTTTCCTTTCATTCATTTGTTGCCTGAGCCGTGGGGTTTTGTCAGACACTGTGCCAGACTGGGCACTTGCCTCTGTTCTTTGGGCCAAACCACTATTTCTTACTTAAACAAGCTTTTTCGATGTGACCAGGAAATATCAAATATAACTGACCCTGAGGTAAATTTGTTTACGACAAAATGGACGTATTATTACAAAACCCAACAATAATTATCTCCTTATGTCTGTAGTAAAGAGTAATTCTTATTATAGGCCCGTGCTTATGCCTGGATTATGTCACACTGAGGAGTTTACAATAATATGCTCATTTTCGTACGGTTTTCAAAGGAGATTCCTTGCTATATTTTGTACACATACTCTAGCTTACTGTACTTTATTCCTCCTAAAATAATGAATCCCTGTGTAACAACATTTTTTCTGCAAAAAGTGTTTTGTATAGTGACTTGTCTATGTGAATATGTCCTTGAAAAGTCTATATATCTATCTTAACTCTCTATTATAATCCAATTTGCAGGATTTTATTTAAACTTTATTTGTGTTAAGGCTTTTATCATTCATAATAGGAAATTCGGGGGAGTGGGTTTGGAATAAACAGAATACTGCCTCGGGGGCAAAATACAGGGCTTCAAGTGCCAGAACTAAGGGTCTCTGGAAGCCCAAAAAGCCATAAAATGTATACAAGTTGTATTTAAACTTATAGGGGTATTCCCATGAACATAATCATATCTATACTTGTGGATAATTAAAAGTTAAATATTTTTGCAACTGTAAGTAGTTAAAAATTCTGCAGAGTTTTAAAGATTTTCTCTACCTATCTTAGTGGTGACGTCTTTTGTCTTGATCGGTTGCCAATGGATATGACCACAAATGCAGACACTTTCTATGGTCTGGGACTTGTCAGGAAACCAGCGATGATTTTCTTATTGTAGCCGGGTTATCAGGCAGGGACATTACATGTGTCAGAAGATATCCCGGTCACAATAAGGAAATCATGACGTATTTTCTGACCTTAGAAACTTCCTGCATTCATGGTCATATCCACTGGCAACCGATCAAGACAGCAAGACTATGACCGCAAGATATTTAGAGAAAATCTTTAAAACTCTGAAAAATGGTTAATTACTTATATTTGCAAAAATGTTTAACTTTTAATTATCTACAAATTTAAAAATAGTTATGTACATGGGAATTCCCCTTTAAGAAGCTGGTATAGGCACTTTTGAAGTTGCTGAGGGCATCTCAGTTGGCATGTGGAGTGGTGCAGCCTCATGAGAAAACTGAGGTTCAGAGACCAGAGGGAGACACGGCTATGGCTCCTTGCCCAATTCAGAGGTGGTAATGGCAGGAGGTGATTGCTGCAAAGTGGGTAAGAGCAGGGTGGAGGTTTCCCCCACCCACTGTTACAAGTTTCCCAATCAATGTCCCCATTACTAATGACTTCAGGGCAGCAGAAGCAAGCTCTACCATAGCCAGCATGGAAAGGGGGGGGGGGGGGAAAGCAGGAGACCTCAGCGGTGGAAACAATAAAGCCATCTTAGATGCATGGTATATGGGAGTCCAATGGAGGTTTTAAAGTCTTTCTCACTCTTTCCTTTCCCATCAGATAAGTGCAAATTCCAAAACAGATGCAAACCAGTGGAGATGGGGCAGCAAAAACTTATGCAGCTCTTTCCATTCGCTTCCAACCATGACTGCACTTTTTTAATAGACATATTAAATAAGCAGGCCACACAATTGTTACTGGACCTGTGGTGAGAAGGGAACCGTCATTGAATTGCTTACCCCTAAATAATGGTAATGGGGAGATGGTCACTGGGGTCAAGTAAAAACAAATCTGCACCTATAAAAGAATAGTGTGTTTTCAAAAAGATACAAAAAACTATCACTTGTGCCCCATTAAGGTGTGTATGTATCTTTAGATAATAAACTGGATGTTTGTCATTTGTTTAACATCACAATACAATACTTGTGGATATCGTGAGACCCAATTGGTGACCCAACACAGTATATGACTCCCTTTTTTTAGTCTCCAACAGTACATGATCTCCCTTTTTTATGACCATGACTCAGTATACAACCCTTTTATTTTTGGCTCCCACACAGTATAAGCCCTCCTTTTTTATGATCCCCACAGTATATGACCTTTTCTGGCTCTCCCACAGTATATGGTCCTGCTTTTATGGTTCTCACACAGTATATGACCCCCTTTTTTGGCACCCACACAGCATATGAAACCTCATAGTATATGACACTCTTTTTTGACCGCTAAGTGGCTCTCACACAGTATAAAAGCTCCCTAGTGTCCCCAGACATCATTCCCCTTATATTGCCCCCCTCCAGGTTGCTCCCCACAGATTCATGTCCTCCTCGAGGTTGCCCTCACAAATTCATGTACTCCCACCCCTCTGGATGCCCCCACCATGTCACCCCACCCCAAATTTTCCCCCACTATGTCATGCCCCCCTCAGGTTGCCCCACAGTAACATGTCCCCCATACTGACATATCCCACTGAGGTTGCCCCCACAGTATCATGTCACCACCCCAGGTTGCCCCACAGTATTATGTCTCCCCTCACTGACATGCCCCCCCTTTGGTTGCCCCCACAGTATCTTGTCCTCACGCCAGGTTGCCCCTACAGTATTATGTCCCCCCACCCTCACAAGTTGCCCCCACAGTGTCATGCCCAGACCCACCTCCATATCATGTCCTCATCCTAGGTTGCCCCCACAGTATCATGTCTCCCCACACTGATATGCCCTCCTCAGGTTGTCCCCACAGAGGCAGATTTTGCAGCATATACGGCCTCAAAATCCTGACCAAAAAACCCTGTGTGAACCTACCTTAAGGGGGTTCTTATAGAGAGCAGTGCATGATGGATTTGGTTGTCTCTGTCATTGTGTTACTGTGATATTTCGGTAGGTTATTGCTTTAATGCTCTGATGCAAATGGCTTTACTTTAGCCTTAGTGGCATTAGTATAGCTAGACTAATAAAAACTGTAGTCTGGTGGTCTTGCCTGTTTTTGTCATTGTGTTACTGTGATATTTTGGTAGGTTATTGCTTTAATGCTTTGATGTGAATACCTTTAATGCCACAATTCATGGACCGACAGAGCACAAAGCAAGACAGACCTACTATAGCCCATATGTTAAATCTCTGGGGATAATACAGTAGATACACAATGAGTAGAGGGAAGGAAGGATCATAGGAACCCCCTGCAACAGAATGTCCCGGTCCAGGTGCCTCTAAAGCCGGGGCTCCATGGGCCAAAAACACTGCAAGAAAAATTGCGTCGTTTTATAGTACAGGCAAAGTGGATCGGCCTCCCATGCCTACTTTGTGGTAAAAACTGTAGTGCGGACACGCTGCAATTTCCAAAAAGGAAAATTGCAGCATATCCACTATATCAACGGAAACACCGACGGTTTCCCCATAGATATAACTGTAACAGAAAGTCCATGGAGGAAACACAGCAAACTTTCTGTTTCAAGTGCTGCATGAAGAACCTCAATGCATTGCCGCCACGGTTTATCCCACAGTGCTTTATAGCTGCAGGACGTCTCATGGGGCCTTAGCCTAAATCCTTTGCCTATTCTGAATATAAATGGGCAGGGGGGATATATGTTGGGGAATTTACACCAAAATACCGGCTACCATTAAAATTGTCATATAAGTGTGTTTATATTAGGGATCTGAATTCACACCGAAATACAAGCATTTGTGAGACACAGAACAACTGAAAAGATGCTGGAAGGTGCCTGACGCCATCTGTCAAGCATGGTGGAGGTAATGTGATGGTCTGGGGTTGCTTTGGTGCTGGTAAAGTGGGAGATTTGTACAAGGTAAAAGGGATTTTCAATAAGGAAGGCTATAACTCTATTTTGCAACGCCATGCCATACCCTGTGGACAGTGCTTGACTGGAGCCAATTTCATCCTACAACAGGACAATGACCCAAATTTACCACCAAATTATGCAAGAACTATTTAAGGAAGAAGCAGGCAGGTAGTATTCAATCTGTAATGGAGTGGCCAGCCCAGTCACCAGATCTCAACCCCATTGAGCTGTTGTGGGAGCAGCTTGACCGTAGGGTACGCAAAAAGTGCCCATCAAGCCAAAACAACTAGTGGGAGGGACTTCTGGAAGTATGGGGTGAAATTTCTCCAGATTAACTCAGCAAATTAACAGCTAAAATGCAAAGGTCTGCAATGCTGTAATTGCTGTGAATGGACGAAAGCAAAGTTTGAAGGAATTATATAATAATAATAATAATAATAATAATAATAATAATAATTATTATTATTATTATTATTATTATTATTATTATTATTATTATTATTATTATTATTTCAAATAACAATCATTATTTCTAACCTTGTCAATGCCTTGACTATATTTTCTATTGATTTTGAAACTAATTTTAATAAATAAAAGTGAGTTTTGCATGGAAAACACAAAATGTCTGGGTGACCCCAAACTTTTGATATATATATATATATATATATATATATATATATATATATATATATATATATATATATATATATATATACAGTCCTATGAAAAAGTTTGGGCACCCCTATTAATCTTAATCATTTTTAGTTCTAAATATTTTGGTATTTGCAACAGCCATTTCAGTTTGATATATCTAATAACTGATGGACACAGTAATATTTCAGGATTGAAATGAGGTTTATTGTACTAACAGAAAATGCGCAATATGCATTAAACCAAAATTTGAACGGTGCAAAAGTATGGGCACCTCAACAGGAAAGTGACATTAATATTTAGTAGATCCTCCTTTTGCAAAGATAACAGCCTCTAGTCGCTTCCTGTAGCTTTTAATCAGTTCCTGGATCCTGGATAAAGGTATTTTGGACAAACAATTCAAGTTCAGTTAAGTTAGATGGTCGCCGAACATGGACAGCCCGCTTCAAATCATCCCACAGATGTTCAATGATATTCAGGTCTGGGGACTGGGATGGCCATTCCAGAACATTGTAATTGTTCCTCTGCATGAATGCCTGAGGATTTGGAGCAGTGTTTTGGATCATTGTCTTGCTGAAATATCCATCCCCGGCGTAACTTCAACTTCGTCACTGATTCTTGAACATTATTCTCAAGAATCTGCTGATACTGAGTGGAATCCATGCGACTCTCAACTTTAACAAGATTCCCGATGCCGGCATTGGCCACACAGCCCCAAAGCATGATGGAGCCTCCACCAAATTTTACAGTGGGTAGCAAGTGTTTTTCTTGGAATGCTGTTTCTTTTTGGACGCCATGCATAACGCCTTTTTTTATAACCAAACAACTCAATCTTTGTTTCCAAAATGAAGTTGGCTTCTCCAAATGTGCTTTTTCATACCTCAGGCAACTCTATTTGTGGCGTACGTGCAGAAACGGCTTCTTTCTCATCACTCTCCCATACAGCTTCTCCTTGTGCAAAGTGCGCTGTATTGCTGACTGATGCACAGTGACACCATCTGCAGCAAGATGATGCTGCAGCTCTTTGGAGGTGGTCTGTGGATTGTCCTTGACTGTTCTCACCATTCTTCTTCTCTGCCTTTCTGATATTTTTCTTGGCCTGCCACTTCTGGGCTTAACAAGAACTGTCCCTGTGGTCTTCCATTTCCTTACTATGTTCCTCACAGTGGAAACTGACAGGTTAAATCTCTGAGACAATGTTTTGTATCCTTCCCCTGAACAACTATGTTGAACAATCTTTGTTTTCAGATCATTTGAGAGCGGGCTGTCCATGTTCGGCGACCATCTAACTTAACTGAACTTGAATTGTTTTGTAGAAAGAAATGGTCCAAAATACCTTCATCCAGGATCCAGGAACTGATTAAAAGCTACAGGAAGCAACTAGAGGCTGTTATCTTTGCAAAAGGAGGATCTACTAAATATTAATGTCACTTTTCTGTTGAGGTGCCCATATTTTTGCACCGGTCAAATTTTGGTTTAATGCATATTGCGCATTTTCTGTTAGTACAATAAACCTCATTTCAATCCTGAAATATTACTGTGTCCATCAGTTATTAGATATATCAAACTGAAATGGCTGTTGCAAACACCAAAATATTTAGAACTAAAAATGATTAAGATTAATAGGGGTGCCCAAACTTTTTTGACAGTTTTTTTTGACAGTTCTTGTTAAGCCCAGAAGTGGCAGGTCAAGAAAAATATCAGAAAGGCAGAGAAGAAGAATGGTGAGAACAGTCAAGGACAATCCACAGACCATCTCCAAAGAGCAGCAGCATCATCTTGCTGCAGATGGTGTCACTGTGCATCAGTCAACAATACAGCGCACTTTGCACAAGGAGAAGCTGTATGGGAGAGTGATGAGAAAGAAGCCGTTTCTGCAAGCACGCCACAAACAGAGTCGCCTGAGGTATGCAAAAGCTCATTTGGACAAGCCAGCTTCATTTTGGAAGAAGGTCCTGTGGACTGATGAAACAAAGATTGAGTTGTTTGGTCATACAAAAAGGCGTTATGCATGGCGTCCAAAAAAAAACAGCATTCCAAGAAAAACACTTGCTACCCACTGTAAAATTTGGTGGAGGTTCCATCATGCATTGGGGCAATGTGGCCAATGCCAGCACCGGGAATCTTGTTAAAGTTGAGGGTCACATGGATTCCACTCAGTATCAGCAGATTCTTGAGAATAATGTTCAAGAATCAGTGACGAAGTTGAAGTTACGCCGGGGATGGATATTTCAGCAAGACAACGATCCAAAACACCGCTCCAAATCCTCAGGCATTCATGCAGAGGAACAATTACAATGTTCTGGAATGGCCATCCCAGTCCCCAGACGTGAATATCATTGAACATCTGTGGGATCATTTGAAGCGGGCTGTCCATGGTCGGCCACCATCTAACTTAACTGAACTTGAATTGTTTTGTAAAGAGGAATGGTCCAAAATCCCTTCATCCAGGATCCAGGAACTGATTAAAAGCTACAGGAAGCAACTAGAGGCTGTTATCTTTGCAAAAGGAGGATGTACTAAATATTAATGTCACTTTTCTGTTGAGGTGCCCATACTTTTGCACCGGTCAAATTTTGGTTTAATGCATATTGCACATTTTCTGTTAGTACAATAAACCTCATTTCAGTCCTGAAATATTACTGTGTCCATCAGTTATTAGATATAGCAAACTGAAATGGCTGCTGCAAACACCAAAATATTTAGAACTAAAAATGATTAAGATTAATAGGGGTGCCCAAACTTTTTCATAGGACTGTATATATATATATTTATATACACACGTATATAAATATATACATATTTATGGTAACCAGGGGCAACAGCGTGTAGACTGGCTGGGTACTTAGGGTCACATGAGTGTATACAAAAGATTAGAATAAACCAGGTAACAGTTCTTTACTGAAGGATTGTACATAGGATTATTCCCTCTGCTCAGAAAATACCTGTAAGAAAAAAAATGCTCTTCTGGCATGGACTGGGTGACAGGAGAGTAGTTTGCTCAAGTCTTACAAGGAATTACAAAGGACTTTTGCACACTAACAATCCAGCGCAGGTCATCCTCAGGATCACTGGTTAGCAGATTTGGCGAGCCTTGACCTTTGGATACAACCTCTTTATAAAACACCTTAGCTGGGGCTACTGGAGAAGACTTGGCAGCTGAACAATGCAGTGGAGATGCATAGTAGTGGGTAGAATCAGAGTAGAAGTCTGAGGGGCTCATCCCCTAAGGGGAGAGATGATGACATCTTGTCTTGTCACTCACTACTGAAGGAACCATACACTCTCACTAGGAGGAAGGGGGGAGGGGGAATCTAGCAGTTTCAAAAGCCTTCAGACGCATCAGCAGATGCCATTGGCTGGATCATATCATAGACTTATGGCACATATCATTACAAGCAAGGATGTGTCATTTTGTCCATTAGGTGGCAAAAACACAAAAACCCAATGTGAGCTAATGTGGTTTAATATAATGCCAATATGAAAACATTGCACACTATTATTTAAAGTGACAGCACTGATTAATATCCCCATGCAGAGCATTGGCCATTGGCACACAAAGACCCAATGTATACAAAAATAATGGCCATTCTGGGACATTATATATATATATATATATATATATATATATATATTTGGGTAACTGGTCTACTAATAATCTTGATAATATTGTCACTGTATTATTATTATAGCATGATGAAAATTACTCCCTCCCACACTTTTTCCTTCCTAACATATATAGTTTAACCCCTTCCCGCTGACTGCATTTTTTGATTTTCGTTTTTCGTTTTTGACTCCCCTCCTTCCAAACCCCATAACTTTTTTATTTTTCCACTTACAGAGCCATATGAGGTCTTAATGTTTGCGGGACAAATTTTTCTTCATGATGCTACCATTAACTATTCTGTATAATGTACTGGGAAGCTGGGAAAAAAATTCAGAATGGGGTGGATTTGAAGAAAAGGTGCATTTGCGACTTTCTTATGGGCTTCGTTTTTACAACGTTCACTGTGCAGACAAAATGACGTCACCTGAATTCTATGTTTTGGTACGATTCTGGAGATACCAAATTTATATGGTTTTATTTACATTTTAAGGCCTTAATAAAAATCCAAAACTGTGCCAAAAATTTTTTTTATAACAGTCGCCATCTTCTGACACCCGTAACTTTTTTATACTTCGGTATACAGGGATGCTTAGGGTGTCTTTTTTCGTGGGGCCGAGTGTACTTTTTAGTTATTTAGTTATTTTTAGTTTACTTTATAGGAATTTTTTACTTGGAAGATAGTGTGCTGGATCCTCCTTCACTATTGTTGGATATTCCGTCAGAGGTTGTTTCCTGGGTCAGAGGAAATCTTGGAGGTCTGAGCAGCATCTCCACCCAAGGAACCGTGAGTGTGTCTCATTTTCAATATCCAGTGCTAAGCTGTGGGCTGTGTTTCCCTTCCCCCACCCCTTTTTACGGATGGTACTTTTTAGTTATACCATTTTGGGGAATTGCTTTTGCTTTAACCACTTTTAATTCAAATTTTTATCAGAGGTAAAACAGTTAAAAAACGGTGATTTGGCACTTTTGACTTTTTTTTTTTCCACTACGGCATTCTCTGTACTCTCATAACAACGTGATCACGGCCCCGAAGCTTTCTATAGGCGCCGGCGTCCACTGGCAAAGTGGCGGCGCACATGCCCTGCCGGGAGAATGGCGCCTCAGTCAGCTTTGACCGAGGTGCTGATGGGGTTAATGTCACCAGGGCATTAGTATTGGGTGTCTACTGTATAAAACAGTAGACACCCGGCGGCCGCCTGGCTCCCAGGCGGCCACCAAAGATAGACACCCGGCATCTGCTGTATTAGATGTTGGGAAGGGGTTAATATTATCTTTTAGTAAGTCTGTTCACCATACAACTCTATGTGATCATGTTGGTTAATTCACATCAGATCTCCTCTAACTGAGGACTTCACTTGGACAGCCTCCAATACCAGTCTCCAGAAACCTGTCTGGTCTAAATTTAGATGCTCGGTATTGGTTTGCTGCATCCTGCAGTCTTGGCTTTACAGCAGGCTGTAATAAAACAGGGGTACAGTGTGCCACATCATAGTAATCAGAACAGTCTTATAAATCGGTCCATGGTCATGTGATGGACACAGGTACATGTCTCCTTATATTTGTTGCATTTAGCCCTTATTTTTGGTTTGTAGGTCTGTCACAATAGTAATATTCCTATGACAAGTGTGGGATACTTCATAAGGTTCCAGGCTGCGTTAGAAACAGGTCGGCTCCCATGATCTCGCCGGGAGCTGGCCTGCAACGTCAAAGGACCTGTCGGGATCATCCCCAGGGGCAGTTTTTATACTTTAATGGGGGGGAGGGGCTTAAACTTAGCAGTGTCCACAATCAGAGTGGACTCTCATTGCGGGCATTAGCGCCGGGTCACCACTATACATTCAAAGCCCCGGTATCTTTCGTATTAATATGGCTAATGTCAGGAAGGGGTTAAAGTTAATTTAACACGATCACGAGCATACGAGCAGAGCATGATTGTCCATAACTCCTGAGACAAGTTACAAGCTGACAGCACTGTGACATAATGTGCAGCTCAGATTTCAAAGTGGTTCAGCATAGAGAGACTTGGGAGACAAGATAGATCAGCAGAGCATTATACAGCAACAGTGGTTTGGCTATTTCACAAATGACTTTGGAGGACAAAAAGTACTGATGAAGTGGGGCGCAGGTGAAGGTGAATTTTTGCTGCATGGTGTCTGCTGCCTGTGGCGCTGTGCCCCTGGGGCGGCACGGCCCAGAGCCTGGGGACTTGGTCTGGTGGCAGGAGTGTTGCTGGACCACTGGGTTGCTCGCCCTGTGGGTGCTGTGTTGCGGTTGTGGCGGTTGCTGTGCAGGGCCGCACCCAGTAGAGTAGGGACCCACTATAAAGAGGTCGCCGTGACGTGGCTAGTGGGCTTATGCACCTTGATCAATATGTATACTAAGAACTTCATGTTTGGTATTGTAAAATTTGCTGAGAAGCACTAGATCATTGTATAAGGTTAGGATGTACCGGCCATGTTTTTCTCTTTTTGCAATACAATGGCTTGCAAAAGTATTCATACCCCTTGAACTTTTTCACATTTTGTCACCTTTCAACCACAAACCTAAGTGTATTTTATTGAGATTTTAAGTGATAGACCAACATAAAGTAGCAGATAATTGAGAAGTGGAAATGACACATGGATTTCAAAATTTTAATCAAATAATAATCTGAAAAGTGTAATGTACAAAAGTATTCAGCCCCCTGTACTCCAATGCCCCAAAATAAAATCCAGTGCAATCAATTGCCTTCTGAAGTCACTTAATTAGTTAATAGAGTTCAGTTGTGGGTAATGTAGTCTCAGTATAAATCCACCTGTCCTGTGAAGGCTTCTTTGATTTTTTAGAGAACACTATTGAACAATCAGCATCCTGAAGATCAAGGAACTCAGCAGACAGGTCAGAGATAAAGTTGTGGAGAAGTTTAAAGCATAGTTAGGTTATAAAACACATATCCCATGCTTTGAGCATCCCAATGAGCACTGTCAATCCATCATCCAAAAATGCGAAAAGCATTCTACAACTGCAAATCTACCAAGACATGGCTGTCCACCTAAACTAATTAATATTGTTTTTCATGTGTGTCACCTCCCTTGCCCTCTGATGATTATACTCTGGGACTGAAAACACCCTAGAGTATAATAACAGTTCATGGGTAGTGAACCACAAAAAATATGGGTTCGCTGAACCCGAAATTTTTGCAATATTTGCAATGAACACTGTAGAACATACAACGGGCAACTATACAATATACTGTGTGGAGGGGCTACTATGGGACATTATACCATGTGGAGGGACCACCATCGGACAAAATACTTTGTGGAGGGGCTACTATGGGACATTATACCATGTGGAGGGTCCACTATTAGAAATTATACTGTGTAGAGGGTTTACTGTGTGGAAAATTTGCTGTGGGTGTCAATGTTTGCTAGTTACATCCCTTTATAATACATATATATATTGTGAGGGAGTGAAGGGTGTGGTCTGGGAAGACAGAGATGTCCCAGCCAGGCAGCTAAAGGGTGTTTGGTAAAGATTCACACCAGGGAGGTCAGCTGACTAATCAGGCCTTAATAACAGTCTGAGTGTGAAGACTAGCAGGGTGGCACCACACTGACAGAGTTGAACTGTCCAGACCGGACCTCCAAAGCAGTTACTGTGCCACCTGTTGTTGTTACCAAGGTGGAAGACTGGTAGCCAGTCTCCTGTATAGTCAGAGAAAAGTTTCCTTACGTTTAAGTTAGTTTTCTGAGCCAAAAGGGTTTTAGTTTATTTATCCTGTGGCTTTGCAAAAGCAGTGTATGCGTTACACGTGAATAAAGCCTGAACTTGTGTGCAATCCAGTGTCTGTGTCCCTTCTTCCTGCACTGCTACAAGCATCTACCTGAGCGATTCCCCACTATATATATATATATATATATGTATCTATATATATATATATATATATATATATATATATGTATATATATATATATATATATATATATATATATATATATGTGTGTGTGTGTGTGTGTGTGTGTGTGTGTGTGTACAGACCTGGCTTCACACGGCCTCATACTAATTGCTCAGTTTTGCACTGGTGTATTTTATATGTCGTTTATATGTGTGTCCATAAGCGTCATGTAATCATGTGTATTTCAGTTTGGATATCAGTGAAAAACCTGCAATCGGTTGTTATGGACACCTGGGATAAATCTGTGTGAATGTGACCTCATGTAACAGTGTCATCCACAGCGCCCTGCTCTGATATATCGTACTCTGTTCAGGGGCACGGATCTAAACCTCCAGTGTGTGGTACTCTGTGCAGAGGTGCATATGTAATCCTCCCACGTGTGGCACTGTGTACAGAGGCGCATATCTAATCCTCCGACATATGTGAACTGTGTGCAGACGCGTCTATCTAATCTTCCGGTGTGTGGTACTGTTTGCGTAGGTGCATATTTTCTCCTCCTTCGTGTGGTACTGTGTGTGGAAGCACCTATCTAGTTCTCTAATGCATGTACCTTTATCCACAGGCTGATCATACTGTAAATGTGGGACCAAGTGTATAACAATTGATGGATTTATTTAGATTTTCAATATTATCAGTGAGTCACAGATGACAGTGAAATTTGAAGCGCAGGGTGTCATCCAACCTAAGCCAGTCCTGTCTCTGATGTGAGTTACTCACTGTGAGTCAAGGACTGAATGACCTTTATAGGGCATTGTAGATTAGAATATTTGTCTTTTTCTATGACTCAGAAAAGAACTGTTAGATCTTTCATTTGCAGTAGGTTAAAACTCTTGAGTTTAGAAGATGTGGTTTAGGATTTCACTTTTAGGAAAGTAGAGTGTAATTGTAGGCTGATTGCATTCATTCATTCATTCATTCATTCATTCATTATTCCTGAGATATTTGCTTACGGTTTTGGAATCATAAGTCTAGTTATGAAGTACTGTTATATAGATGCATATTTTTACTTGTCTGAATTAGTGGCTTCAAAGACTAAGACTATTTCTATTCTTACAGATGTTGTATTATACCTGAGGCTAGAGATTAACATCCGCGCATGGCTCTCTGTCATTCAAGTCTGCCGGGAGACCCAAACAATATAGATATGGACTACTAAAAGAGCAGTTACCCTCAGACACTGATGGAGTCCATAGACTACAACGGGGTTCAATGTCCGTCAGGTGTTCACTGTCTTTATACCTAAAACCATCCTCTGTGCAGGACTTTTCTTTCTGACGATTTCTGGCAGCTTCTGCAGTGGAGTCTACAACACAGATGTGAACAAAGCCTAATAATGTTAGTAAAATCACATTCGTAGGTCCAAGATTGATATATATATAGTCATGATTCATGACTTTAAGTTTTCAAATTGCAAGATGTGTTTAGCCTTTTAGTTCTGTTGATATAGTTTGTAGCATTGAGGGAAGAAAAAAAAAATTTTGTCCCCAATTTTGTTCTGGTTCGCACCTTTTTAATTCACCTCCATTTTCAGAAGAGCATAGCTAGATATGAATCTGAAAGTATTATGAACACATTCCTTTTGAATTTTTGTGGCAACAATAGCAAATGCATTTGATCTATCAAGGAAGTGGTTAACTGTTTAGGTAGATGGAAATCACATGGCTTTTTCAGATTCATTAGACCAGGGGCATTTAACTAGTGAACCTGAATTACGGACCCCAGCTGCTCCTATACAATGACAGTGGTCTTGTTCTCCCAACTGCTGAGCCTTTTGCACTGATGTATCACAGTAACATCAGCAGCGATTGGCACTGTCCAAGAGATTGTCCTTTGGTTTGATATTGAATATGAGTATGACTTTATAGAAGAGGACATCAGTGGAGAGTAGCTATTTGTATCATTATAGAGCAAGACTATCTCCAGCCATTTCTATGCACCCTTAGCGAGGATGCCTCACAAGGGCATCGAGACCCCTTGAGAGCCAGACACAGTTCACACTTAAGGTTTGGGGCAACACAGATGAAAATGAGGTCAAGAAAGTTGGTGCGGTAAGTTGCACCTCATGTGAGCTATAAGTCTCATTTATGAAGAGGTATTCCCTCTTTACAACACCTTCCCTGAGAGTATATCCTAGAATGTAGACAAGCCTGCCTTGCAGGCCAACCCAGAGAGAGGCATCACTGTTATAAAGCCAATGATTTATCTTAAGCATCAGAGGAATACCACAACCACCAATTGACCCACTCCTACGCACTGTTAAAAGTACTGTTCCACTATGCACACTTATGGAGCGTTCACACTTGCGCCACTGTGATTCTACCTAAATCCCAGGAAAAACTGGTTGTGGATGGCTTGCTTGGTTTTTAAAACAAACCATCTCAGTCCGTATGCAGTCTCTCTGCAGTGAAACTTTTTTTTTTGCATGGTCACTAAGTCCTACATGTCCAACAGGTCAAAGTGTGTCAAGTTCCGGTATGCTAATGAGTTCTCTCGCAGCACTGGGGGCGTACCCAATGCTGTGAGAGAACTCTCCAGCGCCACCTCCAGCTTCAGGAACGGGTCTTCTTCTTTTTCTTGCAGCCAGCAGGCATTCGCAGTCAGCTTTGCCATGGCCTGAGGCCTCGAAGTTTGAAGCCAACTGCCAGAAGAAGATGGAGGCGGCGCTGGAGAGTTCTCTCACAGCATTGGGGACGACCCCAGTGCTGTTTGAGTGCTGGGGCCCACCCCCAGTGCTGCGAGAACTCATTTGCATACCGGCGAAAACTTGGATTTCTACAGAACGGCGGCGTGAAGAAGACATCTAAAGGTAGGAGACAAATAGGCTTTACTAAGGCTATTCCTACGTAAAAAGCAGAAAAAATTCAGTTTAAATGATATGATCCCTTTAAACACTTTTGTTTGCATTAGAGTAACTGTTTTTAATGGTGTAAGCTCTATTATCAGCATCACACTGTATTTTGTAATGTGAATGTCCACAGAATGTCTTATATTATTTTGACTAACCAAGTGATCGTTTGCGTGCCAAATATCTTTCTTTAAAGGGATCCTATCATTAAAAGTCATTTTTTTCTGGGTACCACGTAGGAATAGCCTTAAGAAAGGCTATTCGTCTCCTACCTTTCGTCGTCTTCTCTGCACCCCCGTTCGCCTACAATTCCAGTTCTTGTCGGTATGCAAATTAGTTCTCTCGCAGCATTGGGGGCGGTCCTCCATGCTAAGACAACATTGGGGGCGGCCCCATTGCTGCGAGAGAAATCTCCATCTTCATCAGGAACGTCGTCTTTACAGTCTTCTTCCGGCTGGTTCAAAGTGAAAGGCATGTGCAAGCCGGCTCTGCCTGCGGGGCACAAGCAGAGTCGACTTCACATGCGGGCGGCCATTTTTTTGGTGGCTGGCCGCATGTGTGCACATGCACAGTACACTCCTGTAAGTCTGTTCCAGAAAAAAAATGACTTTTAATGATAGGATCCCTTTAAAAGAAATACAAACATGACAAATGCTATTTTCACTTACTCAATCCAGTCTGACTGTGACACAGTGTGTATAATTTTAACAGGGCATGTTATCCTTTGAGTGAGAAATCTCATTTTAGAATTGTTTTGGATTGTTTTGGGAATAAAATATATAAAAACTATTACTGCTGCTCACTCAATCCAATCTGAATGTAGTATGGTGATTTTGAATGACTAGCAAATATATTTTTAAGTATTTTTTTTTAAATAGTTTTATTTGTAAAAATAAATATATAAAACTGGTCACTCAAACCAGGACAGGTTACCCTTTGAGTGCCAAATCTAATTTTGTTAAGAATGTTGGTGGCAACAGCAATACAACTTCTAGTCTTGGGAGTGCTTCTCCAGTAGCCACAGTTCGGTTGTAGTTCGTGAGAAAGTTTTTGTTTACTTAACTTGCTCATTTCAGTCACAGCAGTGATTGACTTTGGAGAATAGTTTAGTAGGATTCAAATAACTTTAGACAGATAGAAATCATAGACTACAGTGTAGTGAAAAAGTACCAAGAAATTACCCTATTTTGAAAAATATACCCCTCAAGAAGCTTGTCAAGTGGTATAGTGATCCCCTTGGCCCCAGAGATGCTTTGCAAAAATAAATGCAAAGCAGATGATGCAAAATAAAAACGGAAAGCTTTCCAGATATATGCCTTGTCAGTGCCCAATATGTATTGTCCAGTTTGTGCCATACTAACACTGTTTGTGCCATACATGTGGCCCAAATCTTGCGACTTGAAAAATAACAGGGCTCATAAGTGAAAGAGCAACATGTGCATTTGAGGCCTTGTTTGGTCATTTACATTTGTATGAGGGGCAATTACAGAGGCTGTGAGATGTAATTAAAAAAAATCACACTGATCATTTTGACTCAAGTAGTGCATCACAAAAATTATGAAATTTTAGAAGAATAACAGTGCAGTGGCCAGTATGTTGTGCCTTCTTTTTGTCAACAGAGACACACATTCTGTAACATCTCTGCCTGGTCTGGTCTTTGTGCCACCCTCTGCTCGCATGCTGAGGCGCAGGAGGCGTGCACATTTTGATAACTTGCTTAGAGTTTTTGGTTGCATTGTCTGAACACTGTCCTATTCCTTCACCTTATTAATTGATTTTCCACCACACCCATCTCCTTCACCTTCATTTCCCTCTGCTCCTCTAAGAGTTAAGTTTTGTTTTGCCCTGTGATTGACAACCTGCCTTCCTATCAGGTTCAGGGCGGGTTCTTTCTCCCTATTTATTCATGGTTCGCATTCACATTGTTGCTTGATATTTCCTTGTGCTTGCTTGTGTTTTCTCTTGTTGTTTTGTTACTTGTATTCTTAATACTTGACCTCTGGCCTTCCCTATTGACTGTTTACTTTTGGACTTCAATTTGGCACTGCATTGCTCTACTGTTACCGAACCCTTGGCTAGCTGACCTCCCTTTGTTGTTGTTTGTCTTGTCTGCATTTTGTGTGTCACATATATAGGGAAGGATCGTCTTCTAGTTGCCGCCTATTACATAGGATAGGGCCTGGCAAGAGGAAGGGACAGTGGGGGGCTTCAGCTTAGGGCTCACTGTCCCTTGTGCCCCTTCCTCCAGGGTTCTCCAGCAGCTACTGGGGAATTGTCATCTACGCACTGGGGAACTGCTGTCTGCACTTCCCTAACACATTCCTTAAATTTTTAAGTGTTATCTCATGTATAACAATGTTATATTTGTGGGCACAAACTGTTGTTTCAGGAGACAATAGGGCTCTGCAGCCCTTTTTGGCTTTTGGGGTACAGAATTAGAGCCCGAGATGTGCCAATAAAGTTAAATTCCCCAAAAAGTAACTTCACTTTGGAAACTGCAGTCTAAAGAAATTTGCTAAAGGGATTCTATCATTTGTAAAATACATTTTAGCTAAACATATGCCTGAATAGCCTTTAAAGAGATTCTACTATTAAAATGTTTTGTTTTTTTTTCTCGATAACACGTAGGAATAGCCTAAAATAGGCTATTCTTCTCCTACTTTTAGATGTCTTCTTCATGCTGCCGTTTGGTTGAAATCTCGATTTTCTTCGGTATGCAAATGAGTTATCTCGCAGCACTGGGGGCGGGCCGTAGTGCTCAAACAGCACTGGGGGCATCCCCAATAGTGCAAGAGAACTCTTCAGCGCCGCCTCCACCTTCTTCAGGAACAGCCTCTCTGCTTGTCTTCTTCCAGAGCTGGGTTTCAATCTTCTAGGCATCGGGCAGAGCAGACTGCGCATGCCCGCAGCCACAAGAAAATGGCCACTTACGCTTATTGTATTGTTTCCAGCTGTCCATGATGTCTACTCAACTCCAAATGAGGAGCAGAACAATGTGGATAACTCACAAATACAGCCACCAGTAAGATTATGTACTTTTCTAAAGTGCTAGAAAAAAAAATGCATGGGATTGCGACTTTAACATTATTTTACATCTTACTCAAGAGGACTTGGAAATTTCTTTGAATGGAAGTTTTGATGTCAGTCAGTAACGTTCCCATAGTGAATTTAGTCATTTGACCATTAGAGATCAGTTGTGCTTCAGTGGTGTCACTATATGGCATCCTCAGGCATATGGGGTTGTAAGCAGTTGCAATAGCGTGTAAACTGTTATCAGCACGGTCTGAGGAACTCCTTGATAAGTTACACAAGGTTAGTTAAGTAAAAATGCCCCAGGAAGCAGCCAAAGCAAGTCTGCTACTTATGTAGCAGAATTAATCTTACTTTCTGCAGTGGGATGATAATAATAACAATAATAATAATAATAATAATAATAATAATTAATAATAATAATACATTTTATTTATATAGCGGCAACATATTCCACAGCACTGTACAAATTATAATTAGTTGGGTTCAAGTACAGACAAATACATTACAAAGAAATAGTCCCTTCACACAATGGGACTGAGGGCCCTACCCGCAAGAGCTTACAATCTATGAAGTGTGTGTGTGTGTGGGGGGGGGGGGACACAAGAGGCAGCATCAGAGGCTGCAGCATGATATTCCATCATAAAAGACTTTTGTCTTCTGTAATAATATATCACTCTGCAGTAATTTATCTGGTTGTGGAAATTCAAGTTAACTTTGCTACATACCATAGCGAGGTTCAGTAAACTGCCTACCACTGGAGAGTATCCTAGTGTAGCTGTGCTGAAGTTGAATGGCATCTTGTGGTTGAGCTGACCATTGTTATCATGAATAGAGATGAGCGAACACTAAAATGTTCGAGGTTCGAAATTCGATTCGAACAGCCGCTCACTGTTCGAGTGTTCGAATGGGTTTCGAACCCCATTATAGTCTATGGGGAACATAAACTCGTTAAGGGGGAAACCCAAATTCGTGTCTGGAGGGTCACCAAGTCCACTATGACACCCCAGGAAATGATACCAACACCCTGGAATGACACTGGGACAGCAGGGGAAGCATGTCTGGGGGCATAAAAGTCACTTTATTTCATGGAAATCCCTGTCAGTTTGCGATTTTCGCAAGCTAACTTTTCCCCATAGAAATGCATTGGCCAGTGCTGATTGGCCAGAGTACGGAACTCGACCAATCAGCGCTGGCTCTGCTGGAGGAGGCGGAGTCTAAGATAGCTCCACACCAGTCTCCATTCAGGTCCGACCTTAGACTCCGCCTCCTCCGGCAGAGCCAGCGCTGATTGGCCGAAGGCTGGCCAATGCATTCCTATGCGAATGCAGACTTAGCAGTGCTGAGTCAGTTTTGCTCAACTACACATCTGATGCACACTCGGCACTGCTACATCAGATGTAGCAATCTGATGTAGCAGAGCCGAGGGTGCACTAGAACCCCTGTGCAAACTCAGTTCACGCTAATAGAATGCATTGGCCAGCGCTGATTGGCCAATGCATTCTATTAGCCCGATGAAGTAGAGCTGAATGTGTGTGCTAAGCACACACATTCAGCACTGCTTCATCAAGCCAATACAATGCATTAGCCAGTGCTGATTGGCCAGAGTACGGAATTCGGCCAATCAGCGCTGGCCAATGCATTCTATTAGCCCGATGAAGTAGAGCTGAATGTGTGTGCTAAGCACACACATTCAGCACTGCTTCATCAAGCCAATACAATGCATTAGCCAGTGCTGATTGGCCAGAGTACGGAATTCGGCCAATCAGCGCTGGCTCTGCTGGAGGAGGCGGAGTCTAAGATCGCTCCACACCAGTCTCCATTCAGGTCCGACCTTAGACTCCGCCTCCTCCGGCAGAGCCAGCGCTGATTGGCCGAAGGCTGGCCAATGCATTCCTATGCGAATGCAGACTTAGCAGTGCTGAGTCAGTTTTGCTCAACTACACATCTGATGCACACTCGGCACTGCTACATCAGATGTAGCAATCTGATGTAGCAGAGCCGAGGGTGCACTAGAACCCCTGTGCAAACTCAGTTCACGCTAATAGAATGCATTGGCCAGCGCTGATTGGCCAATGCATTCTATTAGCCCGATGAAGTAGAGCTGAATGTGTGTGCTAAGCACACACATTCAGCACTGCTTCATCAAGCCAATACAATGCATTAGCCAGTGCTGATTGGCCAGAGTACGGAATTCGGCCAATCAGCGCTGGCCAATGCATTCTATTAGCCCGATGAAGTAGAGCTGAATGTGTGTGCTAAGCACACACATTCAGCACTGCTTCATCAAGCCAATACAATGCATTAGCCAGTGCTGATTGGCCAGAGTACGGAATTCGGCCAATCAGCGCTGGCTCTGCTGGAGGAGGCAGAGTCTAAGATCGCTCCACACCAGTCTCCATTCAGGTCCGACCTTAGACTCCGCCTCCTCCGGCAGAGCCAGCGCTGATTGGCCGAAGGCTGGCCAATGCATTCCTATGCGAATGCAGACTTAGCAGTGCTGAGTCAGTTTTGCTCAACTACACATCTGATGCACACTCGGCACTGCTACATCAGATGTAGCAATCTGATGTAGCAGAGCCGAGGGTGCACTAGAACCCCTGTGCAAACTCAGTTCACGCTAATAGAATGCATTGGCCAGCGCTGATTGGCCAATGCATTCTATTAGCCCGATGAAGTAGAGCTGAATGTGTGTGCTAAGCACACACATTCAGCACTGCTTCATCAAGCCAATACAATGCATTAGCCAGTGCTGATTGGCCAGAGTACGGAATTCGGCCAATCAGCGCTGGCTCTGCTGGAGGAGGCGGAGTCTAAGATCGCTCCACACCAGTCTCCATTCAGGTCCGACCTTAGACTCCGCCTCCTCCGGCAGAGCCAGCGCTGATTGGCCGAAGGCTGGCCAATGCATTCCTATGCGAATGCAGACTTAGCAGTGCTGAGTCAGTTTTGCTCAACTACACATCTGATGCACACTCGGCACTGCTACATCAGATGTAGCAATCTGATGTAGCAGAGCCGAGGGTGCACTAGAACCCCTGTGCAAACTCAGTTCACGCTAATAGAATGCATTGGCCAGCGCTGATTGGCCAATGCATTCTATTAGCCCGATGAAGTAGAGCTGAATGTGTGTGCTAAGCACGCACATTCAGCACTGCTTCATCAAGCCAATACAATGCATTAGCCAGTGCTGATTGGCCAGAGTACGGAATTCGGCCAATCAGCGCTGGCTCTGCTGGAGGAGGCGGAGTCTAAGGTCGGACCTGAATGGAGACTGGTGTGGAGCGATCTTAGACTCCGCCTCCTCCAGCAGAGCCAGCGCTGATTGGCCGAATTCCGTACTCTGGCCAATCAGCACTGGCTAATGCATTGTATTGGCGTGATGAAGCAGTGCTGAATGTGTGTGCTTAGCACACACATTCAGCTCTACTTCATCGGGCTAATAGAATGCATTGGCCAATCAGCGCTGGCCAATGCATTCTATTAGCGTGAACTGAGTTTGCACAGGGGTTCTAGTGCACCCTCGGCTCTGCTACATCAGATTGCTACATCTGATGTAGCAGTGCCGAGTGTGCATCAGATGTGTAGTTGAGCAAAACTGACTCAGCACTGCTAAGTCTCTGCATTCGCATAGGAATGCATTGGCCAGCCTTCGGCCAATCAGCGCTGGCTCTGCCGGAGGAGGCGGAGTCTAAGGTCGGACCTGAATGGAGACTGGTGTGGAGCGATCTTAGACTCCGCCTCCTCCAGCAGAGCCAGCGCTGATTGGTCGAGTTCCGTACTCTGGCCAATCAGCGCTGGCCAATGCATTCTATTAGCCCGATGAAGTAGAGCTGAATGTGTGTGCTTAGCACACACATTCAGCTCTACTTCATCAGGCTAATAGAATACATTGGCCAATCAGCGCTGGCCAATGCATTCTATTAGCTTGATGAAGCAGAGTGTGCACAAGGGTTCAAGCGCACCCTCGGCTCTGATGTAGCAGAGCTGAGGGTGCACAAGGGTTCAAGTGCACCCTCGGCTCTCCTACATCAGAGCCGAGGGTGCGCTTGAACCCTTGTGCAGCCTCGGCTCTGCTACATCAGAGCCGAGGGTGCGCTTGAACCCTTGTGCACACTCTGCTTCATCAAGCTAATAGAATGCATTGGCCAGCACTGATTGGCCAGAGTACGGAATTCGGCCAATCAGCGCTGGCCAATGCATCCCTATGGGAAAAAGTTTATCTCACAAAAATCACAATTACACACCCGATAGAGCCCCAAAAAGTTATTTTTAATAACATTCCCCCCTAAATAAAGGTTATCCCTAGCTATCCCTGCCTGTACAGCTATCCCTGTCTCATAGTCACAAAGTTCACATTCTCATATGACCCGGATTTGAAATCCACTATTCGTCTAAAATGGAGGTCACCTGATTTCGGCAGCCAATGACTTTTTCCAATTTTTTTCAATGCCCCCAGTGTCGTAGTTCCTGTCCCACCTCCCCTGCGCTGTTATTGGTGCAAAAAAGGCGCCAGGGAAGGTGGGAGGGGAATCGAATTTTGGCGCACTTTACCACGTGGTGTTCGATTCGATTCGAACATGGCGAACACCCTGATATCCGATCGAACATGTGTTCGATAGAACACTGTTCGCTCATCTCTAATCATGAAATTACCTTGATAAATGGGGTGTCAGCATGCACAATGAAATGTTCTCCCCAAAGACCCTGAGAGAGAGAGTTAAGTGGCCACCTATATAGTGTTGATTATTATTCACCTATTGTGCTTTTATATATATATATATATATATATATATATATATATATATATATATATATGCTAAAGCTCTACATCATTTATTCTTAATATCTCTGAACCCATTATACCACATGCAATTGAAATGTGAAATGTCTGTATTTCATCCCAGAACTCAGTTACAATCACCATAGTAAATTCCTCTCAACCCTCCAAGAGAAAGTGATTTATATAGGTTTATATACAGGTGTGTCCTATCCTCTCTTGGCTTTCCTCTTGGCTGGACATGTCCATATCTATGTAACACAAGCTGAGCAGCTTTTCTAATCACAACAGGGTTTTGTGACAAGTTATCAGACAGTGATATGCTAACTATCTGATATGTGGCTATGTGTGACCATTGCATGGTGAATTGCAGCCTTTAAAGGCTTTTGTTAACATGTTGTTATATTGTGTTGAATTGTTGAACTGTAGATGAAATGAGTGTGGACATATCTGTATATGGGGAACTATCAAGCACTCTGCGTGTGCGGAGAAATTCAGGACACAAAGGCTATGCCTAGGCTATGCACATTTTGTGTAAATAACGGAAGATCCAATTAAGAAAAGAAGAAAAACTATTTTAAATCCTGAATATAAAATTATCTTATAATAAAGTAGCTAATTGAGCTAAACCTAAGATATGTGGTCCTAGTTTTTTGTTTGACAGAAAGGGTTAACAAATAATTTGGACTTACAGTATTTGACAGTAAAATTCTACTAATATTAAGTCAAAGTAGAAAAATGTACAACGTGCTCAATGTATTTTATGTTTACTGTTTGTATATACATGTAGTATGCTTGGAGAATATCACCGTATTTAGATTGCTGTTTAATAAGACAGCCTGAAATTCTAATTATTAGAATGTTGGATTTTTTTAGGATGAGAGAGTATAATAAAAAATAAAAAAAATGAAACCTGATCATGTTGTATGTAAAGTTTTATTTTTATGTAATAAATAAAAATAAAAAGTGGACCAAAAGTAATGTTAAATAGCATGGAGCATGACTAATGGCACAAGCATGTTAAAATCATTGGGAAAATGTCCTTGGAAGACAAATGAATTTTCAGCAGAATAATTAACTTAATTAACAAATTTGCATGCATATTCATCAGGCTATTGAAGTCTTTCCAGCACAGCTTGATGAGCATTGGTGTAATAATTGTCTCATTTACATTCTGCAGTCTACAACAATTTAGGGCACGAAAAAAGGAATGGAAGGAAAAAAAAAAAGGCACCCCATCTCGTTGACTTTCTTTAGGACCTTGTTTTCAAATAAGCCATGAGAGTAGCCATCACTAGCCACTGGAAGCCTGTGCTATGTTTTCACGATACCTTTCATCCTCAGCTCTTGACTCCCAGTTTTTCTTTTTTTCCTTTGGCCCAGGCTTTCTGCTTTGCCTCTGCGTGCTCTCCTGGGTAAAACTTGGCACTAGTTCTGACTTCAAATCTCTAGGGCCGCCAGACTGCATCATGTAAAAATTGCCATTTTCCTCTATCTCTGCAGGGCAATCTTTAAAGGCAGTAAGGTGTGACGCCCCAGACTGGCAGCTTGGCAAGAAAAAGCCCGTCGATACCAGCACAGGAATCTAGAGTGCTTACTTTGACAGCCAGTCAGCGTTTGAAACAAAAGAAATGAAACAATAAAATGTATTTAGATATTCTACAGACATATATCCACCAGACCAGTGGAAATAAAAAAAGTAATTACTACTTACTTGATGGCGTGCAGTAAGGAGAGGCGAAAAATATATATATAGAAAGCGTATACACAGCAGTATTCAGTCTCTTCTGATTAAACTTTTCACCTCACAGAAGACATTTACATTAAGAGAGCTGCACGCAGCAGAAAGGATTGTTCTTCTATTGTTTGTGATAGAGGTGATTAGCTTTAGGTTTTCCCTGCGTGCTCTTTGGACCAGCAGTAAGTGAAAGTGTTTACATGCTTCCCTATATATTCCCTCCAATATAGCGCGCCACAGTAGAAAGCCGTATGCAGAGGTGTTATGTAGCAGTAGCCATGTCAATCATTAAAAATCTATTAAATAAAAACAACAGACAATGTGAGCATATGTTCAATTTGCTCTACGCATCAGATGACTTTTCTTCCTTGCTAATGAAGGTTAGAAGAAACAGAATTCATTGTACAATAACACTACAATGAATACCTGAAACGTGGGGAATCTAAACCGTAGTGAAAAACGATATTAAAATCGTTCTTTCTCATGATTCACAAACCTTTGCTGTATTCTGTTCTGCTTGCCTATATAGCACAGCTACATTTTTGCCCCTGCTATCTGTTAACAAATCTTCCCCCAAAAAAAGGGGACCACACGGTGGCTCAGTGGTTAGCACTGCAGCCTTGCAGTGCTGGAGTCCTGGTGTTCAAATCCCGCCAAGGGCATAAAACCATCTACAAGGAGTTTGTATGTTCTCCCCGTGTTTGCATGGATTTCCATCCCATATTCCACAAAGACATACTGATAGGGAAAAATGTACATTGTGAGCTCTATGTGGGGCTCACAATCTACATTTAAAAAAAAAAAAAAAATCTTCCCAAAAATAGTAAGCATATACTGAACGCTACTAGTGATACCATATATATTGGCCCAACATGCAAAAGATGAAAAGATCTCAGCAACACGGTCTATATTAATGATGTGGAATCTATGAATTTTGGAGTAATGCACAAAAAATAAATAAAACAATACAGTAAAGTATCATATGCAGGCTGTTGCAAATCCCTGCATGACCGTAAACTGTAAACCTTGGAATAGGTAGACCCAGAGTACCCCATTCTGGCAGTGGCAGGTCCAAGTGTTTAGACCTAAATCTTACATTTGTCACCTAAGAGAACGAGACTGTCTCATTCTGGTATACCTGATCCGTCTTGCATTACACAGCCAATAAACTGTGGGCATTGTGTAGTGTATAATGGAATCGTGGCGCTGCAGGAGCAGTAAACACTTTATGGCATGTTTCCCCATAGAGACACAGCTGATGCTGGGGACCTAGAAGAGGACTACTTTATGAACATCTTATTGTTTAAGGAAATACATCGTCTGTATTGTTTTACTAATTGAAATCAGACAGTTTATATTTCTAATCAACTTTTACCTAATTTCAGCATTTTACTGTATGTTCTGTACATGACCATAGGGGGAAACTAAGCTATTGTAAATAAAAATACCTACTGTATATAAAGAGACATGAAAATGAGGTACTTGGTCCTTTTTTTATTTCAATCAAACTGTAATTGTAAGCCCACCTGACACATTAAGGAAACCTTTGTTTGGAGGGTCCCTACACTAAAATTACTTACAGTGCTAATTACATTGCTCTCTTAAGGCCTGGATCTTCCAGGAATTAAGGAATTAATTATTTTTTTACATATAAGCTAGTCCGTCTTCTGAAAATACATTCCCTTTCTGACAAATCGAATTTGTCCTAAACAGGGACCTTTTGAAAATGAAATCTACATGGAGTTTGTATGTTCTCCCCAGGTTTCTGCAAGTTTCACCCGGTTCCTCCCACACTCCAAAGACATACTGGGAAATTACATTGTGAACCCAACTTAGGCCAGTGTGTGATGACAATCAAATGAGTAATGCAAAGTGGTGCTACAGAACATGTTGGCGTAAGTAAAATAACAAATACATAATCGCATTGTTGGTGTTGTAGTTTACTAGCTTTAAAATGGTCTGATAGCAAAGATATTTATTATTCTTGAATGTATATTTTATTTTAAATGTGACAAATAAAATTCATTTGAATGGAAAAATGCTAGAACTAAAAATTATTCTATGCATGACAGGTGTTGTAGGTTTTCAGGAGTAACTAGTAAATCTGAAACAAGAAATGTCCCCAGATTATCATTGTGACACCTTCTTTCCTTCTAAGAAAGAGAATACGACATGAAAGAGAACATTTACATCATCATCTTTCCGTGAAACATGTCTCTTTGATCATTCTTTTGGCCAACAATCATTTAGTTGCGCTTTGCCATGGTATGGAAAAACACTCATATATACTTCACTCAATCTGTGCTCAGTTACCATGTTCATTGAACTCATTATGCATGAAACATTATTTTAGGTTATATTAGGATTGGCCAATGGATGTTGTTTAGTCAGTCCCTAAATTGAATATACAAGATATATTTTATTTTTACATGAGAAATTTATAGACAATACATCAGGAATCTCAGTTTACTGAGTGACTGTTGGGAAGCTTCTGCAGTGTTCAGAGTTCTCTTAGGATTATCCAATGAGCAGCTGAAATCCTCTTCCTCCTCAGCCAGGTGCCTGCTAATTATTTGTACCTAGTGTGGCTATCATATCTGCACTGAACTGCTCTATTTGACCATTGGTTTGCCACTGGAAACTGTTTGTTTTCTGATTTTGGCTCTGATATTATCTTCTAGAAGCTGACCTTTGGCTTTTTACTGGATATCTGCTTGTCTTCTGATTTTGGCTATGCCATTACCTCATAGAATGATTCTTGGCCTGGACGTTCACTCTCCTGTTGATCATTATGATTCTAATATGCTTTTTAATGTTTCATGGGTTCTGATTTGACTTCAGTTTGTAGAGAATTTATTTATTGTACTACTATCTGTGACAATTTGGACCCCAAATTTGGCACAAGTCCATCTAGCTTCATGGCTGGCTCTAGTGAAGATGTTTTGGTGTCTGGGATCTTTCTCATGGTGCTATTTAGGATTTAAACAGCTAGTTCCACTGCTCTCTCTCGTTATCCAGTTGCTACAATTTCTGATATTTGCTCTAGAGACTCTTTCTATCAGATTAGCAGGCTTATAATAAGGCATTTCCATTATGGAACAAGTACAGGAACTTCAAGACCAGATGCAAGGTATTACCCAGCTGATTCTAGATTTGGATAAGAAGGTGCAACAGCACCCATTTGCTTCTACTGTTCCCATGTAACCCAAATTACATCTTCCTAACAGATTTTATTGTTATCGGAAATCTTTCCTACCTTCAGAGATAATTGCAAGCATTTTATTGCAGGTCTGATAATGGTCTATGATGAACCTGATCTTACAACTGTGGCTAAATCCAATAAGTTTTTCCTCTAGTAAGTAAAGTGTGCATTATAGGATTACTTTTATGAGTTCAGATGGTGGTTGGTTCATTCTCAGTGGAATGATTCAGCTCTTTGTTGTTGATTTTGTCAAGGCCTATTTGGCGCAATTATTATTATTATTATTTTTGTTTATTTATATAGCACCATTAATTCCATGGTGCTTTACATTTGGGGGTTACATACAGTACACAAAATATACAGGCAGATATAAAACTAACAGTGACCGACTGGCACAGTGGGGTAGAGGGCCCTGCCCGCGAGGGCTTACAATCTATGAGGGAAGGGGGGTAGAAACAGAAGGAGAGGGGGAGACAATTCAGATGGTGGTGTGGTACTAGTGTTATTGAAGGTTGTGCCTTCCTGAATAGGTGAGTCTTCAGGGCCTTCTTGAAGCCTGTGATTGTGGGGGTCAGTCTTATGTGTCTTATCTGTCGCAATGAGTGACTTCATAGTAAACAATCCACAACCCTCATCTTTGGATGAAACCATGACACTAGCAATTTGCTTTGACCAGTGTTTACATGAACACAAGAAAAAACTGTCTTTTGTCTCCACTCCTTCTGCCTCCAGATGAGTCCACTCCAGAGTCAACTCCAGAATCTACAGTGTTGGCCAAAAGTATTGGCACCCCTGCAATTCAGTCAGATAATACTCAGTTTCTTTCAGAAAATGATTGCAAGCACAAACTCTTTGGTATTAATATCTACATTTATTTTGCTTGCAATGAAAAAACACAAAAGAAAATGAAAAAAACAGTCAAATCATTGATCATTGTACACAAAACTCCAAAAATGGGCCGGACAAAACTATTGGCACCCTCAGCCTAATACTGGGTAGCACAACCTTTAGACAAAATAACTGCGAACAGCCGCTTCTGGTAACCATCAATGAGTTTCTTACAATGCTCTGCTGGAATTTTAGACCATTCTTCTTTGGCAATCTGCTCCAGGTCCCTGAGATTTGAAGGGTGCCTTCTCCAAACTGCCATTTTGAGATCTCTCCACAGGTGTTCTATGGGATTCAGGTCTGGACTCATTGCTGGCCACTTTAGAAGTCTCCAGTGCTTTCTCTCAAACCATTTTCTAGTGCTTTTTGAAGTGTGTTTTGGGTCATTGTCCTGCTGGAAGACCCATGACCTCTGACGGAGACCCAGCTTTCTCACACTGGGCCCTACATTATGCTGCAAAATTTGTTGGTAGTCTTCAGACTTCATAATGCCATGCATACGGTCAAGCAGTCCAGTGCCAGAGGTAGCAAAGCAACCTTTGAAGTCCTCTTTTTTTTTCTTGTAAACTCTATGTTGATGCCTTTTTCCAAAAAGCTCTACTTTTGTCTCATCTGACCAGAGAACCTTCTTCCAAAATGTTTCTATCTTTCTCAGGTAAGTTTCGGCAAACTCTAGCCTGGCTTTTTTATGTCTCTGGGTAAGAAGTGTGGTCTTCCTGGGTATCCTACCATACAGTCCCTTTTCATTCATATGCCGACGCATAGTGCGAGTTGACAGTGTTGTACCCTCGGACTGCAGGGCAGCTTGAACTTGTTTGGATGTTAGTCGAGGTTCTTTATCCACAATCTTGCGTTGAATTCTCTCGTCAATTTTTCTTTTTCATCCACATCTAGGGAGGTCAGCCACTGTGCCATGGGCTTTAAACTTCTTGATGACACTGCGCACGGTAGACACAGGAACATTCAGGTCTTTGGAGATGGACTTGTAGCCTTGAGATTGCTCATGCTTCCTCACAATTTTGCTTCTCAAGTCCTCAGACAGTTCTTTGGTCTTCTTTCTGTTCTCCATGCTCAATGTGGTACAAAAAAGGGCACAGGACAGAGGTTGAGTCAACTATAATCCAATTCAACTGCCTGCAAGTGTGATTTAGTTATTGCCACCACCTGTTAGGTGCCTCAGGTAAGTAGCAGGTGATGTTAATTACACAAATTAGAGAAGCATCACATGATTTTTCAAACAGTGCTAATACTTTTGTCCACCTCCTTTTTTATGTTTGGTGTTGAATTATATCCAATTTGGCTTTTTGGCAATTCTTTTTGTGGTTTTCCATTGAAGACAAATTAAAATGAAGATAACACCAAAGAATTTGTGATTGCAATCATTTTCTGGAAGAAAATGACTATTATCTGACAGAATTGCAGGAGTGCCAATACTTTTGGCCAATACTGTATGTAGTTAGGATCAATGTAGTTGTCAATTCTTAACAGGAGATTATTCCAGAGACAGTGGGGTCTATGTTTTTACTGCAGTAGATTGTGGTCATGTTCCAAAAATCTGTTCCATGTGTTCTGTTCCAGAAAAACTGCAGTCACTAGGTGGTTTTCAGCAAGACCACCTAGGCAGTCAGGTATTTCCCACCATCTCTAACAACTAAATTATCTTACCAGTTAAAATTCAGTTTCATGATAATGTCATTTCTATTGACTGTGATTTAGTTGCTAACTGTCTGGACTTACGGTTTGCGCAGATATTAGCTATACCACTGATGCCTCTCGCAAACCAGCCTACACACCTCACACCTATGCCCCAGCACACAGTAAAACTCACTACACTGTATTCCAAACTATTATACAAATCAAATTTAAGTGTCATAAAGGTTTAATTTTTTGGACCGGACCACATAAGGAAACACGGGAGCATCAGAGACAAGTATGTTTTTTTTTCTCCCCCGGTCTAATTAATCAATAAAATTTTAGCCTGGACAACCACTTCAAAGAGGACCTTTCACCATCTGGGGAACATGTGGTGTAATACTCCACTAGAAAGCCTGCAGTGTGCTGAATTCAGCACACTAATGACTTTCCTATTCTGTGCCCCCAGTGAAGAGCTATTGGTGCCGGTACCATAGCTCTTCATTATCAGAAGGGCGTTCATGACAGTCCTCACAGTAGTGACTATAGCGCTGTACTGTGAGAGGGGGTGTTCCTTACTGTCCAGCGATGACACTGAATGGTGAGGAAAACCCTCCCAGTACTCGTCTATGGACGAGTAAAATCAAGAGGGGAAGGGGCATTCCAACGCAATAGGCATTACTGTGAGGAAGGACATTCTGACTGTCAGAAACGCCCTTCTGACAGTGAAGAGCTACGGTACCGGCACTGATAGCTCTTCACCCAGAGCACTGAACAAGAAAGCTGATTCAGTGTACTGTCGGCTTTCTTGTGGTGTATTACACCGCATGTGCCCCAGGAGGTGAAAAGTCCTCTTTAAAGTTAGTCTTTGCAAAGGTCATATACAACCTACATCAACCTCTAACTCAGGGGTAGGGAACCTTTGGCTCTCCAGCTGCTGTGAAACTACAACTCCCAGCATGCTCCATTCACTTCCATGGGAGTTCCCAGAACAGCAGAGCCAGTATGCATGCTGGGAGTTGTAGTTTTGCAACAGCTGGAGAGCCGTACGTTCCCTACCCCTGCTCTAACCGATCCCTCCTCCATGACTAATTTCCATCTTTGTGTCTTCCTCTCTCGTAAATGCTCACCTTCTGAGAAGAATTATGATTTAGACAATCATGAATTATTAGCTATTAACTACATTTTTTGGTGCCATTTTTTGGAGGGACCTGTCCATTTTTCATAAATCCACCACAGTACAAAGTATAGAAATTCAATTTAAAAAGCAAAGTAAAAACTGATTCAACCATGGACAAAACAGCCATAAAACAATAGGTCTTGTGTTATCAGTGGAATCAGTGGGGGATTTTCAGTTGACCATGTTGTAGTTTGATTCATTTGTGTCATTTAGTTTAGTCACCAAAATGATTTAAAGCTCAAAATGGTAATTCCTAATGCTGTTAGTATGTGGAGAAATAAAGCAACTTACACAAAAGTTTTATGATTTTTTTTCAAAGCAAGAGCAGATGTTGTACTAAAGAAAGTGATGATAATGTTAGACCATGAAAAGTTTGTAAAAGCAGAGTTTCCGTCACATTAAAGGACTTGGCACAGCTTCAAGTCTTTCTAATGTCATTAGAACTCCATCGGATTGTATTGGTAATAAACTCACTACAGCTTTTTTTTGCTGGGCTTCTTTTTATTGTCACAAATGATTGCGAAAATACTTACCCCTGCTGATAATTGAAGAGCAAGGCAAAACTTAAACATCTACACCATCTTGCCTCCCTGAACACTTGAGCTGAATCAAGTAACAACCTTATTACGTATTCAGGATTGTGTTTCTCTCTATCTCTCCCTCTCCTTTTTTTGATTCAGCATTTTCCTCTTTTTCTTATCAAGAGCAGAAATTAACACGCTGCTGGGCTGCCACTGAGTTTTCGACAGCTGGAAAGTATCTCATTCATTATATACATTCCAATCCATTATGAACACCCCATAATCTAGAGGAACACATGCTCCACTGTAAGCAGTGCTTAAATCAAATGGGTGTATGTATGGCTTGCCACCGCAGGAAATTCTCATTGGGTGGTTGCTGCGGTATATTGTTAGTAATTATTTATACATTTTGTAAGTTTAAGATGATAAACTTTAGTAACATTGATAAACTGCCTGTAAATGAGAGGGAACCAGGCACGTTTGAGATTTTACAGTAACTAATGTAATGATAATGGTTTGCAAATCCAGGAAGTTTATAACTGGAAAAATTATATTTCAAAAGAAATTTGAAATAAATATTGCATATGAAATGTCCACTGTGAGGGGTCCGGAATGAGTTTTATGGGCGTCACTGCATAAGGGTGCATTCACACTTCGGATACGCTACTGATTCTGAACGTTAAAACACGTTCAGAATCAGCGCGTATAAAGCAGATCCCATTCATTTCAATGGGAGCCGGCATACGAGCGCTCCCCATTGAAATGAATGGGCTGCTTTTTTCTCTATAGGGCCCCTTCACATGGCGTAAGTGCTCAGCTCATCCCAAGCCGTACACGCGAGTGCTACTAACTTCCCATTCACTTCAATGGGAGTGCTCGTAGAGAAAAAAGCAGCCCATTCATTTCAATGGGGAGCGCTCGTATGCTGGCTCCCATTGAAATTAATGGGATCTGCTTTATACGCGCTGATTCTGAATGTGTTTTAACATTCAGAATCAGTAGCGTATCCGAAGTGTGAATGCACCCTAAAAGTGCATATTGTTCCATATTGGTTTTGTAAATTTGGACACTAACCATTTTTCAGTTTCCTCTTTACTCCGCTTACCAAAATATTTAAATTCCATAAGCAATAGATTCTGCTATATGTATCTATCAGGGGTTGAATGATTAAAGCAACTGTACCAAATATGATATAACTATAGTTATGTGGTTAAAACATGTAACCACCACCATCTTGATTACTTTGGACATGGTGACTGCTGTAGCCCACCGTTTAACCATGAAATCCATAGGCATCTTTGGTAAAAGATGAAGGGGGTCGACAATACCAGTACCCACCTTCTTCAGAATGTGTCCAACTCTTGAGGTTCTGTTACGTTGCACTAGGACTATAAGGGAAAAACGTCTTTTAAATCTACTACTAATTTTTAATAAGGCTTATTAAGCTATTCAGACAACCGTATTATTTGGTCTGTATTACAGCAACAAATCCCATCCCAGTCGTATGTCTAAGGACCTGAACTAGCACCATCATATAAATCTGTGGCCTGGCATGCCATATATACTCACATTGCTACTCTGTACAGCAATAGGTTGCCATGGTCATATACGTACGCAAGTCAAGTTAATTGCTTGGAATGGCTTGGAATTTACTAGGTAAATATATTAAAGTTTATTATTTTTAGTCGCTTAAAGGAGACTGTGGTGTATTGTTAGGGGGATTTTACAACAACTTTATGAAAACCCAAGAAATTAGTTTTACTAGGAGAAGATTTAACCGATCATACATTTACTTACAATGGCTGCTGTCTAAGAAATATAGTATTTACAGAACATGTTTTTACCATCCATGTAAAGCATATAAGGCTTTTGTCCACCAGTGTGATGACCTTCCAAGATGTTGTAAAGGAGCATATGAAAAGGGGTTGTCCAATGACAATTTACATTTGGTAAAAGCATGTTACAAGTTAATCTCCCTTATATGTCTGTAAATAACTACCGTATTATGAGATGGATGAGATGGCTTTTATCACTATCATCTTTGAGAACGACCTCTCTAGCTTGAGAAGAACATGATGGAGAAAAAGTAAAACGTTTTCCTAAATTAATAACAAACAAATTCACATGCATCAAGTGCACTTTGCATTCAATTTGCCCCTTGGTCTTGAACAAATGAGCTTTTACATGTGTGTTTGTATTGCTGCTAATTCCTCTCTTCCCCTCCTGCCTGAAGGTTATTGAATACAGTGGGGGGCAAAGCAGAATAATATAATTTGTCTTCTAAAGCCACATTTAACTGCTTCCGCAATTGAATTCCACAATGTTACATAGACATTATTATAACATTTTAAAACTAAGAACTTTAATTAGAAAAGCTCATTTTCCTACTCCATGCCATGTGACTCCATCCAAAACACACACTTTATAAGAGAAGGATGTGCAGACCATAACTATATTACAATTTCTGGTATCGGCACAGGTGCATCAATAAATTGTCTGAATTATTGAAACACTTGTCACCAATAAAACAAATTAATTGGCATATCTTTCTTTAATTAAGTTTAGAAGGCAGTAAATTGGTTATTAAAGTATTTTAGTGGCAGTCATGGAAGCAAATCACTGCAAGATTACTAAGCAGAATAGACAGCTTGAATGACTGCACAAAGCATCATACTAGCAGCAATATACACATATATGGTATATAATTTGTGTATATATATATATATATATATATATATATATATATATATGTATATATATATATGTTTATAGATAGATAGATAGATAGATAGATAGATAGATAGATAGAGATATATGTCGGGTGTTTCATTGCCACAGGTATATAAAATCCACCTAGCCATGCAGTTGTCTCTTTACAAAAATTTGTGAAGGAATGGGTTGTCCTATAGTGCTCACTGAATTCCAGCATGGCACTGAGGTAGGATGCCATTGTTGAAACAAGGTTAAGGGGATATCGTCACTCCATAGGGAGAGACCACCATATAGGTGTGTGGAGTCTTATTAAGCCAGATCAGTCCTCTCTGCGCCAAGCTGATGAGATGCAAGTACATCAAAACAGCTGTCCTTGGCTGAGAAGACTTTATCTGGTTAAATCCCAACATCATTGCAAACAAAGGTCTCTGAGAAGGTAGGCATGATGTTAAAGGGAGCGCCCTCTATTGGATGTCTTGAATGAGACTCTGTCTTCCTAATTACATCATGGAAGATAGACTTGCACATTCTCAGTCAGCGCCCTCTATTGGTGTGCATACTTGAGGCATTAGCATTCTAATTACATCATGGAAGTCAGATTTGCATATTCTTCAAGTCATTTTGTGAAATTTCTTCCATCCTAGAAATTCATGGATTAACTGTAAGTAGAGCCATAAAGTAGCAGACCATGAAAAGCTACAGATCGCGGTGCAATTGCAGAGGCACATAGGGCATGAAAGTTGCCAACACTCTGCTGACTCAAAGACTGTAGAATTCTAAATCTCCTCTAGCATTTCACAACTTGTGATAATACATCCATAAAATACTTATGGTTCCTACTATATGTGTTCAATTTTATATATGGAGGCAGAGAATGCTCTTCTTGATGCTGTAACACAGGGGTATTCCGCTTCTGTTATTTGACAGTGCCGCAGTGATATTGAAAACCGACTGGAAGGTAAGAATGATTTAACCCCTTCCCGACATCATCCGTCCTAGTACGGCGGATGCCGAGTATTTAAACATGGCGGCCACTCGGTAGTTGGGCGGCCGCCGTAGACGCAGGGTATCTACCATTTTATACAGTAAACACCCAGCACTAAACTGTTTGTGGGCATTAATCCCTTCGGTACCTCGGTCAAAGCTGACCGAGGTGCCAATTTACCGGCAGCGCATGGGCACCGCCATTTTGCTGGGGCTGGGATCACATTGGCATCACAGCAGGGAGCCTTTTAAAGGCTCCCTGGCCTGTCATTCAATGGATACTATTGCAGGCTACTCTATGTAGCCTGCAATAGAAGAGTTGGGGTTTTTGCAATGCATTAGCATTGTAATGCATTGCATTAGTGATCAGACATCCTGGGGTTCAAGATATAATAAATGGTCTAATAAATGCATAATTTTATTTTTTTTTAAAGTATAAAAAAATAAAAATTCAAATCACCTCCCTTTCCATAGAATATATATAAAAGTACTTAAATACTGCGAAACACTTACGTATTAGGTATCTGTGTGTCTAAAAATGCCAAGTCTACAAATCTATAAAAATATTTTTCCTGTACGGTTAATGCCGTAGCGGGAAAAAAAGTCAAACGTGCCAAACCGCCGTTTTTTTCCGCTGTGTTGCCTCTGATAAAAATTTGAAAAAAAAGTGATCAAAGCAATAGCAATTCCTCAAAATGGTATAACTAAAAAGAACACCTGGCCCTGCAAAAAAAGACGCCGTAGGCATCCCCGTACACAGAAGTATAAAAAAGCTATGGGTGTCAGAAGATGGTGACTTTTAGAAAAAAAAATTTCTCGCACAGTTTTGAATTTTTATTAATGGGTTAAAATATAAGTAAAACCAAACTGTATAAATTTGGTATCCCTGGACCGTCCTGAAACATAGAATACAGATGACATGTTATTTGGGCTGCTCAGTGAACGCCGTAGAAACGAAGCCCATAAGAAAGTCGCACAAATGCACTTGTAAGGAGGGGAATCAAAAACGAAAATAAAAAAAATGCCGTCGGCGGGAAGGGGTTAAAAGATAATAGAAATTTTTTGGAGCATTTTTTTTTTTATTTTTGTCAATTAATAAAATGCAAAGTGAATGAACAAAGAAATCTAAATCAAATTAATATCATGTGTGACCACGCTTTGCCTTCAACAGCATTAATTCTTCTAGATACTTGTTTGTGCAATGTTTAAGGGAACTCAGCAGGGAGGTTGTTCCAAACATCTTAAAGAACTAAACACAGATCTTCTGTGGATGTAGGCTTGCTCAAATTCTTCTGTCTATTCATGCAATCCCAGACAGACTTCATTATGTTGAGATCGGGGCTCTGCGGGGCCATATCATTGCTTTTAGGACTCATTGTTCTTCTTTATGCTTACAATAGTTCTTAATGACATTGGTTGTATGTTTGGGGCCATTGTCCTGCTGCTAAATAAATTTGGAGCAGATGCCTTTCTGAAGACAGTGCATGACAGTGCATGATGTATAAGTATTTGCTTGTATTTCTTAGCATTAAGGACACCACTAATGTTGACCAAGTCTTCAACTCCATTTGCTGAAAAGTGGCCCTAAACATTCAAAGAACCTAAGATAAGATAATCCTTTAATAGTCCCACCATGAGGAAATTCAGTGCATTACAGCAGCATGGATAATACAGCAATATATTACAAGAAAGAACACATACAAGCTCATAGCAGATAGAAAAGATATTAGGAGTCATAGAAACTAAGAAGAAAAGAAAGACTCAGGATCATTTAGTTCTCTGTGAGGAGTGATCTCCACTTAGCCTGATGTTGGTTTTACAGCCTGACCATGGTTGGGAGGAAGGATCGCCGTCTCACAACCTCTACCATACTCCACTGTGGCCTGCAGACACGTATTGTTGTAGTGCTCTCAAGCCCTTTGGCAAATAAACTGCAATCTGTTATAGTCTAATATTTCAAATTGCTAAAGTCCAGAGCACCTGCTGTCATTGTTCTACACTTCTTGTCATATGTTTTTGTGCATAGATGAGTTGCTTGGCTTTATTTCCAAACTGAAGGTAAAGCTTCGGCCGCAGTTCTTAAATAGGAGTTAGGTATACCTAGGAGCTACTTGTTTCTACCAGTTCTGAGCTGATGACACTGCTGCATATATTCTGATTTCAAAAGGAAGTGTGTGTCACTAAGTTTCCTTGGTCAACCATTGCATCTACAGTTCTCTATGTTGCCTGTTTCCTGTTGTTTCTATGAATTAGTCTGCAACAGACAGCAATGTGGACTCTCGGGGAGGCATATGATTGACTTTAGAGATGAGCGAACACTAAAATGTTCGGGGTTCGAAATCCGATTCGAACAGCCGCACACTGTTCGACTGTTCGAACGGTTTTCGAACCCCATTATACTCTATGGGGGGGAAATGCTCATTTCAGGGGCATGCAACATTCGATCAAATTCTACTTACCAAGTCCATGAGTGAGAGTCGGGCTGGATTCTTCTCCCGGCGCAGCGTCCCCGCGTCCTCTTCCGGCCTTGAATTCACTCTGCTAGGCATCGGGCCTGGGCAGAGCCAACTGCGCATGACCGCACTACAACCGGACATGCGCAGTCAGCTCTGCCCAGGCCCGATGCCTGGCAGAGTGAATTCAGAGCCGGAAGAGGACGCGGGGCCACTGCACAGGGAGAAGACTTCTAAAGGCAAGAGAAGAACCAGCGTTGATTGGCAATGTATAGCATTCTGCCAATCAACGCTGGTTCTGCATCGAATCTTAACTTCGAATAGCTAGTAGTACTCGATCGAGTACGAGTATTTCGAATACTGTAGTATTCGATCGAATACCTACTCGATCGAGTACTACTCACTCATCTCTTATTGACTTCTAATTTGTTCTGCTTCAGGACAACAATCCCAACTTACAAACATTGTCATTAAAGGGAAAGGGTTGCCAGAAAAAGATATATTGTATAACTTGATGTTATTTTTCATTTTCCAAGTTATCTATATTTAAAAAAAATCCTGATAATCACTTGAATCCCATCCACTTTGCATGTACTTTAAAATGCTGTGAATTTTTCCCACAGCGTTTACGCCGAGGGCAAATCAACGCTTTTCCGGCCAGTGGGGCCCCAGCCTAAGGCTGAAACCCCACGTTGTGGAAACGTGATTTTTTTTTTTTTTTTTTTAGCTTTTTGAGCCAAAGCCAAGAATGCCTACAAAAGTAGAGATGAGCGAACACTAAAATGTTCGAGGTTCGAAATTCGAATCGAACAGCCGCTCACTGTTCGTGTGTTCGAACGGGTTTCGAACCCCATTATAGTCTATGGGGAACATATACTCGTTAAGGGGGAAACCCAAATCCGTGTCTGGAGGGTCACCAAGTCCACTATGACACCCCAGGAAATGATGCCAACACCTCTGGAATGACACTGGGACAGCAGGGGAAGCATGTCTGGGGGCATCTAACACACCAAAGACCCTCTATTACCCCAACATCACAGCCTAACAACTACACACTTTACACACTCAATACCACCTCTCTGACAGTAGGAAAACACCTTGAAACATGTGTATTTGGCACTTGCAGTGAGGAGAGCTTGTCACCAGCAGTGAATTTGGCCCTTGTAGTAAGTTGAGGTTGGCACCAACATTTGTTTTGAAAATCAGGGTGGATTGAGCCTCTAACCAGCAGAGTTTGGGCAAATTCATGGTGGAGGGAGCCTCTAAAAACCCCAGTTTGGACCAATTCATGGTGGAGGGAGCCTCTAAAAACCCCAGTTTGGACCAATTCATGGTGGAGGGAGCCTCTAAAAAACCCAGTTTGGACCAATTCATGGTGGAGGGAGCCTCTAAACAGCCCAGTTTGGACCAATTCATGGTGGAGGGAGCCTCTAAACAGCCCAGTTTGGGCAAATTCATGGTGGAGGGAGCCTCTAAAAACCCCCGTTTGGACCAATTCATGGTGGAGGGAGCCTCTAAACAGCCCAGTTTGGGCAAATTCATGGTGGAGGGAGCCTCTAACCAGCCCAGTTTGGACCAATTCATGGTGGAGGGAGCCTCTAAAAACCCCAGTTTGGACCAATTCATGGTGGAGGGAGTCTCTAAAAACCCCAGTTTGGACCAATTCATGGTGGAGGGAGCCTCTAAAAACCCCAGTTTGGACCAATTCATGCTGGAGGGAGCCTCTAAACAGCCCAGTTTGGGCAAATTCATGGTGGAGGGAGCCTCTAAAAACCCCAGTTTGGACCAATTCATGGTGGAGGGAGCCTCTAAAAACCCCAGTTTGGACCAATTCATGGTGGAGGGAGCCTCTAAAAAACCCAGTTTGGACCAATTCATGGTGGAGGGAGCCTCTAAACAGCCCAGTTTGGGCAAATTCATGGTGGAGGGAGCCTCTAAAAACCCCAGTTTGGACCAATTCATGGTGGAGGGAGCCTCTAAAAACCCCAGTTTGGACCAATTCATGGTGGAGGGAGCCTCTAAAAACCCCAGTTTGGACCAATTCATGGTGGAGGGAGCCTCTAAAAACCCCAGTTTGGACCAATTCATGGTGGAGGGAGCCTCTAAAAACCCCAGTTTGGACCAATTCATGGTGGAGGGAGCCTCTAAAAACCCCAGTTTGGACCAATTCATGGTGGAGGGAGCCTCTAAAAACCCCAGTTTGGACCAATTCATGGTGGAGGGAGCCTCTAAAAACCCCAGTTTGGACCAATTCATGGTGGAGGGAGCCTCTAAAAACCCCAGTTTGGACCAATTCATGGTGGAGGGAGCCTCTAAACAGCCCAGTTTGGACCAATTCATGGTGGAGGGAGCCTCTAAAAACCCCAATTTGGACCAATTCATGGTGGAGGGAGCCTCTAACCAGCCCAGTTTGGACCAATTCATGGTGGAGGGAGCCTCTAACCAGCCCAGTTTGGGCAAATTCATGGTGGAGGGAGCCTCTAAAAACCCCAATTTGGACCAATTCATGGTGGAGGGAGCCTCTAAACAGCCCAGTTTGGGCAAATTCATGGTGGAGGGAGCCTCTAAAAACCCCAGTTTGGACCAATTCATGGTGGAGGGAGCCTCTAAAAACCCCAGTTTGGACCAATTCATGGTGGAGGGAGCCTCTAACCAGCCCAGTTTGGACCAATTCATGGTGGAGGGAGCCTCTAAAAACCCCAGTTTGGACCAATTCATGGTGGAGGGAGCCTCTAAAAACCCCAGTTTGGACCAATTCATGGTGGAGGGAGCCTCTAAAAACCCCAGTTTGGACCAATTCATGGTGGAGGGAGCCTCTAAAAACCCCAGTTTGGACCAATTCATGGTGGAGGGAGCCTCTAAAAACCCCAGTTTGGACCAATTCATGGTGGAGGGAGCCTCTAAAAACCCCAGTTTGGACCAATTCATGGTGGAGGGAGCCTCTAAAAACCCCAGTTTGGACCAATTCATGGTGGAGGGAGCCTCTAAAAACCCCAGTTTGGACCAATTCATGGTGGAGGGAGCCTCTAAACAGCCCAGTTTGGACCAATTCATGGTGGAGGGAGCCTCTAAAAACCCCAATTTGGACCAATTCATGGTGGAGGGAGCCTCTAACCAGCCCAGTTTGGACCAATTCATGGTGGAGGGAGCCTCTAACCAGCCCAGTTTGGGCAAATTCATGGTGGAGGGAGCCTCTAAAAACCCCAATTTGGACCAATTCATGGTGGAGGGAGCCTCTAAACAGCCCAGTTTGGGCAAATTCATGGTGGAGGGAGCCTCTAAAAACCCCAGTTTGGACCAATTCATGGTGGAGGGAGCCTCTAAAAACCCCAGTTTGGACCAATTCATGGTGGAGGGAGCCTCTAAAAAACCCAGTTTGGACCAATTCATGGTGGAGGGAGCCTCTAACCAGCCCAGTTTGGACCAATTCATGGTGGAGGGAGCCTCTAAACAGCCCAGTTTGGGCAAATTCATGGTGGAGGGAGCCTCTAACCAGCCCAGTTTGGACCAATTCATGGTGGAGGGAGCCTCTAAAAACCCCAGTTTGGACCAATTCATGGTGGAGGGAGCCTCTAAAAACCCCAGTTTGGACCAATTCATGGTGGAGGGAGCCTCTAAAAACCCCAGTTTGGACCAATTCATGCTGGAGGGAGCCTCTAAACAGCCCAGTTTGGGCAAATTCATGGTGGAGGGAGCCTCTAAAAACCCCAGTTTGGACCAATTCATGGTGGAGGGAGCCTCTAAAAACCCCAATTTGGACCAATTCATGGTGGAGGGAGCCTCTAAACAGCCCAGTTTGGGCAAATTCATGGTGGAGGGAGCCTCTAAAAACCCCCGTTTGGACCAATTCATGGTGGAGGGAGCCTCTAAACAGCCCAGTTTGGGCAAATTCATGGTGGAGGGAGCCTCTAACCAGCCCAGTTTGGACCAATTCATGGTGGAGGGAGCCTCTAAAAACCCCAGTTTGGACCAATTCATGGTGGAGGGAGCCTCTAAAAACCCCAGTTTGGACCAATTCATGGTGGAGGGAGCCTCTAAAAACCCCAGTTTGGACCAATTCATGCTGGAGGGAGCCTCTAAACAGCCCAGTTTGGGCAAATTCATGGTGGAGGGAGCCTCTAAAAACCCCAGTTTGGACCAATTCATGGTGGAGGGAGCCTCTAAAAACCCCAATTTGGACCAATTCATGGTGGAGGGAGGCTCTAAAAACCCCAGTTTGGACCAATTCATGGTGGAGGGAGCCTCTAAACAGCCCAGTTTGGACCAATTCATGGTGGAGGGAGCCTCTAAAAACCCCAATTTGGACCAATTCATGGTGGAGGGAGCCTCTAACCAGCCCAGTTTGGACCAATTCATGGTGGAGGGAGCCTCTAACCAGCCCAGTTTGGGCAAATTCATGGTGGAGGGAGCCTCTAAAAACCCCAATTTGGACCAATTCATGGTGGAGGGAGCCTCTAAACAGCCCAGTTTTGGCAAATTCGTGGTGGAGGGAGCCTCTAAAAACCCCAGTTTGGACCAATTCATGGTGGAGGGAGCCTCTAACCAGCCCAGTTTGGGCAAATTCATGGTGGAGGGAGCCTCTAACCAGCAGAGTTGTGGGAAAGCAGGGTGGAGGGAGCCTCTAACCAGCAGAGTTGGTGGAAATCAGGGTGGAGGGAGCCTCTAACCAGCAGAGTTGGGGGAAATCATGTTGGAGGGAGCCTAGTATTAGCAGAATTGTGCAACGCTTATGGTGGATGAGTATGAGGATGCGGAGGAATTGGAGAGGTTGAGTACAGACATGGAGTTTCATGTTGGGGTGCTTTACACAGGTGGGCACAAAAATGAAGGCTCTATCCAGTGGTGGTTCATTTTTATCAAAGTGAGCCGGTCGGCACTCTCAGCTGACAGACGGGTGCGCTTGTCAGTGATGATGCCACCGGCTGCACTGAACACCCTCTCAGATAGGACGCTGGCGGCAGGACAGGACAGCACCTCCAAGGCATATAGGGCAAGTTCAAGCCACAGGTCCAACTTCGACACCCAATACGTGTAGGGCGCAGAGGGGTCGGAGAGGACAGGGCTGTGGTCGGAAAGGTATTCCCGCAACATGCGCCTATACTTCTCACGCCTGGTGACACTAGGACCCTCTGTGGCGGCACTTTGGCGAGGGGGTGCCATCAAGGTGTCCCAGACCTTAGACAGTGTGCCCCTCGTTTGTGTGGACCGGTGAGAACTTGGTCGCCTACTGGAGGAACTGTCCTCCCTGCCGCCAACGTCACATGCTGGAAACATCTCCATCATATTCTGCACCAATTGCCTGTGGCAAGCATTGATGCGATTGGCCCTCCCCTCTACCGGAATAAAAGACGAGATGTTGTTTTTATACCGGGGGTCAAGGATAGCAAAGATCCAGTACTGGTTGTCCTCCATGATTTTGACAATACGCTTGTCGGTTGTAAAGCACCCCAACATGAACTCAGACATGTCTGCCACAGTGTTAGTTGGCATGACTCCTCTGGCCCCACCGGAAAGTTCAATCTCCATTTCCTCCTCATCCTCCATGTCTACCCATCCGCGCTGCAACAATGGGACGATTCGAAGTTGCCCGGAAGCCTCCTGTATCACCATCACATCATCGGACAACTCTTCTTCCTCCTCCTCCTCCTCCTCCTCCTCCATTAAACGCGATGAAGCGGACAGATGTGTGGACCTACTCTCCAGCTGTGACGGATCGGATGCTATCCCTGACTCCTCTGTGTGATCTGAGTTATCCCTGATGTCAATCAGGGATTCTCTCAGAACACACAAGAGTGGGATTGTAAGGCTCACCATCGCATCCTCAGAGCTCACCCTCCTTGTGGACTCCTCAAACACCCGTAGGATGTCACAAAGGTCTCTCATCCATGGCCACTCATGGATGAGAAACTGAGGCAGCTGACTTTGTGGCACCCTAGGGTTTTGTAGCTGGTATTCCATCAAAGGTCTCTGCTGCTCAACCACTCTATTCAACATCTGAAACGTTGAGTTCCAGCGTGTGGGGACGTCGCACAAAAGCCGGTGTTGTGGCACATGCAGGCGTTGCTGGAGAGATTTTAAGCTAGCAGCGGCTACTGTCGACTTGCGAAAGTGGGCGCACATGCGCCGCACTTTCACCAGTAGCTCTGGAACATTGGGGTAGCTCTTTAGGAAACGTTGCACCACTAGGTTGAAGACGTGGGCCAGGCATGGAACATGTTGGAGTCCGGCAAGCTCCAGAGCTGCTACCAGGTTCCGGCCGTTATCACAAACGACCATGCCTGGGCCCAGGTGCAGCGGCTCAAACCATATTGCCGTCTCATCGAGGAGGGCATCCCTCACCTCGGAGGCAGTGTGCTGTCTGTCCCCCAAGCTGATCAGCTTCAGCACAGCCTGCTGACGTCTACCAACGCCAGTGCTGCAACGTTTCCAACTCGTAGCTGGGGTCAATCTAACAGCGGAGGAGGAGGCGGTGGCGGAGGAGGAGGCGGTGGCGGAGGAGGAGGCGGTAGAGGAGGAGGAGGAGGGGGGTGTTCTTCTCGTGTCCCTGCCAGGAATGTTAGGCGGGGAGACGAGGTACACCGGGCCAGTTTGGGAAGCAGTCCCAGTCTCAACTACATTCACCCAGTGTGCCGTCAGTGAAATGTAGCGTCCCTGTCCGCATGCACTTGTCCACGCGTCGGTGGTCAAGTGGACCTTTGTGCAAAGCGCGGAACTAAGGGCCCGCCTGATGTTGAGTGACACGTGCTGGTGCAAGGCGGGGACGGCACACCGGGAGAAGTAGTGACGGCTAGGGACGGCATAGCGAGGTGCCGCAGTTGCCATCAGGTCCAGGAAGGCGGGAGTTTCAACAAGCCAGAACGCCAACATCTCCTGGGCCAGCAGTTTAGCGATGTTGGCGTTCAAGGCTTGCGCGTGTGGGTGGTTAGCAGTGTATTTCTGCCGCCGCTCCAATGTCTGAGAGATGGTGGGTTGTTGTAAAGAAGCGCCTGATGGTGCCTTTGATGGTGCAGGAGAAGGAGATAAGACAGGAACAGGGGAGGATGAGGGAGAAGTCAACAAAGTGGCGGAGGCAGATGAAGTGGTGTCCTGGCTCGTCCTCTGGAGTGCATCGCCAGCACAGTCAGCAGTGGCAGTGGCAGAGGCAGAGGCAGTGGCAGAGGCAGTGGCAGTGGCGTGAACGGCAGGCGGCCTTTGTCCTGCCGTTGCTGCCTGCCACTGATTCCAGTGCTTGGATTCCAAATGACGGCGCATTGAAGTGGTGGACAGGTTGCTCTTCTCAGAGCCCCTAATCAATTTCGAGAGGCAAATTGTGCAGACAACACTATATCTGTCCTCGGCGCATTCCTTGAAAAAACTCCACACCTTCGAGAAACGTGCCCTCGAGGTGGGAGTTTTTCGGGGCTGGGTACGAACTGGAACATCTTGGGAGATTCCGGGTGTGGCCTGGCTTCGCCTAAGCTGCTGACCTCTGCCTCTGCCTCTAGCTACCCTTTTTGGTGCTGCACTTGCCTCAACATCCACACTACTTTCCCCGCTTGACATCCCCCCTGTCCAGGTCGGGTCAGTGTCCTCATCATCCACCACTTCCTCTTCCAACTCCTGTCTCATCTCCTCCTCCCGCACAATGCGCCGGTCAACTGGATGCCCTGACGGCAACTGCGTCACATCATCGTCGATGAGGGTGGGTTGCTGGTCATCCACCACCAAATCGAACGGAGATGGAGGAGACTCTAGTGTTTGAGCATCTGGACACAGATGCTCCTCTGTTAGGTTCGTGGAATCGTGACGTGGAGAGGCAGGTTGAGGGACAATGAAAGGAGCGGAGAACAGCTCTGGGGAGCAGGGACAGTTGGGGTTATTGTTCTGTGAAGCTTGGGAATTTTGGGAGGAAGGAGGACAAGACTGTTGGGTAATAGGAGGAGAGGAGGCAGAGTCTGACTGGCTGCTGGACAATGTGCTGTAAGCGTTCTCTGACAGCCATTGCAAGACCTGTTCCTGGTTCTCGGGCCTACTAAGGTTTGTACCCTGCAGTTTAGTTAATGTGGCAAGCAACCCTGGCACTGTGGAGTGGCGCAATGCTTGCTGCCCCACAGGAGTAGGCACGGGACGCCCTGTGGCTTCACTGCTACCTTGCTCCCCAGAACCATTCCCCCGACCTCGCCCACGGCCTCGTCCACGTCCCTTTCCGGGAGCCTTGCGCATTTTGAATTCCCAGTTAGAAATTGGCACTATATACCAGTAGCAAAAATTGTGGGTGCACGTAACCCCAATATATTCTTTGAATTCCCAGTCAGACAATGGCACTATATACCAGTAGCAAGAAATGAGGGTATTTATAACCCCAATATATTCTTTGAATTACCAGTCAGAAACTGGCACTATATGGCAGTAGCAAGAAATGAGGGTATTTATAACCCCAATATATTCTTTGAATGCCCAGTCAGACAATGGCACTGTATACCAGTAGTAAAAATTGTGGGTGCACGTAACCCCAATATATTCTTTGAATTACCAGTCAGAAACTGGCACTATATGGCAGTAGCAAGAAATGAGGGTATTTGTAACCCCAATATATTCTTTGAATTCCCAGTCAGAAACTGGCACTGTATACCAGTAGTAAAAATTGTGGGTGCACGTAACCCCAATATATTCTTTGAATTACCAGTCAGAAACTGGCACTATATGGCAGTAGCAAGAAATGAGGGTATTTGTAACCCCAATATATTCTTTGAATTCCCAGTCAGAAACTGGCACTGTATACCAGTAGTAAAAATTGTGGGTGCACGTAACCCCAATATATTCTTTGAATTCCCAGTCAGACAATGGCACTATATACCAGTAGCAAGAAATGAGGGTATTTATAACCCCAATATATTCTTTGAATTCCCAGTCAGAAACTGGCACTATATGGCAGTAGCAAGAAATGAGGGTATTTATAACCCCAATATATTCTTTGAATTCCCAGTCAGACAGTGGCACTGTATACCAGTAGTAAAAATTGTGGGTGCACGTAACCCCAATATATTCTTTGAATTACCAGTCAGAAACTGGCACTATATGGCAGTAGCAAGAAATGAGGGTATTTGTAACCCCAATATATTCTTTGAATGCCCAGTCAGAAACTGGCACTGTATACCAGTAGTAAAAATTGTGGGTGCACGTAACCCCAATATATTCTTTGAATTACCAGTCAGACAATGGCACTATATACCAGTAGCAAGAAATGAGGGTATTTATAACCCCAATATATTCTTTGAATTCCCAGTCAGAAACTGGCACTATATGGCAGTAGCAAGAAATGAGGGTATTTATAACCCCAATATATTCTTTGAATTCCCAGTCAGACAATGGCACTGTATACCAGTAGTAAAAATTGTGGGTGCACGTAACCCCAATATATTCTTTGAATTCCCAGTCAGAAACTGGCACTGTATACCAGTAGTAAAAATTGTGGGTGCACGTAACCCCAATATATTCTTTGAATTACCAGTCAGAAACTGGCACTATATGGCAGTAGCAAGAAATGAGGGTATTTGTAACCCCAATATATTCTTTGAATTCCCAGTCAGAAACTGGCACTGTATACCAGTAGTAAAAATTGTGGGTGCACGTAACCCCAATATATTCTTTGAATTCCCAGTCAGACAATGGCAATATATACCAGTAGCAAGAAATGAGGGTATTTATAACCCCAATATATTCTTTGAATTCCCAGTCAGACAATGGCACTGTATACCAGTAGTAAAAATTGTGGGTGCACGTAACCCCAATATATTCTTTGAATTCCCAGTCAGAAACTGGCACTATATGGCAGTAGCAAGAAATGAGGGTATTTATAACCCCAATATATTCTTTGAATTCCCAGTCAGACAATGGCACTGTATACCAGTAGTAAAAATTGTGGGTGCACGTAACCCCAATATATTCTTTGAATTACCAGTCAGAAACTGGCACTATATGGCAGTAGCAAGAAATGAGGGTATTTGTAACCCCAATATATTCTTTGAATTCCCAGTCAGAAACTGGCACTGTATACCAGTAGTAAAAATTGTGGGTGCACGTAACCCCAATATATTCTTTGAATTCCCAGTCAGACAATGGCACTATATACCAGTAGCAAGAAATGAGGGTATTTATAACCCCAATATATTCTTTGAATTACCAGTCAGAAACTGGCACTATATGGCAGTAGCAAGAAATGAGGGTATTTATAACCCCAATATATTCTTTGAATTCCCAGTCAGAAACTGGCACTGTATACCAGTAGTAAAAATTGTGGGTGCACGTAACCCCAATATATTCTTTGAATTCCCAGTCAGACAATGGCACTATATGGCAGTAGCAAAAATAGTGGGTGTATATAGCCCCAATTCTATTGCTAGGGGACTTGCAGGGTATTTCTGGGGTGAAGGTGGGGGGGCACACCGTTGGAACGGGTATCGGGGGTATATATCGGGTATACGGGAATACACTGACAGTGTATTCCATTCAGGATCCTGGGAAAGCTGGGTTGCGGCGATTGAGCCCGTCAGTGCCACGTTACACTGACAAGCTTCTCCCTGGAATTTAGCTCTTACAAGAGCTGTTGTGGTTGTCTTCTCCTTCCTATCCTAGCCTGTCCCTGCCTACCCAGAATCTAAGCCCTAGCTAGCTGGACGGAAACCTCCATCCTCGGTGAATTGCAAGCTCAGAATGACGCGAACCTGGGCGGCGCTGTTCTTTTAAATTAGAGGTCACATGTTTTCGGCAGCCAATGGGTTTTGCCTACTTTTCTCAACGTCACCGGTGTCGTAGTTCCTGTCCCACCTACCCTGCGCTGTTATTGGAGCAAAAAAGGCGCCAGGGAAGGTGGGAGGGGAATCGAGTAATGGCGCACTTTACCACGCGGTGTTCGATTCGATTCGAACATGCCGAACAGCCTAATATCCGATCGAACATGAGTTCGATAGAACACTGTTCGCTCATCTCTATACAAAAGGAATATATATAGGAAGCACTTATACTTCTACCTTCTGTTTAATCTACATCTATCTTTGGCTCTAAAAAAACAGAGCAAAATCAGAAACAAAAAAGATGTGTTTCCGCAATGTGGGACCTCAACCTGAGGCCAAGGTCCCACATAGCGAAACACAGCTAAAAAAAACACTACAAAAATGTTTTTCATTGCATTTTGCCGAGTTTTCTCTGCAAATTTCTTCCTCAATTAAACCTAGAAACAAAAGTCAGGCATATCCGCTGGTATAATTGACATGCTGGGATTTAAAAAAAAAAAAAAAAGCTGGTTTTTTTGGGTTTTTTTTTAAAGCAACTTTTCAACAGTGGATTTGTAAAATGCAGCATTTTTTCCACAGTGACAAAAACACTGCATTTTCACAGGCATCAGGTATTGCAGGCATCAGATGTTGTGTCTATATGCGGCCACTGTGTGGGAGCCGGGCGGCCGCCATAGCCGCCGGGTGTCTACTGCTTTAAGCAGTAACTACTGCTTTAAGCAGTAGACAACCGGCTCTAATGCCTTCGATCGGTCCCCGGACCGATCGGAGGCATTAACCCCTCCGGCGCCGCGGTCAAAGGCGCCGGAGGCGCCATTTTCCCGGCGGCGCATGGGCGCCGCCATTTTGCCCGGGATTGCCGGCTCCTGAAGCATGCTCCAGGGCTGACGTCCCGTTGCCATGACAGCCGGAAGCCTTGTACAGGCTCCCAGGCTTGTCTGCAAATCCTCTCTTTTGCAGGCTGGTCTATGCAGCCTGCAAAAGAAAGGATGCTTTTTTGCAATGCATTGCAATGCATTAGCATTGTAATGCATTGCATTAGTGATCAGACCCCCTGGGGTTCAACACCCCTAGGGGATCTAATAAATGCAAAAAAAAATAAAAAAAAAAAGTTAAAAAAAATATAAAAAAATATAAAAAGAATTAAAAGTTCAAATCACCCCCCTTTCCCTAGAACACATATAAAAGTAGTTAAAAACTGTGAAACATATACATGTTAGGTATGCCCGCGTCCAAAATCGCCCGCTCTACAAATCTATAAAAATATTTTTCCTGTTCGGTAAACGCCGTTGCGGGAAAAATAGTCGAAAGTGCCAAACCTCCGTTTTTTTCACTGTTTTGATTCTGATAAAAATTTGAATAAAAAGTGATCAAAGCAATAACATTTCCCGAAAATGGTAGAACTAAAAAGTACACCCGGCCCCGCAAAAAAAGATGCCCTATGCATCCCCGTACACTTACGTATAAAAAAGTTACGGCCGTCGGAATATGGCGACTTTTAGAAAAAAAATTTTTTAACACAGTTTTGGAATTTTTTTTAGGGGTCAAAATGTAAATAAAACCATATAAATTTGGTATCCCTGGAACCGTACCAAAACACAGAATATAGGGGACATGTCATTTTGGCTGCACAGTGAACGCCGTAAAACCAAAGCCCGTAAGAAAGTCGCAGAAATGCATTTTTTCTTCAAATCCACCCCATTCTGAATTTTTTTCCTGCTTCCCAGTACATTATATAGAATAATTAATGGTAGCATCATGAAGAAAAATTTGTCACGCAAAAATTAAGACCTCATATGTCTCTAGGAGCGGAGAAATAAAAAAGTTATGGGGTTTAGAAGGAGGGGAGTCAAAAACGAAAAACGAAAATCAAAAAATGCCATTGGCGGGAAGGGGTTAAGGTAATAATTTTTTAATATAAACATACGTAACTATTTATCTATCTATAGAAGAATGTACAGTATATGTTATGTAAGAGAAACTGATGCATTATATGTCGCTAGTGGCACTAATATCCATACATAGTATTTCTGCCGTGTCTTTGGTGCAGTAAAATTGTTGTTTTAGAGAAAGTGGCATCTGTGGAAGATGTTATTTCAAGTTTGTAACTGAACAATTTCACTGCTGGAATTCTGGATATTTTTAAAATGTATGTATGTATATATATATATATATATATATATATATACAGTCCTATGAAAAAGTTTGGGCACCCCTATTAATCTTAATCATTTTTAGTTCTAAATATTTTGGTATTTGCAACAGCCATTTCAGTTTGATATATCTAATAACTGATGGACACAGTAATATTTCAGGATTGAAATGAGGTTTATTGTACTAACAGAAAATGCGCAATATGCATTAAACCAAAATTTGACCGGTGCAAAAGTATGGGCACCTCAACAGAAAAGTGACATTAATATTTAGTACATCCTCCTTTTGCAAAGATAACAGCCTCTAGTCGCTTCCTGTAGCTTTTAATCAGTTCCTGGATCCTGGATAAAGGTATTTTGGACAAACAATTCAAGTTCAGTTAAGTTAGATGGTCGCCGAGCATGGACAGCCCGCTTAAAATCATCCCACAGATGTTCAATGATATTCAGGTCTGGGGACTGGGATGGCCATTCCAGAACATTGTAATTGTTCCTCTGCATGAATGCCTGAGTTGATTTGGAGCAGTGTTTTGGATCATTGTCTTGCTGAAATATCCATCCCCGGCGTAACTTCAACTTCGTCACTGATTCTTGAACATTATTCTCAAGAATCTGCTGATACTGAGTGGAATCCATGCGACCCTCAACTTTAACAAGATTCCCGATGCCGGCATTGGCCACACAGCCCCAAAGCATGATGGAACCTCCACCAAATTTTACAGTGGGTAGCATGTGTTTTTCTTGGAATGCTGTTTCTTTTTGGACGCCATGCATAACGCCTTTTTTTATAACCAAACAACTCAATTTTTGTTTCCAAAATGAAGCTGCCTTGTCCAAATGTGCTTTTTCATACCTCAGGCAACTCTATTTGTGGCGTACGTGCAGAAACGGCTTCTTTCTCATCACTCTCCCATACAGCTTCTATTTGTGCAAAGTGCGCTGTATAGTTGACCGATGCACAGTGACACCATCTGCAGCAAGATGATGCTGCAGCTCTTTGGAGGTGGTCTGTGGATTGTCCTTGACTGTTCTCACCATTCTTCTTCTCTGCCTTTCTGATATTTTTCTTGGCCTGCCACTTCTGGGCTTAACAAGAACTGTCCCTGTGGTCTTCCATTTCCTTACTATGTTCCTCACAGTGGAAACTGACAGGTTAAATCTCTGAGACAACTTTTTGTATCCTTCCCCTGAACAACTATGTTGAACAATCTTTGTTTTCAGATCATTTGAGAGTTGTTTTGAGTAGCCCATGATGCCACTCTTCAGAGGAGATTCAAATAGGAGATCAACTTGCAATTGGCCACCTTAAATACCTTTTCTTATGATTGGATACATCTGGCTATGAAGTTCAAAGCTCACTGAGGTTACAAAACCAATTTTGTGCTTCAGTAAGTCAGTAAAAAGTAGTTAGGGGAATTCAAATCAATAAAATGATAAGGGTGCCCATACTTTTGCACCGGTCAAATTTTGGTTTAATGCATATTGCACATTTTCTGTTAGTACAATAAACCTCATTTCAATCCTGAAATATTACTGTGTCCATCAGTTATTAGATATATCAAACTGAAATGGCTGTTGCAAACACCAAAATATTTAGAACAAAAAATGATTAAGATTAATAGGGGTGCCCAAACTTTTTCATAGGACTGTATATATATATATATATATATATATATATATACTGTGTATATATATATATATATATATATACATATATATATATCCATTTTGCTTGTGTTCACTTTCCAAAAGCAATAACTTCTACTTTTTAGCTAGATATATCTATAGTACATGTAATATTTTGTGAGACGAATGGTAGTTTTTAAGATGTTGTTTAATAATAGACATCAGTTAGGATTTCATTTACTTTCTATACAGTATATTTATTTATTTATACTATAGATAAAATACAGAAAAACTGAGCAATTAGACAATTAAAAAAAAAATCTGTTTAACCCCTTCCCGCCGATGGCATTTTTTGATTTTCGTTTTTCGTTTTTGACTCCCCTCATTCTAAACCACATAACTTTTTTATTTCTCCGCTCCCAGAGCCATATGAGGTCTTAATTTTTGCGGGACAAATTTTTCTTCATGATGCCACCATTAATTATTCTGTATAATATACTGGGAAGCTGGAAAAAAAATTCAGAATGGGGTAGATTTGAAGAAAAAATGCATTTCTGCGACTTTCTTACGGGCTTTGGTTTTACGGCGTTCACTGTGCAGCCAAAATGACATGTCCCCTATATTCTGTGTTTCGGTACGGTTCCAGGGATATCAAATTTATATGGTTTTATTTACATTTTGACCCCTTAAAAAAAATCCAAAACTATGTTAAATTTTTAATTTTCTAAAAGTCGCCATATTCCGATTGGCCGTAACTTTTTTTATACGTAAGTGTACGGGGATGCATAGGGCATCTTTTTTTGCGGGGCCGGGTGTACTTTTTAGTTCTACCATTTTCGGGAAATGTTATTGCTTTGATCACTTTTTATTCAAATTTTTATCAGAATCAAAACAGTGAAAAAATGGCGGTTTGGCACTTTTGACTATTTTACCCGCTACGGCGTTTACCAAACAGGAAAAATATTTTTTATAAATTTGTAGAGCGGGCGATTTCGGACACGGGGATACCTAACATGTATATGTTTCACAGTTTTTAACTACTTTTATATGTGTTCTAGGGAAAGGGGGGTGATTTGAACTTTTAATACTTTTTATATTTTTTTATATTTTTTTTAATTTAATTTTTTTTTTTTTTTGCATTTATTAGACCCCCTAGGGGTGTTGAACCCCAGGGGGTCTGATCACTAATGCAATGCATTGCAATGCTAATGCATTGCAATGCATTGCAAAAAATCATCCTTTCTTTTGCAGGCTGCATAGACCAGCCTGCAAAAGAGAGAATTTGCAGACAAGCCTGGGAGCCTTGTAAAGGCTCCTGGCTGTCATGGCAACGTGACGTCGGCCCTGGAGCATGCTCCAGGAGCCGGCGATCCCGGGCAAAATGGCGGCGCCCATGTGCCGTCGGGAAAATGGCACCTCCAGCGCCTTTGACCGTGGCGCCGGAGGGGTTAATGCCTCCGATCGGTCCGGGGACCGATCGGAGGCATTAGAGCCGGTTGTCTACTGCTTAAAGCAGTAGACACCCGGCGGCTATGGCGGCTGCCTGGCTCCCGGGCGGTCGCCATAGTTACAGGCCCGACATGCGCCGTACTATTACGGCGCGTGTCGGGAAGGGGTTAAGGCTGAGACTCCACGCTGTGGAAATGCTGCTTTTTTTTGTCATTGCAGATTTTGCTGTGGTTTTTTTGAACCACAGCCAAGAATGGCTACAAAAGGAATGGGAAATATATATTAACCCACTTATGCCTAGAATTCCATTATTGGAACTGAAAAATATATAACCTCTGGCATAAATGGGTTAAGCTCTTATACATCTCCCTAATCCACTCCTGGCTTTGGCTCAAAAAAATGCTGCAAAATCTACAATAAAAAAAAGCTGCATTTCTGCAACGTGGGGCCTCAGCCTATCAGTCGGTATAAATAATATGATAATTGTTTTGCATAGTTTGTTACAGTTTGGGGGTTACCAAATATGTTTTTATATTGTTTTGTGATGCTTATTGTATAAAATGCATATATATGTACCTATAGAAAATTTCATTGAATCGACAAACCATACTCTCTGTATACATTTTATTTGAACCTATTCATTAAAAAATATAAAGCCATCAGTTTATGTTCTGTATTCTGTGCACTGGTTTTGTTTGTTTACATAAATCTGATTTAGTGCAAAGACAAGATGTGAACCAAGCCTTAGCTTTATTAATTAGATCCCCTGGTTGTAGCCATACAGTGCAATGGATATTCTCAAAAAGATTTATTTTAGAGGGCTTGACAGGGCATAAGCTACTTCTAACACTAGTAAACTCCAGTGTAGGAAGGGCTTTCATCTCTATTCCATCTGTGCTAATTGAATGCCATGTGTAATATGATTTAGCTGATTCATAGTAATATATATATTACTTTGTTCCACTTTTATTTTAAGTGTTGAATTTCTGATTAAATATAAACCCGCTAGTCACTATTTTTCCCATTTTGCCCAGATGATGAAATACTTTCATGTTAACCCATTGCAGACATCAGATGACCATCCATATATAGACAATTGTATTTTGCTTACATGCATTACATTTGAAATATAAATTTTACAAAAAATAAACAAGTATCCCAATGGTTATAGTTTTAGTAAATATAGCTGCTAAAAACATAATATCATTGCTGTCTGAATTTTTTAATCAGTTGAACAATCGTGTATAACCCCTCGGTTTTTTTTTAATATGGTCAAACTCTCCTTTAAAGTTTTTAAGACCTTCACTCAGTGACTTTCAATGAATAAGATCTGTTGGGGCAACACGGTGGCTTCGAATGTCACCAGGATCAACATCTGCAAGGAGTGTGTATGTTCTCTCTGTATTTGTGTGGATTTCCTCCCTTTCTACAAAGACAAACTGATAGGAAAAAAAATAAAAAATTAATGAATATGATCTGTCATGAACACAGAGGTGCATGGTTTGTAACAACTACATTTACAGTTGCCCCAGTTGTGGTTAGTAGATAGCTAAGCATCCTATATGATCATCACATGAGAACAGTGACGTAACTAGCAATGGTGGGCCTGGTGGCAAACTTTTGACATGGGGCTCCCCATGACCGACGCCAAAGACCCTGACCGACTTCCGCCCACCGCATTCCTGCGTGCTCTATTAGATAAGATAAGAGATAAGATAATCCTTTAATAGTCCCACAGTGGGGAAATTTCAGTATGTTTCAGCTGCATAGTAATACAGATACATGATAATACACAGTAAATATTACAGAAGTAGTAGACACACATATGCTGAGAAAGATATACTAGGAGTCCATAGCAGCTTAGGAACAGAGAAGAAAGAAGGAGGACATTCATAATCATTAGTTCTCTGTGCGGAGTGATCTTCGCTTGGTCTGATGTAGATTATACAGCCTGGTCGCGGTTGGAAGGAAGGACTTGCGATAGCGCTCCTTCTCACACTTGGGGTGAAGCAGACGGTTACTTACAGTGCTGCCAAGTCCCATCAGGGTCCCATACATGGGGTGGGATTTGTTCTCCCGCATGGAGGTCACCACAGACAGTATCCTTCTGTCACCCACCACCTGTACTGGGTCCAAGGGGCTCCCCAGGACAGAGCTGGCCCTCCTGATCAGCCTGTCAAGTCTATTTCTGTCCCTGGTTGATATACTGCTCCCCCAGCAGGCTACACCGAAAAAGATGGCTGAGGCAACCACAGAGTTGAAGAAGGCCCTAAGAAGTGTCCCCTGGACTCCGAAGGCCCTCAGCCTCCTGAGCAGGTAGAGTCTGCTGTGGCCCTTTCTGTGCAGCGCCTCCAGGTGTTCAGCCCAGTCTAGTTTATTATTGAGGAGCACACCCAGATACTTATAGGTCCTGACTATCTCAATGCATGTCCCCTGGATCTCCACCGGGGTCGGAGCACCTCTCCGTTTACTAAAGTCCACCACCATCTCCTTGGTCTTCCCAGCATTAATCCTGAGCTGGTTCTGCTGGCACCATTCAACAAAATCCCGATTTAAGTCTCTGTATTCCCTATTCCCTTATCCATCAGTAATAAGGCCGACTATAGCAGAGTCATCGGAGTACTTCTGTAAGTAACAGCTGGAGGAGTTGTGCCTAAAGTCAGCAGTGTACAGTGTGAAGAGAAATGGGGCAAGAACTGTACCTTGTGGTGCCCCCGTACTACAGATCACAGTGTCAGACACACCGTCCTGGGCTCTCACATACTGAGGGCGGTTTGTCAGGTAGTCTAGGATCCAGTTGGACAGATGGTGGTCCACTCCACCAAGGTTCAGCTTCTCCCTCAGTAGCTCTGGCTGAATGGTGTTGAACGCACTGGAGAAATCAAAGAAACATTATTCTCACAGTGTTCCCTGGTTTCTCCAGGTGATAGAGAGCTCTATGAAGAAGGTGGATGATGGCGTCATCTACCCCAATGCCCGGCCGGTAGGCAAACTGGAGGGGGTCCAGAGCGGAGCCCACTAGGGGGCGTAGGTGTGTCAGGACCAGTCTCTCTAGGACCTTCATCAGGTGGGATGTCAGTGCTACGGGTCGGTAGTCATTGTAGTCCATTAGGTTGGGTTTCTTTGGGACTGGTACCACACAAGATGTTTTCCACAGTTGAGGTACCACTCCTAGCTTTAGACTCATATTGTACATGTGCGTAATAATACCACACAGCTGGTCACTGCAGATTTTAAGAACTCTTGCGCTTATCCCATCGGGTCCGCCGGCCTTGTCTGCCTTAATTCTCTTAATTTTCCGACACACCAGAGACTCCTTGAGAATCAGACATTCGGATTGCGATTTACTGCCAGTCGGTGGGGGTTGGGTCTTGGTGTGTGAGGGGAGGGGGGTTGCTTGTGAGGGGGGAGTTGGTTTGGAGTCGAATCTATTGAAGAATAGATTAAGCTCATTAAGCCACTTCCTGTCACCTTCAATCTGATGAGCTGCCATTTGTTTGTGTCCGGATATCACCTTCAGACTGTCCCAGACCTTTGAGACTCTACCCTCCCCCATCTGTAGTTCCATCTTCCGCCTGTAGTTGGCTTTCCCTTCTCTGATCAGTTGTCTTAGTTCTTTCTGCACCGCCCCCAGGCCATTTTTGTCCCCAGACCTAAAAATTTGCTTTTTCTCCTTAAGAAGAGTTTTAATCTCAGAGTTTATCCATGGTTTGTTATTGGAGAAACACCTCACCTTCCTAGTTGGTACTGTCCACACAGAAATTAATGTAGTCTGTTATGCAGTGTGTGAGTCCCTCAATGTCCTCTGGAAATGAGTCTTGAAATACTTCCCATAGAGTTATATTAAAACAGTCCTTTAGAGACTCGACACTTCCCTCTGACCAAATCTTCACTGTACGGGTAACCGCCGGTTCTCTGTGCACCAGTGGAGTGTATGTGGGTCGCAGATGTACCAGGTTGTGATCTGATCTGCCTAGGGGCGGTAGGGCAGATGAGTTATATGCATCCCTTACATTGGCAAAGAGTAAGTCCAGCGTTTTGCTGTCTCTTGTATGGCAGGTTACATACTGGGTGAAGCCTGGTAGAGTGGATGCTGGGGAGACGTGGTTGAAGTCTCCAGACACTAGGAGCAGGGCATGGGGGTGAGATGATTGCAGATCGCTCACAACCGCATGGAGGACCTCACAGGCAGTGTCGGCTTTAGCAGAGGGGGGACATAGGCAGCTAGTACGATAACATGTGATAGTTCCCTTGGCAGGTAGTAAGGTCTCATGCTCACGACTAGCAGTTCAATATCCTTTCCACACATTTGTTTCTTAACTACAACATGTCCTGGATTACACCATCTCTCATTCACAAATATTGCGACCCCTCCTCCCTTGAGCTTACCGCTTTCCAGTGTCCTGTCCGCACGAAGAAGTTTGAAGCCCACCAAGGAGGCGAGTGTGTCCGGAGTGATTTCAGTAAGCCAAGTCTCTGTAAAAACCATCATACTGCACTCACGAAACTCCTGTTGATGTCTGGTCAGTGCTGTCAGTTCATCCATCTTATTCACAATTGATCTCACATTCCCCATAACGATAGCCGGAATCACATGCTTGTTGCAATTTTTCCTTGCCTGTTTTGACACACCGGCCCGCCGTCCACGTTTCCTAAATCGCTACTAAGTTTTCTACTTAGCACATGTGGGATGTTGAGACCATGCTTGCTGTCCTGTCCTGCAGCCATAAGCTGTAACAAAGCTTCCTTTGTGTACACAAGCCTCCCCTGTTTGTGTGAAGGCATTGTCCTGCACAAACAAAGGCTCAAAAGATTCCTTTGAAAAAGTGTTCTGCCGCAATTTCAGTCCAGCAATAATTAGTCCAGTAGATCCAGCATGCTAATGTTCCTTATAGTGATAGTCAAGGAGTGTAAGATAGGAAAGGAAAGAGAAGATCAGTTTAGTTTGTAGCAGCTGAAAACAAAGGCAGCCACACATGAGGGCGCACAGATATATGCCCCATAGTGGCCCCTGCACACACTATTATGCCCCAAAGTGGCCCCTGCACACAGTATTATGCCCCATATTGGCCCATTCACACAGTATTATGCCCCATAGTGGCCCCTATTATACTCTGGGGCAGTGCTGCACCTCTAATGAGGCGAAGTGAGGTGACCGCCTCGGCTGGTCCTCCGGAGGGGGGTGGCAACCCGGGCGATTTTTTTTTTTTACCTATTCTAACGCCAGAAAGCAGCCGCGCTTAAAACAACCTGAGTGGCCCCTCTCCTGCGCTGACCTCTGCGTCTCAGCACAGGCGGCATCATTACGCCACTTACGCTGAGACGCTGATGTCTTACTGTGCCAGGAGAAGAAGAGGACGTGGCAGCAGCGGGAGCAGCAGCGAGATCGGTAAGTATAATAACTCCAGCAGGCAGTGGCCTATTTACCAACCTCCCCGGACCTGCTCACTGCCACCTCCACTTCCCCTTGTACTATAGGCGATAGTGAATATGCCTGGTCCAGGCCGCGATCCGACTACCACTATTATTATACTCGCGTGTGTTTTCAAACCCCCGAGTATAATAATCGGAGCCCCGGAGGAGGTGAGGGAACATAACCAGTGTTACTTACCTCTCTGGGTTCCGATGTTAATCTTAGAAGGCTTCGGGTCTATATAGTAATATCCCAGACGTCCAAAGGGAAGAGACGTGAAATGTGGGAAGACATCTCCTGTGAGTATTACTGCACAAAATATTACTGCATTGTATTTATTGTAATGTTACCGCTTTTCAGACCCCAGAGTATATTAATCAGAGACCTAGGGGGAATACAAACATAAAAACCACTGTTACTTACCTATTCCTGGCTCCTTTGCACTCCTCGGAGGTGTCGGCCATCTACAATGACGTCCAGGACGTCACATGACCCATGACATGACCTGATCATGTGAACGTTATGCAAGTAGGCCCAAAGCCTGCCTGGAGCTGTGAGAGGTAAGTAACAGTGTTTTTTTTTATGTTACCTTACCTCTCCTGGGCCTCTGATCATTATACTCAGGGGTCGGAAAAGACCCCCGAGTATAAGTTACCGCAGCATCAGTTACCGATCCCGGCCCCTGCCAGGATTGGTAAGTAAATAGGGCCCGTTACCCTCTGGAGTAACTCTAGTCGGTAACGGCCTATTAAGAAATAAAAATGCAGCAGTAGCGTCTGTCGCCGGAACCCTAATTTCCCGGGCCCTGTGGCAGCTGCTACCCCTGCTACCCCGGTAGTTATGCCACTGCATGAGAATGACTGAATTTTAGATATTCATATTAAACAGTGAAACCAACTACTAAATAGCTGCAGGCAGAAATATTGAAAACCATAAGGAATTCATACAGAAAGTACAAGTTTTCATTTTACATTGAATCTCCTTTATTTTTAAAATGTATGCCCCCCTTTAAAGAAAATACTGCATACATGCCAGCACACACAATTATTGGATATACTTTACATTCAGTACTCATAGTGTGGCATATTGATGAAAATAATGATGAAAGGCATTGATGAAGACTCTAGAGACATGTATCTCCATTGTTGCTTTAAGAATCTTGGTGCTTTACTTTTAGTAATAAAATGCAGAAATTTGCAGTCAGAAAACAACACATGCTGCAGATTGCTATTCCATAATGCTGTGATGTCCTGAGGTCTTTTATATATCCCTAGTGCTGACTAGAAGGCAGGCATCAAGCAAGGGCAGCTGCTTTCAGGCCTCAGGAGACTTCTCCTTGACGTGATAAAAGAATCGCTGAAAAGTTAAATACACTGAAAAGAATACTTAACTGATCCCAGGTTTACAGTAAATCTCAGTTGACAACGAAGGACTGAATTAATTAAATTAGTTCATGTTTATTACAAGCTCGCAGTAAACACAGATTTTTCAAAATACAAATGCCAGATTCTGACAGGCCTGTAGTTTTTCATCTGCAGGAAAGTAAAAAAATATCTAAGCAGTTGAACTGTTTATTCTGACAACTTTATATGTTTATTTTCTGCAGAGGGAAAGTTCACAGCATTTATAAAATGTTAGCATGATGAAAGGGTTCCTTTAGGTCACATTCATACATTGAGTTTTATATAGGCTTTTTTCCTATGTGTTTTTTATACAAATGTTGAAATTTTTTTTTTAGTTTTCCATATACTTTTTGTCTTTACAGGCATTTTTCTTTTACAAGGATTTACAGGGATTTAGGGTTCGTTCACACGATGTAACGTGCCGCGTGATGTGGCACGTATACGGCGTGTGAGAGTTTGCATGCCATAAACACTCCCATTGCTTTCAATGGGAGTTAGGATCGTATACGCCGCGTTATTTTGCGGGCGTGATTTTGCGGCCACAAAATAACGCGGCGTATATGATCCTAACTCCCATTGAAATCAATGGGAGTGTTTACGGCGCGCAAACTCTCACACGCCGTATACGTGCCAGATCACGCGGCACGTTATATCGTGTGAACGCACCCTTATGCTCGGCAGTTATTGTATCACAAACTGAAAATCTTAACTGGCAATGCCCATCCAATAGCTATGTCCCCTGACTTCGCTATGAGAAGTGAAAGCTTAGTATGCATGAACATGTACCTTGTGTAATTTTAATATAGATAGGGACCAGTGGCAGAAGCATATCTCAATACAGATTGTATGAATCCAATTCAACATCCCCCATATTTTCCATTTAATGACAAATAAGAAAACATGCCATTAAACTTTTTGTAGAACTTATCAAGGGTGTGTGGGTGTGTGTGTTTGTTGGTTGGGTGTGGGGGGGGGGGGTTTGGCTTCCAGAAGATAATACAGAGCTTTTGTTGGCATTATAATAGAAACTTACCAAGTACAGTCTGTTTTTAATTTGGGCTGTGACTCCTCATCTTGCCATAAAGTCATTTGGACAACCTGCCACATGGTTTTTATGAGACGGAGACACTATGGGTCCTACATTGTTCCATTCCTAATAAGCGTACCTGTCTGTAACCTTTCCACTCCATCACAGGACAAGCCAAGTGGGAGAACACATGATCAACTGGTGCCAAGCCGTGCCAAACCACACACTTCTAGCCTTGTGCGAATCGGCAGGACTGGGAGTCTCAGCTAAAATTGGAACAAGAATGTAAATTTTAAATTTCATTTATTATTCCCACAAACACATTGGTCTTTTTGCTGCTAAACAACTTGTTTTTTATGGCCTTACATACTGGATATTTGTCAATGAATGTAAATAGGAATTATAGACAACTGAATGTATAAACAGACTAACCAACTATCAATTCTTAGCAGAGTAAATTTTAGTCTATCCAAACATTTGCTGCCCCCAATTGTAAGAACATTAGAGGAAGGTCCCCTACCAACCGCTCGTTCTTGACTCCCCACGATAGCCCTCTTATACAAGGTATGGGATAGGGGGAAAAAGCTGTTAGGTACTTATGGCTTTACTACATTTACTCCTCTGTGGCATAATAATCGCTTGACTAAATTTACTGTGCTAACGGGCTTCGATGGGTGTAAGGATAAGGGTGTCTTGTCCTTTAGTCATATCATAGATAACGGGATATTTAAGACCTTTGCAAACCTTCAGAGAGATTTTTCTATACCCCAGGTGTGGTTTTATCAGTATCTCCAGCTTCGCCATGCCTTCCATGTTCAGAGTAGTCGTACCCCCCTGACAGTTGGACAACACACTGCACTGCAAAATACTCTTATGGGATCTATTACTAAGGGAATGATATCTGCACTATACCGACAGTTATTAATGGCCTAATTGGAGGATTTCCCGGACAAGACTAGGGAAAGGTAGGAGGGGGATGTTGATGTGGTGGACAAGGAAACATGGGGAGATGTTTTAGGCCTGACCCCTATATTGTACCCTAGTGAAGCACAGAGACTGTCTCATATTTATCTCTTTCATAGGGTCTATATGACTCCACAAAGACTGTTCTGTATGCATATCCGTTCTGATGCCAAATGCCATTGCTGTAGTATGGAACCCGCACATCTCCTGCATATGATGTGGAAGTGTCGGGAGTTAACCGATTACTGGAATCAGGTACGGTTCTTGCTTGGTCGGGTATATTCTATTACACTTCTGCGCTCACCATTAGTTTGCCTCCTAGGTCATTTGGGGGAGGGTGTGGACATGGAAAGCCCGGAATTTATAGGGTTGTCTAGGGTATTATGCCAGGCAAGAAAATTGATTGCTTATCATTGGTTGGACCCAAGTCCTCCTTCCCTGGTGGAATTGATATCTAGAGTTAATAATACTATTAGTGGTTGGACACACCTGGCCTTCCCTCCCCATCTCTGATTAGGAATAGATCTCTCACGTCTACTTTATCCGTTTCCTTGATCCCCTGAGTGCTATTCTTTGCATGGAAATCAAAGGCGGTTCGGAAGATTTAGGCGGGGGGGGGGGACTTCCCCCTCCCCTTATATATCGGATTGTGTTTCCATATTTACTTTGATTTGTTGTTGTGTTGCTGTTGTTTTGTCAATTGTTTGATTTTATGTAAAGAAAAATGTGTTAATAAAAATTATCTGATTTAAAAAAAAAAAAAAAAAAAAAAAAGAACATTAGAGGAAGGAACAAAAATTGTATGGGGCAGGTGAGGGAATATTGAACTTGCAAGTGTATTTGATAATGCTTAATGTTTCATATTGTCCTCTGTGCTAGACCTCAAAGTAAAAATAATCCATATCAAAGATTTTAGGACCTCACCAGTTTTTGTTATTTTAATCATGTCACAATCAATGTAGGTTCAACATAACTTAGAGATAACATAAGAGATTAAAGACATGAGACAGTGATAAAATTGCTTGTCATTCTGTTAGTAAGATGGTCAAAGCAAAGCCACAAGAACATCCACAGTAGTTGCATAGCCTTACAGAATTGTAAAATATCTAGGCATTGTACATTTTTCAATTTTATCACACTAGAAATCAAGGAAGACAGGGCTAGGAAAGATGAGACTTAACAAATGGTATGTCATGGTGTCACATAAATACCCATGTGTCATTGTTTATAGATCCTGCATCACAATACTGTGCAGAATCTAACCATATTCTTGAGATTTTAACTAGAGATGAGTGAACAGTGAAATGTTTGAAGTTTGATTTGAGTAGCCGCTCAATACTAGACTGTTCAATCAAACATCGAACCCCATTATAGTCTATGGGGAATAAATACTCATTTAGGGGGAAACCACTGTTCGACTCAGGGGGGTCACCAAGTCCACTATCACACCTCAGCAAATGATGCCAACACCTCTGGAATGCAACTGGGAGAGCAGGGGAAGCATGCCTGGGGGCATCTATCATGCCCAAGTACCTGTATTACGTTGGGATCCCTGTCAGCTTGCGATATGTGGGAGCTGACTTTTTCCCATAGGAATGCATTAACCAGCGTTGATTCCTATGCCGAGATGTGAGCCCTGCTACACACTCAGCTTTGCTGCATCAGAGATGTAGCAGACCTGAGTATGTGCTGAACCCTGCTGCACACTCAGCTTTGCTGCATCTCAGCAGAGCTGAGTGTGCAGAAGAGTTCAGCGCACACTCAACTCTGCTTCATCTCCGGTGTAGCAGTGCTGAGCGCACGGCCAGCACTGCTACATCTCGGCATAGGAATGCGTTGACCAGCATTGATTGACCGAATGCCATACAGAGTACAGCATCCGGCCAATCAACACTGGTTCTGCTGGAGGAGGTGGAGTCTAAGAATCAGTCCACAGCAGTCTCCATTCTGGTGCAATCTTAGACTCCGCCTCCTCACAGACGAGCCTCCGGCAGAACCAGCATTGATTGGCCAAATGCTGTACTCTGTATGGCATTCGGCCAATCAACGCTAGTCAATGCATTCCTATGGGAAAAAAATCTGCTCCAGACTTTGAGAAAGGAGTTATCCAAAACGCGTCAGTCTGACTCTATATTCCTTTTACGTGTGTATGTTACTGTTGCCCTGAAGATTTTTTAACAATAAAGAAGAAGATTCTGTTTTTCCACTATGACCTAGCTGGATTCTATATATCTATAAGCTGCTGTATTGCCGCTATAACAAATTTTATATATATATATATATATATATATATATATATATATATATATATATATATATATATATTAAAAAAGAAGATTTGCTAACTTTTAACTTTGCATGTCTTCTGGAAATGCTGTCACAAACCTCCAGAGAGTGAAACATAAATCTTGCATAAAAAGCAGTTCAACAGACAGTTCTTCTTTGCCAGTACACCACATACATATGAGGTAAGATAACCATGATAAACTAAACATGAGTGGACATATGGTTGTTAAGACAGAAAATTAAAATATAACATGCTACACACAATTGGAATGACAATTCAACCCAAAATCCTTTTACTGTAACACATCCTGTCTTGGCATTCAGTGAAAAGGACTTTAAACATTTCAGTATATAATAATTATGAACTAGCAATAACATTAATAATAGAAAGTTGCCAGTAAGGCTCATTTCTCATTGTATAGAAGGTTATTAAACTGATGAGTTCATGAAATCCAGAGATCTGCTAGAAACTTATAGCATATCAATTTCAATATTTTTTTTTTTTTTTTAAACTTGGAACATGTCTCCACAATAACATTTTGGAATTTAAAAAAAAAAAAAATCATCCGGCGTGCTGAGACTACTTCAATTTGCTGCTACTATTGTGTCTGTACCAGACATGACGTCCTGGGCATCCGGATGACTACAAGCACCTACTACTCCTGCATAAACAGTAAGAGAAATTTATCATTTTTGTAATATGGGCTGAAACAAGTTTTTTCTTCTTTGCATATATTCATATTATACTGTGCAGTAGCCACTATGAAGCATTATACTGTTTGGGGGCCACTGTGGAGCATATTATACTTTGCGGTGGGCCACCTTGGAGCATGTTATACTGTGCGGTGGCCACTATGGTGCATATTATACTGTGCAGGGGCCAATGTAGAGTATTATACTGTGTGGGGGCCAATGTGTAGAATTATAATGTTTGTTTTTTTTAAAAAATGTAGATTGTGAGCCCCACATAGAGCTCACAATGTACATTTTTCCCTATCAGTATGTCTTTTTTTGGAATATGGGATGGAAATCCATGCAAACACGGGGTGAACATACAAACTCCAGGCAGATGGTTTTTTGCCCATGGCGGGATTTGAACACCAGGACTCCAGCGCTGCAAGGCTGCAGTGCTAACCACTGAGCCACCGTGTGGCCCCCCGAATTATAATGTTTATGTATGTATGCATGTATGCCAAAAAAGCATTAACAATTCATTGTTGTTTACAAGCTTTCTCTGTGTGACTGTAATGACGATGTCTTGGAGGTGATTACAATATTACTGCCAAAGGAGAAGGTTATTAAGTGAGTGGGTGTAGTGGGCAGGTTACCTATAGAAACAGGAAGGGGGAGTGAATTGGGGAGAGTGACGGAGAAAAGGAGGGGAGTTAGTCTGCTCTGACATGGGTGTTGTGGAAAAGACAAAAACAGGAAGATGCAAATGTAAAGAAATGCCGAAGATGTCAGGAGCTCACAGAGAACCCAGAACTCAAAATACTGCTAAAGGTATTTGGGTGCACTTATTAACTTATTAACTTATTAATAAGTGCACTATTTCAATGAATTTGAAAATTATTTTTCCCCAGAAGACCCCTTTATATCTTAGTCACTGAAACTGGATCACTGACTTAATTTCAGTGACCAAGAATAACCACTTGGACCATATCTAAACCAGAACATGGAAAAAGTCCAGCAATCGATCCAATGCAACGTTAAGGCTAAATTTATTTCGGAAACATTCTTACAGAAAAAAAGTTATCAGAAATGTGAGTGTGCTGTTTCTTCCCCTTTCCTTTTCCCTTTTCAACTGTATCACATATCTAAACCAGTCAAGGGCAGCTGTATCATTAACTGGTCTTGTTGTCCAGAAGGTTATTCCTAGTAATGGATTCTAAATAATTATATAGCTGTACTATTTTAGGAGAAACTGTAGCTTATAGTGTCTGGGGTCATTATGTCTGACACTGTTTTGGGAGGTACTGGTTAGCATTCTATGGGTAATTTTGTGGGTGGCCCTATTTGCGGACACTATGACTTGGCCATGATATGGGAGACCCAATGCTAAACAGTTCCTCTTGCTTGCTATGACACTGCCATTGTAGCTACAATACCTGCAGATGCCACTAAGTGGAATTCACCTCAGCATCCATATATTTACCAACTCAAAAAAATAAAAAAAAATAAAAAAAATCATAAAGTCATACTAAGAAGCTATATATATGCAGAAACAGAGCGGCAAATATATTACCATTGGCAGTCATATGCCAGTTTTAAGAAATGACCCGACTGGCATAGGTACAAAGTTTTCGATACCAGAATGAAAATCTACACCAGGTAGGAACTGTCTTAGATTTCCATTCTATCTCATGCCAGTATGTGGTGGGCTTGAGGCATTCATGTGCCTCAATATCATCTCTATATACCAGTTTTCTGGTGATAAATTTCCCCCAATGTGTCCGCTACCCGTGTTACTCACTGGCCTCTGGTCTTGTGCTGTACACTGCTGTCAGTCAGTGACTGGCCGCAGAATTTATATGGGTACATGGGACATCATTGCTGCAATTAAGTAAATAAATGCTTTTGAATGTGTATTTGCATTTTCCTGCTACTAGGAATAGCATATTTTTCATCCCAGTATTCCTCTAATTATAGACCCTGTATAATAGTTGCCTAATGACTAAGAATCATAGATTACCAGTGTTCTACATATTAAGGAATGATGGGAGGACATTACGATTACCTAATATGTTGGTTCCTGTGACAACAAGTCAGAATCAAACTATTAATAACGCCAGGTCTTTAAGGACTGGAATTAAATCAAACAATTGGTATAGGTTTTTTCAAAGCACAATTTTTACTGACTTTTCCTTCATAAAACACCAAAAGGAAAAAATTACTAAAATAAGTGTTTACAACCTAAGCAGACCTAGGAGATCTAAGGTCCCACACATATAAATGGTAAAATGTAATTTCAACAAGCATCTCTCCCAAGACATTTGACAAAGTTCTTGGTGCAGAGAAACACTGTAATGCACAGAGGGGTTTTATTACCTCTATCCATTATACACATACAGTGAGTGATCCTGCTACCAGCCATCTGTCATCAATTTCATTTGCATCATCAACACCTGCCATCCTTATTTCCTACCTTCTCATGTAATCTAGACTTTTACATTGATTTAATAAAATACTGGTATGTTATTGTTTAGAGTCAATCCATTTACAATCCTCCAAAGAGAATTTCATTTCTTAACATTCAGTTTGTTTTCTAATGATGTTCTATTTTACAGAATAGCTTAATTTCTGTGTCAAAGGGACTTTGCTGTGCTGTAGGTGCAGCATTGAGTACTGCTGAGGTATGCACTATGCCGGCATCATTAATCATGTTATGATGCGTTTTTCTTTCTAACTCTAGCCCACTGATCACTCAAATAATGAAATATATGATAGGTTACTCAAGTATTTCATGTGTTATATGTTTATGCCTATTTTGTTTTTAATCATGGTCCAATAAGCAATTGTGAATATAACATATGTATTGTTAAATGTTAGATAGGAAAGTCAAATGTTAATATTATTATATATTGAAAAACATAAACCCTAGCAAAAATTAATAAATTATAAGAATATTATATATACCATGCTATTGGATGCAATAGTTGCTATTGCAGCTCATAGGTCCCCCCTAACACTAAGGCCACCTGCACTGGTATTTCTTCAATGACCTCCTTATTACCTATACAGAGCCTTAGGGTTCGTTCACATCTGCGTTTTGATTCTGTCTGGGGAAGTCCGCATGGGGACCCCCCGAATGGAATATCAAACTCAAGTGCAAGCGCTGGTGCAGTAAAAGCACACAGACCCCATAGACTATAATGGGGTCCGTGTGCTTGCCGCCAGCTCTCCACAGGCATTGTGCGGACAGGAAAGTAGTTCACCATCTACTTTCTTGTCCGCATAATTTGTGCGGGCAGTGCGCAGCAAGCATATGGACCCCATTATAGTCTATGGGGTCCATGTGTTTTTACAGCACACCGCTTGCAATTGCGTTTGGATTCCGGTAGGGAGATCTCCATGCGGACTCTCCCCAGACGGAATACAAAAGCATATGTGAACGAGGGCTAACATGGCAACTCAAATCTTTCTCACCTGTCTTAATAAATTAGTAACATGTGCATCTTGTCTGTTAGCTTCCTTATAATAGATATTGAGGTTTCATATATTCTGTAGTTATGTTTGTATTCATGTTTTATACTATAGAATACATGCTTAGTTTTCTTAGTATTCTATTATAGCCAAACCTAATAAGTTGGACTCAAACTGTGAAAATGCAAGTTACTTGCCTCTGGCATAATAGCATCTTCCTACTAAATTTACTTTCTTCTTTTCTTGGCTTATCTAAAGAACTGTGTAAAAAAATCTATAGTTTTCATCTTCGAGATATAGTTATTACTTCTATTTTAAGGACAATAAAAGTTTTTAAGTGCTTTTTTATGACTATACACACACAATGTGTATTGGCTTCAGCTATGTTCTCATTTTAATTAAATTCACTATTAAAATTGTTGTCCAATTTGTACTGTATCAGTAATGGGTATTTAAATTATGGCATACAATAGAGGGAACCTCAGCCTTGAATTTTGTGTTTTTTTTGTTTGTTTTTTTGTTTGTTCCATCGTCTTGCTCAGGGGTGGGGAATTAATTTTCCTATGGGGCCACATGAGAAATTGTAACGGTTCTAGAGGGCCATGCGCACAGCGGCAAATTTAGCGCCACCCACTTCTCCGCTGACTCCGCCAATTCTCAATCATTTTTCCATGTGCCCCACAAAGTAAAATCCTCCTACATTCACCCTAACATTATACACCCCCACATTATAACACATTATAACGCTTCCCTCCAAATGTACCACAGTATTAAGTCCCTCTCCTGGTGCCCCAGTATAAACTAGCAGAAACTAGCTGGAGGGGGACATTAAACTGGTGGCAACTAGAGGCAGACATACCTCCCTCCAGCTACCCCCCATGGTTTAATATACTCCTCCAGCTGCCCCAGTTTAATGTCACCCTCCATCTTCCCCCTAGTTTAATGTCCCCTCTCCATGTGCATTCAGTTTAACTGCCCCCTACATCTGCCTCTAGTTCCCCCCTCTTGCTCACACATGCTGTCTCTTCTCTCTTTATCATCCAGCAGTCCCCATTGCCGGCAGCTTGCATCAAGCACACAGTCCTGTGTGGCTCCGCCCACAAATGAGTCATAGCCTATCCTGGTGATAGGCTGTGATGACATCATCAAAGGTCCTTGAACATCTGCCCCCTAGTAGTTTAATGTCCCCCCTCCATGTGTATTCAGTTTAATTGCCCCCCTACATCTGCCCTAGTTCCCCCCTCTTGCTCACACATGCTGTCTCTTCTCTCTTTATCATCCAGCAGCCTCCATTGCCGGCAGCTTGCAGAAAATACACAATCCTGTGTGGCTCCGCCCACTAACGAGTCATAGCCTATCCTGGTGATAGGCTGTGATGACATCATCACAGGTCCTTGAAAAAACTTCAACTAGCTATGCGGCCGGATAGAAGCAGTCAGAGGGATGGATGTTGCCCGCGGGCCGTACATTGCCCAGGTCTGGTCTAGCCTCATTCAGAATTGTTTGTCATTAGAGAGTAAGATCTTTAAAGGGAATGTATCATTGTGTCAATTCATTTATTAAAACCAGATAATGAAATACATCACTTTTTTATAATTTGTTTTTATTTTCAGAGTGTGGATTTTCTTTCACTTACATGATTATATTCTGTTCTTTTAACAACATTTAGTGACATTCTTTGTAGCATAGTACTGGCCTTAGGCAGCATTAATCTGAAGCTAACTCACTGAGCGCTATGAAAGCGTTATATAGGCATGTCCTCTGCATGGGGAGAATAAGCTCTGACATCATCTATTGTCAGCAGTGGATACAATGATGGGTCACTATGGGTGGTATCCATAGAGGTGTGATATTCTGTTGTGAGCCTGTCTTGTTTGTGATGTAAATGAGGCGATGGCTGCAATGAAAATCCCTACAGAATTGGAAATGTCAATATATTATTAGGTTTAGATGAGAGAGTGGTTTAGGTAATTTGTTGGGAGTTTCGACTGTGCTGGTACCTCAGGGGCTCTGGAAATGTGATGTGCAGCACAGGTACCTACAGCAAAATCTGCCCTCTAAAAACCTCAACAGAGCTCCTACTTTTTTGTGCCCTGCGGTGTTCCAAAAAAAAAAAAAATTATATCCACATGTGGGGCATTTCCATTGTTGGAAGAAATTCCCTAATGTATTTTGGGGTGCATTTTCTCCTTTAACCCCTTGTAAAAATGAAAATGTGAAGTTACAATTTATAGATAATAATGTAATTTTCCATTTCCATGGCCCAATTCTGTGAAAAATCACGCAAAATCACGGCCGCAAAATAACATGGCTTATACGATCCTAACTCCCATTGAAGTCAATGGGAGCTTTTACGGCGCGCAAACTCTAACACGCCGTATATGTGCCAGAACACGCTGCACGTTACATCGTGTGAATGCACCCTTATAAGGCTGAAATATTCAATATACCCCTTGATAAATTCCTGCATAACAAATTTTGGGATGCATTTTCTCCTTTAACACCTTGTAAATGTGTAACTTCTAGGGCTAAATGAATGTATTCATAAAATAAATTGAAATGTGTAAATTTTACCTAATTTTTTTTGATTCCTGTAAAACTGTTAAAATTTTATCAAACGTCTCAACTTCTCTTTTGACTTATTTAAGGGGTGCAGTTTTAAAATAGGGGTTTCTAACACAGAGACCTGTCAAACCCCTTGAGAACTGAATTTATCCCTTGAAAATGTTCATTAAAATATAGCAAACTAGCCTCTGCTCGCGATTTCGTCTGTGTATTGTTGCCATTGATGATCCACCTATATTAAGCAAATTACTGCCGTCGATGGTTCACCTGCTCTGGCATTTCGGCAGCTCTCAAGCTGCCCTGCTGCTGAACTTGTTCCTAATGCCATGCCTGTGATTGTTCCGGCATCTCAACAGCTGGCTGGACGCCATATAATGAGTGTGTTGTTGGCGCCATTTTTACGTAATCGAGTAACAAACATCCAAACTTTCACATTTCTAATATTAGTAGGAAGGATAGGATAGGATTGCTGTGTGTCTTGTTAGCCTTATAACGTTTAAGCCTTCAAACATTTAAATTTTGAGGCCAACATAAAGTAGAGCAATGGTAAATTATATTTATGAACTAATTTGGGTAATATGATATTTTTTTCCCATTTTTCACCAAATGTCCTATTTTTCATAATTAAAAACAAAACACATCGAAAAAAATTTACCACTACCATAAAATACAATGTGTCACGAACAAACATTTTCAAAATCACTTTCGTGAGTTGAAATGTAAAAAGTTATTACTACACAAAATGATACACAGATTTTAAAAAAAGGACCTCTTTCAGGAAGTCAAAAACTGGCCGCAGCAGGAAGGAGTTAAAATATAGACATTGACATTAAAATTAAAAATGGAATAATCAAAAATTCTTAAAAATATGTTTCACATAAAAACTTGCTTCAACAAATAGGCTCTTTTTAGTTACATATTCCCTTTAAATGAGTGTAGCCAAGACATTAACTTTCCCAGACATGCCAAGGAACACAAAACTCCTCTCTTGCAAGTATTCTGCAGTGGCAATGGGACATGAAAGCATAGTTTACATTACAAAGAAAAACATTTTGGGGAAATTAGCACAATTGGATCTTGTATAGAATGATAGTGCTGGGTGCAGTTTTGCTGTGTATTATGAGAAAGTGTATTATAACCATATATCACAAGAGCCACCCTTGCTCATGGAAAAGCAGTTTGGCAAGATTGCACACCTCTAGCCACCTCTTTAGGAAGCTTAACAAAAGAAATCACTAAACATATGGCACAATCCAAGAAGTCGAAACAGCAGCTTGGCCCAGAGGCAGCCAGAAGAGTGTTGATGCTTGCAGTTTGCAAATGTGTATGTTTTAACTGTAAAATTAGCCAAATGGGTTATTAGGAGCATGAGTATAATGTTTCACTGTTTGAGATTTTTATATACTATAGAGCCATACTTATGTTTTTCCTTTTCTTACATTGTATAGACCTATATTAAACATATAACAGTCAGAGGCCTACACTCGTCTTAGCAGTCCCTTATTGTCTCATATTATTAAAAATGCATGCATCTATATGATAGCTACATCAATAACACTTACTTTCTGCATTATCTATATAACTTTAGTAGGAGAATGGGCTCAGCAGGACATTTTATAGGTCTGTAAAAACCGAGACATATAAGACTATTCATGACATTGAGTATCTGGTAGTGCCTTGTTGCCATTTACAACTGTTCAGAAACTTATTTAACACTGAAAATTGCTTTGTATTCTCAAACTGTTTTTTTCCTTAGTGGATTGTTATGGGTAAATCAACCCTGTCTGTTAAGGGGACTGCCAGGACTTCAAAATAATATTTCTATGGCTTCTGGATTGCCAACCGTTCACGTTCTGGTCACAGATGCATCTAATACGAAGAAACAGCTATAGATACTCACATCTTTGTATCATATTGCTAATTTTGAAATTGTATGTAGCTGTTTGCAGAACCTTTATAAGTTATTAATAGAGATGAGCGAGCAGTACTCGATCGAGTAGGTATTCGATGGAATACTACGGTATTTGAAATACTTGTACTCGATCGAGTACCACTCGCTATTCGAATGTAAAAGTTCGATGCAGAACCAGCGTTGATTGTCTGAATGCTATACAGTTGGCCAATCAATGCTGGTTCTTCTCCTACCTTTAGACGTCTTCTCCGTGCAGCTTCCCCGCGGCGTCTTCCGGCTCTTCATTCACTCTGCCAGGCATCGGGCCTGGGCAGAGCTGACTGCGCATGTCCGCTTGTAGTGCGGGCATGCGCAGTCGGCTCTGCCCAGGCCCAATGCCTGGCAGAGTGAATTCAGAGCCGGAAGATACCGCGGGGACGCTGCACGGAGAAGACTTCTCAGAGGATCCAGTCCGACCTTCACTCGTGGACTTGGTAAGTATAATTAGATCGAATGTTGCCTACCCCTGAAACGAGCATTTTCCCCCCATAGACTATAATAGGGTTCGATATTCGATTCGAGTAGTCGAATATTGAGGGGCTACTCGAAACGAATATCGAACCTCGAACATTTTACTGTTCGCTCATCTCTAGTTATTAACTATAATATAGATATTCTTGCTTGCAATATACTAAAGGGGCAGATACATATCAGGAGGTTGATGACCAGCCTATAGCTAAGCAATTCTAATTATTATATCTAAAAGATCTTGGAGTCAGGATGCTGCTGAAGACAAAATTGTATGATAACCAAAGGACATATTGGTAAGGTTATAAAATACATTTGGCACCTATTCTTGATGTGTCTTATTGTGCTTTTTTTTTCTATTGAGCTGGAAGAGTCTAAATGCTTAGCCAAATCTAAAGACTGTGGCTGCATATAGGGTTTTGACTAATAGAACGATGTTATGATGGATTTCTTCCTTTTTTCAGCCTAATAATGGCCTGTTTCACTTCCAGTGGCCTTCTCCTTTGACCACATGTTGTGGGTTCAAAGCAACAGTTTCCACCTGGAATCAACTTCAGACTTTTTTCCTGCTTAATTGATGATGGAATAACATGGAAATAGCCCATGCAGCCCATTAAATGGCTTTTGAGATAATTGTTAAATTACTTTTGGTAGTTTGAAAGAGAAGCATCTACATGTTACAGAGGTGTAATTTATAAACCCTTCTTTTTTTCTTTTTTTTTTTAATTAGGATGTGAATATCCTCAAATTAAAGCTGAGAGTCTGCACTTTAAGTCCATAATGATAATATAACTGTATCCTTAATATGTTTTGGTAAACAGCTAAAATACCAAAACTTGTGTCACTGTCCAAATATTTCTGGGCCTAACTATAGTGTCCTCAGACTTTGCAAAGTCATAGAAATTTGTCCCTCATAGAAATTCAATGTGTAAACTCAAATCATATGTTTACAAAATATTATTTATAACTGGATTGAAAACTGGTTTAAGGATTATATAGCGAGGGTTGTGGTCTAGATTTGTACTTAGATCGGTCCTCGGTGTGGTATATCCCATGGTTCAATGCTGGGTGCCCTGTTATTTATTCGTTTCATTATTGAAGAAGATGGGATTAACAGCACTGTCTCTATTTTGCAGATGATCCCAATTCATGTAGTGCAATCAATGGAGGATGTGCACTGGTTACAAGCTGACTTGGGCAGAGAGTTTGGTCACCTACTTGGCTAATGAGGTTCAATGTCAACAAATGTAAATATATGCATCTGGGTAAAAATAATCTGCATACAAAATATGTCCTAGTGATGTACACCTGGAAGAGTGAGTAAAGAAGGATCTGGGTGTACTCGTAAACAACCATAGATTGAATGATTGACATGTAATGTCATTCAGCTGCTTCTAAAGCTAAAAGGATAGTGTCCTGTATTAACCTTTTCCTGCCAATAACATTTTTTTTATTTTTGTTTTTCAGTTCCTGCTTTCCAAACCTCTTTCTTTTTTTTTTTTCCATTCTCAGAGCCATATGAGGACTTAATGTATGCGGGACAAATTGTTTATTATCATGCTATCATTTATTATTCTGTATAATGTATTGGGAAGCTGGAAAAAAAATCAGAATTGGGTGAATTTGAAGAAAAAGTGTGTTTGGGTGACTTTCTTAGGGGCTTCATTTTTACAGTGTGCACTCTGCATCAAAATGAGATGTCACCTGTATTCTATGTTTCGGTACCATTCCGGGGATACAAAAGTAATATGGTTTTAATTACACTTTAACCTCTTAACAAAAACTTGAAACTTTGCAAAAAAAAAATTTTTTTCTAAAAGTTGGCAAATTCTGACACCTTGTAAATTTTTTGTATTTCCGTGCACTTGAATGTGTAGGACATCTTTTTTTGCAGGGCCAGGTGTACCTTTGTACCATTTTGGTAATATCTATTGTTCTGATCAAAATTTATCATATTTTTATCAGGGTAAACAGTGAAAAAATTGTGGTTTGGCACTTTTTATTTTTATTCCTGCTACAGTGCTTACCATACAAAACTGTATTGCAATCTATGGGAGATTTGCTGCATAGCTGTTTAGGCTGGTCATAGACTAGCCTCAATAGCTGTAGTGCAATGACAAACCTGGGAGCCTTCATAAAGCTCCTGGCTGTCGGAGGAACAGGTCGGCTCCCACGATCTGCAGCAGAGCGGCCATCATCTTTAAAGACCCTCCATCCGCCGCACTATTACGGCGGATATTGTGAAAAGGTTAAAGGGGGCAATGTAACCACTTTAAACATCATTAGTGCCGAAGCTATCTGGAATATGCAGTTCAGTTCTGGAAACCAGTTCATAGAAAGGAAGTTTTAGAATTGAAAAAGGTACAAGGAGAGCCATAAAACTGATAAGATGTGGAGAATCTCAGTTATGAGGAGAGTTTGAAAGAGTTAAATTTGCTTAGTCTTGAGAAGAGGTGTTTAAGGGAAGATGATAAACCTACATCCTCCCTAATAGATTGTATATTTTTTGCCCTTGCACTTTGAATTAGTTATTATTGTAGCTTTATGTAGTATAATGCCATTTAGTAATGTACTGTATTAACATCTGTATATACAGGTTGTACACTCTTTCTGTTCTTTCTAGAAAGTGGGAGGAATAACATCAGCTCTGCTCAAGCTCAAAGAGAGGAGAATCCTGATATACATGTGAGACTCCTTTATCAGATAAAGATGTCTGCTGTCCACAGAAGCCATGTGTTGTCTATCATTTTGAAGCAAATTGCTTAGACCACAGTTGAGGCATAGGATTGAACCAGAGTGATATGTCCCATGACCAGTGATTTGTAGCAATCACAAAAACCAAAAAGTTCTATGGCATTTGTTGCCCTGCACTAGTGCACTGAACAGCTCATTTGCATATGCAAGTGCATCACTCCTGTCACTGCACTGCCCTGGACGTGTGGGAGGTTTGACAGGAAAAAGATGGTCGCCACTGTGAACACCGAGACAGAATCAAGGAAGACCAGTCACCATCTTGGGTCTGACACCAACTACATGCTACATTCCTCTAGGGTACTCCATAGGGCTGTATTTAATTGAGCAGTGTCCTTCTCTGTTATTTTAGTAGCTGTATTCAGTTTGGGAGCAGGCGCTACAGGAACTCTATTGCACACTCCTGAACACAATACAAGGCAGCATTGCAGGAGGCTGCTTCGTTAAAAACAGCATGCAGCCTGTATCTCAGGAGGTCTGTACAGGGTTTTAGCTGCTAAATCCCTTGATGTAATCACTTAAATAAACGATTATAGTGTAAAGCTCTGCACTATAATAATTTCATTAGGAAAGTGGAGGTAGACTTTAAGAATTCCATCATGAAAACCTGTGTACTGTAACACATTTTGTTTAGTATTCATCACATGGTTCTGCATACATCTACAGCTACACATCGCCACTGCATTATATTTCCATGTTGTGCTATTCTTCATGTATCTGCCCCCCAAATCTACAAATATTGTACGGCAGCATAGTGATCCTAGTAGTGTACATGGCCACTCCACTACTGTTCATAGATATATAACATGTGTGTTATTATCTGTATTCCCTTATTTCCTGTGTTAGAAAATGGAAATCAAGAGTGATTGAAATAAAAATGTCTGTGTGCACATGCCATTATATGTATTCCTGGCCATTGGCCAGAAGCAGGAAGAAGAGGCATATGGCAGTGAAAGCATGTAAATCAGAATTCCAAGTGCCTTTGTGTTATTGTTTGAGGGGAGCTGATCTTAGGAATTACTATTAATACAGTATGATGAAGGTGCATAAAACCGGTTTATCTTCATTTCGATATTTTTAGATGTACAATATAATATGTTTACTTCACAGTTTAGCGATATACGATTTTTTTGTGTGGAGCTAATGTTTTATTAAAATCTATAAATATGAAATGAAGTACATACTATATTTTTTTGTAGCATTTGGTGTGTTTTTTTTCTGATAACCGGGTCAAAATTCAAGAACTTTTTTTTTTGCCCTAAAGAAAGCATGTAGTCATTAAGGAATTTCTGCTAAATTCTCCATGTATATTACAAAGGTAGCAAATTGAAAATAACACCACCAAGAACACTTATAAAAAAAAGACAAACACTTGGATTTCACCCTGTTTTTATATTAGGAAATGAAAAACCCACAAAACTATAGAAAAGAGAGAGTGTGTGAATGAAACCTAAAATATCTGTAGAACGTCTTGTGGTACGTTGTGCTTTATTACAAGAAAAAATTGATATAAAAAAATCTTGATTTTCTAGGCACAGCTTTAGGGATACGTTTACACAGTACAGTTTTTTAATACATTCTTACAGTTTTTTGTTTTGGGATTATTCCTGAGTTCGACTAAAGCAGAAGAAAAAGGGAATCAAATGCTGCGCTAAAACTTTATCTTTATTGTGTAAACCTGAATACAGTTAAACTGAGGTGGGTATTCTAAAAAAATTCTCAAGTTTTCGACAGGGAGTCAAGATGGGCAATAGGAGAAATAGGATGGATAGAATGATCACAAACACTCAGGAAATGACAACTTGGCCAAGCAACTAATGATTTTATCAAAGCTGGCCGAAATTAAGCTTTGAAAGTACACTGACTAACAAAGGGGTAACAAATGTTTCTCATCATTCACTTCCAGCTTCAAACGGGAGACTACCATCATCTTATAGACAATCATCTTGGCTATCTCATACATAAATTTGACTTGCAACTATATAGCAAGTTATGTAGATTCTTGCAGGTAACAACATTGTTTTAAATCCGGTTTCTGGCAAAAAAATGTGTGATTAAAACTTCCAAACTTTATTAGAAAAATCTAAAAAGACACAGACATATAGTGATGAAATAGTGATCCGCTATTCACCCTATTAATTTTTTTGCCTCTATCTTCGTACATATATATATATATATATATATATATATATATAGAGAGAGAGAGAGAGAGAGAGAGAGAGAGAGAGAGAGAGAGAGACCTATGGGTAAATACGCCTTAACATGTCCTCCAGCGCAATGCAGTCTATGGAGCCGTATAAATAACCCCCAATAAAATAATAAAGATGAGATTGCAGTAAAAAACGCAGTTCTCGGTGCCCTGGTGATGGACGCCGATACTTGATGTGAGCTCACGGTTTTTACCGCAATCTCATCTTTATTATTTTATTGGGGGTTATTTATACGGCTCCATAGACTACTCTCCTGATGAACTTGGTCAAAATAGAAAGGCCAGGGGAAACGAGTTGAGAGATAGACGTTGTAAATAGTGGGGATGGGTTACATTGTTGCTAAGCGTATATAGACAATGGCCAGTTATCACACCCCACTATCAGCAGGAGTGCTTATCAGCAGGGATTGTTTATGCTAATCTCTGCTGTACCTCTTTTGAGTGTTAGCATGAGCTATAAAGACCCGGTTCACTATAACCTTTAATGAATTGAAGGAAGTGCTAGCAGCTTTTTAGACTGTCTTGTGTTTATGATAAAGACGGATTAGGCACTGGTAGTGCAATTGAGCTGTATAAACCGCAACTTTAAGCTGTTGGGAGATCCGTAAAAGTTCAATATTTAGTTTACATCACAAATAGAACTATTTACTAGTAGCCTCTACAACAGATTACCCTAAGTTACACGCCCTGAACATATAGAAGTGGGGGATTGTAAGGGCGTGGGTGGACTAGCACTTAGATTACATGATTGTACTGTTTGTGAACTGGGCGTTTTTGAAATTTAACTGAAGCGTCTTCTATTAGTCTCTTCATCGCATGCATTGCGCTGGAGGACATGTTAAGGCGTGTTTACCCATAGGTCTCTATATTTATACGAAGACAGAGGCAAAAAAAATTATAGGGTGAATAGCGGATCACTATTTCATCACTATACAGTATGTCTGTGTCTTTTTAGATTTTTCTAATAAAGTTTGGAAGTTTTAATCACACATTTTTTTGCCAGAAACCGGATTTAAGTTAATTTACCCATTGAGTTGTAGGTAACAACATTGTAACTGTTTTACTCCTAACAATCAAAATTAAAATTTTTATCATTGTGTTAGTATTTCATAAATGCACTTTTGACTTTCAACACTGGGCATGCTCTTGATAACATTTAAGCATGTCTCAACCGAAATCTGATCCCAGGTCTATTCTACATGTTCCTAATGTTAGTGCCTACTGGTCAACTCACTTGGGCATGAAGACAGCTTATTCTTCAACTCTACCCACAAGTACTCAATTGGGTTGAGGTCTGGGGACTGTGGGGGCCAATCCAGCACCTCTACTTCATTGTCATTAAATCATTGCTTCACTAATCTCATAGTATGCTTTAGGTTGTTCCCCTGCTGGAACACTATGTCATCCTTCTCATACTTATAGTATTTGAGTGTACAATGTAACTCATCTTCTTGGATGCTTGCATATAGCTCAGCAATGAGAACGGAATTGAGCCTGGTCAAGTATCCAATGCCTTTAGCTGTGGAAAAACCGCATATAATCATGCTTCCTCCACCAAACTTGACAGTTCCTTCAATTTCTTGATCCATTAGTACCCCTTTTCCTTATTTTTTCCATTCCCATTTGCACCCATCAGAGCCCAGTCTATTGACTTACTCCTCAATGCTCTAAATCATCCGTTCCCAAACTTCTACAGTCAACTTTTCATACTTTTTCTTTGCAAGCAGCTGTTGCTTCCAATGACAAAATTGATGTTTAGGCTTCTTCACTTTTTTTCAGGCCACCATTATAGACTTGAGTAATATACGTCAAATGGTGCTTGCATGGATGTCTGTGATCTCACTATTACGAAGCATATGAGCCACCTTGACTGCCATGTTTTTAGCACCAGAACTGATAGACCTTGTGATGAGACAACTTGTCTCATTTTGCCTGGTCATCCACCTCTTGGCTTTTGAATGGATGGATGGACTTAATTTCATATTCTTCCAACTGTTATGATTCTCACCTGATGCATTTAGGCAATTTTCTTGGCCAAGAAACCACTATTGAGGAGCTAGATGATTCCTTTTGGCTTTTCTTAGGGAATCTTCTTCATGGCTGATCCTCAATTTGAATCAGTGACCTTTTTCTTGGGAACCAACCTAATAACACACTGAGCTATTAGGGAATGTTGCAATTTGTAGTATACAAGAAGAACATTATTTTTCCACTACCAAGAGCAAAACTGTAACAATGCAGTTACATGACAAGATTCTGCATAATTAATTATATGCTAAATAGTTGCGAGTCAAATTTATGTATGAAATAGCCAAGATGATTGTCTATAAAATGATAGTAGTCTCATGTTTAAAGTTGTAGTGAATGGTGAGATATCAAGCCTGAAAGTCAAAAGTTCAAACATTGATACGCTTTTGCTCTTCAGTATATATATATTACAAATGTTTTGTGGGTGCGCGACACCCAGTAAAATCATGTGGCATCACACTTATTGACACCTTCAAAGCCCTGATTCCATTTGTCAGCCTTAGGGCCCCTTCACACGGCGTAAGCGCTCGGCTCATTGCGAGCCGTACATGCGAGCGCTTCTAAACACTTCCCATTCACTTCAATGGGAGCGCTCGTAAAGCCAGCTTTACGCGCGCTCCCATTGAAGTGAATGGGAATGTTTAGAAGCGCTTGCGTGTACGGCTCGGAATGAGCCGAGTGCTTACGCCGTGTGAAGGGGCCCTTACACAAAAGTTATGAACTTCACATATTTCCTAAAGAACTATTTAACACATGTTGCATGTGGGTAGGAAGCTTGACTTTTTGACAAAGAAGATGTAAAACACTAGGATAATATACACTATAAATTTGCAAGAAGAATATATCTATTTGCTTTAAGAGATGAAGGTTAATTTCCTAAATCTTGCATTGCCTGAAATGTAATCCTGAACTAATCTTATTTTGATATGGCACAAAATTCCTGCTTACAGCTCTAACTGTGCATCATCATTAGATTTGGGAGATATGCCAAACCAACTCTAATCTAATATGGAAATGAGGTGTTGGCCTTGATATTGTGTCATTCTGCTGAATGGAATCACCTGCACCCTTCTCTCTTTGGAGACATTTCAAACAGAGTTAGCTCCTTAAACCTTCTAATTAAAATGAGAAATCCCCAAGCTTCCATGACTGAGCTTAGAAAAAGATTATTAGGAATTTAATAGGAAAAATATCACAACCCAGACCATCTGTGACCCAGTGTACGATGAGAATTTAAAGAAAACTGGAAGGAGGAAGCATACACTTCAATGAACGCTTCAGGAGAATGGCTATAGAGCAGCAATAAATCAACATACTTAGAGTACAGCCTTTTTCAGATTTAATTACTGTTACATAATTATTAGCAAAGCATTTGCTTCTGAAACTGTAAAACTCATTACATCAAAAATCCCCAAGCTCCCTATGAATTTCATAAACTAGTTTGCTTTTTTCAGCTGTGGGAAAATTCACTAGAGTAGATTTCAATTGTAAGACTCACCTCAGAGAGTCATCTGTGCTCAGGCTGTACTCTCTTTTCTCATTGGAATGACTTGACTAGGGCTCTTCAGTGGAAAACCAGGGGCTTCAAGATTTAATAAGAGAAACATTTCCTGAGCATATGACACAGAATCTGTTTTGCTAGTCTCAAGGTGAACGCTGTTAAACTTTTGTGAACAAACTAGACAGGAGTACAGATCAAATAAATATTTAATGCAAAAGCATTTTTTGTCTTAAAAGCTGTGTTATAAACCACTCTTCGTTGTGTACCCTTGCTGTAAGCTGTGTGTGACTTGTCGGAAACCTCTGTGATCTTGACTGAGGTTGAGTTCGTGAAGAATGCTATGAACTATATGTGACTGTTAATCCTAAAGTGCACCAACACTTTTAAAGTACTGAAACATAATATATTAATTTATCTGCCAGGAACGAAAACCATTAAAATACAAAAGTACAAAAAGCTGTTAAGACAATTCTCCAAGACTTAGGTCCCCATAAGTCCAGTACTTACAATGGGAAATGCTAAACTTGCGTATCAACTTCAAACTTCAAAACATATTGCTTCTAATACGTCACATGCACAGAGGAGGAAGAAACAGATCGCTGGAGGAGGCCCAAAAGAGGTGACGGAAGGTGAGTATAAATGTTTTTTATTTTTTACACCTGTCTTGAGTCTACGCTTATTATGCTGTGAGTCTAGAGAGACCCCATAGTATAATAATTTGACGTCAAGAGGATTGCTTTATCAATCTGAAGCTTCAGAGGTTTGCCCATCCTTATTCATGAGGTTCAGCTCTCCTGTTTCGTTTTGGGCCAAACTTCAAATATCACCAGAAGTGCTATTATTATACTTTGGGGTTTCCTCAGACCCAAGAGTATAAGTGGATCCCCAAGGGAGACGAGCAATTTAACAAACATTTATACTCATCTTGAATTACCTCTCCTGGGCATACTTGAGGCGGCCGTGCTAAGACCCAGCATCTTGACGTTGATATGATCCAATTGACTGGTGAGGCCCAATCACAGGCCTCATCAGTGAATCCTATGCACTTGAGGCTAGCTAAAGCCTAAAGAAGACCTGAAGAAGAGACAGCAGGATGCCTCCTTCCTGTGAAATCTTGCATTTCTTCACTATTTCCTTTGCTTCTCAATTGAGAGCTGTGCCCTGCTTCTTACTTTTTTCATTGTTTATGGAGTATGGGAAATGCTGATGTTTTCCGTATAGATATAATAAGCAGAAAGTCCACAGCATGCTGCAAACACTAGCAGCCCTATAAATACTGTATGTCTGCCAGTGCCAACACCACCAGCATCAGAGCTTGCCTTAAACCTAGCCTGGGCAGGTGTTTTTTTCATGTTGGGATTATGCATCATCATTACTATCAAAGCTGCCAGCATTCTCTTCCTCTGATGTCACCTTGTCACCCCGAACCAGTTACCAAGTCCTATTGACAACAACATGATCATCACCAATTCCATCATCATCTCCTCTAACACTTTTTTCTGACTCATCATGGACAATGTATTCTAAACCACCGCATAATTTACCCCTAGTGCTAATACCAGTACCCCACCCCTTGCCACTTCCACCTTCGCCACCAACAGTTATGTCTTCCACTTCTGCCTCCCTAACATCCAAAACATGCTGTCGGTTCCAACTCATCAAGAAGAGAAATAAGAGGAAGACTGGGATAGATAACTTTCTCAGCAGGCGTCACATCATTACTAGGAAACAGTGTCAATGAGGACATGGTTGACAGTACAGAATGGCTGTGTGATAAATTACATGTTATGACAGGAACTTTATAAGTTTCCTAAATGAGGAATATACTCTTTATTTTTTGCAGCATCTAGGCATACACCACCAATTTCAATCCAAAAATATCAGGAATGCAAAAAAGGGAAATAGTAATGAGAACATGAAAATGTAATGTTTAATGATCACTCTTAAAATAGGACTATAAAAAGAGCATACTATGTGGCTCTGGGAACAGATGGACTTATGTTCCTGGATGTGAAAAAGAAAGAAATGAAGAAAGACAACAAGATTAGATTTACAATGGCCTTTCAAAACCAGTGGGAAGAGATGAGAGAGATTATAAATTGACATTGGTTTACTCTGATTTTCAACCAGGGTCTGTAGAAATATGTGGATTCAAAAGACTCAAAATACCATAGCCAGGGCGTGGCCTGTGGCCTGATACAGTAAGACGGGTCTCTCTTTAGTGCCTGCCTTGCCTGATGCTTTTGGACCTGAATTAGCCTCCTTACACCCTCCATGGGGAGGAAACTAGTTGTTACCCCTTCCTCATCTGTATGCCCCAGACAGCCTGAGATTTTCTCCTACATGGTCCCCCCAGTGGCTCCAACTCAGGCCTCCACAACTGCTGAGGCCATCTTTACAGGCTACAACGGATCCTTCACTTCCCTCCGCTACCCTCCCAACTTCCTTTCCACCCACCTGGGATTCCTGGGGCTCCTCAAACCTCTGCACACTCGCTGATGTCCTCCCCAGTTGATCTCTTACCTCCTGTACTGGCAGTGGCTGCTGCTGAACTCCCGGCTTCTGCTCCTCCGACTTCCAAGATGATGCCACCGGCAACGTTTCCTCCCAGCAACCTCTTCAGCGCTGCAAGATAACAGTGCTGCTCTTCACGTGCAGCATACTGTCCCTCTGCCTCCATGTACCCAGCCAGCCTCTCCTGTGCCCCTGAATCATGGCTCTTCTGTTGGTGTGCCTGCAGCCTGCCCTGGAACCTCTGCTATGGCTCTGTCCCCTCCACTGTTTTCATCACAAGCTTAGTACCTGCAACAAGGGGCTCTTTCTCCTGCACATTCTTGGCGGCCTGATGTGGACATTGGTGCTACTTCTACCATGTCTCCTTATGCTGCTGTGTCTCCTCATTCACCTCCTCCAGTTTCCCAGCATCTGCAATAGGAAAAGAGTGAACTTCTGCTATCCTCTCCTCCAATTCCTCACTCGTTCCCTGATAGCTGAGGTCTCTTTGGTATGCCGCAAGAAAATCCGCACATAAATCCAGGCTTAAATCTCCATGCAGCGGCAAGACCTCCACCACATTGCTTCATGGGAGGACAACCACGATCAGACCCATGTCTATGTTTTCCACCTTCAGGACACTGTTTTGTTCCAGCACCACCTGTCTTTTGATCTACAGCGCCATGCAGAATATTTGGATAACAGAGGTAGGTTGAACAACATAAAAATTAAGGGGTTTCCTGAGGCTACTCATGAAGAGGATTTACACGTTACTCTAGAGATGATCTTTAACTCTGTCCTTCAGGAATCCCCTAATCATAAAATTAAGCTAGACCATGCAAACAGGGCCCTAAACCCAAAACCTCTGGGCCCACCGTGCGGAACGTTATCTGCTATGTGAATGATTTCATTCTGAAGGAGGCCATTGTGTCCAATGCCAGAATCATGAGGGGCATTGACTTTGATGGGGCGAAGATAAAGACCTTTCCTGGATTACCCTGCAGAAACAACAACATCTTCGTCCACCTCTTCAACTTTTGCTGCACTGTCAGTTTAATATTTAGTTTTCACTTTCTGTCCTTTGCAAATCATTAACATGTCTATCAACCCTGTGACCCTGTCTACTGATGATCTGTCTGAGCATTTGGGTGATTGCTTATTTTGTGTGTCCTCATGTAACCGCTGCTTCGAATAACTCCTAACTGCAAGGCATATATGGTGTCTAAACTCCCATCCTACTAGCTACTTTTAGTCCAGTGGAGCTAATTGGCGTTGACGATGAGGTTCCGCTGGCCCCCTTCCTCCCTCCCATGGAACCTCCTGAGCCCCAAACCCCTCATCACCCCCCTGGTCCCCTTGCCGCTGCACCCACGGGCCCCCCCAGGCCCCTCTCTGGATGTAGTGGAGCTCAGCGCACACTCAGCTCTGTTACATCTCGGGTGTGGCAGAGCTCAGCACACGGCCAGCTCTGTTACATCTCCGGTGTAGCAGAGCTGTGTGCTTAACACTGCTACATCTGAGATCGGACCAGAATGGAGACAGCTATAGACTGATCTTAGACTCCGCTTCCTCCGGCAGAACCAGCATTGATTCGCCGAATGCTGTACTCTGTATGGCATTCGGCCAAGCAACGCTGGTCAATGCATTCCTCGAACGGCCTGATATTCGATTGAATGTCAATTCGATCGAACGCCGTTTGCTCATCTCTACAAATCAGGCTTTAAAATTCTCCACAATAGTATCTCAGACCTGCCTGGTGTGTTCCTTGGTCTTTATGATGCTCTCTGCGCTTTAAACAGAGCCCTGAGACTATCACAGAGCAGGTGCATTTATACAGAGACTTTATTACACACAAGTGGATTCTATTTATCATCATCAGTCATTTAGGACAACATTGGATCATCAGAGATCCTCACTGAACTTCTGGAGTGAGTTTGATGCACTGAAAGTAAAGGGGCCAAATAATTTTGCACGCCCCACTTTTCAATTTTTTATTTGTTAAAAAAGTTTAAAATATCCAATAAATTTCGTTCCACTTCACAATTGTGTCCCAGTTGTTGATTCTTCCCCAAAAAATTAAAATTTGATATCTTTATGGTTGAAGCCTGAAATGTGGAAAAAGGTTAAAAAGTTCAATGGGACCGAATACTTTCGCAAGGCATTGGATATATATATGTGGTTCACTTTAATATGCTGAGTGTTGGTGTCCCTGCCACTCTGGGTATTCATAAAAAATAAGTGAGATGGAGGAACAAAGTGCTACATGGCTCATGTACAGATATGTGCAATGACTAAGTAAATTCTATCAGGAATCTAACTAAAGTGCATAGGGAAACAGTGCCCGATATAGTGGTCCTTCCAAAACCCATAACTTTTTTTTATTTCTCCACTCTCAGAGCCATATGAGATCTTAATATTTACAGGACAAGTTATTCTTCATGATATTACAATTAATTATTTTGTACAATTTACTGGGAAACTGGAAATAAATTCAGAATGGGGTGGATTTGAAGAAAAAGTGCATTTGTGCAATTTTCTTACAGGATTCATTTTTACGGCGCTCACTGTGCAGCCAAAATGACATGTCACCTGTATTCTATGTTTTGTTACGATTCCGAGAATACAAAATTTATATGGTTTTATTAACATTTTAACCCCTTAACAAAAATCCAAAACTGTGCCAAAATTTATTTTTTCTAAAAGTCGCCATATTTGCAATACATTGCAAAATACCAGCTTTTCTATTGCAGGCTACCTAATGATTTACATGAAAGGATCCTTGGATATTTGGGCAGATCTGCTCTTCCATTCTGACAAGTGGAAACTTTCAGAGGATGCAGTTAGTTACTTTCAGTGGATCACCAACAAGTGGGTTGTCCCAGAAATGGACCTAATATCAATTCAGGTAGGTCTAAAGGGAAATCTGGGATCTAGTGCTAGTGTTAAGATTCCTGACTAAACAATCTTTTGAACCCTTGATAAATACAGAGATCAATTGACTGTTATATAAGGTTCTCTTCTTGTTACCTCGGTTAAAAGACATCCATATCATTATTTCTTTGATTCTGAAGAATTTTGTCTTCTTTGTTACCTAGAGTGGCTTCCTCTCAGAACATCAATAGAGAAGTTTTTCTCTCAGTCTTTTATACTGAGTCTCTTTATAGAGAAGAACAAGAGCTGCATACTTTAGATGTGAAAAGAGCAGTCCATTGTTATCTTCAAGGAACAGAGTCCTTTAGGAAAGGTCAACCATCTTTGTACTTTGTGAAGGGCCACAAAAAGTACAGAAATCATCTAAATACACATTGGCCAGATGGCTGGAGTTGACCATTATGGAGGCCTACAGTTTTTAAGGTAGTTATCTTCTATTTTTAGTCACAGCTTGTTCTACCAGATCCAGAGGGACATTATGGGCAGAATCAGCACAAGTCTCATCATCAGACATATGCAACAAAGCTTCATGGTCGTCTTTATCTAATTTTGCAAGACACCACTTGCCTATACAAGAAGTGCAGCCTTTGGCGATGGAGTTTTAATGGCCGCTTTCAATTCTTGATGCCCCCCCCCTTTTTTGGGCTACTTATTTTTCTTCTGTGCTGCTTTAAAACAAAAACAAAAGTGAAAATTGGGGCTACCTGGTATTTTCCTTTTTGTGAGTCGAACGGCAGCACATATTTACTGAAATAAAATATCTTTTGTCAAAGTAATTTGTCTTTTTATTTCACAAGTATAGGGGGAAGGAAAATCCCTTTTATAACCACATCACATCACAATCAATCACATAATTAACATTAATTGTTGTTACTGTATTAGGTCGGCTGGTCCTAACATGAAAGTGAAAATTAACCCCTTCTGTGCTGTTTTTGGGCTCAAGGAAAGCAAAATACCAGATAACCCCAATTTTCACCATGGATATTTACAAATATATAAATATTTAATGTCTCTGCATTTGTCCTGACCAATGTAAAATAGATTATGTTATTTTTATGGCACAGATGGAACAAATATGGCGATATTGGTAGACTTAAGGGGTAACATTTTACTAATATAAGACGAGAAATGTCCACAGTTTACTTTTCTTGATGTTATACTTTGCACTGTTGCATGTTAATGATTAGAGATGAGCGAGTAGTACTCGATCGAGTAGGTATTCGATCGAATACTATGGTATTCGAAATACTCGTACTCGATTGAGTACCACTCGCTATTCAAATGTAAAAGTTCGATGCAGAACCAGCATTGATTGTAGTGCGGGCATGAGCAGTCGGCTTTGCCCAGGCCCGATGCCTGGCAGAGTGAATTCAGAGCCGGAAGATGCCGCGGGGACGCTGCAAGGAGAAGACTTCTCGGAAGATCCAACCGGACCCTCACTCGTGGACTTGGTAAGTATAATTTAATCGAATGTTGCCTACCCCTGAAACGAGCATTTTTCCCCCATAGACTATAATAGGGTTCAATATTCGATTCGAGTAGTCGAATATTGAGGGGCTACTTGAAACGAATATCGAACCTCGAACATTTTACTGTTCACTCATCTCCATTAATGATTCTTTTGCTCTTCATACCATTTTAACTCCACACTAGAAAACATACCGTATATTAATGCCCTGTGATAGTTTCATGTTTAACAGTTCGGTAGCAATACTTAACTATAGAACAGCTTCCATGTTATGATAATGAAATCTTGTCCCTAAAGTGGCCTTGATCACCGCTGTGGAATGGATCTAATTATTCTACTCCTGCTTGGACAAAACTATAACATAGCAGCACTTCTGAAGTGGACCAACAGCTGCTGGGTCTTAATGTGTCATTATTTCCTAGTCAGTTTGCTAAAATTATTATAAATTAAATGTAATACAAGCAAATAGGTGGTCAGAGAGTATCTCACATATCAAAGGACATAAGCTCACACAGTAGGACTGTCTCCAAGTACATATTAAATAACGCCACAATTTCTGGCTTTACTGGTCTCATATTGTCACAAATCAACTATACATAGCTCTTAATGAATGCTGGCAATAAACATCAAGCTTTTAAATAAGATGAAGACTTCAGTTTCTTCTCTTTATCTTGAGGAATGAGTTATTAAATCAAACTAGGAATACATTTTTCCTTGAACATATAGTGCAACCAGTAGGTCATAGATTTATTATATTTTCCAATTCACTGCACTAAAATAGTTGTTATAGTTTTACTTTAGAATATAGCATCTGCTTATTTTATTTTTTACAATATTATGTCTGTTTTAATGGTCTTCAAAATAACAAAGAATAATTGAAATATTCATATTGAAATAATAAGGTATAGAATTTACTAATATAGTTCTGATAAATAATGTGCTTTTTTTCCTCTAGATAGATGGTCCATTCAGGACCTAGTAGCAGCACTTCATTCAGTGCCCGACACAGGACAGCATTTCTGTGTTGGCTCAGGACCAGCCCTGTGCGTGAAGGGAGCTGGCTAAACGTCTCGGTGTAAAAGCTAAGCCAGCTCTCATCTGCTGTCGCAAGAAGGAGACTGACTTAGCTATTACACTAAGGAAGTCAATCACATACATGGCTTATGTTTTGTCACGCACTTAATAATAATAAAGTATTTTAAATTGGGAAAAATGTTTTAGATTTGTGTTTCTTTTTTTATGGAAAAACATTTTATATTATTTGTATGGAGTGCTGTTCTAATAGTACAGTAATTCCAATAGAGGAAGTCAAATTGAGTGGCATGTTATTCCTATGGATAGTTATAGCTACTGTATAACTGTACACACACACATGTACAAATACTGTCTGTATACACATGTACCTCCTATACACACACATATATAAACATACATATACACACACTAGCACATATACTGTGTACACACAGAAGCAAACAAATATAGATGCGCACATACTGTACATTAACATAGACATACATATGCTCACAGGCACACATACATGTATGCACAAATACTTGCACTTATACACATTCAGGCACACATATGTTGGTTTCCAGTGTGTGGAGCAGGGAATACAAAACTTCTCACTTAGTATAGGTAACACTGGTGAAACCATATTACAAGAGCCTTCTTAGAGCTACATTTTATGAAGCATCAGTAGGATAAAAATTAATATGATGAAATATCTGCTGGCATTTATTGGAAATATACATCTCACACAGCTCCAGGGAAATGTTGGGGCAAAGTTACCATTACAGTTATAATTCTATCCTGGCATAAAATATGCAAAAATGGGGCACATTTGGTGCACCTTGGCACATTTGAGGCTAAATTTTGCATGTAAAAAAAGACTGTGGCTTCATTGAGAAGGGGATGATATCATCCAATATCATCCACTGTGACAAATCTGGTGCACTTTCAAACTGCCTGTTTAAAACAAGGGTCAGTGTCGTTTCATCTGTGCTAATGGAATTGCTCAATGCAGAAACTGAGTGGGACCCACAGATGATCTCTCTTTATCTCTCTCTCTCTCTCTCTCTCTCTCTATATATATATATATATATATATAGAGAGAGAGAGAGAGAGAGAGAGAGAGAGAGAAATAGAGAGATAGATAGATAGATAGATAGATAGATAGATAGATAGTAGAGATGAGCGAACAGTGAAATATTCGAGATTTGAAATTCGTTTCGAGTAGAGCCTCAATATTTGACTACTCGATCGAATATTGAAAAAATGGGAATATGGGAAAAAATGCTCGTTTCAGGGGAAACCACTATTCGACTATAGGAGAGTCACCAAGTCCATGTATAGCAGGAGGAGAGTGTTTAGGAGGAGCGCTGTGCAGTTAAAGTGCACGGACCCCATTATAGTCTATGGGGTCCATGCGCTTTAACTGCACAGTGCTTGCAGTTGCGCTGATAAAAAATTAGCTCCCTCGTAACTGCAAGCTGACAGCTCTCCCAACTAGCAAAGACAAGCCTGCGGCAAATCAACGCTGGTTCTGCAGCAGGCTCGTCCTTGCTAGTCGGGAGAGCTGGCAGCTTGCTGTTAAGAGGCAGCTGACATTTTTGTCATAGGAATGCATTGAGCAGCGTTGACTGGCCAGTGTACAGCATTCGGCCAATCAACGCTGGTTCTGCCGGAGGCTCGTCTATGAGGAGGCGGAGTCTGAGATCTGTAATGTATAAATGAGTAATGTAGTAAATAAATAAATAATAAATATAATACATAAATCAATTAGAAGATATCCACATGAATACTGCTTTAAAATATCTTCATTCATAGTGGATCCAGAATATAAACTCTGATGTTTTCAATGTCTGAATAAAGGTACTTCACATGTGCAGCATCAAATTGGTGGAAGAGTCCTCAGTACCAAAGTATAAATGTCTAAGGAATGCATTTGTACAGACGAACACATCCGAGTTTTTTCACTTTTGGAAAGTTGCCATTTTTGCTATCTCTCTATTCTTATATTGTTCTATCCATGGGTATTCAGAAGTAAGAACTGATGAAACTATTAACAACTGCTAAGCATGTTTCCTATTATATTATGCCACTATGAAGCCTAAATTTCATGTACAGAAGGACTAAGTTAATGATTTGATAAACATTTAATAAGCCGCCTTCTTTCTTAGTTCATACGCTTACCTAGTACTTGGGAATTATTCCTCATCTTTTTCCTATAGTCACCTTGTGAATAGTTTAATCTCAAATCCCAAAGCTTTTGAAAACCTTCTCAAATTCCCTGTAACAAAAACACAAAAGTATGAGAGAAGGCAATTCTTCGCATTTGATCACAGCATGGTAGATGGGACTTGGAGCAACAACAGATGGCTGTAAAAATCTGGATGCATTTTTAAAATGATAAAAGTTCTTAATTTAGGCTTTATTGATCACTTTTCTGGTGTACATACTTTAATATGCTGTGGATTCTGCTTTTCTGCCCATAAAGTGTAAATCCATTCAGTGGTCCTTCTGTTCTTGCTCTACAAAATATATTGTAAACAAAGCAAGATAAATAAATGAAAATAATGTACTATAGAAAGTGTTATTCTCGGACAGATGTCTGGTAAACACAAAGTACGCAGCCACGCTTCCATCAGTCAAATGTTCTTTTTTTTGAGTGTATATAAGAAACATTCACTTGGTTTTCAAATTAGCGTTGCATGTAATATTAAACAGGTAACAATGGCTACATCTAAAATTCTGTATCTTTTATGTAGGTTTATACCACTTATTTTATGATTCTAGCTTATTTGCTGCCTCAAGCAAAAATTACAATGCCCCCTCCCCGTTGGAATGTTCCCTCCAGTAAGAAATTCTAAGTGTTATACACAATCTACCTATGGATTCCTCAGCTGATCAGCCACAGTACAAGCCACTCTACTGATAAGCCCCATTCATTTAAGGCAAATCAGTGAATGAAAGGAGAGGAACCGGAGAGCCGGAAAATGGAGAGGAAACCGAGGCGGAAGTCTGGGTCAATTCCAATTCATTTTCCACCATGCCAATGGGTCTTAATAGTTCTCCCACATGTGAAAGCCCCCACAAGTACTAGTCCTCCCCCTAGACAGTATTACTTATGTGGGGTGGTTGTTACCTGGGGGGCACTATAGCCTAGGTGGCCACAATTAATATAATAGTGCTATAATAGTGCTCCTCCATAGGAAGTAGTCCCCACATTCTTAATGCTATTATCTCTGGGGGGCAGTATTACTGTATTAGTACCCTTATAGTGCCATCCCCAAAGGTAATAGTTCTCCCCCATATAAGTAATTCTGTTAACTGTGGTGGAGGCATTATTAAACTAATAGTACCCTTAGAGTGCCCCCCCCACAGGTATTAGTGCCCCATCCACAGTCCCCCACATAAGTAATGCAATTACCTGTGGAGGTGGGCACTATTGCTGTAATAGTGCCCTAATAGCACCCTCTCCCCCATAATATAGGTGACTGAGTTTTTTGGGTATCAAAATTGACATGGATAGAATTGAGTGTAGCCTGCTGGATGATAAGCTATGGGATTTTTGCAAACAAGTAGGATCGTGTGTTAACTACGTAAAATCTCGCTCAGAGATTTACAGTCATTGTTGGGACAACTAAATTTTGTTTGCAGGATCATGCCCAAATGCCGGATGTTCAGTAGGCAGCTGTCTGAGGCTGTCAGATGTTTCCTCTCTCATCATTTACCTAGGGATAGCCTAGTGGTGTGAGTCAGGTTCTTGGATTCCTATAACAGCTGCTACTTGGTGTTGGCACCTGTGGTGGATATTTTGACTGGGAACTTTGCATAGAGGTGGCAGGAATGATGGGGTTCAGAGCCTAATGCAGGGTCAAAGGTGTGCGGCACAATAGCCGGCATATTGGGTGGAGGCACGTTTGTTTGAATTATTCCACATAGTTTTAGCAGTGGAAATTTTGGGGGAGCGATTCCGTGATCAAAAAGTGTGCTTTAATTATCTAATCCTCCAACATGTGATACTGTGTGCTGAGCTGTGTATCTAATCCTCTGATGCATGTATCTCAGTTTGGATATCAGTGTTGGATATCCGTATTGGATACACCTTGATCCTGTAATTCTGTGTGCATGTGCAGTGACCATGTGTATGGCAGTTGGAATATGAGTGAGAGACTTGCAGGTTTGTATTGGCTAATGCAGGTCATTGTTTTGGGAATTCTGTATTTCAGGAATGGTACGTCCAAGAGAGTTGAGGCCCAGTCTAAAACCTTCCCAGACACCTGACATATCTGTGTGGCAAATTTGGTGAAGGTCGGTCTAGTCGTTTGGTCGCGCATGATGGACAGACAGACGAAAACTTAATCATATATATATATATATATATATATATATATATATATATATATATATATTTAAGATATACTAAAATTGGGTGTGGTTTCATGGGAAGTGGGCATGGCCTTTTGTTGCAATACAGTACTTCAAAAAATGCACCAAGGTTTGACAAATTTTTCTGGCAAAAATAAACAAGCTAATAGGACGTGTAATGTTAGATTAGACAGTCAATGCAACAAATCAAACAACATCAGACACTACTAAATCTGGCACAGTTTAAAACTGTGTTATCTATGTTTACACTGTCTTACTTTTAAACAGTAGAGTTTTGAAAAATGCGTGTTTTTTTGGGAGAAAAATATGTATTTTCAAATGGGCAACATATTAAACAACAGCTGCAAACAGTGACAAAAATAGGCTCACATTTATAAAGATGTATATGCTTTCCTGTCATAGAATCCATTAAGACTGATACAAGAATTACTTCTATCTTAATAAATTACCCCATAAAATGTTAGTTAGCATTTCATTGTTTTCTCATTGTATGCAGCTACTTCTTTGTTTATGTGTTTTTAATTTTAAAAGCATGACTTTTTCCAAATGCATTATCACACCTTTTCTAAACAGCAGCAAAACACAAACAAAATGACCTTATGTCCTGGAATATCAAGGATCTCAACTCTCCCACCATGAGCTCCCAGGCAATCCATACATTTAAAAAGATGAGCTCATTGCTCAAAGAAACTTACTTCCTTGAAAGTAAAATTCCTAACCTACCTGTCGCCCTACTCCACTTAGTATGGCATGAGCAAGAAGAACAAAGTTAGCATAGGATTTACATCAGATACTTTCTTCTTTCTTACCTCTCAATTAAGTGATGACTCTTATTCTTTAAAGTTAGAATAGCTAATATCCAGGTCATGATTTCCAATATTTAGACCCCTAATGTAGGCCAGATGAACACATGGGATAGACTCTTCACCTTTGATGAAGGTCTGATGCTAATAGGTTGTGACTTTAATGTTGCCTTACAGCCCCTGCAGGATTCCTCCACTGGCACATCTTGTAGCCCTTAGTAGACTCTCCACATGTTTCTCCTCACTAAATCTCATAGACTCCTTGAGGTCCTTTCACCCAGCTGCCAGAGGCTACTCATTTTACTCCAATCTCCATAACTCCTATCAGTGACCAGACTATGTCTTCATTTTGTAACACCATTTAGCATTTTCTTCCACACCCTCTATGGGAGATACCACCATATCTGATCATACCCCAATTGCATTACAGCTTGAGATAAACTCATTACTCCCTTGAAACTATGGTTGGAGTTTCAATGAAACATTGCTTTGCCAAATTAGACAAAACAGGAAATTGAACAATCTCTTGTGCACTATTTCAAAGAAAACAACAGTCTTTCAAAATTATCTACCTGGGAGGACTGAGGTTGAAGCCCACTGTGCAATCAATAACCTGGATGGAAAAGCTATTTCTTTATAGCTGCCCAACTAAGAAACTTCCATCTTTACCATATGCTAACCTGTTGCAAGCAGTAGGGAAACCAACCCCCTCCTATCTTAAGGCGTGAGAGTCGAACTTGCAGAGTTCCTTGTCTCCAGGTGATATAAAAACTATACCTAAACATTCTCTAGGCCCTTCCAGATGTGTTCAATTGCAAGAATCCACATAAAACACAGGGCACCAAATTTGATGCATAAATACTCTTCCAAGGGCTCAATCACACGGGGGCGGTGGGGTGGATTTTGACCATATTTTGACTCGGGGAGGCCAAGTGAAAATATGGTCAAAACCCGCCTGCCACGATGTTGCGGCTGCCAGTTGGAAGGTGCCAGGTGGAAGCGCAGAATCCACCTGAAGAAAGGGCAGCTTGCTTCTTTTTTTCCGCTATCGGCAATTGCAAAAAGAGAACGCTAGTGGTCTCCATGGACCACCATTGTAAAAGGGCGGATTATGACGTGGATTCCGCTGTCAAAATCTGCCCCTTTGACCCTGTGTGAACTAGCCCTAAATCTTCCCTCTGTACTGACAATGTCAAAAACATCCTGCCAGATACTTTAATATCTGGTGGGACTGCATGAAAATCAAGACTTCAGGGCCATATAGCCCCATTTTTCTATCTATTATATTTCTAAACCTCTGTCCCTTGCTCCTTAAAAGGATTTCTAAACAACAAGTGACTAAAGCCTCATCCTCTTCTAATGGACCTCTGACTCTTCTCCCTAGATTCCACATATATTTAGGAAGATTTCCCAGGTTACGCTCCTACCACACATAAAAATCCATCTCGGGGCCATGGTATTCTGTTATAGATAAAGAAGAAACATGGAGATACCTGTGGGTAGACCCTTTTTAAAGAAAACTGTATTAACCTTGCCCCTTCCCGTAAAATTTTAATCTATTTAAGCTTCTTCATTTAATACAACTCTGTTTAGGACTAAGCCCTTGACGCCAAGGATGATTAGATACAAACTGTTGGTTTACATTACCTTAATGTCTGAATTCCTATGTATGATTATGTTTTTTGATTCAATGCAATTTTGCCCTTTGATTTTCATGATCTTTTTGTGGACTCCATTACCACGTGCCCTTTTGATGTAACTTACTTGTTCCATTTACTTACTGTACCAAACTTAATAAAAAAAGATATTTGAAAAGTAAAATGCCCTGTGAAGACCTTATATGTCACTTTTCATAAGGAAACAAGCAACTTTCGCTTTCTCATAACTCAATATTTGTAATGAATAGAAATTTAATTTTCATTACACTTCACATCATTACAATTGGTATCTAATAACAAATGTTTTGTGCTTGTTTTCTAAAAGTTTACACCAGAGTTTTACAGCAACCTTGCCATACAGTGTTCTTTAGTATGTCTAAATTGTAGGCACAGTGCATCAAAAGAAACCCTCTAAGTTACTCTTGGAGCTTACTAAAGCATTATATGAAGTACTTTCCATAGCCCAATTAACAGTAAAAAATGCTTCCTGTGAATGCCATATATATTTTTACCCTTAAAGGAGACCTTTCACCACCTCCAACAAGTCCAGCTCTTTACATCAATTAATAGGTGCTGCTCTACTGATTCTGGTACAGTTGGATTTTTTTCTCTAGCCCCTAGTAATCAATGCTGTTAGTTTTGGTGCCCATTTTACTATTTAGGCTCTGTACTTTCAGAAAGGCAGTGTGAGACAGGAGAAGGCAAGGCGTGTGATTCTGAGATCTGACACTCGCTGACTCTGTTTGGAGCTCTGAATTACATCCCCCACCTGATACTGCCCTTCTGACATTACCAAGCTTAAATAACACATTAGACTTCAACATTTCTTGTGCTAGTTGCTCAGGAATGGCGGGTGCTAGAGAAAATATTCCAAATGTGCTAGAATGTCACCCTATTTCTTATTGTCAATGAATAGTCTTCAAGACATCTCTATTGCTCTGGATTCCAGCTTGTGCAATAGAGATGTACTGTTGGTTTCAGCACAAGGTCAGGGCTCTGGCTCTTTTGTGCATGTGTGTACCTATGTCAAGGAAGGAAATGTGGGGTAAGATATGGGTAAATATAAATTTTTGATTAATAATATAATTTAGAAAGTAGGAGGGGGGAGGGTTTTTAGAGTAGTGTAGGGTTTTATAGTTACTTGGACAACCCCTTTAAATTAGTAAGTTTTTTTAAGGAAAAATATCTTTGTACCGTGCTAGCCAGTGGATATGAAAACATTTTTTTAAGAGAAGTCTTCAGTAGTTGATAACTTTATTAATGGCTAACTTAAAAAAAGATGAGAAATTGCAAGTTTTCGGGAACTGCTAGAATGGTCCCTTCATCAGGCTGCTATAACACAATATCTGAAGGCAGGCATATTTATACAGGAATAGAGTGTTAGATTCAAAATAGATGGAAAGCAGAACATGCAAATAAACAGTTAAAAAAACATATATATCAGTTCACAGGAGAGTTCTCAGGGTTTATGGTTCCTTTGATCAGTCACGTGGTGTCTAGTTGTTGTAAAACGTCATAAAACCCTGTGACTGGTTTAGCCCCATTTGGAGTGAGTCATAGGTCATCATGAGTTTATATTCCCATATCTCCGATCTTTTTTGTTTTTGAAATTCCCTCTTAAAACCAAGATCTTCATATCATTGGTGATATTATGATTTTGACTGCAGAAGTGTTTTGGCACAGGGAGGTCCATTCTCTGCTCTCTAATCGTATGTCTGTGTGAGTTCATCCTCATCCTCGGTGTCTGTTCTGTCTCACCTACATACAGGCCCCCAGGACACTTGGTACACATTAGTAAATAAAACACTTCTGCAAAAGAAATCATAATATCACCAATGATATGATACTTAGTGCTTCCATACTGTATAATGCATCCCTTAATGCCCCCACAAAGTATTATGTTCCTTAGTGTTTCTTCATAGCATGATATCCTCTCAGAGCCCCCAAACAGTATAATGCTCCTTTGTGGCTTCCACAGAATATAATGTTCTCTAAGTGTTTCTCCATGTAGTATGATGATTCCTTAGTGCTCTCACACAGTATAATGCCCCAAGCGACCTCCATTGTGTGCAGGGCTCCATCACTGTGGGCGACAAGAAGAGGAGACTGTATGGATCACAAAGAGACTCAGAGGTAATAGGCCTATTCAAAGGTGGCATGGGTGAGACTGGGTGCTCTTCTTTCTGGGAGTTATGACTAAAGCTGAGTTAGAATAAAACACTACTTGGGTACAGAGCAAGTAATGGTCTGTAGTATATGTAAAGGTATAATTGTAATATTATGTATCAGTAACAAATTAAATAGATGTTAAACAGCATAAAACAACAAGTTTCATAGTAAAATTGGCAGTGACCACATTTACACCATGCACACCCACACAATGAGTCAATTAAAGTGACTAGCCAGCTAACTCCCTATCCTTGAAAGACAAGGCAGTGAACAAACAGTCCTGAGTTTTGGCAGGAGTTATTATTGGCATGCTCAGACTGTTTCAACCAATGAAGCACATTGTAAAAGACTCTGTCAGATTGCAGTAACAGCCACCTCTACTTATTCCACTATGTAACATCAGCTAGTCTTTGTTGGACTTCCGGGGGTTCATCCTTCCTGGAGTGTACTGTGGTGCAGTAATGGACGTTGAATGAACAGAACCAGGGAGGCATATTTCTAAGTGTGCATAAGTGGAGAGAGCATAGCAACAGTACATAGGTGGGAAAAGATAAGAGAGCCAAACAGCTACACAGTGATGTCATACAGTTGTCTCTGCTTCTGTTTGGAAAAACAATGGAGTCACTCTCAGTAGCTTGCCAAGAAATTGTAGAGCCCTGTAACACAATTCAGAAGGGATTCTACCACCACATCTACTGTACTGCATACCAATTGTGGGGAAGACAGGGACACAAAACATGAAGCAAACCGTTTTATTTAGAAAAACAGGAAAGACAGCCTTAACTTCAGGCAAAATTAAAACAAAATCCTGCTCGTCCAAGCGACTAACTAAACAGAAATGACAACCTAACTATACATGTGGCTTACTACCAACCATACATACAAAACAAGCACAATATTGTCTCATCGGACTCAGGGTTACAAGACAGACCCACTGTGGAGCATATTATACTGAGTTGGGGCCACCGTTGAGCTTTTAATACTCTGCCGGGGCCACAGTGGAGAATTATACTGTCCAGGTGCCACCATGGAGCATATTATACTGTTTAGGGACCACTATGGGGTATATTACTCTGTGCAGGGACCACCATGGAGCATGTTATACTGTGCAGGGGTTAGCGTGGAGCAATATCAGTATATATCAATATCAATTTATGTCAATATCAATATATATCAATATCAATACAGGGGCCACTGTGGAGAATATTATACTGTTCTGCAGCCACTGTGGAAAATATTATACTGTTCAGGGGCCACTGTGGAGCATCATACTGTGAAGGGACCACTGTAGACATTCACTTTTACTCATCGCATTTTAATATTTAAAATGCTGCAAACATTACCCTTTTTTTTGGATTTTTAGACACACATGAAGGTTATATTGCAAAAAGCAATAGTTTTGTATAAAAAAATTATTTTTGAGACAAATTTGTGGCTGTGAGTCAAGTTGAAAAGCGACAAAGAATTGGATTTTCATAACAACATAAATGATGACAGTGGTTGTAGCTGTGGCAACAAATGTGGCAGTGTGACATAGCATAATTTGATGGACCAGACCATAGGACAAGTCTAGCTGAGTGGTGGTAGCTGTTTAGGAGGAGTAGTCAGCATCAACAGTACAGTAAATGGAACATGATGATAAAGGGAGAAAAAAATTTTTTCCATGCCACCTGTGGACAGTTTCACACTTTTAGCTGTTAAGCAGAGTTCACACTAGCGTCAGTTTCCGACAGCTAGTGTCCGATGCTAATGTCCGCACAAGATTTTAGCATCGGACACTAGCTGTGTCCGTTCACAATTTGCATTATTTTAAAATGTAATGTCCTTTACTGTCTGTGTGTGTCCTTAAGTGTCCGTTTACAAAGATGTCCGATTTTTCAAGCGGACAACTAAATTGTACATCCAGCTCCTTACACTGTTCTAACCTATTAGGCTAGAATTACATGAGGTCAGAGTTATCTGATGAAATATAGCTGCACTCTAGGTACTACTTTCTTGCTGGTGCAGTTAGTAGGTGTTGGCTGCTGCCTGTTGTGGCTCTGTTTCACACTGTGAACTAAAAAAAAATTCTTGTTTCTCATGTCCCAGATATTGTAATGATCCTAGCTGCTGATGCTGCTTTTACTCCTGACACTTGGAGCTGTGGCACTGGCAGAGGAGGTGGAGAGCTGGTTAAGTGAGGTGGACTGGGAGCGGGCATAGACCACCTGGGTAGATGTGCGACTGGCAGTTGCAGAGGCCTCCCTGAATGCTGTGGTATGTTAGGCATACAATCTATCAAACAATTTTGCAGTTTTTTGTTCCTTTAGGAAGCAGGGAAGGATTCCACCATTATGTCTTCATAGCAAGGATCTAAGAGCGCTGCCAAAGTACTTATCCTTCTGCTTGTCACTGTGTAAACAGTAGAGCAGACAGCCTGTAATGCTTGTCAGTGTGTGTTCAGAACCTGGTGGCCTGCCATGCTTGGTGTTCTTGGACGGCATTGGAAGAAACAAGGGTCAACCTGCTCCCTCGGATGTGTGTGACATGTCAAGTGCCCCTCTCCCTTCCAGTTTAGGAGTCCCTGTTTCTCCAAAATGACCCTGAAACAAAATTCTCCTCCTCTACCATCAACTTAGGGTATTGACATTGACTTAGAGTTGGAAACTGCTCCTTCTTTTCCATCTCTCAATGCGTGAGTGTGTTTCCTTCAAGATATACAACAAAGGGATCACATTGCAGATGCTGCAGTTGTCCCTGCTGGCAAAGAGCTTTAGAAGCTGACACACTTTCCTCATTCCTCTCACAATAACACATTGTTCCTGTGGTCTTCTGCGTGTATTAATGGGTCGCCACCTTCTGCTGCTCACACATATGCTCCATCATTTTTAAAGTGAAGCTCCACCAAGTTGGAACGCCACATAAAAGGTGATACTAAAGTAGACTGTTTTGTCGCTGCAAATCGAGCAGGCTGTTTTTAGCGACATAAGAACGAATGGAATGCGCAGAGACTTTTCTGGCCATGATGAGCACCTCTTTTAAGCCACTATACAGGCTAATAAAACAGTGAACTACCAGATTAAGAACATGTCATACAGGGACAATGCGATATTTGTCATATCTGCAACACAGCAACAAAATTGGTGCCATTTTCATTGGCAATGCTTGGTGATGAAACCGAGTGGGATACTTGCTGCAGGATATAGCAAAGCAGTTCCTCCACATTATGACTTCTCTGATCCGGGCTCATTAATTGAAAAATCACATAGCAGTGCTTTACCTTACACTCATGATATGAGGGGAGGAGGAGACGTGAAAGCTGTGCCTTGTCCTGGTGAAGATAGTGGCAGGAAATGGTCGAGAGGAGATGATACGGAGGAGGTGGAACTAGCCCCTGGCCTTTGTTGCATTTTTACCACCGTTTATTTCTGAGAGTCTATCAGCTGACACGCAAGTCTATTCTGTATTTCCTGCTCAATATATGTGGATGCAGTTCATCCAGGACAAACAATTTGGAATATTAGGGTTGAACCATATAGATGGTTTTGTTTTTGGACACCATGTCACAATAATAGAACCCCCTGATGTTAAAATAAAGTGGAAGTGTCTTCAACCATACATGCATACTTGGAATTGACCATGTAAGTTTTTCTACATCTTTTTTCCTATGTCTGGTACCTATTTTTTTATATTTTTCCAATAAAAGTCAAGTTTTACTATAGACCTCTTGTGCTGAAGGAATATTTTTCTAAAGTGGAAGTGACCCAGTTTTGAAAACTGTGTCCTTCAAAGAATTTACCAAGGGGAAGTAGCATTAGTTTCCTAGATGTGAATGTTCACCAAGTTCTTTATTCAGTTCCCACTAGCGTCTAACAATGGGTGGGGACATTCTAGGTTGTCAGATCTCATGTCTTTTCCCTCCTAAACCATAAGTCTGGTGTACACTCTGATGTTTGCATACATTGCTTATATATTTCCCTTACTGCTGCAGACAGTTTTGCCCTTAAGATGTGACAATTTTTTTGTTTTTCTGTCTTCATGCGTTTTACAATATCACCATTTTGAAGTGCCTATAACTTATTGACTTAATTTTATTAAATATTTCTCAAGGATAGAAAAAAGCAACAAAATAAATAAATAATTAAATAAATAAATACAGAATCAATCATTGCATTGCTTTTTACATTTTAATTGTTTTGGCATTTACCGTGCAACAAAAGCAACATGTTACCTTTTATTTTATGGGTCAGTACAATTCCAACAACACCTAATTTATGTTGTTGATATATGTTTTACTAATTTTGCTGAATAAAAACCAATTTTGGTAAAAAAAAAAAAAAAAAAATCTATTGTTTGTGGATTGCTGCCTTCTGAGAAGCATTACTTTTTATGTTTCTCTCTACGAAGCTGGTTAAATCTTGTTTTTTGGGGTTTTTTTTTGGACAAAATGTACTTTTTATTGGTATCTTTATTGTACTTTTATATGATTTTTTTTTAAATCACTTTTTATTCCATTTCTAGAGAGGGGAGATAGCGATCAATCATTTCTGGAGGAATTTTTTTTCTTCTTATCAAATATGTATAATTTTTAACATAATAGAGTATGTTTGAAAGGAAGCTTTGTGATTATATTTATTGTTGATTTATTTTTTATTTCTGGAAAAAAACGAAACTTTTTTTTTCTCACTAGGGGACGTGAAGGAAGACCATGGATCCCCTGTAGGTGGTATTAAAGGGATTCTACCATTAAACTACCTTTTTTTCTAATGAACACGTCGGAATAGCCTTAAGAAAGGCTATTCGTCTCCTACCTTTAGACGTGGTCTCCGCCGCGCCATTCCGTAGAAATACCGGTTTTAACCGGTATGCAAATGAGCTGTCCGCAGCAATGAGGGCGGGCCCCAGCGCTGAAACACCGATGAACGCGTCCCCCATTGCTGCCCAGAGCTCTTTCCTGCACCGCCTCCTTCTTCTGCAGCAACTCCGCCTCTTCTGGCTTCTCTTGCTCTTGTAGTTTGATACAGGAGCATAGAGAGGCCACCCCAAAATGGCCGCCGGCCGGCTCCCGTATTGAACTGCAAGAGCGGCTACCCAAAAATGGCCGGCGGCCATTTTGGGGTGGCCTCTCTATGCTCCTGTATAGAACTACAAGAGCAAGAGAAGCCAGAAGAGGCGGAGTTGCTGCAGAAGAAGGAGGCGGCACAGGAAAGAGCTCTCGGGCAGCAATGGGGATGCGCTCATTGGCCTTTCAGCGCTTGGGGCCGCCCTCATTGCTGCGGAGAGCTCATTTGCATACCGGTTAGAACCAATATTTCTACGGAACGGCGCGGCAGAGACCACGTCTAAAGGTAGGAGACAAATAGCCTTTCTTAAGGCTATTCCGATGTGGTAATTAGAAAAAAAGTAGTTTAATGGTAGAATCCCTTTAAGGTATTGTTGCATTAGGTGTAGCAGCTTAGGGTTTAACATCTACAATTGGAACGTATATATGACTCCAGTTGTTACAAGCGGGCGTCAACTGTATCTTACAGCTGACACGTGCTCCCAGTGGCACCCACTCAGTTGCTTCTGTGGCAGAATACAAATAGATACTAAGGCTTAAAGTGTTTCAGTGAATATCTGTAACATCTGCAATTGGAGCTTATATAGGATTACAGGTGTTAGAAGCAGGTGTCAGCTTATACCACATACTCTCAATGGCAACCAATAAGCTATTGCTGTGGCAGAATACAAACAGGTAGTGAGGCTTATTGTGTTTCAGTGGAGAGAAGAAATAAATTAGATTTAATTACAATTTACAAAATAGAAATTGATAGAGAGAGATCGGTTTTAAGGAGAGAGATAGGACAAAGTATGAGTGTCACTATGTTAGACAGGCCAGGAGATAGCCATTTATAATAATAATAATAATAATAAATTTTATTTATATAGCGCCAACATATTCCGCAGCGCTGTACAATATATAGGGTTCAGATACAGACATACATAACAAAGAACGTCATTTCACACAATGGGACTGAGGGTCCAGCTCAAAAGAGCTTACAATCATTTATGGCAAATTCATATTCTAGAAAAGACATGGTATCCTTATGAAATTGGCAATCAATATATGACTAACCAAATTATCATTCCTGTTTAAGAAGAATACCAGTAGGGACGCCACATCTGCATCCAACACTAACAGAATAACATAAATGTAGGGTCTATACCAGCAAATAGACTCCACAAAAAGATTATTAATGGAATAAAAAAAAAACACAGTTCCTCCCATCATGCCACACAGAGATTTGTAAGATATGGTGAGAATGTGTCCACCATCGGGGCATCATAAACCTATGAAAAATATTCATTAAAAAATGTAAAAAAACAAATAGCCAATGTTGTTCAAAATATATTTGCTCAAGATTTCACAATATTAATTTTACTTGTGCAAATGCTATGCAATGAAGCAGAACAAGTTCAATACAGTTCAATTCTTCATTATGTTATTGGTGCTTTTTTTTCAGGTTGTCTTTCAATCATACTTTTGGCTTATACATAGCATGTGACAAAGGACCAACCTTACTGTTCCAGAGAATGTGTTTCTATAATTGCTCCTATAAATTTAATTGTACAATCTGTGATATGCTTCTCCTATACAGGGTGTCCAGAAAGTAAGATCACAAAATGAATGGGTGGACTTTAGCCGGTATATGAACCGTTTTTTATTAATGAACATGTGACCGGAAAAGCACCGTGGTAGCGCTGCAGGTAGACCAACACAGTGAATGTAAGTGTATTTGCTTTTAGGCATTTTGTTGACATAAGCCATGCATTGATTCAAATGGGTGGAGCGAGCAGACATACATCTGGCCTACAGTGCTGCAGATGGAAACACTAATGTGGCAAGGAGGATTTACGCAGAGGTTCCCTAACCGTTGTCTGCCGAATCAACGTACATTCGTCACCAGTGACTGCCAGCTTCGCGAACACAAAATGTTTCAAGCACCTGATCGCATGGGCCGTCCTCGCTCTGTGCGAACCCCAGAGTTTGAGGAGGATGTCCTCCAGAGGTTTGTCCTCCAGAGTGCAGGCAGCCAGCCCATCGAGCAATTCTTGTAAGTAAGTAACAGTGATTAAACTGATTTCCCATTAAAGCGCTTTCTCTTCTTCATTTCTCCTTTCACATGGCGCAGCGAGAGATAGGAAACAGACATCTCAGTCTACCTGCAGCACCACAATGGTGCATTTTACCTGCAGCGCCACAATGGTGCATTTCTGGTCACATGTTCATTCATACAAAACGCTTCATATACTGGCTAGATTCCACCCTTTCATTTTGTGTACTTACTTTCCAGACCCCCTGTATAGACCTTGTCACTGGAAATTCTATTCTACACCTATTTTCCTCTTACAACATTCTAGTACTTGTGTTCACACACTCGTGTTTTTGCTGAGATTGTACTATGCTGAGACTCTGGTTTGCACTTATTATTATGTTGTAGTATCTCTATCACGCATGAGCAGAGTGCATATGCAGTGATGTCAGAGATCATTCTTGTTGGTGCAATATGTCTATCAATTATCATTGTTCATGTGTAAGGTGGGTTAGCGTGTTTACCATGCAAGAAGTCATCATACGTTTTTTTAATTGGTTGCCGTGCTTTTTAAACACCAGTGTATTCTGCCTCCACATGCACTATCACTAACAGCTATCCACTCCAAATGCATAAGTTAATGGAGCCCAACACATTTTATTTTTAATAAAGTAATAAAATGTATGTTTTAATTGGACCCAACAAGTCCTGGATCTACTTTATTTTAGATAAATAGTGATCAATAATTTAAGTATAACTTGAGGTTATTCCTATGTTAATTTACTAGTATTTCACTGTACTAATAATGAACTTAAAGGGGTCTTCCCACAAACATAACCATATTAAAATTTGATAGGACATCCAACATGGTTGCATCTTCTTTAGGCTCTTGCAGACCACCTGTTATATCTGGTCCTATTGGGCAATGGTAAGACACTGGACACCAGAAAAAAACAAGATACATGAGCCCCTTGTACCCCCACAAACCACAGGACCCCCCCCCCCCCCCACCACCACTACTACTACCTGAAGGTTCACAGACAACACAACAAACGAATATTCTACCACTGAAAATTTCAGGTAATTTCATTGATTGTAGCTGGACTTAACAGGCCCTTGAAGCATAAATAGGTTGTAACTAGAGATGAGCGAATGGTATTCGATCGAATACCTCGCTCCCATAGGAAAGCGCGTAAGCGGTCGAAACTCTAAGGGGTTTAGTGCATCGACTATTCACTGTGCTTAACCCCTTGTGTTTGGCCGCTTAGGGTGCTTTCACACGATGTAACGTGCAGCGTGATCTGGCACGTATACGGCGTTTGAGAGTTTGCGCACCATAAAAGCTCCCATTGATTTCAATGGGAGTTAGGATCGTATACGCTGTGTTATTTTGCGGCCGCAAAATCACGGCTGCAAAATAACACGGCGTATACGATCCTAACTTCCATTGAAATCAATAGGAGCTTTTACGGCACGTAAACTCTCACACGCCGTATACGTGCCAGATCATGCTGCACGTTACATCGTGTGAAAGCACCCTCACACGCATTTCTATGGGAGCGAGGTATTCGATCGAATACTATTCGCTCATCTCTTGGTGTAACACATTTAAAAAGATTTACACCAGGAACAGTATTTATGCAGGAGACACATTGGAGAAAAAAAATCTAGAACCACCCTTCAGGGTGCGTTCACACGGAGTAAAATGGAGTGTATTTTGGAGTGTAATTTTACACGTGTAAAAAATGTACGCGCATATTTTGGAGCGTTTTTTACACGTGGCATTTCAGTAGTGTTTATGGAGCATTTTTTGGAGCGTTTAAAAATGTAAAAAACCGCTTCCGTAAACGTTCCAAAAACGCTCCATAAACGCTGCACAATGCACAATGAATATCACAAAAACTAAGCCTGTAAAAAATTTGCACACATGAACTTTTTCTCCGATTCCACCCCATTCAGAATTTTTTGCCAGCTTCCCAGTACATAGTAAAGAATAATAAATTGTATCATTATGAAGAACAATTTTTCTTGCAAACATTAAGCTCTCATATGGGTCTGTGAACGGAAAATGTAAAAAGTTATGGGGTTTGGAAATCAAAAAATGCCACCTGCATGAAGAGACTAAGTAGTGTGAAGTAAAATGACCAGAAAAGAGCAGGGCAGAGGACAGGTCAAAGGAGGGTAAGAAGGAAATACTTGTGTAAGTACTAACAATAAGGATATGGATGGCAACACAACTTCTGATCTTAATAGCCCCAGCAGTAGCTGAAGTGTTTTTGTACTTCCTGAGAATAAATAAATTTTTTAAAGCAGTAAACCACAAATATTAAGTCCTGTACTGTCAACCTTGTCTCCTTCACTACACAGATCCCATTCTCCAGTAGTCCTGTGGCATTTGTTGAGAGAGATATTCCTCAAAGCCTAAGACCTCCTCTTCTACCTCGTTTTGATGAGTCAGATGAGAGCTGCCAATATTTTTTGAATGCAAAAGAAGTAGAAGTGTGGAATAGATGGGTGTTGGAGGAAGAGGTATTGGCAGGGAATGTGCTAGTGGTAGTAGTGCTGGTAGAGGCCACTGCTTACCGTTAGAGATGAGCGAGTAGTATTCGATCGAGTAGGTATTCAATCGAATACTATGGTATTCAAAATACTCATACTCGATCGAGTACCACTCGCTATCCGAATGGAAAAGTTTGATGCAGAACCAGCATTGATTGGCCGAATGCTATACAGTCCAATCAACGCTGGTTCTTCTCCTACCTTTAGAAGTCTTCTCCGTGCAGCTTCCCCGTGGCGTCTTCCGGCTCTGAATTCACTCTGCCAGGCATCGGGCCTGGGCAGAGCCGACTGCGCATGTCCGCTTGTAGTGCGGGCATGCGCAGTCGGCTCTGCCCAGGCCCGATGCCTGGCAGAATGAATTCAGAGCCGGAAGATGCCGCGGGGACACTGCAAGGAGAAGACTTCTCGGAGGATCCAGCCCGACCCTCACTCGTGGACTTGGTAAGTATAATTTGATTGAATGTTGCCTACCCCTGAAACGAGCATTTTCCCCCCATTGAGTATAATAGGATTTGATATTCAATTCGAGTAGTCGAATATTGAGGGGTTACTCAAAACAAATATCGAATCTCGAACATTTTACTGTTCGCTCATCTCTACTTACCATCCAATGTTTCCATACTTTCCGTACTTTTTCACTTTCACTTTGACTTAACTTCAGCTGTGTTTCCATTTAGAGATGAGCGAACACTGTTCGGAACAGCCATTCCGAACAGCACGCTCACAGCACGCTCCCATAGAAATGAATGGAAGGTGCTTCCATTCATTTCTATGGGAGCGTGCTGTTCGGATCGGCTGATCCGAACAGTGTTCGCTCATCTCTATTTCCATTATAGTGCTAAAAATTTGATCAATAGGTAACTAGGAGCACTGTCAGTGTTATTCACTATGTTTTAAGCCAGTTTAAGTTATCGTTCGTACCAAACATATTCAACCTAAAACAAATCTGGGACCTGAGGCACCTGAACGTGAAACAAAATAAATCTTCAAATCTTGAGAGGTTTGCCCATCTCTAGCGCAGGTCCATTTTATTGGAAGGAACCTATAGACATTTCATCAACTCACAGTCCATTTGAGGCCATTTTTAGGATAGAAACAGCAGGGCTTTGTATGAAAATCAAGTAAACAAATAGGTTGCCATTCATAATGGGATTATTAAAGGCAGAATGTCTATAAAGCATATATCACTTTTCATGTGGAAATCAATGTACTGCATGAGGACAAATTGACTTTAATCTGATAGCTTGCCTCCATCAGTATTTGCATTTGTCATCAGGGAGATGTGATGGAGACAACTTTTGATTTTTATGCTGCACCATAGATCATAAATCAACAACAAATGAGTGTTTGCTTGTTTTTTTAGCTGATCATTTGGCATATTTATAAGGGGCAGGAATCATGAATAAGTATTCGTTCAGCTAATCATTAGTCTATATAAGAGGGACTAACAGCTTCACACTTATCAGACATCATACAGCTGAGCTACATCTATGATTCAGCCAATGATACCAAAGTTACTAAATTAATAGTTTGCTAACTGCTGTTTGTAATGGCAGCATGGTGATTATGATTAGAGATGAGCGAACAGTAAAATGTTCGATATTCGATATTCATTTCAAATAGCCGCTCAATATTCATCTATTCGATCGAATATCGAACCCCATTATAGTCTATGGGAGAAAATGCTTTGCTACAGGGGATCCTACCATTCGACTCAGGAGAGTCACCAAGTCCACTATGACACCCCAGGAAATGATGCCAACACCCTGGAATGCAACTGGGACAGCAGGGAAAGCATGTCTGAGGGCATCAAGTACCTTTATTATGTCGGGATCCCTATCAGCTTGCGATATGCCGGAGCTGACTTTTTCCCATAGGAATGCATTGACCAGCGTTGATTGACCTGTGTATAGCATTCAGCCAATCAATGCTGGTTCTGCCTGAGGAGGCGGAGTCTAAAATCGGTCCACAGCAGTTTCCATTCTGGTCTGATTTTAGACTCTGCCTCCAATAGAGGGAAACAAAGACAAAATAAACTAACAAAATAAGTGGAGTCATACAAGCCTCATTAACAAGTGAACAGCATAAAAGAGTGACTATAACAGAAGCAGTAGTTTGCCAAATGCATGTAAGACAGAAAAAAAAGAGCTCCAACAAGATGGGACACTACAGAAACGGGGAGAAGGACCAGTTGGGGTCATGGCGTGATGGATTGGCCATACACTTTAGTGTATAGAGCGAGCACAGCATGCCAAAATATCCTGAGAGCATCACACTCCATCCAGATGTGATAAAGTGTATCTTTCTTAAAGCCACTGAACCAACACCAGGAGACACACAATAACACCTATGGTGGAGGTCAGAACAACGGTACCATCGAGTCAGTATTTTGAAATTCTTTTCCTGCGCACTGCAAGACAACAGGAGTTTGTGTGTAAACAGGAAGGACCTGTCCCAGGAGAAAGACTTACATGAAAGTAGACTCGCAGGGGGCTGTATAAGAAGGGTTCCTGGGTCCAGTGTCCTTGAGAAGAATGCCATAGATACCAGATAATGCGTGTGGGGTACCGTCCGTGTAGGAGAGGGTGGACTCCAAGTCAGTTATAAAAGAAGAAAGCAGGGGGTTCAGTGGTTATTACTACAGCGCTGGAGTCCTGGGTTCAAATCCTGCCTAGTACAACATCTGCAAAGAGTTTGTATATTCTCCCTGTGTTTGCGTGGGTTTCCTCCCATACTCAAAAGACATACTGATAGGGAAAAATGTATATTGTGAACCCTAGATTGTGAAGATTTTTGGTGAAAGGCAATGAGTTGACCATATCCCAGTCAAGATAAGTAGAGGTCCGAGTGAGAAGGGCATAACTGGGTTAGAGATGGAGATGGATTTTCAGCAACCTCTTGCAAGGAAATATCGTCTCTGCTCTGCCATGGGGAACCATGGGGTTGTGGGAAAGAGAACTAAGGGGCCCAGGGACTGTAGCTACGTGACCATCTGTGCATACCAAATCCCAGGTCCTAAGAAAGTGTGAGGACAGGAAAGAGTACTTGAGCTGGGGCGTAATGGGCCCAGGGCCCACTGCTTGTCCATGCCATGGTAGCTCCAGTCGAAGAGGCGCAACCGAGCAGCTGAATGGTAATACAGTCTAAGGTCCAGTAAGCCCACACCCCAGTTGCTTCTACACCAGGTTATCATCCAGGGCTATAATCTGCTTCAGGCCAATCCCAACACAAATTTCCTGAACAGGGACTGAACCTAGGCAAAGAAAATGTGCGGGAGGTGCATGCGGAGTGCCTGAAACACATACAAGAGTTCTGGGTGCTTTACCCATTTTTAGAGCATAAATGCAGCCAAACCAGGTAAGGGAGAGAGCGCCATATTTCTGCAGGCCCATCAAGAGCATCACAAGCAATGGAATATAATTAAGGCAGTATAAATGGGATGGGTCAGGAGGGATATGGATTGCCATTTAAAAAGAAATCTATCCACAAGGTAGTCAGCGTCTGCATGGAGTAACGTAATGTTGAGGGCCTTGCTTTTGGATAGATTCACTTTAAGGTTACTTAGATGGCCGAAATGACTAAACTCATGTGAGGTAGATGGGAAGGAGATCTGTGACTGGGAGACATAGAGAAGGAGGTCATCAGCGTATAAAGCCACCTTAACCTGATGACTGCCCCTCTGGAGGCCATGGATTCCATAATACTGCCTTTTTGCCACTGCCAAATGTTCCATAACCAGTGCATAAAGGAGAGGCGACAGGGAGAAACCCTGCTGAGTGCTGTTCAGAACCAGAGTCAGAGAAGATCCCATTAGGGAGAACACTTTACCCAAGTACCCTGGACTGCACCCACCTGTTGGAGCATAGTGCACAGAAAACCCCAGTGTACCTGATTAAACGCTTTCTACAGCATTTAGAGAAAGTAAGCAACTAGTAAGAACTATTGGCACAAACCGACAACATCACCAGTAGAGTCTTGCAAACATTATCCTGGGCCTTGTGACCAAGGATAAAACCAACCTGATCAGTATGGATCAGGCCTGGCATCAGGGGGAATAGGCGATTGGCCAGTAGTTTAAAAAGCAATTTTATGTCAATATTGATTTAGGGAGATCAGATGGCAACTGACGCAACAAGATGGGACCTTTCCTGATTTTGTAAGGACCGTAATTAGGGCCGTAGTGAACTGTGAGGCAAACAAAGTGGTATCATTGACGCTATTAAATATCCATGCCACAATATTGGAGAGGAGGTCCCAGAAGCATTTATAAAAGCAGGTAGTGAACCCATCTGGACCAGGAGATTTACCCAACGGAGAGGATTGAGTAGTGGAGGAGACCTCCTCCTCAGTAAAAGGCAGCTGGTGATGTATCAGAAGGTCCAGCAGTTTCAGAGCACACCCTTTTAGCACGAATAATCATGAGAGGTCAGGGAGCAGGTTGATAGGAACACCCTGAAACATGACTTGATGAAACTCACTGGTCTTGATACATGATGGACTCCTTGAGCTGAAATTTCTGTACTTGGCAGATGACGTCTCTGGGATTAGGCCCAATGAGTGGTCAAGTTCACGTGTCGATCCTGAGGGACCCCCAAAAGTGAGTTGAAAATCATACATGGAGTAGCATCTAGTTTCTGTGGTTCGATAGATTCAGGGAGTCCCCGGCCCCTGAATTTATTCCACCTGTTCCTATTTTCAAGATCATCCAGGAAGTCCACCAAAAAGTGCTGCAGATTATGTTTATCAATATATATGAGTGAAATCTATGACCAACCAAGATGCTCCTCTAAGGCACAGGGAAATAATCACATGAGTGTTTGAGGGCACTATCTTAGGATATCTAGAGTTAAGCATTACTAGGGAGTGGCCAGGAAGGAGGCTCCAAATTTACTATGCACTCCCTGCTGATCAAGTTTGAACTCAGCTAAAAGATTGTAGGAGATCTAGACATCTGTACCACTGGATTACATCAGATTATGGGACAGGGTAACAACCTTGTTCTAGTCCACATGGCATGGGTATGGGAAAACTAAACTATATTGCAAAGCGGTCAACAACATTGGAAAGTGCATCAGAGAGTGCTATTCCATCAGGTGAGACCCTCAGGCGAAATAGCCTTGGAGAAGCGAGCTCCTCCCCCTTATCAGTGTAGTATTAATTGTAGTGTTTCTATGTACAGTGGTTGACTGAAGAGCCCTCTAGGACTGATATGGTGATTGCTCAATAAAAAAGGCTTATTTGATATAGAGGGCGTGGCCATGGAGCCTCACAGGGAGATGGGTACTAAAGGTCTAGTCACAATGTGAAAAATAAGCCATACGATAGCAGGCATAAAGACATTGTTCCAGTACACCAAATGTTGCAACAAAGAAAGCCTAAGGGCATGTTTTGGGTTGTTTGGGGTGTCCATTGAGTTAAGCTAACTGGTTGGACACTAGTGGAGCTTGAATGAGGAGATGTCAACATGAAGTAGCAAGAGGGGCACCCAATGGTGAAGCATTGACTAAGTTTAAGGGAATAAAAGGGAAAAGTAAAAAATGTCATTCATTTCTACTGTTTGTGAGTGAGGTTTGTGCAGAGGTGACACAGGGTACCTTGGGAAAAAGCTTAGACTAAAATAGAGCTAATTATGTCTTTCACTTTTTGTATTTCTCATGTTTCTTTTGATCAGCTCTTCTATTTGTATATTGCCCTGAAACATTTTGTATCAAGATATCAAGGAAGATGTTTCTGCTTACATTTCCTGTACTGACTCAATTATGTTTTGTTAGGTATACTAAAAAAAATTAGTTTAAAAAAAGATATGAAAACATAAAAATATCTGACTCCAATGAGGTGAAAAATTATCAGCACCGATAGTAAAAATACCTGTCAAGCTAGTAGTATACCAGTTAGGTGACAACCTTAACCACTTCCGGACCGCCCATAGACTATAAACGTCCGGGAAGTGGTTGCCTAGTTCTGACAGGACGCACTGGTACGTCCAATCAGAAATCAGATCGTGCAGCTGCTGAAGCTGGGAGCCAGCTGTAACTTCAGCCGAAGCTCCCAGAGAGATGGCAGGGAAGGTTTATTCCCTTCCCTGCCTTCTCGATCGCCATGTATATAGCGCTCAATGAGCGCTGTATACACAGCTATGGGTGCCACCATGATTCGGCCACCCTCTGACCCGGCGGTCATGTGATCCGCCGGGCTAAGTGTCTTACAAGAGCTGCTGGGTCCTACAGGACCCAGATCAGCTCAGTAAGCTGTATATACAGTGTGCAGGAGGCTGGATTCCTCCTGCAACTGAGGCTAAATGTACCAGCCTCAGTTACAGGGGAAATCAGCCTCCCTAACAAAAAAAAGTGATCAGATGTCCCCAAAGGTCTCTTATGACCTTATGGGGACACAATCTGAAAAAAATAAAATAAAATATAATAAAAAAAAGTTAAAATTTTTTTAAATAAAATAATTAAAAAATAAATTAATTAATTAATACGCTAATAAAACGCCATTATTAAAAGTTATAGCCCCACCCCCGACAACACCATACAAAATAAAAATTACTGTAATGGAGAGGAAAAACTATTTTATAAAGTTTTTCAGTAGTACTTTGTGTTATTACGGTAAATAAAAAAAAATAATAAAGTGAAAACTAGACAAAATTTCCCTCCTATTATGTTTATATTTTCCCGGATATAAAAATCTTTTAAATACATTCGAAAATAAAAACATAAAAATAAAGCCCTATGTGTCCCCGAAAAAAAAAGGTGCAAAAATTAGTTGAATGAGACATATGGGAAAAATGTTATAGCCCTCAAAACCGCACATACAAAAATCCCCGAAATGTGTCTGGTCCTGGACCACAAATTGGCCCGGTACTGAAGTGGTTAAAGAGAACGTGTCAGGTCGATCTGTGGTGCGATCTCTGGTGCTCCTGATGCCTGTGCAGTTCTTTGGTGACGTTCAGGGCGTACACCCTGATTTCACTACACAAGTGCCAGAGATACTGGGCAAGCGAACTGAAGCCAAAGTGTACTCCTTTGGCACCATTGAAGAACTGCACTGTTGTGGGAACTACAGCGGCAGGGTAATATAAAGCTTTTTTATTTTTATTGTGGGCTTGGATGTATTACAGGGCAATTTGTGACATTAAGCCTCTGGTCCATAAGGGTCTGAGGGTGATTTTGTGTCCCAAATTGCCCTGGCAGATTCCTTTTAAACAATTCTGGTACATGTGAACCTGTCCAAAGGTGTTTTTTTCACAAATATAATCATTCACAACATTGGTAATGCAGGATAACTGATCACTAGCATACACAGGCCTACCTATAGCTTTGAATTAAATAGTGAAAACATGCATCGTAATGCTTAAGTGATCATTTATAATTAAGTCCAGTGGCAAAGTCACAGTTATTTTTTTTTATTTTAGATGCATCGGAGCAGAGACAAAACTTAAAACTCCTGGTTTCCAGTGCAATATTTGGTCACCTACCATGTGATTTTTGTTTTTCTAATACTGGGTTGTTCTTATGTGGCAGTGGGTCTTTGGGCCCAGTCACCTGTTATAGCTAATACCTCAGCATACCTTACTGCTACATGTCTGTATTATTGTAATCAAACAATATTGCAAAGATGGACTTACTCTTATACCCCGTAGCCAGGCCTAGGTACTAATCTCCCATAAAGAAAATACAAAATCCTCAAAACTTCTTTAGGTAAAGGCCCCATGTTGTGGAAACGCAGCATTATTTTGATGTAGATTTTGCTGTGGTTTTTTGAGTCAAAGTCAGGAGTATCTTAAAAAGTAATGGAAAATGGAAGTAAAGCATTTTTTAGATGTTACCCTTCTGTTAAATCCACCTCTTACTTTAGCTAAAAAAAAACAAAACAAACAAAAAAAAAAAAACACAGCAGCAAAATATAAGGCCGTATTCTTACATGGTAATTCCAAAGTTTGTATAAGCTCATATAGAATATCAAAGAGTATACAGTAACTTTTGTAATATTAGTAAGTACATTTTAACATTCACAGACAGCATGCTGCACAGGGACTCAGTATAGACAGGTACCAAGACTTTAGTCCGATGTTCAGGATTTTTGGGAAGGGAATGAAGAGGTTATTTTGTATTCAGTTATAAAATAACTTCTACTATAGAGAGAAATTAAGGAAATTTAGTTTTATTATAAATGAAGGTGTTTAAACAGTCCTTTCCAGGTGTAAACTTCATCAGGATATTCAGTTATGGGAAGGGAATGTTTCACAGAAAAAAAAAATGATATTATAGGAACAGATTTTCAAAACTGACAATTGCTGACATTTGAATATGTCGCCTTGAATGAAAAACACTGAAGCCATTTCCTTCTGGCAGGGAACATATGTGCAGAATTTGCTGATTAGCGCTTTACGTGAAGGAAGAATAGCGCTTTCTTCTAAATAATAATGCTCGTTGTATTTGGGGTGGCACAGTCGTGATGACATACCACGATAATGTTCTTAAAGTCTACACAAATGTTTAGTAAAAAGAAACAAAAATGAATACACCAGTCATCTCATGATGGCCATAGCATGCTCATGGCGGTATCTACAATATATTTTCTTATTCATGCAATGTGGAATGTTATAACAAATGAATATGATCCTTTCACCTTTTTCTGCTATAAATCACTATATTGTGAACAGCAGTCCCCGTGCATATGCAATGAATTGGAGCATTAATGAGCCTACGATTTTGTGTTACTGTCAGAGCTACAGAGAACGCAGCAGATGGAGGCACCACAAATTAGCATTTTAACTTGTATAGGTATGGTTTACATGGGAATTCATTTCATCTTTACCAGCTTCCAAAACAGTTCCCAAGCTGGTTGGACATACTATTGGGTAAATTCTTCCCTGTAAACACAAATGAGCATGTATGCTGTTGCCTTCTGACCACTTGTCCTTGATCCCTTTGCATCACTATCGAGGTGCGCTTTATATAAGAGCTAATAAAAGCAGAATATAGAATATAGCATGCAACTACACATACATTATATAGGTCCAGGTATTGCTTAATTATCATTAAAAATTAGCTTATTTTAGAAGTTAGAATTGTTGTTTGTTATTACCTAATGAATGGTACCATAAAATACATTGCTGTAAAGGAATGTCACAGATTTTAGATGAGGATTAGATGACTATATTTATTTAAAAAACAAATATTAAATATTTTGTAAATAGCAAATAATACATATTTTATATATAGAACAGCTCCCATGTATAGACTAAGAAAACACTGAGGGTCAATAGGATAATATTTGTTAGAATAATATGCTATTTCATTATATAGATACTCATAATTAATAGTAGTAATTAGCTGTTAATTAGTATATTTTACAGGGAGGATTAGTTTGATTTTTTTTAGATTTTCTTAATTCTATAAAATAATTTGTATTTGTGCTATCAGCATACTATTCATGACGTGTGTGTAAGAATTTGTATGATATGGAAAGTGTTCTGTGTCCATATCATTCGAATACAGATTCACTTTTGAGATATAATATGTCTATTCTTGGAGACACTTTTTAATGTCTTGTTAACCTGGTTGACATGATAAAAAGGGTGAGAGTAACTTAGGAGTGCAGCTAAATTAGTTATTGTGGTGACTGTAGTAAGCACTCAGTGGGGGGCCTGCTCCTCTGTTTAGGAAAAGATTTTGATACATAAATGCGCCGAAAAACTGTTAAAACCAAAACATAAATTGACACAGCTTATGGTCAAATATTGTGTTAAGTTGTAACAATCAAACAATAGGCAGTATACTATATCTTAAGATTTTAATGAGGTGTAATGAAGTCTTATTTACACGTAATTACTCAATAATATATGCCAGTCATATGATTTTATTTTTTTATTGCAAGGACCAAAAAGGGAATATTGATTTTTTTTTATTCAAACGGTTCATATAAATATTCTTAAAATTATAGTCTGTAGTTTATTATATTATCATAAACAGGCTGAACTGAGCTTATGTTGTCTAAAATCTAATATATATATATATATATATGCTTTTATATATATATATATATATATATATATATATATAAGCATTTTATAGTAAAGAGATAATATATATATATATATATATATATATATATATTATCTCTTTACTATAAAATGCTTTTATATATATATATATATATATATATATATATATATCTTTACTATAAATTGCCTATATATAGGCAATTTATAGTATATATAATATATATTATCTCATACATATACTATATATTATATATAGTATATATAATATATATATTATCTCATACATATCTCTTTACTATAAATTGCTAGCATGAAATGAAACTTGACACTTTTGTGTATGTATACATCTTGTATTGAATTGGTAATAGTTGGTTTAGCTGCAAAAATGAAAGAGAAACATATCATATCTATTTTAAGTATATTTGTGCTCTCTATATAGTTTAAAAAGCCCTGAGCTAAAGAGATCATATAATAAATCATATGATATTACGTGTACATACATATTATATACGTATATACGTATTAAGTCTGTTGTCACCTGTTGGTTACTAGATTTTACAGAGAAGACTGAATCTTCTCAAAAGAAATATGTTATCAAAGTCCTAGACAAAATTGTATTGCCAACAATATATTTAGTTTTTTCTTTCTAAACATTATCACTATTTATTCCTGCGGTATTTCAATATTATATACTGAAAAGTGAGCAGGAGTTAACTTATTTTATACTCTGGACTATTATAAGTTTCTGAATGATGTTATTATGCATAGAGTTGGAATTGTGACATATCCCATAGTGAGATCACAACACGAAAACTTAACCAGAGGAGAATCTGATATTTGATTTACAGCTGGCATTGACTATGTCATGTGATGAATTAACAACTTAACACATGACCTGTCTAAAAAAAAAAAAATCACATAGGACGTGGTCTACTATATCTGGCAGATTTTTGTTTCCAAACCTTGAGAGCTATTAGTAAACATTTAATAAATAAATATATATATATATATATATATATATATATATATATATATATATATATATATATACACACTCATAATTCTCCTTTCTTGTTACTTACTTACTTTCTCATTTCAATATGCTCCAATGTATTCTTTTTGACCCTTCCTTCCTATTTTCAATTTGTTCATTTGAAGATCATAGAGATACCCATCTAGCAATAAAAACTCAATATCCTATGTTTCGTTATTAACGCTTATTAACAAGCTATAAGTTTATGTATAAAATCTATCTATATAGATGTGCTGCCTAGTTATAGCAAATACACTTCTTGGCCATGTCCCTTCACAAAAAATAGAAATACTGAGTTTATATTAATAACATTTAATCCAAAGCAAACAGAAGTAGCAGGTTGGAAAACTTAAAGATTTGGCAGCATTTGTACATTTTAAGATATTGCAGTGCTGAATGTGTTATTTATACCATTGATGTCGCTCTGTCCATGTATAGTATAGTGCTTTGACATAAAATAATGCAGACAAGTTTACCTACTGCTCTGTATAACATCCAGAAACACAAACTGTTCTGACAAACTCAGTCCTGCAATCTTTGCAATAAAAATACTTAAAAAGTGCAGTGTTTTTAAACATTTTTTTTTGTATCAATTCTAGGCCTTAGCAAATACAGCAAGACAAAATAATTTCCTGAGCGTAACTACAAAATAATTTCTGGGTGTTAGTGTATAGATAGTGTAGATACATGGCTGGTATTTTTAATTCAGCTTTTAGTTTTTATTAAGAATTGCTTGGAAGTTATCAATGAATATTTGAAAAATGAAAACAAATCTAGATTAGATATAACATAAGTCAGAACATCATTTAAAATTTTGTCTATCTTTAGTTGACACATTATTATTAATCAATTATTTTACACTACATGACCATATTTTCTGGCACATTAATATAAATAAAAGAATAAATCCTTAAATTCTTGGAGTTTATATGCACATATGTTATGAGCGAGATGCCAAAATAAACTCCTCGTGGTGTTTTCTATTTCATGTAATCTATGCAGAGTAGTGATGCATTTTAGTGAGATGGTCTGTAACACCTATTAATTAAAAATTCTGAATCTTACACTTGATCCCCAGCCATCTGCGTCCGCTGATTTACTATTCTGAGAATCACAGTTTTTTTTTTCCAGACCTTTTTCTATTTACCGGCGAACATTCTTTTTTTTCACTATGTATTCTTTAAAAAATTGCCACAATTTTCAATGATTTTGAACTTTTCTTGTACATGCTTAACTTTCCCATTCAGGACCTAATGAGCTTGAATTGTACATTGTTATGTAGTCACTAATCTGCTCACTGACAATGAGGCCTGCCTGCAAGGCATTTCTTTTCAAGGCCCTTCTGGCATAAAACAGCTTACAATACCATTGCCTTGAATTGTCTGTGAGTAATTAATATAGACATAGGAATGGTGTAGTGTACATTTCTTTATTTTATCACGTAATCTTAACAGATTGCTTAACAAATAAACATAAAATAGGCTTTAGTGCAGGGCAAAATAACAGTATTCAAAAAGGATCAGGAGTGATGGATTTTCTTCTAAATATGGCAGAAAATTTGGCTTTTCACAAAGAGAAAAAAACCCAAACAAACAAACTAGAGCACAGAAGTTTAAAACACACTTTTGGGACCATGGTGATACCTTAATCGAGCCGTGTCAATTACTGTGTGAACAAGCATCTGCTTTATCTTAATTAGATTGGGGGAGGGAGGTGAATGACCACTGTTTATATTCATTTTCCTCATTAATTATGAAAAACTGCATTTAATTCATCTTGCATGGCGAGAGACTGGCTGCGCAGATGGAAGTCATAAGGGAAGTGGCTGTCTGTAGGCAACCTGAACATAGAGCTCTGCCCGAGGGGCCCCCTGCCTGGCACTGCACAGTAATGCATGCCATAATTATAATTTTTCCCATAGTCCAAGGCCTCTTCTTGCTTCAGGGAAAATATCCCATTATAGTTCATGGAGGGAGGGCTTAAGGGACCTTCAAACTGAGGGCTGGTACACTCAGGAGAAGTACTTTCATAAAAAGATTCATAAGCACTACAGTAATTGTACGGCTTTCCTGTCTTGGAATTGTCAAGGCTCCCGTGACCTGGTGGGGTGCTAAGCTCAGGGCTGTGATACGGAGGGTAAATAGACGTATATGGGGATCTTGCGTGATGGACTGCCTCGCCACTCTGACCCATGAGAAAACTCCTGGCATTGAGCTGCAGGCACCCAGCCACCAAGTTTGTGGTGGGCTGGGACAAACCTTTGCATAGATTTTGCACAAAGGTGAGCAGATCTGGTCTCTTCCCAATACGCAGGATCTCAGACAGAGCCCAGATATAGTTTTTTGCCAGCCTTAAAGTTTCTATTTTAGACAGTTTTTGTGTCTTAGAATAGCAGGGCACAACTTTCCTTAAATTGTCCAGGGCATCATTTAGGCCATGCATTCTCCCTCTTTCTCTTGCATTGGCCTCTATCCGTCTTAGTTTAATCCTTTCTATTCTGACCTTGGTCATCTTTTTTTTCCTTGGCCCCCTCCTCCTTGGCAATCCATTTTCGTCCTCTTCTTCCTTGTCCTCCTCCTCTTCTTCTTGCTCTGTTTCCTCTTCAGGTGTTCTTTTGATATTTTTCCCATGGGACACTATCTGTTTGCCACAGCTTTCAACTTTCTTTAGAGATTTTTGCTCTTCATTTTCCCGCACATACTTTCTACAAAGCTGCGACTCCGTCATCACTACAGATTCGTCAAATGGAAGTGTTAACATTGCTGTTTAGGATTAAATCACCTGAAATGACAAAGTGATATCCAGAGATATCATCCATAAATCTAACTAATACATCCATATACCAGCTCTTTTTCAGAACACATATCATATGCATATTTCAAAGTACACATTTTGGCAATACTATGAAATTTGTTGAAATTTTCTATAGTATGATCACAATAGATAGTAGGAAATCTGAATATATTTTATTTTTAATAATAGTTTGGAATGCCCGCAATAACTGGTATGAATTTTTAAACAAGTTTTTAAACTTGTAAACACAAAAATATAGGGAATAATTTTAAACATCTTTTCCTTAAAAATAAATCCTAACAATTTGCTAGAATTAAGAAGATAATATTTCTCAGTAAAATTATTGTACAATTATTGGTTTGAGGCATCACTAGAGGAATACAGAAAGGAAATGACGAGTGGCTATAATCTTGTGCTTGCTGCTTGCTTAGATACAATTTGGCATCATTGGTCTAAATATTATATTGAAATATTGTCTACATGGAAGTGAGGGTAGAGAGGAAATCTGTATATAAAGTCATCAGACAGCATGCAGTGAAAAGCACATGAATACCTCTTGTGCCTAAACGAACGAGCAATTAGTAACACAATCCCTTCATTATGCAATTATGAAAGCATTCTATAATATTGATACACATTAGCCTACACGACTACTCGTGTCATGATACAATGGATAAAAAAGAACAGAACATTGTAGAAAGTAAATGAAGTATAACAATATGTAATAAGCAAATATAAGCAAAGTGTAAATATTACATGCAATAAATTTATATAGTAAAGCATAAAAAGGTCTGTTACCTTCAGACTTATTCAATCAACATCCAGATTTCATTTTTTTCGCCTTCAGATTCAGTCCGAATGTCGCATTGTCTCCAGGAGTCTAGATATGTGTGTATCTCATTGATCTCTAAAAAAGTGACATTGATGCCAACTGCCAGAGCTGGTACCCATGCCATCTGCTAGTGACGTCACAGGGCAGAGAACCACATGATGCGTTCCCTTGGGACCTTCATTCTGCACTGATCATCTGGCATCCCTGTAAGTGGGTACCAGCATTCATGTATCAACACAGAAGGTTAGACTGATAAAAAAAAAAAAAAAAATCTGCACTAGCATTTCACATACAGGCTATGCAGTTCCATCAGAGCGCCTCCTTTATTTCCCAAGGAATCTTAAGGGACACATTAAATAGAAGGCAGTGGTGCCAATGCTAAGTTCTCATCTCCAAATGACACAGCATGGAACGAGGTGAATTCATTCCTCTGATGCTATGTTCACTTGCTTACGTGAAATTAACCCATTATTGAGTCAGGGACTGACATGTTGCATAATAATTGCTGTGTGCCGAAATGGAATTGTGTTTTAGTAGTTAGAATTTAAATTAAAAATAACTAAAAATATTTTTTTTAAATGTAATTTATTACCATAAAAAATATTTATGAGCAATAAACAGCAGGGGCATAATGAAGGAACGTGTACAGTATATTGTTTTAAAAGTTTTATTTTTATTACAGATGCAGAAGACATGGCCTCAATGCTAAGTATACATGGACAACACATACATTACATACATGCACGCATATATTATGGAAATGATGATGTGGTTAAATATTACGGATATAATGAATTGTTTCTGCTGCACAGTATTGTAGATCATATCTTTTGTGTAGTGTTTTTGTTGCTTTAATTAATGTTGTTACCTGCACTTGGCATGATGCCTTCTTTCTATAACATGTCTATATGAGTGAATGCTACATTTTACTGCTGAACTACGTGTGTGTGCTTGTGTGCATTAACCCTATCAATATAATTCACAATACCAATAAGGCCTGATGTACATATAATACTGATACTAAATACAAATTATATTTAGTGCATGACGTACTATAGGATAGTCTTCTATGAAAGGTGTGATGGTGCTCTTAATGTTTCTCATTGACGATTTTAATGAATAAATCTATACATTTTGTACTGTTTTTTTATTAGTTTATTACAAGTTTACTTCTTCTTAAAGGGAACCTGTATATATATATATATATATATATATATATATATATATATATATTTATTTTTTACTTTACATGTTTGCTCGCTTTTGAACTTGAAGCTAATTTCCCTCCAGAGACATGCAGTGAAGTAACAACCAGGGATCGAGCATAACTAATTAATACTTGACTGGAGACAAAACTTCTTAGTTTGTGGTTGACCGGCAATTAGTTACACTTGGCCCCAGGTAACCACTTTTCTGCTTGTCTCTGCAGTGGCAGCAGCTTACTGTCTGGAAGAAGTAATATGCTTAAAGGGGTTGTCCCATCACAAGGATCCTATCTATACTGCTTGTTAATGTGGATGTAAGACTTTTCCTAAATGCACTGCTTCAGCAAAACTGCTTTGTCTGTCCACTATCTTACTTTATTAAATTTTTTGTGGCCACAGCCCTGACTTAGCTGCTCCTGAGTCAAATGATGTATCTGCCTGCTCTCAGGAGGGAGGGAGGAGGGGCTAAGTACAGGGAGCGAGCCTGTGTATCTAGCTATTCCTGTGTCTACACCACGTGACCTAGGTCCTGCACTCAGATAGAGGAGCTGCTTTCATTTCTTTTGTTCTCCCAGTTATCAGGCTAGCTAATTCAGTTGTGTTCATTATGGCAGAGACAGGCAGTCTCTGTATGTAACACAGAATGGAGTTGCTGCTGCCTGTACTTCATAGTCCAATGTGGGTGGGCGGAGCTACACGTAAATTTGGGGGCGGAGCTAAACGGCTGGTTGCATGTGAAACCCCGCCCACCAAATGATGCAAGAAACCAGGAAGAAAGAAGATTTTACAAGAGTGAAGACTGCTGAGTATGTGAGGTGGGAATACCCCTTTAAGACTTATAGTTCTGTCTTCGGAAAAAGAGTTGCATTGCATTAAATCCTATAAACTCATAAAATGTAGCATGGCAATTGTTGACTGTTACATTACCCTGTGTAACCCTAAGACCATGCTATAGATTGGGTAGATACTATATACTAATGCTTGATAGGATGTTATCAGTTACTTTTTTGATTGGACTGGTGTCTCAGAATAACACAGGTTAGGCTCAAGCATAATGAAATAGGTACAGTAGAGGGAGTCCATGGAAAACTCTATCCCTGACCAAGCAGCATACGTATCAAAATGGTATAAAACAAAACTGTTTGTTCCCCAAAGAAACCAATCACAACGCAGCTTTCATTTTTCAGAAGCAGAATACAAAATCAAAGCTGCATTGTGAGTGTTTGGCTTTAGACTAGTTTAATAAATCTGCCCCATTGAGTCACATGATAAAATGATTTCTGTGGCCACTAGAGCCACAGATTTATTGCTTACTGGACTTACAAGAAAGCTATAATATCCCTATGCAGTGAGCGCCCTCTAGTGGCAGACAGACAGACAGAACTTTATCTCTCAATCATTGTAAAGAACCTGCGCTATACTATTATGGCGCTCTGATCGCATGGGAAAGTAACATGAATAACACCAAATGGTACTCACATTTGGTATGCCCATAACATTAGCTACCTGCTCTCTCTATGTAAAAACAAGGTCTAATACAACCTCATTGTGTACAATATTCCTTGGTCTCTGGTCACACATTGCTATTTACATTTTTTTACCCCCTTTTTGACGGCATAGCAATATAGGATATGTACTAATCATCCAAACACCTTTGGTTTTAGTATCTCTCCTATAATCCATGTATTCTCAATCACTGCCCAGAAGATGTGGGTAAAATGTCAATGGCCCATATATACCGTATATATTATCCATTATGTTTTTTATGGTTTGGGCCATGCATATGCATAGACTGTAGTGCTGTATGATACCCAATTTGTTTTTCTCTTCCCAGAAACACTCGGTGTCTGCTCCTTGCTCCCTCCCATCCAGCATTTTTGTTCAAATTAATCTTTGTTGTTGTCTTCAGCTGTTTTTTTCCTCACTTGCCATCTGCTTTTCTCTTCTTTCCAACTAATATGTTATTTTTACTTTCCTGCTTATTCATTGCTCTTATATTTCTATACACTTTCTTAACAAATCTCCAGCCACAAAACCTATTACCTTTATGTATGATGAATTAAAGTGTTTCCTCCAATAGTTTATGCTATGCTTTATTTAATAATAAAATTCTGGGAATATTAAACTATTCACGGACATAGCTCAAATGCCAGTATTAAATATGAATATATACAGTTGTATATATATATATATATATATATATATATATATATATATATATAGGCAAACTTGTCATTATAATTAACCTACCGTTACACAGTGGATTCCAATACAGTGCTGCATACAGTAATATTCATGTAACACACCAATGTTATTAATTATTAACATTTGTAGAAAAGACAGAACCAGTTCTTATGATTGAGTCACTGATTTGGGCATAGGCAGTTCTATATACTGCTGGAAAGCTGACAGTGCGCTGAATTCAGCGCACTGTCGGCTTTCCCAATCTGTGTCCAGGGTAAAGAGCTAGTGGTGCCGGTACCGTAGCGCTTTACAGTCAGAAGGGCGTTTCTGACAGTCAGTCAAGTACATCCTATCATGCTGTACTGTGTGAGTGGAGAGGAACGCCCCCTCCCTCTGCTCACAGTGCTCGTCCATAGACCAGTATTATCAGGAGGGGAGGGGACGTTCCTCCCCAGTCTCACAGTACAGCGCGATAGGCGCTGCTGTGGAGAAGGACGTACCTGACTGACAGAAACACCCTTCTGACTGTAAAGTGCTACCGTACCGGAACCGATAGCTCTTTACCCAGGGCACAGATCGGGAAAACTGACAGTGCGCTGAATTCAGCGCACAGTCGACTTACCGGCAGCAGTTACCTTACCTGTGCCCAAATCAGTGAAAGGTCCTCTTTAAAGGGGTTGTCCAGTTTCAGCAAATAATCGGTATTGTTTGAGTAATGAAACTTTCTATTTCTTACAGTTTTGTAGATGTCTCTTTGCTGTGATTCATGGTTTACATCCAGAAGATAAAATCAGTCCATGGTCTCTAGTAGCTCAGTAATCAAAAACCTGTCTTATGATGAGATATAGATATAAGTGTCCATCACATAACCATGAACTATATAGTACACGATCATTGACTGATTTTTTTTTTTTTTTTTTTTTTAAATGTAGATTTTGAGACCCAGATAGGGATCACAATGTACATTTTTTTCCTATCAGTATGTCTTTGTAGAATTTGAGGAAATCCTGGTGGGACTTGAACATACAGTATATATATATATATATATATATATATATATATATATATATTACTATATATATATATATATATATATATTACTATATATATAAAATGTAATTATATATATACTGTATGTTCAAGTCCCACCAGGATTTATATATATATATATATATATATATATATATATATATATATATATATATAATTGTATTCAATTTGCTGACATATCATCTTATGTTTAGTTTAATGGTGAACACAGTAAAAAGAGGTATTATTATTATTGTTTATTTATATAGCACCATTAATTCCATGGTGCTTTACATTTGAGGGTTCATATTCAGTACACAAATGTACAAACAGATATGATACTAACAATAACTGGCATAGTGGGGTAGAGGGCCCTGCCCGCGAGGTCTTACAATCTATGGAGGAAGAGGGATAAAGACAGAAGGTGAGGGGAGAGACTGTTCAGATGGTGTTGTGACAGTATGAAAAATCCACGGCAGAATTGCTTTTTTTGAATAAATGGAACAAAATTAGTTTTGTAACTCCCATGTTTAGGCTGATCCACAAGGCACCATTGACCTGGCTGAGCCCCCAGTCCTCTAGTCTCTGAGTGATAGCCATCACAGTACACTCACTGTACTACAAATACACAAGCAATGTGATGCATCTCAACCTGTCCAGGTTAATATTATATAGACAAGTCAGGCTGAGGTGACATCTGCACATATAGGCAGGCTGATTAGTATCATCCCATCCAGCAACCGGCCTTCTGAACATTGCTGCTGGGGCTCTAGTCACCAGTGAAATTGCAGCCAATATTTCTGTCTTACAATCCCCAAAATAGGGGTTAGGCAACCTATAAAAAACATAATTCTATGAATTGTGTTCAGGTAATATTTGCAGTATGCCACCAGAATAAAATTTACCTGGGGGCCCTAGGCACTACAATCCAACACTGGTAAATACAATGTAGAGTAATATTGAACTTAGCAAGCAATATGCCCACCCAATATGAAATTCCCCTGCGAACCCTTCTACCTTGATACCGTTGATATTTTCTCTTTAAAAATAATTTGTTTAAAAAGTCATAACAGATGTTTTCCCTAGAAGCAACCATCTAAGAATGCCTCTTGGTGCCCCAGGATAAAACAAAACAAAAATATTCTTAATGAGTTCTTGAGCCTTATTTAATTTTTCATTGATGTAGACCCATAGGCTGAAATTGCTTAAGCACCCTTGCAGAACGATTGGGCAAGCTGTAATGATATAGATGTTATAGTGGATAGCTGGTAAACTTCACAAAGCCATCTGTTGTAGCATTAATACTGCTAGGATTTCCAGCAAGCAGTTTATAAGACCTTACTCACCATCCAACCAGGGAAAATTATTCAGGAATTATCACAGGAATGTGATTCAAGAAGTTGAATATTTGTCACACGGTATGTGGCTAAGGATCCACTGCTGTCCTGGTATTTCATCCTTTAAAGGGATTTTATCAGTGACTCTAGTGATTTTTAGCTAAGCATATATTTGCATAGCCTTTAGATAGGCTATTCCAGACATACCTTCTGTTTAGTAATCCTCTCAGCCGCTTTTATTGATATGCTAATTAGCCAGCAACGAGCACCGGAAGTTCACTGAGCACTATGTGATATGTACACAGGGGGAGGTGAAAGCAGGGAAGGCTGCCGATGATGATGATGATGATGATGACGACTCATCAGCCTTCCCTGCTCTCACCTCCTCCTGTCTGGAATAGCCTCTCTAAAGGCTATACAAATATATGCTTAGTTAAAAATCACTAGGGCCAATGATAGAATCCCTTTAACCTCTGTACAAAAATAATATAAAAAATCATCACAATATTTGAAGGTGACACCACAATGTGGTACCAAACAAAAAGAAGAAATCATAATAGACTAAGATTGGGATTGACAGAATTCTGGCAATACAGTAAACAGAGAGATGGTCAGTCTGCAAAAGTTTTTAGGCTGCTTTCCTAACTAGCAGTGTGCAGACAATACCTGCCTGTATGGAGTTGCCATTGATGACATTATTAGCATATGGGATAAATAATGCTATTTTTGGACAGTGGGGGCTTATACGCACATGAAGATACCTAACATGTTATTTGAATGTAAAGGTGTTTTTTTTTTTTTACTTTTTATTATTTATTTATTTTTATGTGTTTTTACATGATTCACAAAGGGACTTAATTGTGGGGATAACGTCTATCAGCCAATCAGCAGCTTTAGTGGAAGAGACACAGGATATTCAAAAGGAACGGACGGCTCTGGGAGGACAACAGAGCACTGGGTACAGATTAGAGATGAGCGAATCAAAACTGATGAAGTGGAATTTGATCTATATTTCAGGAAATATTCGATTTGCATCAATTCCGGATTTCCTAACGCTTTGGGTAATGAATTGCATTTTTTCCTAAAGTGGCTGTTGCACATGTTAGGATATAGTGCAAGGAACTCTGGAAACACAGGATCACCAACAATGTCATGCGTTCAGCCAATCAGCAGCCAGCCAGCCCTGTGATGTCACAGCCCTATAAAACTCCTCCGCTATCTTGGATTCATGCATTTGCCAGTGTACTTAGTGCAGGGAGACTTGAAAACTGATATATTGCTTAATCAAAGTTGAGGAAAGGAGCATTAGAAGTGTAGGGAAAGGATATAGGGGAACATATACAGACAGAATGGTGGGTCTAAGAGCGATGTCTGTCATGTGCGTGTCATACTGACTCACAGTATTGTTTCACTACCACAGTAGACTCCCTATGCATGTTATTGCAGGGCAGTGTTCTACACCTTTATACAGGCTCTCTGCAAACAGGAAATAGCAGTTTTTAATGTGATTCACCACAATTTAATTTGGATCAAATAAAATCGTTTAGGAAAATTGGGTGAAGCGGCTGAATCAAATTTTTCAAAAATTTGCTCATCTCTAGTACAGGTGAGTGCGTTTTTTTTTCACCTACTTCAGGGTAATTAAATAATTAATATTATTATTATTATTATAGTTATTATATTAATTATACACACACAGAACATGTAAACATTTCACCATTACCTTTTTATCTAGTAGCCAGGAGTTTCAAGCTGTTATTCCCAGCATGGCAGTGATTTGCCTAGATAGAAATATATTTTCTTTTCATTAAGGAAGAGTGGCCTTAAACTGAATTTCCAAAATTGCTACTTTTTTCCAAAAACTGCATTAGGGAGCCTTCATACAGAGTTACGCTGCGCTCATTCTGATCGTAAAAAAAACACGTTCACAATGAGCACGTAAAAGTAGCTCCCATTGACTTGAATGGGAGCCGGCATACATGTGCTCCCCATTGAAATCAATGGGAGGCTTTTTTTTCCCTATTGCTTTCAATGTGATACGCGCGTAATACATTTAAAACAATAGGGAAAAAAGCCTCCCATTGATTTCAATGGGGAGCACACGTATGCCGGCTCCCATTCAAGTCAATGAGAGCTGCTTTTTACGTGCTCATTCTGAACGTGTTTTTACGATCAGAATGAGTGCAGCATAACTCCGTGTGAAGGCTCCCTTACAGTGGTTTACAAGTTGTATGTAGTATGTGATTCAGTCACTTTCAGGTCTGTTGAAAACTTTTATTATCACTAAGAATTCACCTAAACCAAGGGATCTAAGAAGCTCAAAGTGTACATTATTCCATCCAATATTGGAAGCGATGTCTACAGCCTATCAGAGCAATTGATTCTCGGGGCCTTTTGTATAGCGAAATATAAATGTAGCATGTTTCATTTTAGATATTCAGATAATCAGCTATCCTGTAGATCAGGATAAGTATTAATGGAGTTTTCCAGGCCTATCAATTGTTGACCTATACTTAGGATACGTTAACCACTAAAGATTGACAGGGGCCCAGATGTTGCTGACCTATCAGATGATCAGCTGTTTGAAGGGAGAACAATTTTTGGAGGACCCCCGTTTCTTCTTCACACTAAAAGTTTGCTATTGCAACTCAGCCACATGCACTTGAGTGGTACTAAGCTAGAAACAATCTATGTGATTAAACATGCTTCACCTGGGATGAAAGGTGGTTCAGGGTCTACCTATTCCTCTGGGCTGGCGACTGACAAGATTATGATGTCTGGATCTCTTTCTGATCATGGACCAGGAAGGACAGTTATTTGTTTCAGATACTGACAATAGTAATATTTATGTGCTGGGATTGTTAGCTGTGGTGGGATGCTATAATGGTACTCCCTCCATAGATAATAGTCCCAACACATAAGTACTGGTATTACTAATGTTGGGAGACTATTACTTGTGTGGGAGGGGATTAGTACCTGTAGAGGAGTGCTATTATGGCAATACGGCTAAATTCAGATAGAGAAAAACGAAGAGGAATTTGAGGCAGATATCCACAACAGATTCATTTTCATTTCCATTGCATAAATGTTCTGTGAGATATATATTATTTTCTGAAAAAATTGCAGGGGTTCCAATACTTAATACCATGCCTGTGCACGTTTGAGGGCTGAGCAACAGCAGACGGGAAATGCAACAGGCAGTTTTCATGCAAAAAGTTGCACAGATAAAAAAGTCTCTCACTAAGGCGCAGAGTGAAGGAAGGTAGAGAGGATAGAAGTAGTATTTGGTGAAGGTTGATTTCACAGTGGCTGTAGTCAACTCCACTAGTCCTCTTATACTCCACAGGACCTGATGCAATGATGAATCTCACTGTTGTCTCACTGGTTATAGGCAACTGCTTCAAAAAGTCTGATTTTAGTATAGGTTCCTATCAGTTGTCCAGCCTGGCCAGAGACTTTTTCTACCCCTCACAGTTTCTGCCAGAGAAACTTGTCCTAAAAAGTGAACAACGCAAAAACATCCTGACTTCAATAGTGAAATGCTGGGCAGGTATGGCTGAACTATTCACGCATGCACTTTCCTTTCCTGAAGACAGTGGGAACTGCTCATTCTCTTCCCCCTCACTGAAATTATCTAAATTGAGAGTCATATCATTTATTTATTCCAACTACATTGGTTGGGTGCACCTAAAGTTGCTGTTAGGGAATTGTCAATTAGGCAAATCCCTAGTACCGGCTCCAGGAACCTGGGAGAGGGAAGGGGAACAACACAGAGAGTGAGTCCTAACGCTAGACCCAGGGAATCAGGAATCTGCCCCATGCTCGACTGGCGAGGCAAGATGTCAATCAAATAACTACTAATGTTAACTCCTTAGTAACCAGAGGACGTAATAAGTACTGGCTGGACTGACACACTGCAATAAATACTGACTGAGCTGTGCTAAAACATCATGATCAGAAGATCACAAATGGACATGCCTACTGTGCCATAGCATGCAGCCGGAGGATTGTGCAAAAGTCTGAGCAGGCAAAGATGTTACAGTGACACTAGGCAAAAATATATCAGACAACAGGAGTGCAGCTATAAGGCATATTTTTGTTGCAGATTTTGCTGTGTTTTTTGAGCCAAAGCTAGGGTGGATTGAGGAGAAGTTAGAAATATATTTATTTCCAGTAGTAAAAAGAGCACGGAACACATGTCAGGTGCTTCAAGGCACTTTGCGGAAGTACATGAAGGTTACACCAATATGATGCGGTTTTGTGGGCTGGAAAAAGTTCACCAACCTGTCAGAGGTGGTAATGTGAAGGATATTTTATTAAAGAGAGAAGCACACTACATACTCAAATTCAATTGTAGGATCCCGACAGGTCTTAACATCAGAACGGATCTTACGTAGATCTATTGAGAATTGAAATGATACATTGAACAAGCTAAAATTCTTTGAATAAGGTTAATCTCTTCTTCTCCCTTATTATTATTGGTTCTTATGAGTCATGTGACTTTAGGATGTTGTGTAGTATATTCACTACATGACGTTTGTAACTCCACCTTATGGGTGTGTCACCTTATTCATTGGCTTGTTTTTGTCACGTGACTTGTTGTTTCCGTGATACAGAGAAGCCGTGCTCTCCTATTTTTGAAAAAGTGGATTATATACATGAAGGAAAGGTATGGCGTTGAAAAGGGAACTTTGGAAGTGGATGTAAATTCTTTGCAGGAACATAACTATCAAAGTGAGTATGATATCTAAGGAATTTATGATGTTAGTTACGAATCTTCACTAACTCTTGTATTAGGGAAGATATATAATGAGAAGTTACAATTAAGGTTTATTGTCTTCTTGTTTATTCACTCACGTACCTGCATGTATAGCTACTCTCATATAAACAAAGAAAGGTCATTTCATCTTTTTAGATAAGATTAGGCATGCGGTACCGGAGCGGTACATGATTTGGAGCTATGTGCAGTTTCTCTATTTCGTATTGTGAAGTATGTCATGGGGGATATTGGGTAATGCGATTTCATGATGTTTAAGTATACCAGGAAAAGTAGAAAAAATATATATAGAGAAGTATGTAAAGAGCAATGGCGATCTATGTATTGGTTTTTGGAAACCCCCGGATGTGACGTTCTAATCAACACAGGTGTGTTAATTACGATTCAAGTGTATATAAGGAAGCAGTTACTAGGTGTTCAATATGCCATGACTAAGGGGTGAGGGCACCTCGAAACGCGTTGGCATTTTTTTATGTATTTTGTTTTGTTTGTTTTTGTTATTTGCACTATGGACATGGATATGGACTTTTAAATCAAAATTAAAGTTAAATTTTAACCGGACCAAAGCATTGCGGACCATTTGCATGTATTATTTCCATTTATTTCCAGAACCTATACTACCCCACCATTGCTTCTTCCAACATCATATTGGAATCATATTCTCCTTTATATAAAGGGATAGTTTTTGACAACTTCTTTCTAATAACAAACAGCCTAGCCCACACACAGGGCAATACCTCACTTCTTGAACCCTGGCTAATCTACTGAGGGCAGGATGGTTTACTGCGGTTTCTTCTCACCAGTCTGGCTCACACTGAGCTTAACCAAGTCCCTTTTGGATTCCAGTCCTCTTGGGATAGACCTCCTGTCTGTCTCTAACTGGTCCATGATCCACCTGCTCCTGCAGGTCACCAGCAGCACTCTCTCTGGAGTTGGGCTCCTTCTAGAATCTACTCTTCTTGGGACAGACCTCCTGTCTGTCTCTAACTGGTCCACAGTGCACCTGCTCCTGCGGGTCACCAGCAGCACTCTCCTGCTGTGTGCACTCCCTCTGGAGTTGGGCTCCTTTCTCTGGTATGGGTGTTGTCAAGGTTCTTTCCAACCCTGTTTTTGGTCGCTCTACAGCGCCCTCTAGGTTCACACCCTCACAGTACATATACAGTACATACTGTATATGGAATATTTAAGATAGAATAAGGAGGAAACCTATCTAGTTTTGTATTTTTCTTGCTTTAAAATTTTCATGTTACGTTACATTTTAAAGTAAAATGCCATACATATATCTTTGCTAACTCTGTCTTAGTATTTCAAGCAGCCCAGAGTCCTTCTTCTTCCTTTTGAAAAATTTCAACAGGAATGCCTTCTGGGCCTTTCTTCTGAGATAAACCATGGTTCCGTTTCCAGGTAGTTAACTTTCTCCCTGATACAGATGTTATAAACAGGCTGTGTGTGTGAAGTGTAGGGGGATATATAAATCTATTATGAATAATACATACCTATAAATAAATATGCACATATCTTTCTATTAATGCTTAGACATAATGTAGTGTTATGTACTGGTTATGTAATGTTATGGTCATTATATTCTTCCAAGTCTTCCTAGTGATTCTTAGCATTTGCAAACAGACACCAGAATTTACAGTCTTGTTGCCATTTGGGACTAGCACCTCTACCCAACCACCTTTCTCCAGCTGCAAAAAACTATTGGCCATGGGCAGGTTGTTAAACAATTGGTTTGTATTGTCCAGAAATAAGTTTATTTTTTATATTAAAATAAAATATAAAAAAACCCTTGTCTTCAAACTTTGCATGTTACATGACTAAACAGAATACACATAAATGTTATCACCATGTCCTAAAACATTTCAAATATTATAATACCTGCATAGCAATATCTGTGCTATATGATTACATGGGGTAATGTAATGGTGGTAAATATTTTGTATGCTGTGGTTGGCACTCTAGCTACCATTTTAATTGCCACCTACACAGGAGTGGCATGCCCTCATCAATTATTCTAGAAGGTGGATGGAGCTGAAGTGATTTAATATCTATCCTCATCCCTGAGAGTAGTTCAGTAAAAGACAAAAAAGGGGGAGAGACACCGAGCGCTCTGAGTGTAGTATTATTGTGTAAACGTTTACAGATTAAAGTAAATGATACCAGTAAACCTCTCACCTGATGAGTGTATATCTTGGTTATCACATTGGAGTGAAAATCCAGGTGGGAGTGGCAGCAGAACCAACACAAACACCGGAAAACCGGAGAAAGAAAGTTGAAATATTAAAGGCAGGGGTCTGCGCTCACTGGTAAATCTTGAATAACAACCGCAAGAATGGATGAAATGGTAAAGAATGGATTTATTGAGAGTAAAAGTGCCTTTTACTCTCAATAAATCCATTCTTTACCATTTCATCCATTCTTGCGGTTGTTATTCAAGATTTACCAGTGAGCGCAGACCCCTGCCTTTAATATTTCAACTGAGAGTAGTTCAGGGATGTTTTGGGATATATTGGGATATTGACATAGTCAGCGTTTTTTTTTTTTTTTTTTATATATATTTATTGCCTTTAGGCCTTGGAGATCTAGTGATACCCTGTTTTTATCTATTATATCTTCTTGGTATTACTTTAGATACACTGCTCAAAAAAAATAAAGGGAACACTCAAATAACACACCCTAGATCTGAATGAATGAATGAATTAATTAATTCATTAAGAATTAATTAATTATTTGTCCCATACAAAGTTGAATGTGATGACAACAAAATCACACAAAAATCATCAATGGAAATCAAATTTATTAACCAATGGAAACCTGAATTTGGAATCCCCCCCCAAATTAAAGTGGAAAAAGGGTGAATTCACACTGAGTAAACGCTAGCTTATTCTGAACGTAAAACACGTTCAGAATAAGCGGCGTCTAAAGCAGCTCCATTCATTTCTATGGGAGCCGGCATACGAGCGCTCCCCATAGAAATGAATGGGCTGCTTCTTTCACTCCGTGCAGTCCCATTGAAGTGAATGGGGAGTGCCGGCGTGTACGCTCCGGCATGAGCACAGCTTGCCGTACACGCCGGCACTCCCCATTCACTTCAATGGGACTGCACGGAGTGAAAGAAGCAGCCCATTCATTTCTATGGGGAGCGCTCGTATGCCGGCTCCCATAGAAATGAATGGAGCTGCTTTAGACGCCGCTTATTCTGAACGTGTTTTACGTTCAGAATAAGCTAGCGTTTACTCAGTGTGAATTCACCCAAACACTACAGGCTAATCCAACTTTGATGTAATGTCCTTACAACATGTCAAAATGAGGCTCAGTAGTGTGTGTGGCCTCCACGTGCCTGTATGACCTCCATACAATGCCTGGGCATGCTACTGATGAGGTTGTGGATGGTCTCCTGAGGGATCTCCTCCAAGACCAGGACTAAAGAATCTGCCAACTCCTGGACAGTCTGTGGTGTAATGTGACACACTGGAGGCTCTACCAGGAGACAGGCCAATACACCAGAAGATATGGAGGTGGCAATAGGATGGCAACAACCCAGCAGCAAGACTGCTACCTCCGCTTTTGTGCAAGGAGGAACAGGAGGAGCACTGCCAGACTCCTGCAAAATGACCTCCAACAGGCCACAAATGTGCATGTGTCTGCACAAATGGTTAGAAACCGACTCCATGAGGATGGTATGAGGGCCCAATGTCCACAGATGGGGGTTGTGCTCACAGCTCAACAACGTGCAAGACGCTTGGCATTTGCCACAGTACACCAGGATTGGCAACTCCGCCACTGGCGCCCTTTGCTCTTCACAGATAAGATAAGATAAGATAATCCTTTAATAGTCCCACCTTGGGGAAATTTCAGCGTGTTACAGCAGCATAGTAATACAGATACAGGATAATACAGAGTAATATGTTACAGACGTAGACACAGATAAGCTGAGAAGATATACTAGGAGTCCATGGCAGCTAAGGAAAAACAGAAGAGAAAGAGGAAGACCTCATGGTCATCCTCATAATCATTAGTTCTCTGTGCGGAGAGCTCTTCGTTTGGTCTGATGTAGATTATACAGCCTGGTCGCGGTTGGAAGGAAGGACCTGCGATAGCGCTCCTTCTCACCCTTGGGGTGAAGCAGACGGTCGCTTACAGTGCTGCCAAGTCCCATCAGGGTCCCATACATGGGGTGGGATTTGTTCTCCCGCATGGAGGTCACCACAGACAGTATCCTTCTGTCACCCACCACCTGTACTGGGTCCAAGGGGCTCCCCAGGACAGAGCTGGCCCTCCTGATCAGCCTGTCAAGTCTATTTCTGTCCCTGGTTGATATACTGCTTCCCCAGCAGGCCACACCGAAAAAGATGGCTGAGGCAACCACAGAGTTGAAGAAGGCCCTAAGAAGTGTCCCCTGGACTCCGAAGGCCCTCAGCCTCCTGAGCAGGTAGAGTCTGCTGTGGCCCTTTCTGTGCAGCGCCTCCAGGTGATCAGCCCAGTCTAGTTTATTATTGAGGAGCACGCCCAGGTACTTATAGGTCCTGACTATCTCAATACATGTTCCTTGGATCTCCACCGGGGTCGGAGCACCTCTCCATTTACTAAAGTCCACCACCATCTCCTTGGTCTTCCCAGCATTAATCCTGAGCTGGTTCTGCTGGCACCATTCAACAAAATCCCGGTTTAAGTCTCTGTATTCCCTATCATCGCCATCAGTGATAAGGCCGACTATAGCAGAGTCATCGGAGTACTTCTGTAAGTAACAGCTGGATGAGTTGTGCCTGAAGTCAGCAGTGTACAGTGTGAAGAGGAATGGGGCAAGAACTGTACCTTGAGGTGCCCCCGTACTACAGATCACAGTGTCAGACACACAGTCCTGGGCTCTCACATACTGAGGGCGGTTTGTCAGGTAGTCTAGGATCCAGTTGGACAGGTGATGGTCCACACCACCAAGGTTCAGCTTCTCCCTCAGTAGCCCTGGCTGAATGGTGTTGAACGCACTGGAGAAATCAAAGAACATTATTCTCACAGTGTTCCCGGGTTTCTCCAGGTGAGAGAGAGCTCTGTGAAGAAGGTGGATGATGGCGTCATCTGCCCCAATGCCTGGCCGGTAGATGAAGGCAGGTTGAGACTGAGCACATGTGACAGACATGACAGAGTCTGGAGTTGTCATGGAGTGCGATCTGCTGCCTTCACGATCCTTCAGCATGACCGGTTTGGCAGTGGGTCAGAAATGGTGTGGGGTGGCATTTCTTTGGAGGGCCGCACAGCCCTCCATGTGCTCACCAGAGGTAGCCTGACTGCCATTAGGTACTGAGATGAGATCCTCAGACTCCTTGTGAGACCATATGCTTGTGCGTTTGGCCCTGGGTTCCTCCTAATGCAGGACAATGCCAGACCTCATGTGGCTGGAGTGTGTCAGCAGTTCCTGCAAGATGAAGGCATTGAAGCTTTGGACTGTCCTGCCCGTTCCCCAGACCTGAATCCGATTGAGCACATCTGGGACATCATGTCTCACTCCATCCACGACTGTTCAGGAGTTGGCAGGTGCTTTAATCCAGGTCTGGGAGGAGATCCCTCAGGAGATCAACTGCCACTACATCAGGAGCATGCCCAGGTATTGTAGGGAGGTCAAACAGGCAAGTGGAGGCCACATACACTACTGAGCCTCATTTTGACATGTTTTAAGCACATTACATCAAAGTTGGATCAGCCTGTAGTGTGTTTTTCCACTTTAATTTTGGGGGGACTCCAAATCCAGGCCTCCATTGGTTAATAAATTTGATTTCCATTGATGATTTTTGTGTGATTTTGTTGTTATCATGTTCAACTTTGTACAGAGCAAAGTATTCAATGAGAATATTTCATCCATTCAGATCTGGGATGTGTTATTTGAATGTTCCCTTTATTTTTTTGAGCAGTGTACATGTTATTATGTTATATGTTTCATTCCCTTATAAAGTGCAGTTAATTTGCAGTAATACTTAGTTCTGTGCTGTGCTTTATTGGGAAAAGACGCTTTCCCGTGTTTATTTTTTTAGACACACATGGCAGTTATATAACAAAAAGCAATGGTTTTGTTGAAAAACTATCCAATTTTGATGACTTGTAATCGCTACAGGCTTGTTATCTAGGAGACAAATTAGTGACTGTGAGCCACTTGAAAAGTCATAAAGAATTGGCTTTTCAATTTAAAAAAAGGCACCAAAGATTATCCCTTTAATGGGAGCAATTGTCAAATCAAAATGTTTGTTTTTTGTTTATTTTATTTATGCCAACACTGTAGTACCATCAGTGTGTTATTATGCAATGTGATGGTGGACCAGGCCACAGGACCACTCTGGCTGAGTGGTGGTGGCTGTGAAAACATCAGTGGCAGACTAACATGGAATGATATCATTGACCAGATCGCAGGTGGCTGAGTGGTGGCAGTGGTGGTAGCTAGCTGTGGCAACATGTGTGGCAGTGTGGCAAAACTTAATTTGATGGATCGTGCCACAGGACATGTCTGGCTGAGTGGTAGAAGTGGTGGTAACAGTTTTGTGGAATAGCAAACAGCATCAACAATACAGTAAATGGAACATGATATAGGGAGATGTGACACCACTATTTTCAGAAATCAGCTATAGGTGTTTAAAAATCCTCACTGATCCATATCTGGTTAATTTTGATAAAAGTCAATTTTTCCATGCTAACAATGGTAACAGAACCTGACCTAGATGTTGGAAGTAGCAGCCGTCCTTGTTGCAATTTTGAACTGTGACTGTTTCTGATCCAGTGGGTTATGAAAGTCATGTATAGTCTTTGTCTACACAGCGTTTCCATAAAGCTGCACTTGTGTGATATGACAAGTTGCGTCACTCACTGCTCTCACTGTTATCTACAGCTCTGTCTCAGGACAATCAGTTCAGAAAATTGCAGTTTGCTGATAAAGTCCTGTCTGTTATCGCTCTGTAAACACACAGATAACACTGAGTCCCTTTTCTGCAAGCATGTGCATATTATCTGATGTGCATTTATATTAGATTTCTAGTAATTATAATAAATATAGAGATACTTCATAGTGTCCTGTTCAGCAAGCTTGGGGGGGGGGGATACAGGAAGTGAGAAGAGGAGACAGCAGGCAAAGCTGCTAAAACAGGGAGATGGGAAAACCCCCTTCAATAACTGAGGCAGAATCATTGTTTTACTTTCAGAACAGCAGTTACTATGTATTTAATGAAAAAATTTAAACTATTGCCCAAAAAAAAGCCCTTGACAAAGCACTTTTCACTAACAGGATAGTTTTGTCACTAAAAAGTATGTTTAACTCTTTCAGGATCAAGTGTCAATGATGCCCCAATGCTCAGGCCAAATTTAGCGCTTTTGCATGCCATGCTTTACACAGCAATATCTTTTTTATAGGCTTTGCATATCTCAACTATTTTTACCATGTGCGTTTCAGGACACATAAAGTTTGAAATAAGCCTTACTTGTTAAATACATTGAATACTTTTTTTTCGCTAGAAATAGAATAATGTTATAAAATGTGAAAAAAAAATAAAATGTGCTTCTTTTACCTAAAAAAAAAAGAAGATATTATATAGGATAAGCAATTGCACATTAAAATTAGATTGTCCAGTCTTTCTGATTACAGGGGCTACACATTTATATAGTTCTCAACAAAACCTTAGGTTTTATATTCAGCATGGCTTATTTTCTGGACCCCTTGTCCATGTGTAAATTAACCAGTGTTTTAGTGCATTAGAGGGTTGTAAACTACTTCTATTATTTCTAGCTAGGCTCCCTGCTGAGAGAGAGAGGGCAGACCTCTGGGAAGGAGGTGAAGGGAGAGACTTGCAGGGGAGCAAAATGTCAATGAAAAGCCTGTTCCACTTCACTGTGGGAAGAATATGCGAATCTGTCTCCCAAGATGTAAACAGGGAGACAGTGCCTCTGTTTGCTGCCCTCTATAGCAAGCAACCCTGAACAACATGCCCGACTTCCCAGAAGCCTTTGCTGCATGATGCGAGGTTATAACCAAAATCAGTTTCTCAGCTGCGGAGGGCACCGTTTTTTTTTTATCGAAGGTCTCCATCTGTGCCAATCAAAAACACCAAGTGCACGAAAAAAGCGTGGGTGCCACACTAAAAAAAACGTGCCCAGGATGCTTGCCAATAAAAGCACCCTTTCCCTAAAGGGAAGGGAGGTTCCTGACTAACTTTTCCCCACAAGGACCAAAAGGTGACCGAGTGGGGTCGAGTACCAATGGACCAACTGCCGAAGCAGGAGGTCCCCAACGTCCGTTTTCCCCTTGGGCTGCCACCACCGAGGGTACTCAGGACTACCAGTCGTCTAGTTTCTCTCCGGGCTGCCACCACCAGAGATACTCCTTGACTCAGGCAAGAGGTCTGCGTCTGCCCCGGTTCCCCAGGACAGGTCGACTGACAGAGGAGAGAGAGCTTCCTTTATCACTGTGTAACTCCAGGACAATAACCTCAGCATGGAGATGCCGCCCTTATCACTCCTACAGGAGCAGTTATAAATCACAGATTGGCCGTTAATTAACCTGACTGCAGCGCAGGGTATCAGATAGAGTGATGTAAATAGCCAGATTAGTGATGTCCAGGGGTTAAAGACTGTATACACATGAAACTTCTCTAGTGAACAATAGACCTATAGTATTAGGTTATTGACAATGAAAGACTTAACTGTTCTGTCTATATGTCTGTTATTCTGCATTGGAGCAGGAATGTAGCAGTCTCAAGCTCAATAGATAAGAGCAGCTATGACCTTACTCTTATCTATTGATTTCTATCATTTATAATCTGCCTATATAACTGCTTGAATTATTATTGTTTTTCAGACAAGTGCTCTGTATGATGCAGTGAGATATAATATAGAGCTATACTATCTCCACCATTACATTACTGTCTGCAGCTAGCTTCTGGTGATGTCTGGAGTATTTTACATACTATATATGCCATAAATACTGTAAGATGTCCACTCACCACTGTCTATTGGCTGAGAGACTGCCTATTGATTCACACATGTGGTGGCGGCCATTTTAGGAAGTCTGAGACAAATCGCCATTTGTTTATTGTAGTTAATAACCAAACAATTTGAAATATTCAGGTCGATATACTGTACATACCTCCCAACTTTTGAAGAACTGAAAGAGGGACAAAATGTGCGGCACGCGTAGCGCGCTGCAGCAAATTTAGCCCCACCCACTTTTGTGTTGACTCCGCCCACTCGTTAATATTTCATGTGCCCGCACACAGTATAATCCTCCTACAGTCACCCGTAAATTATATGTCCCCCCTCTATCTCTCCCCCAGTTTCATATACACCCTTCATCTGCCTCCAGTTTCATGTCCCCCTTCCATCTCTGCCCCCAGATTCATGTCCCTCCATCTCTGCCCCCAGATTCATGTCTCCACATCTCTGCCCCCAGATTCATGTCCTCTCCATCTTTGCCCCCAGATTCATGTCCCCACATCTCTGCCCCCAGTGTCATGCCGTCCTCTCCATCTCTGCCCCCAGTGTCATGCCGTCCCCTCCTTCATCTGCCCCCAGTGTCATGCCGTCCTCTCCATCTCTGCCCCCAGTGTCATGCCGTCCTCTCCATCTCTGCCCCCAGTGTCATGCCGTCCTCTCCATCTCTGCCCCCAGTGTCATGCCGTCCTCTCCTTCATCTGCCCCCAGATTCACGTTCCACCTCCACATTAAACTTACCTTCTCCTCCGCTCCCTCGCCGCTCTCTGCGCGCCTCTCTCGCTGACACATGCGGCTGAAGGAAGGAGCTGGCACAGGTCAGCTCCTCGCTTCTCCGCTGCGTGTCTCTCTCGCTGACACATATGTGGCTGAAGCGAGGAGCTGACCTGTGTCAGCTCCTCGCTTCGCCGCTGCCGCCGGCTACTGGCTTGTAGACGCGATGTGTCACATGTGTCACATCGTGTCTACAAGCCAGGAGCCGGCGGCAGTGGCGAAGCGAGAAGCTGACACAGGTCAGCTCCTCGCTTCAGCCGCATATGTGTCAGCGAGAGAGACACGCAGCGGCGAAGCGAGGAGCTGACCTGTGTCAGCTCCTTGCTTCAGCCGCATATGTGTTCAACTCAGATCTGCGCCCTCTGGACGCAGATCTGAGTTGAAATCGGGACATACCTCCCTCCAACCGGGACCGCGGGACATGTCACCCAAATCGTGAATGTCCCGCGGAGATCGGGACGGTTGGGAGGTATGGATATATGTTTGGGACAAAGTGGTTTGCCCATTTCTAATTATTACCAATTGGTTGTTATCTGTAACAGTAATTCCAGACTACCAGAGACAGACAGCCCCACATCAGGGGAAGCCCTACAAACTCAAAAGGAACATCCTCTTCTGATGAAAAACCTCCCTGTTACGCAGTGAAGACCCATAACCACAACAAAGATGTCCAGCTGTAACTAAAGAGACTGACTCTATAAATTTGAAGAACTATCTGCCACTGTATCTGCTGCTTCATTATTTACAGCATCAAGGGCCTCCCCAGTTCACTATAGATTAAAGCCTAGCCTAACTTAAATTAGGCCCTGCTCTATCATGACCACATTAAGCAGCAATTTCACACAGGTATAATGCGCAGAGTGATTGTGCAGTACAGATAATGTATAGGGATGTCACAGCACAGATAATGTATAGTGATGTCACAGCACAGATAATGCATAGTTATGTCACAGTACAGATAATGTATAGTGATGTCACAGCACAGATGATGTATAGTGATGTCACAGTACAGATAATGTATAGTGATGTCACAGTACAGATAGTGTATAGTGATGTCACAGTACAGATAATGTATAGTGATGTCACAGTACAGATGATGTATAGTGATATCACAGTACAGATAATGCATAGTGATGTCACAGTACAGATGATGTATAGTGATGTCACAGTACAGATAGTGTATAGTGATCTCATAGTACAGATAATGTATAGTGATGTCACAGTACAGATGATGTATAGTGATGTCACAGTACAGATAATGTATAGTGATGTCACAGTACAGATAATGTATAGTGATGTCACAGTATAGATAATGTATAGTGATGTCACAGTACAGATAGTGTATAGTGATGTCACAGTACAGATAATGTATAGTGATGTCACAGTACAGATGATGTATAGTGATGTCACAGTACAGATGATGTATAGTGATGTCACAGTACAGATAGTGTATAGTGATGTCACAGTACAGATAATGTATAGTGATGTCACAGTACAGATGATGTATAGTGATGTCACAGCACAGATGATGTATAGTGATGTCACAGCACAGATGATGTATAGTGATGTCACAGCACAGATAATGTATAGTGATGTCACAGTACAGTTAATGTATAGTGATGTCACAGTACAGATAATGTATAGTGATGTCACAGTACAGATAATGTATAGTGATGTCACAGTACAGATAATGTATAGTGATGTCACAGTACAGATAATGTATAGTGATGTCACAGTACAGATAATGTATAGTGATGTCACAGTACAGATAATGTATAGTGATGTTACAGCACAGATGATGTATAGTGATGTTACAGCACAGATAATGTATAGTGATGTCACAGTACAGATAATGTATAGTGATGTCACAGCACAGATGATGTATAGTGATGTCACAGCACAGATGATGTATAGTGATGTCACAGTACAGATAATGTATAGTGATGTCACAGTACAGATAATGTATAGTGATGTCACAGCACAGATAATGTATAGTGATGTCACTGTACAGATAATGTATAGTGATGTCACAGAACAGATGATGTATAGTGATGTCACAGTACAGATGATGTATAGTGATGTCACAGTACAGATAATGTATAGTGATGTCACAGTACAGATAATGTATAGTGATGTCACAGCACAGATAATGCATAGTGGTGTCACAGTACAGATAATGTATAGTGATGTCACAGTACAGATGATGTATAGTGATGTCACAGCACAGATAATGTATAGTGATGTCACAGTACAGATAATGTATAGCGATGTCACAGTACAGATGATGTATAGTGATGTCACAGTACAGATGATGTATAGTGATGTCACAGTACAGATAATGTATAGTGATGTCACAGTACAGATGATGTATAGTGATGTCACAGTACAGATAATGTATAGTGATGTCACAGTACAGATGATGTATAGTGATGTCACAGCACAGATAATGTATAGTGATGTCACTGTACAGATAATGTATAGTGATGTCACAGAACAGATGATGTATAGTGATGTCACAGTACAGATAATGTATAGTGATGTCACAGCACAGATAATGCATAGTGGTGTCACAGTACAGATAATGTATAGTGATGTCACAGTACAGATGATGTATAGTGATGTCACAGCACAGATAATGTATAACGATGTCACAGTACAGATGATGTATAGTGACGTCACAGTACAGATGATGTATAGTGATGTCACAGTCAGGGGTGAGCCTGCTCCTTTCGCCGCCCGAGGCTAACTGCAGAAAGCCGCCCCCCCCCCCCTGCCGGAGGAGGGGGCGGATCGGGGGTGTGACCGGCGGATCGGGGGCGTGGCCGGGTGGATCGGGGTGTGGCCGAGTGATGGGGGCAGGGCTTAGCCCCGTTCGCCGGCAGAGAGTAGGCCCGGAGACTGCCTGCTGTCTGCCTGAGCATGAGGGGAGGCTGCTGGAGCAGCGCTGCTCCAGTGGCCTCCCCAAACCACCGCTTGGTGATAAGCCAGTCCAGGACATCTTGTCCTGGACTGGCTTAGGTTAGCAAAAATGCCGCCCTCCCTGAGGCCCTGGCATAGTGCCGCCTGAAGTGCTCGCTTCAGGTCGCCTCATGGGAGGTGCGGCACTGGTCACAGTACAGATAATGTATAGTGATCTCATAGTACAGATAATGTATAGTGATGTCACAGCACAGATGATGTATAGTGATGTCACAGCACAGATGATGTATAGTGATGTCACAGTACAGATGATGTATAGTGATGTCACAGTACAGATAATGTATAGTGATGTCACAGTACAGATAATGCATAGTGATGTCACAGCACAGATAATGTATAGTGATGTCACAGTACAGATAATGTATAGTGATGTCACAGTACAGATGATGTATAGTGATGTCACAGCACAGATAATGTATAGTGATGTCACTGTACAGATAATGTATAGTGATGTCACAGAACAGATGATGTATAGTGATGTCACAGTACAGATGATGTATAGTGATGTCACAGTACAGATAATGTATAGTGATGTCACAGTACAGATAATGTATAGTGATGTCACAGCACAGATAATGCATAGTGGTGTCACAGTACAGATAATGTATAGTGATGTCACAGTACAGATGATGTATAGTGATGTCACAGCACAGATAATGTATAGTGATGTCACAGTACAGATAATGTATAGCGATGTCACAGTACAGATGATGTATAGTGATGTCACAGTACAGATGATGTATAGTGATGTCACAGTACAGATAATGTATAGTGATGTCACAGTACAGATGATGTATAGTGATGTCACAGTACAGATAATGTATAGTGATGTCACAGTACAGATGATGTATAGTGATGTCACAGCACAGATAATGTATAGTGATGTCACTGTACAGATAATGTATAGTGATGTCACAGAACAGATGATGTATAGTGATGTCACAGTACAGATAATGTATAGTGATGTCACAGTACAGATAATGTATAGTGATGTCACAGCACAGATAATGCATAGTGGTGTCACAGTACAGATAATGTATAGTGATGTCACAGTACAGATGATGTATAGTGATGTCACAGCACAGATAATGTATAGTGATGTCACAGTACAGATAATGTATAGCGATGTCACAGTACAGATGATGTATAGTGACGTCACAGTACAGATGATGTATAGTGATGTCACAGTCAGGGTGAGCCTGCTCCTTTCGCCGCCCGAGGCTAACTGCAGAAAGCCGGGTGGATCGGGGTGTGGCCGAGTGAAGGGGGCAGGGCTTAGCCCCGTTCGCCAGCAGAGAGTAGGCCCGGAGACTGCCTGCGCTCTGCCTGAGCGTGAGGGGAGGCTGCTGGAGCAGTGCTGCTCCAGTGGCCTCCCCAAACCACCGCTCGGTGATAAGCCAGTCCAGGACAGCCTATCCTGGACTGGCTTAGGTTAGCAAAAATGCCGCCCTCCCTGAGGCCCTGGCATAGTGCTGCCTGAAGTGCTCGCTTCAGGTCGCCTCATGGGAGGTGCGGCACTGGTCACAGTACAGATAATGTATAGTGATCTCATAGTACAGATAATGTATAGTGATGTCACAGTACAGATAATGTATAGTGATCTCATAGTACAGATAATGTATAGTGATGTCACAGTACAGATGATGTATAGTGATGTCACAGTACAGATAATGTATAGTGATGTCACAGTACAGATAATGTATAGTGATGTCACAGTACAGATGATGTATAGTGATGTCACAGTACAGATAATGTATAGTGATGTCACAGCACAGATGATGTATAGTGATGTCACAGTACAGATAATGTATAGTGATTAGAGATGAGCGAACAGTAAAATGTTCGATGTTCATTATATATTCGACTATTCGAACGAATATCGAACCCCATTATAGTCTATGCGAGAAAATGCTTCGTTTCAGGGGATCCCACCAGGAGGGTCCCACCAGGAGGGTCGACTCAGGAGGGTCACCAAGTCCACTTTGACACCTCAGCAAATGATGCCAACACCTCTAAAATTCAACTGGGACAGCAGGGGAAGCATGTCTGGGGGCATCTAACACACCAAAGTCCCTCTATTACCCCACTATCACAGCCTAACAACTACACACTTTCCACTTTCAAAAAAAACTCTATCAAAGTGGGAAAATACCTGGAAACCTTCTTTACTCCCCAAATGGATGGACACAAACCCAAATTTAAGCTAAAAAAAAACATTAACAAGCACCCCTTTAAATCACGTTGCCCATGACAAGTTGACAACCACAGATGGAATAGACAATGGGAAATTCAAAAGCCCTCACCCTTAACTGTCATTTTGAGTGTGTGTGTGTGTGTGTGTGTGTGTGTGTGTGTGTGTGTGATGTGGTAAGACCTTCCAAAATTTGCTTTTCTAGCCCTTAACGTGAGCCCTTCCAAATGAAGTTACAGGCCCTTAAGCTGAGCTACCAGCAGAGATTGAGGCCCTTTAGGTGACTTCAGCCTTTTACCTGCAGAGTTTTAGGCCATTTAACTTAGTTCAGCCTTGCACCAGCAGAGATTTGTTGGTTCTTTGGGTGAGTTGAGCCTTTAAACAGCAGAGATTTAGTTTTTGGCCCTTGGCATGAGTAGAGCCTTTAAAATACAGTGGTTTTGGCCCTAGGAGTGAGTAGAGCCTTTAAAAAGCAGTGTTTTTGGCCCTTGGAGTAAGTACAGCCTTGCAGCAGCAGTGTTTTATGCCCTTTTGGTGACTAGAGCCATGCAGCAGCAGTGTTTTATTTTTTGGCCCTTGGGGTGACTAGAGCCATGCAGCAACAATGTTTTATTTTTTTTGGCCCTTGGGGTGACTAGACCCATGCAGCAACAGTGTTTCATTTTTTGGCCCTTGGGGTGACCCCTAAAAAATTAGATTTCAGGCCCTTGGGGTGAGCCCTAAAACATTAATTTTCAGGCCCTTGGGGTGAGTCCTAAAACATTGATTTTCAGGCCCTTGGGGTGAGCCCTAAAAAATTAGAGTTCAACCCCTTGGGGGTGAGCCCTAAAAAGTTATTTTGCAGGCCCTTGGGCTGCAGCCCTAAAAAATTGAGTTGCAACCCCCTGGGGGGGTGGGGGAGATAATGGAAATATTTTTTTTCACATTCAGAAGTAGGAGGAAGAGTAAATTGGGTGCTGGCAGCTTCTCTCCAGTACCTGGACTATGGAGTTGATACCCAGCTGGTTATCCACGTCCTCACCCATGTCCCCTGCTGCTGCTGGCAGCCCCTCTACAGTACCTGGACTGTGGACTGGATATCCAGCTGGGTATGCACGTCCACGTCCTTGCGCTCGTCCCCTGCTGCTACGCTGCATGATGTATTTCCTGACGAACCAAAGCTATGAAAGCACTTTATCGCCCTCAGAACAAGCTCTCCCTATCACTCCAAAACTGAAATGACATGAATATGGCGGCGGCCGTTCTTATGAATGGGAGGTCACATGTTTTCGGCAGCCAATGGGTTTTTTCAATTTTTTTCAATGCCTACGTTGTCGTAGTTCCTGTCCCACCTCCCCTGCACAGTTATTGGTGCTAAAAAAGTGCCAGGAAAGGTGGGAGGGGATACAAATTTTGGCCATTTCCCGAATGGCCTGATATTCGATCGAATACCTATTCGACAGAACGGCGTTCGCTCATCTCTAATAGTGATGTCACAGTGCAGGAATAATGCTGATATATCATAATAACACATGAGTAATGCACACACAACAAGATCACTGTGTTCTCTGTGACATCACAGTATATGAAGAAAGTAATTATAATTTTGAAATGTATGAAGTATTATAATTATTAAAATTATGATGTCCCATGCAGGAATTATGATGTCATGTATATTAAAGTAATGGAGTCTCATTTACTTTCCTCATCCTCTTCCATCATCCATAGTTATCATTGACTGCATTATATCGTGACTACAAAAGGAGGCCCTTACTGGATGGGGCCATTAGAGATACAGTATACTGTGTATGTGGCCATTAAAGGGGGAAATGACTGTGTGGGGGCCAATGAAGGGGGCAACATACTGTATGAGTTGTCAGTAAGGGGGGCATTATACTGTGTTCAGGGCCAGGAAAGGTGTGTAATGCCATGTGGGGACCAGTAAAGGGGGATTTACTCTGTATGGAGGCTAGGAAAGCTGGCTTTATACCATGTAGCTGCTAGGAAAGGGTATTTTATACCATGTGGGGACCAAGAAACGGGGAAGTATACCATGCTGGCACTAGAAAAGGGGGCTTTTTACCATGTGGGGACCATGAAAGGGGTGTTATACAATGTGGAGACCAAGAAAGGGTGCATTATAACTTGTGGGGCCAGGAAAAGGTGCATTTACTGTGTGAAGGCTAGTAAAGGGGGCTTTATACTGTGTAGGAGCCAGCAGTGAAGCTTTGCTTTGACTTTCCACAGTAGGGAGGTGAAGAGCTGGAAAATGAAAAGGAATCTGAGGCAGAAGCTCCATCAATTCCTCTTCATTTTCTGCCATATGAACAGGCTCTCACTCCTCCTTGACCCTCCCTGAGTACTACAACACTTAGCAGCCCTAGATCCTCAGGACGTGCTGAGAGTTGTAGTTTAATTCTTGCCATTCACTGTATCATTATGCTCCAGGGATAGTGCCTTCTCTAATGGGTGAGACAACACTCTCACCCATTTAACTCTTTGGATGTCACAGTCAATACAGACTATGACACCTCTGAGTAATATAAACAATATAAGGTCGCCGGGTTCACACGGAGTATTTTGGCTTGTGATTTGGTACATAGATGTCGCGTGATCTTTTGCGGGCCGTATACGCTCCCATTGTTTTCAATGGGAGCCGTTACCGTATACGCGGCGCTATTTTGTGGCCGCCGCAAATTAACGGCCGCATACATACCAAATCATGAGCCAAAATACTCCACGTGAACCCGGCCTAAGGGCTGATTTATGAAGAACAATGTTCAAACCTGCCTGAGTTTGCACTTAATTTATAATGAAGTACACACCTCATCATAAATTAGCACATCCTCCAGGGTTCATGCGACTAAATAGAACTCCACACCCGCTGCTTGCTGGCATAGAATACTGATGTAATACTGGCGGTAGCAGTAGGATGAGCCCCAGAATCAATTCCATCGGTGGCCTCCTGACATCCCAGTGTTGGGCTGGGACATTGTATTGTGTATGGGTATAAGTGGGCATATTACTGTTTCGGGACTACATCGGGGTATTATACTATGCATGGATATACCAAAGGGGGCACTATACTATGTGAATGGAAGTATACTGTGTAGATGCCACTGAAAGGGCATTATATTATGTAGGTGGGGCCCTGAGGAGGAATTATGCAGTGTGAGGACACTAAGAAGAGCATTATAAAGGGGGGGGGGGGGGCATTCTCAAGCAGCAGAATGATCACAAAGTATATGTATAAATAGTGCAAGACGCCTAGGATGTCTAATTACAGATTTAAAAAAAATAAAATAAAAATTTAAATAACATTTAAATTCAAGTCTCTTGCAGATTTTCTTCAATTCCTCCCTAATCTAATTTTTTTCCCCAGCTTTCCAGTAGTACATCATGTGAAATATAAAATGGTACCATTACAAAGCTCAATTAAAACTCATGTGAAAAAATAAAAATCAAAAAATTTGTGAAGAGTTAAACAATAAATTAAGTGTATATATTGTAAATAGTATCCATCTATATCACATAGCAATAACAGCATATATTAAATTCATGTGTCGCAATAATAAAATACCAAAATTCAAACATGTGAAACAATGTGCTTTAACATGTTAGGAAGCCTGTTCATATATTAGCCATTTCGGGACTGGCAATTTTCCCAGGTTCAGGACCAGACACATTTTCTTCTTTTTCATACATGCCGTTTTCAGAACTATAACAGTTTTTTTTTTCCTTTTGGATTATTCAAGTAGTTTTTGTGTCTTTTTGCAGTGATCAATAGGGCCCTATTTGTATGTTGTTTTTATTTTTCTTTATTTAATTTCCAAGAAAATGCAAACATTTATAATTTTTTTAATAGCACAGAGTTCTACAAAAAAAAATAAATTAAATAGTGTTCTCTCTGTGTTATGGTAATTTTTATGTAGGAGAAAATTATTATTGTGTGGGGTGGGGCAAGTGGGACAAAAACTATTGATTACTCTCTGTAGAGCAGGGGTCCTCAAACTGCGGCCCAAGGGCCACATGCGGCCCACCAAGCACTTCTGTCTGGCCCAGCCGACAACGCTGGCAGGCGTGCATTTATAATGAAGCTCCTGGGGAGTTCGGGCCAGGCCATGGAGCGCACTTCACTTTACCTATTGGAGGGCACCGCTCCTGATGTCTGTGCGTTTGCTCTGCCTCCGGCCCCCTATTTAAAAAGTTTGAGGACCCCTGCTGTAGAGTATATGTGTATATATCCACATTGACCTCGCAATCTAAGGAATCTGTATATCTCTCTTATTTGCATAATAGAGAGATTATATTAGTGCAGCAGTCAGAGGAATAGGGATCCCTGCAGCCACGACACTATAGGACAAGTGATTATTATAATCGCCATTATTGTTAACCATCTTTTGTTACCAGACTTGGGTGTTCTTTATATTATTCTCTTTCCTTCCCTATTTTTTCTGTTACTTTTGTCCTTGATCATTAGTTAAAAAAATACAGTAAGTGTCTCCAGTACAGATGGACAAACCTTGTACTGACATTACATGTCGGAGAACTATATCATGCCATCATGATTTGTTACCAGACATGTGTAGTTAATGTCCAGGGGATGCAACATGCTAAAATACAGAGTCAAAGGCCTGAATCCAAATACTCATTGCTCATAAAGGAGAAGAACATATTGAATATATATTTGTGCCAACCAACAGCATATACCGTGAATAGAAAAAAAAAATAATAGACAAGTGTATAACCTGAAGTCCAGATCATGGAGATCAATATTAAGAAAAGGGTCTACAGCGTTTGATAGTGAATGATGTAGATCCAACTTAGTAGAGTCATAGTAGAGACAGGACCCCACATCTCAAAAGGGATTCTATGAGCATAGAGGAAGCCATGGGTAAGTATTCGGAATCTAGAGCTGATATACAGGTCTATGCATATACAACTCTCTCAGGTTTTGAAGCTCTTGACATAATAAGCTAATATCTACCCATATGTCATCAATTTAAGTGGTCAAGGTCAGGAGGACCAGGTGAGAAGGATAGTCAATAAAAGCTGATGGGACACTTCCTTGTGAGTTGGCTTAGCAGTATCCATTGACTCAGCAGGGCCAGAAGAGCAGTCTTTAGCTGGATATGTGTCATGAGCTGCCAGTGCCAACTTGAGAGGACTCACATCCATAATCTTTTTGTTTTTCTCTCTGCCATAGTGGCTTTGTTCAATCTCATCTGGGGGGTTCTGCCTAGCTTTCCAAGTTATGATGTGTGTACTAGTCTGCTGGATGAATTAATCAAGACACCAGCCCAGAGCTAGTATAGTATCTGTCCCCCTATATTTTTTCAAAAGTCTGGTATCAAATAGGTTTTTATTATTATCATTATTATTACAATAATAATAATAATAAATAATAATAATAATAATAATAATAATAATAATAATAAATTATTATTATTATTATCTATGTTTACAGCACCATTAATTCCATGGTGCTGTACAACGGGAGTTTGCATGCAATATACAAAATACAAATAAGTACAATTCTAAGAGTGACCAAATGGGACAGTGGAATAGAGGGCCCTGCCCACAAGGGCTTGCTATCTGTAAGGGGCTTATGGAATAACTGTGTCATTTCTCTGATCTTCTGCTGCCATCTACTGCTGAAAGACTAAATTGCAGGGCAAATCTATTCACAAAAGAACCCCCCCCTACAGCTCAGAGAAAGATGGTATGTTCCAGAGAGGAAAAGCGTGTGCATACAGGAAGCTGCAGGCAGAAGGGGGACACATGTCATGCTAGGAGGACCTGCTGCAGGCTGCTTTGCCCATTAAGGACTTTCCTTTGCTGAACAAGGACCCTGAGAGACTTCACTATTCCTGCCTTGTGTCAGCTTGTAAACAGAGGTATGTTGGAGTGTGAGTAGAGTGAGGGGCCATACAGCTCGGTCAAGCATTAAAGCAGCTTTGTGTGCTGGAAGACAAAGCAGGCCCTGCCTGCAAGATAAAGCAGGTCCCTGCCTGGAAGATTAATAAGGTGCACCTTGTTACTGACTTACTTTAAGAGAGGCCTCTCCTAGCCAATGTATACAGGTTCTAACTAAAGACACTAGAGGGGTAACTACCACTATTTGTTGTGCGCACTGTCATATTGAAGTTATATGTTTTGCTTAGCTACTGTATACTTATTTCTTACCTTCTCTCCCGTTCCCATTCCCTTCCCCTCCTTTCTTTATTAAACTGTTATATATTGTTATTCCGTGGCTCTGTGCAGTTACTGCGTATATCATCACCTGCTCCCCATTACATTTCTGGCGTAGTCGGCAGGATACGCAGTCTGTATTGAGGCATGGAAGGACAGGGGAATGCTGTAGATGGGAATGCACTAGTGCAACCAGAAGGGGATGCACCAAGGCAACCAGATGGGGGAATACCAGTGAGACCTTTATCCCTGGGTGCAATGTTGACCCATATACCAAAATTTAAAGGAGATAATATACCGCTGCATGACTGGGCACAGCGTATGAAAGGCATGTTAAGGGTGGCAGGAGTAACTACAGAAAATCAAGGTGAAATATTGCTGATGGCCCTAGAGGGGCATGCTCAAGATACTGTATTGCTGCGTCCTGAGAGTGAAAGGAGGACACTGGAGCAGGTGGTGAAGATTCTTGAGAGAGTGTATGGTGGGAGACCTGAAACAGGTGATTTGCAGGCACAATTGTTTCATAGATTACAATGTGAGGAGGAAGGGTTGCCACAGTATGCCAATGCACTTCGGAGAATTATGAGGCGAATTCTTGCCGCAGAGCCAGAGCTAGCACAAACTCCCGGATATGCCGATCGCACCCTGCGAGATCAATTTCTTAGAGGACTATACAATCCACTGATTAAAAGTGCCCTCCGGGAACGAATCAGAGTAGAGAAAAACTGACTTTCCAAGAGATATTAGAAGAGGCAGTCTCACGCACGCAGGCTGAAGACCATGACCCACCAAATAGATGGAGTGAGGTCTGGACGCATAGGGTAGTCCCGAGTGAGGGGCCCAGAGAGCCAAGTCGGCTGGAAAAACAAGTAGATCTTCTGCAAGAGACTGTATTAGCCCTTCAAGAGCAGCTGAAGCTTATTCAATTACAAGCCAGAACGCCAATGACTGAAGTGGTAGCAACAAGACCAGCGGCCGCGCAGCCAAACACTCGCATAGCATCAGAGCAAGAAAAGAGAGACCGGTTTGATCAAAGGCGACAGAGACCCGCTAGAGAATATCAGTGTTGGGACTGTAGAAGGTGGGGCCACATGGCAAGTCGCTGCCCTGAGAAGAGGGGACCCCAGGGGACTCCGACGTTAAACTAGAACCTCCCTCCATAGTTGGGCGTATGGCGGGAGGACAAACGGACAGTATGGGAGATAAATGCCCTGAAGATATAGTTGCAAACACTCCAACGATTACGGCTGAATTTGAAGGGAAGAAAGTGAGATGCCTGCTAGATACGGGGTCTCAGGTGACCATGATGCCAGAACAATTCTTCTATCAACACTTTGGACGGACCATGTCCATTGACAAGAGAGCCCATATCAAGCTGATGGCCGCTAACAATCTACCTATTCCAGTAGTGGGAGTCGTGTGGATGGCGGTGCGTGCTTGTGGCCAAGACTTAGGCCAGAAGGGGATTATATTAACGGAAGGACAGTACAACAGGGTGGTGCCAGCCATCATGGGCATGAATATTTTGAAGGAGCTGGATCAACTGCTTTTCAACAAAGAAGGACCTGATTACTGGAAGCAGACCGCTAATGACAGACCCACGCAGAAAGTTTTCCAGCACCTTATCCGCACCAGCGGTTTGAGGAGGAATGGCGGGAATCGATATCCAGTAGGAAAGATCCGCGTACCAAGGCGGACCAAGATAACTTTACCACCAAATCGAGAGACTGTCCTCACGTTACCTGTTGGGGCACACCGGAAGCTAGATGGTATAGAAGTTTTGGTGGAGCCCATATTCCTCGAAGAGGATAGAGTTGATCCATTGGTGGCAAGAACTTTAGCCACGGTGAGAGATGGAAGAGTCCCTTTGCGGTGTGTGAATACAAGTGATCAAGCCCTCACGCTCACACCGGGTGTCGTCTTGGGACATGTTTATTTGGCGCCTGAAGAAGTAGCAAGTACTGAGACAATTGAGCTGAAGCCAATAGAGGGAGAAGTCTGGGCCTTGTCCGTATCCTTTGAAGAAAGAGAGGATCCCACTGAACAGTGGAACAGCCGCATTATCCTAGGACAGATGGGAGCAGACCTCACACCCTTTACTCCTGTAGAGGCCAAAACTATAGAAAATTTTATCTGGGAAAATCAGGCCACGTTCTCTCGACACGAGGAGGACTTCGGTTGTACCGACAAAATTCAACATGAGATACCCACTGGGGAGGCTTCCCCCAGCAGAGAGAGATATCGACAGATACCCCCAAAGTACTATCAAGAAGTAAAGGAATTGCTTGCGCAGATGCTGAAGAGTGGGGTGATACGAGAAAGTCAAAGCCCTTGGGCTGCCCCGATTGTGCTGGTTAAGAAAAAGGATGGGTCCACTCGGTTTTGTGTTGATTACCGCAAACTGAACAGTTGTACAATCCGAGATTCTTACCCGCTGCCCCGTATAGAGGAGTCATTGACCGCCTTGGGAAAAGCCCGTTACTTCTCCTCTCTGGACTTGGCCAGTGGGTATTGGCAGGTCCCTGTGGCAGAGAAAGACAAAGCCAAGACTGCATTCATTGTGCCCATGGGGCTCTTTGAATTCAACCGAATGCCGTTTGGACTGAGAAATGCCCCGGGAACCTTTCAGCGCCTTATGGAAAGCTGTCTAGGAGACATGAACTTTGAAGCTACCCTGATATACCTGGATGATATCGTGGTATATTCTGCAAGCTTTACACAACATCTAGACCAGTTAGGCCAAGTGTTCCGACGCCTGCGGGGACATGGGCTTAAACTCAAGCCTAAGAAGTGTTGAATCTTTCAGAGAGAAATCGAATATCTGGGGCACAAAGTGTCCGAAGCTGGAATACAACCTTCAGATGACAAAGTGAGAGCAGTGCAACAGTGGCCCACACCGACCACATTGAGGGAAGTTCGTGCATTCCTTGGGCTAGCGGGTCATTACCGCCGCTTTATCAAGCACTTTGCGAAGTTGGCAGAACCCTTGCACGAATTACTCAGAGGGACTGCGAGAGGGCCGAAAACACAAAGGATCAACTGGGGACCTCGACAAGCGGAAGCTATGGACAAAATAAAAGAAGCCTTGACCAGCGCCCCTATCCTCGCATATGCAGACTACAATCTTCCCTTCCGGTTATATACCGACGCAAGCCTTTACGGACTAGGCGCAGTACTGTCACAAGTACAAGAGGGCGTTGAACGTGTAATTGCTTACGGCAGCCGTACGTTACGAGAAACAGAACGTAATCCTGTGAATTACAGCTCTTTTCGCTTGGAACTGCTGGCGTTAGTGTGGGCAATCACTGAAAGGTTTGCCGAGTACCTCGCTGGAGCCGGGATTGAAGTATACACGGACAACAACCCCCTGGCACACATCACCACTGCCAAGTTGGGAGCCATGGAGCAAAGGTGGATAGCACGTTTATCCAAGTATGACTACCATGTACAGTACCGCTCAAAGCATGAGAACCAAAATGCTGATGCGCTCTCTCGAGTCACCTCAGAAGTTCCTGTGGGAGAAATAGATGAACAATTGGAAGAAGATGAAATCCCAGATTTCCGCAAGTTCACCTCAAAGGTTGTAGAGGCTCGGATTTTGGAAATAACAACAGGAACATCTTCACGGCTACTGGGCCAATCCAGGGAAGAATGGATCAAAGTGCAGTCTTCTGACCCAGAGTTAGTCAGGGTGAGGGAATGGGTGACTCAACAGAGGAAACCAAGCAAGAAGGTACGGGAAGAATTATCACACGAGACCCTCCAGATTTTGAGCCAGTGGGAGAAGTTGTCTATGCAAGAGGGGCTGCTGTATCGCAGAGTGTACTTGGCGGCTGAGCTAGAGGAGCGATGGCAGGTGGTGATACCGCAGAAAATGGCATTACCCCTGGCTCAGGAAGCTCATGAGAAGGGGGCCCACTTTGGACCGGATAAGACGTACCAATGGCTGCAAAGGATAGTATACTGTCCCCAACTTCTCCGGACAGTAGAAAAAGCCTGCAAGTTGTGCCGTGCCTGTGAGCTAAGCAAGTCCCTGACACAGAGAGCGCCAACGCAAACCATTGTTACCAAGGAGCCATTGGAAGTGCTTATGATTGACTATCTGAAGATTGGACATTCACATCGGGGCTATCAGTACTGTCTTGTGATGACGGATCATTTCACCAAGTTTGCAGTGGTGACGCCCACCAAAGATCAAACGGCTGCATCAGCTGCGCAAGCCATCAGTGAAAACTTTATCCAAGTGTATGGCTGTCCCAAACGAATACACTCTGATCAAGGGGCCTGCTTTCAGGGCAGTGTCATGAGGGAGCTGCAGAGAATCTATGGCATGCAAAGGTCAAAAACCACTCCGTACCATCCACAAGGAAACGGAGCCTGTGAGAGGTTCAATCGGACTCTATTACAGATGCTACGCACATTAGAAGATGATCGCAAGAGCCATTGGCCCAATTATGTAGCAGAATTGGTGTGGACTTACAATAATCGTGTTCACTCTACCACCGGCTATGCCCCATATGTTTTGTTGTTTGGAAGAACTGGGAGGGGCATCGAGGAATTGAACCTGACTCCCCCTGGGGATAGTGAAAGTCAGAGTGTGGGCTCCTGGATAGACTGCCATCGCAGACGACTGGAGACTGTACATCGCATTGTCACCAAGCGACTACAGGAAAAGAAACACCCGCCACAAAAACCTGCACAAGAGGTTCCGTTCCAACCGGGTGACAAGGTTCTAGTCGCTGAGAAACGTCCACAACATAAATTGAGTGAGCGCTGGGAAGTAGAGCCCTACATTGTAGTCAGAAGAACCTTCCCCCATGGACCAGTTTATGAAGTGAAAAATGAGCGAGGGGACCGTACTCGCATTCTCCACCGAAATATGCTAAGGCCCTGTTATTCTGAGGCAAGACCGACTGAAAGCGAAGCTGAGAGCACGCCTGCATCTGTATGTGTCCCCACTGAGGGGGGCTTTGAAGATGAAGATGAAGAATGGTGGCAGCCTCCAACCAACCCAGTCGACTGGGAAGCATCACCTGACAGAGATCCAGAAGATGTAAACCTTGAAGACAGCCTCCTTCCTCCATCTAATCCAGATGCAGGTGCCACCCCTGCAGAAGATGATCTGACCTTTGCCAGAGCCAGCAATGAGAATGCTGTGACCCCTGATATGGCTCAGACCACGAGAGAAGTGGCCATGGCTCCACGTAGAACTGAGAGGGCCAATGCTGGTATTCCCCCTGAAAGGTATTTGGCAGATGAGTTTGTGTATACTGTTAATAGGGTTGATTATAAAGTATTGACCCCCAAACACCAGGTTGGGAGGCCGAGCAGAAGGTGCTTTCGCATGACCCTATGTAAGGCGTCCAAGGAAAGTATCGACCGGGACGGCCGATGTCAAAGAGGGGGGGCATGTAAGGGGCTTATGGAATAACTGTGTCATTTCTCTGATCTTCTGCTGCCATCTACTGCTGAAAGACTAAATTGCAGGGCAAATCTATTCACAAAAGAACCCCCCCTACAGCTCAGAGAAAGATGGTATGTTCCAGAGAGGAAAAACGTGTGCATACAGGAAGCTGCAGGCAGAAGGGGGACAGATGTCATGCTAGGAGGACCTGCTGCAGGCTGCTTTGCCCATTAAGGACTTTCCTTTGCTGAACAAGGACCCTGAGAGACTTCACTATTCCTGCCTTGTGTCAGCTTGTAAACAGAGGTATGTTGGAGTGTGAGTAGAGTGAGGGGCCATACAGCTCGGTCAAGCATTAAAGCAGCTTTGTGTGCTGGAAGACAAAGCAGGCCCTGCCTGGAAGATTAATAAGGTGCACCTTGTTACTGACTTACTTTAAGAGAGGCCTCTCCTAGCCAATGTATACAGGTTCTAACTAAAGACACTAGAGGGGTAACTACCACTATTTGTTGTGCGCACTGTCATATTGAAGTTATATGTTTTGCTTAGCTACTGTATACTTATTTCTTACCTTCTCTCCCGTTCCCATTCCCTTCCCCTCCTTTCTTTATTAAACTGTTATATATTGTTATTCCGTGGCTCTGTGCAGTTACTGCGTATATCATCACCTGCTCCCCATTACATTTCCATGGGGTAAAGGGGATAGAGACAGTAGGTGAGGGTAGAAGCAGTTCAGATGGTGGTAGCAGTAGTGTTATTGAAGGTTGTAGGCCTGAAGACGTGACTGGTAGAAACTCACATCACACACTTAAATGATGAATGAAACATTACATAGACAAGTGGTAACTTCACAACGCCATGCATTATAGTAAACATCTGAGTATACATAATCGCAGATCAATAAAAGGTGACTTTTTGGTCTAAGGTCTTCTTCTGGCCTGATCTGTAATAAGAGAGACAGGAAGTATAGAAGGCGTTGGTGGTAATTCCTGAAGAGATGAGTCTTCAAGGTCTTCCTGAAGGTTGTAATTGTGGGGGACAGTCTTATGTGTTGAGGAGGTGAGTTCCAGAGTATGGGGGGAAGAGAAGTCTTGGAGGTGGGTGTAAGAAGAGTGGATAAGAGCAGAGCAGAAGATTAGGTAAGAGATGTATGGAGGGAACAGGTTGTGGATGGCTTTGTATATCTGTATTAACATTTTAAACTCTGTACAAGAGCGATGGCTAGCAAATAAAGGGATTGGAAGAGGGGAGCAGCTGAAAAATGGGGGGGGGGGAGATTAAGCAAGTGACAGAGTTTAGGGTGGACTAAAGTGGAGGGGAGGATGTTGAGTAGGCTGTGTTACAGTAGTCTAAGAGAGAGATTATGAGGGTGTTGACTAGCATTTCCATATTTTCAGGGGTGAGAAAGGAGCAGATTCAATGTTTTCATTATAATATTAAAAGCCAAACCTATTACATTATGACAGACATTTATTTTCCACATGGGACAAGTATACAGTATAATGGGGTCCCCAGGAAAGGGAAAAATCCTTTTTTAACAGCACTGTATCTATCGGGTCATCCATATATCTTTCAGTCATATTTTTAATCACTTGTTCACATTTTTATCACCTACACACAAGTATATTAATATGTAGATCACAATATATAATTGATATACTCATTTAGCATTGTGGGCAACATTATAAGGGATAAGCTAAGTCATTGATCAGCAACCACACACTGAAAAGAAAAATGAACGCTTCTATGTATTCACTCATCCTTTTTATTCACAGACTTGTAGTAGTATAGAATAGTACTACTTTTTATAAACAATTAGCTTAAAGCTTATGTCTTCTCAAGCAATGTTTTCCAGGCAGTATATTTTACATCTAAATACAATATAGTGCAATAGTGATTTAGTTATAGGGATTTTACCATTAAAACCTTTTTTGTGGATAAGACGTCGGAATAGCCTTTAGAAACGCTATTCGTCTCTGCTGCGCCGTTCCTTAGAAATATCGTTTTTTACCGGTATGCAAATGAGTTCTCCCGCAGCGATGGGGGAGGACCTCAGCGCTCAAACAGCGATGGGGGCGTCCCCACCGCTGCCAGAGAAGTGTCTCCAAGCGCCGCCTCCTTCTTCGTCTGCCGCGTCATCTTCAATGTCTTCTTCCGGCGCAGGCTAGTAACTTCTAGCAGAGCAGAGCAGACTGTGCAGGTGCACAGGCCACGGGAAAATGGCCACTAACAATACTGTGCAAGTGGCCATTTTCCTGTGACCTGTGCGCCTGCGCAGTCTGCTCTGTCCAAGGCCTAGAAGTTACGAGCCTGCGCCGGAGGACGAGACACTTCTCTGGCAGTGGTGGGGATGCCCCCATCGCGGTTTGAGCGCTGAGGCACGCCCCCATCGCTGCGAGAACTCATTTGCATACCAGTAAAAAACGGTATTTCTAAGGAACGGTGCAGCGGAGACCACATTTAAAGGTCTTTCTAAAAGCTATTCCAATGACTTATCCAAAAAAAAAAGGTTTTAATGGTAGAATCCCTTTAAAGGGTTGTTCCATATATACAAATGACAATTAATATACATTTTAGAACAACTTTTAAAGGATTGTTATTTATAAGAAAATCCCCGTAATATAAAGTGTGCAGAGATGGAAGCAGATGATTCGTACACTGTAAAATAGTTGGGTGGCATTGATGCAGCTCATTTCCTTTTAACATCAATGGGAGGCCAGTTGTTGGCACTCTGCCGATCAGATATCTATGACCTATCCTAAGGATAGGATATTAAAAAAATTCTTGGACAGTCTCTTTAATGGTTAACTAGTGGATTTAGACCTCTGTGATAACCTACTGTAAAATGACTGTCATCCTGTAAGAAGATGAAAGCCAATGAACTTAATGTATACTGTTCATAAACTGAACTCAATAATATTTTACAATATAAGGTCCTAAGCTCCATCTACTGGTGGCTGCATACACTATGATTGTATTGTTTTGAATGAATGAACAACACAGGAAATAAGGAGCACTAATTAGCCAAGTAAATTATTAAATTAGGACAGATTTTTCAGCCTATCTATAACACACTCATGGGTGGACATTCCCATTCATTTGAATGGGTGAGAAAGCTGTCCGGCCATGAGCGTCAGTGAGCGGATTATGCTCTCCGCCGCGATACCGGGTTTTTTAATCCGGACACAGAGTCGGACATGCAGTACTCTGTGTCCGGATTTAAAAAAAGGGTTTTTTCGCTCACGGCCAGACCCGGTCTGTGGTTTCCGTCTTCTTGCATGCAGAAGACAGAACTGACAGAATGGATTGCCGAACGCAGGTGTGAACCTAGCGTCAGTAGATTTCTGAAAGTTCTGAGAGTGATCTACACAAGCCAACTGAAGGTGTGTTTCATAGTGAACATGTTCGATCCAAAATGAATCGGGGACCCAAACCGGCCGGACCCGAAACAAAATGAATCTTGAGGGGTTCACCCATCTCTATTTACATTATGTGAAAAACATACATTAGATAACCAGCATTTTGTAACCTATTGCAGCAGATCAATTGTGAAGTTAAAACATTAATATCTGATTAAGAAATTAGCTGTGTTGTAAATAATGAGAAAATTTTGCAGTGGCCAATAAAAACAAATCAAAGGAGGCAAAGCTAATGTTTGCAAAGGAAGCTTGTCTTCAATCGTAAAGCCAGAACTCTTTGAGACTAAACAGAGAATCTCTGCTCATTCTTCTAACAAAGGACTCCAGAGCTCAGCATACACATGCTTATTCCACCCTTTTTCGCCTCATCTGGCAGCCGCTTTCCGGTCCAGCACACACTAACATTTAATGAGTCAAACTTCCCATTTTCAGACTAATCAGTCGACTGCACTAATTGCAAATGCAAATATGCAAATTTATATTAATTAATTACTCTGCTAATTAGTTCTGCGGTCTCTTTTTTTAGGGGGGTGCGCATGTGGAGGTAATAAATCACTTTGCAGTGAAAAGGAAACGTGTTTCATTCCCATCTCACTCCCCATAAAAATTTAATGTACTCATTGAAGTAAAAAAATGTATATTAGAGTATGTAAAAATATATGTGTACACATAGTCTAATTGCTGCTCTTCCTGATGAGTCCCCTTTAGGAAGGTGCAATTCGGAATCGACTTTCACATCTTTGGCAAATGCCATCACTAAGTTGGCTGTTAGCAGTTTAATTATCACATTATGAGCTTCTACAAAAGCAACTTTCCTGTGCTTCAGGCTGTGACTTCAAGCACAGCAGTTCACACATACTGAAAAAAACACTTCTTATAAGTAGGAAGCATCTGTAAAGGCATTTTAACCTTCTCAGTTGTGCAGGAACAGGACAAAGAACACAATGCAGGAGATTTCTCAATAGTTCTGAGGGATACAAGATTCAAGATGACACAAAATGGTGCAAATTTTCCATTATCATTTGCAAGTCCTCCTTACCAGAGCACCTTTATTTTTCATACTATTTGCACACTTATTTGACTATCCAGTCTCTATTACATCAGGTATAGTTCAACAACCCAAAGAGCAACGAATGACAAAACTGATCCTAATTTCTAGACCAGACCTGGGCAATTGTATGGCTCGCGGGCCATATCCGGCCCTCTGACTGATTCTGTCTGGCCCGCATAGCTTGTGGGATAAAAGCATAGCTCCCTACATGTCCCGCTTTTATACTCCAGTCCCGTGCAGCTCCCTGCATGCCCCGCTATGTCTCTTTAGTGTTTTACATAGGAAACTTTCCCCTGATCACCCCCTGCTCTTATAACTGCGATAACAGCAGGGAGTGATGGGGGAAAGCTTGTACTACTATACTGAGAGGACCTGTGTGGGACGTCAGACATCACGTGACTAGGGAGGTGTGTCTTAGTGCCAGCAGGACAGTGCAAGAAGATGGAGACGTGTGGTGTGTGTCCTAAGGTACTGAGAGGGGAGGGGAATGTGAGATGCAGGGTGGAGAGTATGTGTGTGTCTGTCTGTGTGTGTGTGTGTCTGTCTCTGTGTGTGCGTGTCTGTCTCTGTGTGTATGTGTGTCTGTGTGTGTCTCTCAGTAACCTAGGGGCAGAGAAGGGGAATGTTATACTGAGGCAGAGGTGGAGGGGGGACATGATACTGGGGGAAAATGGAGTGGGAGGGACATGAAACTGGGGGCAGATGGAGGGGGACATGAAACTGGGGACAGATGGAGGGGTGGAACATGAAACTGGGGCAGATGGAGGGGGGCATGAAACTGGGGCCGATGCAGGGGGGGACATGAAACTGGGTGCAGATGGAGAGGGGGTATGAAACTGGGGGAGAGATGCAGGGGGACATGAAGCTGGGGGAGAGATGGAGGGGGGACATGAAATTGGGGGCAGATGGAGAGGGGACATGAAACTGGGGCAGATGGAGGGGGATATGAAACTGGGGCAGATGAGTGGGGGACATGAAACTGGGGGTTGATGAAGGGGGCATTTAATCTGCGAGGAAATTAAATTGGGGACAACTGGAGGGGGCATTAAACCGTGGAGGTAGCTGTAGGGGGACCTGTATGCTTCTAGTTGTCCCCAGTTTAATGTCACCCTCCAGCTACCCCTACAGTTTAATGTCTGCTTCCAGCTGCCCAAGTTTAATGCCCCCTCTAGTTGCCCCCAGTTTAATGACCCACTTTATCTGCCATTAATTTATTGTTCCTCTCCAACCACCCCCACTGTTAACATCCCCCTCCAGCTGCTCCAGTTTCATGTCCCCTCTAGTTTCCCCCAGTTTAAACTGGGGCACCAGGAGAGGGACTTAATACAGTGGGCAGTTGGAAGGGAACATTATAATGTGGGGACATATAATGTACGGGTGACTGTAGGAGGATTATACTTTGTGGGGGCACATGGAAAGATGATTGGGAATGGGCGGAGTCAACGTAGCAGTGGGTGGAGCTAAATTTGCCATGAATAGTTTTAATTTCTTATGTGGCCCCATGGGAAAATGAATTGCCCACCCCTGTTCTAGACGGTATAATCAAGATTTTTATGAGTGAATATGGGAACACTCCCCTGTTTCTACAGTTGCTGCCAAAAGGTTTGAGATTGGCACAAATTTTGGTTTTCAGAAAGTTTTCTACTTCACTGTTTTTAAATCATTTAGTCTGATATTTTTGCGATGTATTGAAGTACAATTATAAGCATTTCATAAGTTTTTGGAGTTTATCAATTTCTGAGGTTTTGTCTGTCTGCGTTTTGCAGATTGACCATAGGTTCTCAAGGGGATTGAGACCTAGGGAGTTTTCTTGTCCTGTTCCCAAAATTTCAATGTTTTGTTTAGTTATCACTTTTGTCTCATAATTTGATGCTTCATCATACTGGAAAAAAGCAAAGTTCATTAACAAATTACTCCTCGTTGGGAAAAGATGCTATTGGAGGATATATAGATGAGATTCTTTAATCATGGTAGTTCTTTTAGGCAAAACTGTAAGTGAGCCCTCTCCTTTGGCTGAAATGGAATCCCATATATGAATGGTCTCAGGATACTTTATTACTGGATTGCCACAAGACTCACCTTTTCGTTCTTCCAAGGGCCACTTGTTTCTAAGAAAAATGCCAATTGGACTGCAGAGGACTGGGGTAAAAATAGCTCACTGAATCTCCCTTCAGACTGTTTGGGACATCTGGGAGAATGACTGTTCAGAAAAGAAAAGGAGCATGCTATCATGAGTCCTGTGTCAGAAATTGATATTAGCATGACTGGACAAATTGCAGAAATAAGGGTCAATTTTGAGTCTTTTCATGAACTTACTGAAATTATCAAAAGTTTAAAAGACTATGAAATGTTTTTAATTGTACTAAAGCAGGGGTAGGGAACGTGCGGCTCTCCAGCTGTTGCAAGACTACAACTCCCAGCATGCATACTTGCTCTGCTGTTCATGGAACTCCCATGGAAGTGACTGAAGCATGCTGGGAGTTGTAGTTTCACAGCAGCTGGAGAGCTGAAGGTTCCCTACCCCTGTACTAAAGCCTCCCATAGAAAAGATGTAAAAACAGTGAAGCAGTAGATATTGTGATAAGAATGTATTAGAATTGTAATTCTGTCTAATGTCTTCTTGCCTTCTTTCATTATTTTCCACGAGTTCTAGTTCCCAGTCTTCAATAACCTTTCCCTTTGCTTGTTAATCCTAGCATAAAACATTTTGGAGAGAAAGGCCATCTGATGCACTACTTTAGAAAATAAGACATTACACCAGAGTCACACATTTCTACCATCAATTGCAGGGCCTTGTCTCGAGTCAGTACAGTACACAATGTTGTTTCATCTAATTTAGCACAGATCATTTTCGAATATTTTATCTTCTCAGATCTTTCTTTGTAATACTTCTGATCTTGTTATAAAGTATAACATATTTAATATAATGTGGCTGAAACGGTTGACAATGATTTTAATTATGTTTTATTCAATTATAGAGACACTAGCTTTTACCCGCGACTTAGTCTGCGGTGATTTGAGAATTGGGCGGACACAGACGTGTGAAACTGTAAAAGTGCTTTAAAAAGTTTGGTGGGCTAGCAAATGTGATGTGATGTGTTATATTGTGTATGTAGTGATACAGACAATGTGATGTGTTGTATTGTGTATGTCGTGGTACAGACAATGATGTGTTGTATTGTGTATGTCGTAATACAGACAATGTGATGTGTTGTATTTTGTATGTAGTGATACAGACAATGTGATGTGTTGTATTGTGTATGTAGTGATACAGACAATGTGATGTGTTGTATTGTGTATGTAGTGATACAGACAATGTGATGTGTTGTATTGTGTATGTAGTGATACAGACAATGTGGTGTGTTGTATTGTGTATGTAGTGATACAGACAATGTGATGTGTTGTATTGTGTATGTAGTGATACAGACAATGTGATGTGTTGTATTGTGTATGTAGTGATACAGACAATGTGATGTGTGTATTGTGTATGTAGTGATACAGACAATGTGATGTGTTGTATTGTGTATGTAGTGATACAGACAATGTGATGTGTTGTATTGTGTATGTAGTGATACAGACAATGTGATGTGTTGTATTGTGTATGTAGTGATACAGACAATGTGATGTGTTATATAGTGGAAAGCTATATGTATATGTGAGTGAGTAGAGTGAGGGCTACTCCTGAGGTGACAGTAAGGAGTGTGCAGGCAGGTTGAGGCAGGAAATGCCGGGCAGTGTGTGTGAGTCTATAGCTTGGGCTAGGAGTCTTGCTTTTGTGAGTCTCCTGCTAGGAAGCCATGTTGTTTAGTGGCACCAAAAGTAGCCTGTGACTCAATCCTAAGGGAAAACTATGTTTGTGGAAAATTGCACGCAAATACGTCCAGGCATTGATTGAGGAACAAACATCCAAACTCCCAAACATCCAAACACACAAACTTTCACACATAATATTAGTAGGATTGGCAATGTTCCTGTTTCTGTTCTGTTTTTCAATTTTAACAAAGGTGCAAACAGGACATATCTCCATATTAGTATAACTATCACATGCCAACACTGAGGTCTTTAAAATTGGGTCATTCAAATCCAAATTTCGAACTGCCCTGGGAGTGCCCACAAAATGGTACCTCACACTTTTGGGTGTAGTCTTTGTAAGCCTTGTCCTTTTTCTGGGCTAGGGCATTGCTGAATTTACTGGAATTATTTCTGAAAATTTGAACAATCCCAGCAAATTTGAAACAGTTGCCAACTATGCTATCAAATTAGATAAGATAATCCTTTAATAGTCCCACAATGGGGAAATTTCAGTGATACAGTTTCATAGATGGTACAGTAGTATATAACAAGAGAGAAACACATACACGCTCATGGCAGATAGAGAAATCCTAGGAATCATAGCAACTAAAAAAGAAAGAAACACAGACACACTGCAGGATCATTTAGTTCTCTGTGCGGAGTGATGTTAATAATACAGCCCGACCATGGTTGAAGGACATGAGGAGAGGGGTCACAGCATGTAGATATAACAGGCAAAAAACATTTTTTTGCAGAGGTGGGGGACATAGGTAGCTATCATGATAACATGTGGCAGTTCCTTTGGTAGGTAGTGGGATCTCATGCTCACAGTTGATAGTTTGGTATCTTGTATCAGTGCTATTGTTCCTTAACCACAATAAAATGCCCCAAATGTCCTTCATTACAAGCCCTCCTCCTCCTCCTTTCTTCTTACCACTGTGTTCTACTGCCCAAATAAGTCTGAAGCCATCCAGGTAGACAGGGTGCTGCTCTCTTGCCAAGCTTCCATAAACACAAGGGGTAGGTGGGTGATGGTGGGCTCCCAGGCTGTAACAGAGTCCCACGTGTCCACAGTAATAGAAAGAAATACCAGTCAGCAGTAGGCATCTTCAAACATCAGCAATAGACGTCAAAAATCATCTCCTTGAAGAAGTCCACACTTCCATGAAGGTTTCTCCTCCAGCTTTGTCTGCCTCATGGTGACCATGTGGTTCTTAGCTCGTGGGGGGGAAGTTAACAGGCACATGTGCACACAGGAAACCAGCTCGAGGCTTCTCAATGCTTTAACAATAGAAACAAAAGAAAAAAAAATACTCCACAGGGTCTCCTATTCGATTTATAGCTGCTAATTCATAGTGCTAGTTTGCTTGGTTAGAGGATTCTTGAAGATACAGACAAAAAGAGTGAAAAGGAAGATAAAGGTTGCTCTCAGCTTGGAGCTCTGTATCGAGGCAGCCACTCAGTGCGGCGCCATAGATGTAAACTATGATATTAGTGTATTATATACAGCATGTTCAATCAGTACCAAAATGATAGTAATTCCATGAGCTGCCACAACTCTTTATTTCCTTAATCAACTGTGCAGTAATAATAGATCATGGGGAAAGGGTAGTGCATTTCTCACACCATGCCATACTTTTAAGTCACATGAATGGTAGAGACTTTGGGGCTGTGTGATACAGCTGACACCCTTTTACAAGCAGTAGTGGATCATAAAATTGTTTCAGTTTTTGGTGACAAGTCCTCTGCGATGGCAGTAGAATTTCACATGTACCTGAAAATACACACACAACTGCAACTACCCTTCCCATAGACAGCAGGGCTATATGATACTGTGGGCAATGTGTGCCTACTCCTGCAGTAGCAAGGGAGCCTTATGCTTTTTCACATTGAAGTCTCCTCTCCTGACCCCTTTGGCCAATAAAAATAAAATCACTTTCAGCTACACTCATCTTATCCCTTATCCCTTATCCCAGGTGCAAGCTGTTCACAGGGCCCGGGTAGGTGCTGGGGCTCAGAGCTCTCGGAGGTGGCCCACTGAATGTCTACAATGAGCCCTTCCATTAAAACAGATGAAAGTGCTCATTGCCTAATCACAATTGAGGGTCAGGGCTGATAGATTGATAGATTACTGGGTGGCACTGGTGTGGATCCAGCAGTCATGGCACATGCAGGCACAAATGACAAAGCTAGATGTAGATGTAAAGTCCTGTAGATTTCAGAGATCTGGGAAGCAAGCTGAAGGCAAAAACCTCCAAGGTGGTCATCCAGGAGGAAGTGCGCTGCCACATTCAAAATACCAAATTGAGAAATTGCCGGGTCCAGATGGCATACACCCCTCCAAGTTCTGAGGGAATTAAGCACGGTGATAGACAGACCCATATATCTAATAGCTGTGGATTCAGTAATGACTGGGTCTGTTCCACATGATTAGCGCATAGCAAATATGGTGCCAATATTCAAAAAAGGGTCTAAAAGTGAGCCTGGAAACTATAGGTAAGTTTGACCCCTGTGGTTAGTAAGATATTTAAAAATTTTCTAAGAGATGTTATCCTGGGGTATCACAATGTAAATAATCTTATAACAGCCAATCAGCATGGGTTTATGAGGAATCTGTCCAGTCAGACTAATCTGATCAGCTTATAAATAGAGGTCAGTCCTAGATTGGACATGGATAATGCAGTAGATGTAATATATCTGAACTTTGCAAAGGCTTTTGATACTGTGCAACATAACAGGTTGGTATGCAAAATCAGAATGTTTGGACTGGGGGAAAACATAAGTATTTGGGTTCATAACTGGTAAGTGAAAGTAAACAGAGGGTACTTGTTAATGGTAAATACTCAGTCTGGGTCACAGTCACCAGTGGGGTGCCACAGGGGTCAGTATTGGGTCCTTTTTAACACCTTTATTAATAACCTGGTAGAGGGTTTATAAAGCAGGGTGCCCATATTTGCAGATGTTACTAATCTCTGTTAGGTAATAAAAAATGAGGATAGTAGAATATTACAGGGAAGCTGGAAGCATGGGCGGAAACTTAGCAAATTAAGTCTCATGTAGACAAATGTAAGGTTATGCATTTTGGTTGAAGAAATAAAATGTATAATTATGTACTTCGTAGTAAAATAATGGGTAAAACTGTCACTGAAAAACACTTGGGGATTTGGATGAACAGCAAGCTCACCTCTAGTGACCAGTGCCAGGAAGCTGCTGCCAAGGCAAATAAAATTATGGGATGCACAATAAATAAAATAGGCATAGATTCTCATGAGAAGAACATAGTTATGCCTCTATACAAACCACTGGTACGGCCATATTTAGACTATTCCACACAATTTCGGCCTCAGAAGAAGGACATAACTGAATTAGAAAGAGTGCAGAGAAGGGTGACCAATATTATTTGGGGAATGGGTGGATCGGAGTCCAATGATAGAGTCTATGTGGGAGACCTAATAACAATGTACAAGTACATGACAGCACAAAGAACTTTCTAATGATCTTTTTACTCCTAGGCCAGTGACAGTGACAAGGGGACATCCACTACATCTGGAGGAGAGAAAGTTTGACCAGCAACGGTATTCCTTACTGTAAGAACAGCTAGGCTATGGAAGTCGCTGTCCCAGCAAGTGGTGATGGTGGAATTTATAGAGCAAGTTCAAAGAGGGCCTGGATGTCTTTCGTGAACAGAAAAATATTCTAGATTTTGTGAAGAACAAGTTGATTCAGGGTTTTATACAGATTTCCAGATTGGGGTCGGGTATTAATTTTTTCCCCTAGTGAAAATAGATTTTGCTGCACACACTGTTTTGTGATCAAAGGAATATAGAGTTATTTTACAACATAGTTAACACCTTTTGACACAATGCAAAAAATTGGCATAGAAAGACAGGCTAGATCAATAGGATATGACATTTCGGTCCTTAGACCTTCATCAGAAGCGATCTAGTGTGGTAGCAGGATCAGTATAAGTGTCAAGGCATGCCTGTCTTTCTATGCCAATTTTTTGCATTGTGTCAAAAGGCGTTAACTATATTGTAAAATAAATCTCTATATTCCTTTGATCACAAAACAGTGTGTGCAGCAAAATCTATTTTCACTAGTATATTTAGGTTGAAGGACCTTTTTTCGCTAGCACCACATATAATTTTAGTGTGCGGTACCATTGACTTTTTTGCTACTTAATTTTTTCCCCTGACATGGGACGATTAGCATAAGTATTCATGACAGTATCTATGACAGTATATTCATCAACAGGTTCCCATGCTCTGACAGTGTACTTTACATTGGCCTGAGGAAGACGCTAGACCAGCGTCGAAATGCGTAGCCTTCTTTTACCTCTGTCTTTGGAACCAATAAAGTGATTTTATTAACGTACATCTACTCAGTGGCGCTCTCATACCCGGTTTTTACCATTTTCAATTTTTCCCTTGCTTTTACTCACCACCTTCCAGGTTGGTGTCCGGGAGTAGCTGCAACTGAGGGCTCCATCTTACAAGTGCCAGGGCGCCAGGTTTTTTTTTTTATTATTATTATTTGTCTATATTCATAGATAGTATTCGTAGGTAGAGATTAACTTCATAATGAGCCAGGTTCGTTCTGAATATTCAAAATTATTAGATTTTTAACGAAACTGGACAAATGGCAATTCATTTCAGACAAACAAAAATCAACATGCAACAAGAACATGGTTGCTTCCATATTTTTGACCAGGAAATAAAGAGGAGACACTTGTGTATGACTGAAACACTGCCTATGATGTTGTAGCACCACCTGACAGCCTCTTAGCCAATAAACAGAGGTAGTAGGACCTAAAAGTGCAGATGTCATATTGACTATAAAAGGGTGTACACTCGTGATCAACCTTTAATTTCTGTAATGTCAGACCTGTAAATATATCTATAAGCTTGTGCATTTGTTTTCCGTTTTTAGTTGCTGACTGTAATGGTGGACAAGTGATCCATCTTACTGCATCATTGACTATAAGATTAGTTTGTACAGTTCCGAAAAAGCAGGAATTCCTACAAAAGTTAAAGGACCAGGAGAACTTAGGCTAAGTTCACACGGGGTCTTTTTGTCAGGTCGTATTCACCTCAAAATCCTGACCAAAAAGACGGCTCCCATTGAAATGAATGGGAGCGGTCAGGTCTTTTTTCCAGAGCAGAGTGCGCAACTGGATGCTGGTGCAGTGCACCGCCATTCAGTCGCGGCTACCCGTTTTTTGGTCCGGAACCTGAGGCGGCTTCCGTCTCGGGCTCCAGACCAAAAAAAGCTATGTGAACTTACCCTTAGAGAATCAATCAATTACACATGCAGATTAGTGCTAGAATTCAGTAGAGGAAGGATAGGATCACATGGACAAAGTGAATCTGTGTTGTTGCTTCACAGACAGACAGTTAACCCTTTCATTACAAATTATTTTGTCTGTCTGTTGTGCAACAGGACAGTTTCAGCTCTATAGACATTCTTTAAATAATTTAAAATTAATAAATTATATATAATTATATAAATAATAAAATAAAAAATAAAAACATTATTTTTACTGACAATACTATTAATGTTAGTGTATTAGTGTCAGTAAAAAATGTTTTATTAAAAACTCCTCTGGGAAGAGTTTACATTTTTTCATTAAATACATTCTGCTGTCCTAAAAGAAAAGCGCTGATTTCGCCTGTACAAATCTCTAAAAGAAATATTCCATTATATATAAGCGTTTTTTTGTTTTTTTTTTGTTAACCCAATATACCATCTAATGAATGGTAGCGTGGTTTGTTTTAAGCCTATTGAAGGTATGGTTCGACACAAAACAAATCTTGGTCCTGAGGATCCGAACCCAATATAAAATAATTCTTGAAAGGTTCACCATCGCTATTCATAGAATAAAGGAAAAATACCTGATCTTTGGGGGCCTGTTGCTGAGACCACCACTGATGCCGAGAATGTTTTGTTTTTTCCCAGTTGCACATTCAGCGTAACAGCAGCTGGGCCGAATGTATGTGTGTCACTCATCTATCAAGTGACACCATTACATTTGGCTTGGATAGAGGAATAATAATAAATAACATAACCCCTTTTTATGCAAATGTCACCTTTAGGCTGAGGCTCCACGTTGCAGAAACTGCTTTTTTCTGTTGTACATTTTGCTGAAGAAGAGCTGGAAAACTAATGGGAAATATATAAGAAGTACTTTTACTTTTACCTTCTGCTCAATCCACTCCTGGCTTTGGCTACAAAAAAAACCGCAGCAAAATCTGCAACAGAAAAAGCTGCGTTTCCGAAATGTGGGGCCTCAGACTTACTTTGGGTTTTAACTACTGTGACAATTTACTTCTTCAAATCAATGTAACACTACATTATAGTTGCAGGAATAGTATTTTTTTTGCATCCATTTTCTACATAGATGCAGTTAAAATAAACAACTGTAGATTACAGCAAAACGGCAGCAAAAAATGTATTTCGAAATTCTTTGTTTTATAGTACAGAAATGTTATATCATTTAAACACACTACTTTAGTGTCTGTGAATATATTCATAAGGTAGCAATTCACATCACACAATAAAGCTAGTATAATAATGGAAAAATATCAATAAGAGAAAATTGAATTATAATTGTATTGAAGGAGTAATCAATACAATACAACACTGGTCAATGCATTCCTTTGGGAAAAAGTCAGCTCGCGCATATCGCAAGCTGACAGGGATCCCGACCAGATAGAGCCCCAAAGAGCTGGGTGAGTAACATTCCCACCTAAATAAAGGTAATCCCTAGATAACCCTGCCTGTACATCTATCCCTGTCTCACAGTCATATAGTTCAAAGTCTCAAATTAATCGAATGTTAAATCCACAATTCGTCTAAATTGGAGGTCACCTGATTTCGGCCGCCAATTCCTTTTTCCGATTTTTTTCGATGCCTCCGTTGTCGTAGTTCCTGTCCCACCTCCCCTGCGCCGTTATTGGTGCAAAAAATGCCCCAGAGAAGGTGGGAGGGGATACAAATTTTTACTGCGATTGCCTCGTGGTATTCAATCGGAATCGAATACCTCAAACGGCCTGATATTCGATCGAATATCTATTCGATCAAACGGTGTTCGCTCATTTCTAGCAGTTAAAAAAAAGGCATTCCAACAGATGAACTAAAACCATATACAGGTAGGAAGTATAGGAGAAATTGGGAATTTGTAAGGTTTCTTGCACTGTCATCTGTCTCTACATTGGTGGCAGATATAACACATCATGTATGCATGAACTACAAATAGGTTTGTCAGCAGATGGAGTAGATTTATTAAATCACTTTGCCTTTGACAACTTGCAAGTTCACCTTCATTTTGCAGGTGTTTTGTGAGTTTTATGCCTACTAAATTGGCAAGTGTAGGAGTTAATATTTGCAAGCCTCAATGAACCATACCCGAAATGTTTAAGATTCACTACATCCATTATACTTATGGATAAAAATATGGAAAAGCAACCACCACATCTATAAATAACATTTCTCTAGTTTCTCATATTGTAAAGTCAGTTGCAGCTTTGTTAATTGAATAATTTTGTTATCAATGCAGCCTTAATGCAACTGGAGAGAAAGAATACCATATCTATTGGTTAGGCAGTTCTTGGTTACCCAGGGCTTCAGAAGGAATTAATATAGGGGTCCTGATGTGAGATAAAAATGACTCAACAGTGCAGCCAGGCAACAGGTAAAGAAAATAGGGTGAATGACTCTATAGTTATAGGTATAACCAGTGGAAAGAGAGATATTGAGAGCAAGCATACTTACTCTGCATCTTGCACACTGCATATAAGATAAGATAATCCTTTAATAGTCCCACAGTGGGGAAATGTCAGCATGTTACAGCAGCATAGTAATACAGATACATGGTAATACACAGTAATACATTATAGAAGTAGACACATATGCTAGACGAGAAGATATACTAGGAGCCCATAGCAGCTAAGGAACAGAAGAAGAAAGAAAGAAGACTTCATAGTCATAATCATTATTAGTTTTCTGTGCGGAGTGATCTTCGCATGGTCTGATGTAGATTATACAGCCTGGTCGCGGTTGGAAGGAAGGACTTGTGATAGTGTTCCTTCTCACACTTGGGGTGAAGCAGAAGGTCACTTACAGTACTGCTAAGTGCCATCAAGGTCTCATACATGGGGTGGGATTTGTTCCCCCGCATGGAGGTCACCATAGACAGTATCCTTCTGTCACCCACCACCTGTACTGGGTCCATGGGGCCCCCCAGGACAGAGCTGGCCCTTCTGATCAGCCTGTCAAGTCTATTTCTGTCCCTGGTTGATATACTGCTCCCCCAGCAGGCCACACTGACAAAGATTGCAGAAGCAACCACAGAGTTGAAAAAGGCCCTAAGAAGTGTCCCCTGGACTCCGAAGGCCCTCAGTCTCCTGAGCAGGTAGAGTCTGCTGTGGCCCTTTCTGTGTAGCGCTTCCAGGTGATCAGCCCAATCTAGTTTATTATTGAGGATCACGCCCAGATACTTATAGGTCCTGACTATCTCAATACATGTCCCTTGGATCTCCACCGGGGTCGGAGCACTTCTCCATTTACTAAAGTCCACCACCATCTCCTTGGTCTTCCCAGCATTAATCCTGAGGTGGTTCTGCTGGCACCATTCAAAAAAGTCCCGATTTAAGTCTCTGTATTCCTTATCGTCACCATCAGTGATGAGGCCTACTATTGCAGAGTCATCAGAGTACTTCTGTAAGTAACAGCTGGAGGAGTTGTGCCTAAAGTCAGCAGTGTACAGTGTGAAGAGAAATGGGGCAAGAACTGTACCTTGTGGTGCCCCCGTACTACAGATCACAGTGTCAGACACACAGTCCTCGGCTCTCACATACTGAGGGCGGTTTGTCAGGTAGTCTAGGATCCAGTTGGATAGGTGATGGTCCACTCCACCAAGGTTCAGCTTCTCCCTCAGTAGCCCTGGCTGAATGGTGTTGAATGCACTGGAGAAATGAAAGAACATTATTCTCACAGTGTTCCCAAGTTTCTCCAGGTGAGAGAGAGCTCTGTGAAGAAGGTGGATGATGGCGTCATCTACCCCAATGCCCAGCTGATAGGCAAACTGGTGGGGGTCCAGAGCGGAGCTCACTACGGGGCGTAGGTGTGTCAGGACCAGTCTCTGTAGGACCTTCATCAGGTGAGATGTCAGTGCTACAAGTCGGTAGTCGTTGTAGCCCGTCGGGTTGGGTTTCTTTGGTACTGGTACCACACAAGATGTTTTCCACAGTTTTGGTACCACTCCCAGCTTTAGACTTATATTGTACATGTGCATGATGATGCCACACAACTGGTCTCCACACGCTTTAAGAACTCTTGCGCCTAAACCATCGGGTCCACTGGCTTTGTCTGCCTTAATCCTCTTTATTTCCCTACACACTGGAGACTCCTTGAGGATCAGATAGCCAGATTGCAATTTACTGCCAGTCAGTGGGGCTTGAGTCTTGGTGTGTGAGGGGAGGAGGGTTGACTGACATGCTGGTGAAGGGACAATTGGTTTGGAGTCAAATCTATTGAAGAATAGATTAAGCTCATTAAGCCATTTCCTGTCACCTTTTATCTGAGGGCCAGTTTTTTGTTTGTGTCCAGATATAGTCTTACGGCTATCCCACACCTTCGAGATTTTACCCTCCCCCATCTGTAGTTCCATCTTCCGCCTGTAGATGGCTTTCCCCTCTCTGATTAGTTGTCTGAGCTGTTTTTGCACCTCCGCCAGTCCATTTTTGTCACCAGATCTAAAGACCCTTTTTTTCTCTTTGAGAAGAGTTTTTAATGTCAGAGTTGATCCATGGTTTGTTATTAGAGAAACTCCTCACCTTTTTAGTTGGTACGGTGCTGTCCACACAGAAATTAATATAGTCTGTTATGCAGTGTGTAAGTCCCTCAATGTCCCCTGGAAATGAGTCTTGAAACACTTCCCATAATGTTATATTAAAACAATCTCTCAGAGTCTCGACACTTTCCACTGACCAAATTTTCACTGTACGGGTAACCACCGGTTATATATATATATATATATATATATATATATATATATATATATATATATATAACACACTATGACTTTGATGTGTGTTATGTTCCTTTGATGCCATGTTTGCATTGTATGCTCACCTGTGTGAGCAGCAAAAGGTGGTATTCGATTACTGCATGCAGCAGACCTCAGAGACAATGTGTTACTTTGAGATACATCATTGCATCATTGGAGACTCATTAGGAAAGACTGTCAGTTTCTTAAGCCCTTTGAAGAGACCACCAAATTTGTCAGCAGGGACAATTGCAGCACATGTAATCCCTCCAACGTATATTTTACAGAAAACACACTCATGCAACAAATAACGGAAGAGGAGGAACAGTTTCTACCTTGTAGCCGTCATTGCCCTCAATTGATGGAGAAAGATGAGGATTAGAGATGAGCGAACACTAAAATGTTCGAGGTTCGAAATTCGATTCGAACAGCCGCTCACTGTTCGAGTGTTCGAATGGGTTTCGAACCCCATTATAGTCTATGGGGAACATAAACTCGTTAAGGGGGAAACCCAAATTCGTGTCTGGAGGGTCACCAAGTCCACTATGACACCCCAGGAAATGATACCAACACCCTGGAATGACACTGGGACAGCAGGGGAAGCATGTCTGGGGGCATAAAAGTCACTTTATTTCATGGAAATCCCTGTCAGTTTGCGATTTTCGCAAGCTAACTTTTCCCCATAGAAATGCATTGGCCAGTGCTGATTGGCCAGAGTACGGAACTCGACCAATCAGCGCTGGCTCTGCTGGAGGAGGCGGAGTCTAAGATCACTCCACACCAGTCTCCATTCAGGTCCGACCTTAGACTCCGCCTCCTCCGGCAGAGCCAGCGCTGATTGGCCAAAGGCTGGCCAATGCATTCCTATGCGAATGCAGAGACTTAGCAGTGCTGAGTCAGTTTTGCTCAACTACACATCTGATGCACACTCGGCACTGCTACATCAGATGTAGCAATCTGATGTAGCAGAGCCGAGGGTGCACTAGAACCCCTGTGCAAACTCAGTTCACGCTAATAGAATGCATTGGCCAGCGCTGATTGGCCAATGCATTCTATTAGCCCGATGAAGTAGAGCTGAATGTGTGTGTTAAGCACACACATTCAGCACTGCTTCATCACGCCAATACAATGCATTAGCCAGTGCTGATTGGCCAGAGTGCGGAATTCGGCCAATCAGCGCTGGCTCTGCTGGAGGAGGCGGAGTCTAAGGTCGGACCTGAATGGAGACTGGTGTGGAGCGATCTTAGACTCCGCCTCCTCTAGCAGAGCCAGCGCTGATTGGCCGAATTCCGTACTCTGGCCAATCAGCGCTGGCCAATGCATTCTATTAGCCCGATGAAGTAGAGCTGAATGTGTGTGCTAAGCACACACATTCAGCACTGCTTCATCACGCCAATACAATGCATTAGCCAGTGCTGATTGGCCAGAGTACGGAATTCGGCCAATCAGCGCTGGCTCTGCTGGAGGAGGCGGAGTCTAAGGTCGGACCTGAATGGAGACTGGTGTGGAGCGATCTTAGACTCCGCCTCCTCCAGCAGAGCCAGCGCTGATTGGCCGAATTCCGTACTCTGGCCAATCAGCGCTGGCCAATGCATTCTATTAGCCCGATGAAGTAGAGCTGAATGTGTGTGCTAAGCACACACATTCAGCACTGCTTCATCACGCCAATACAATGCATTAGCCAGTGCTGATTGGCCAGAGTACGGAATTCGGCCAATCAGCGCTGGCTCTGCTGGAGGAGGCGGAGTCTAAGGTCGGACCTGAATGGAGACTGGTGTGGAGCGATCTTAGACTCCGCCTCCTCCAGCAGAGCCAGCGCTGATTGGCCGAATTCCGTACTCTGGCCAATCAGCGCTGGCCAATGCATTCTATTAGCCCGATGAAGTAGAGCTGAATGTGTGTGCTTAGCACACACATTCAGCTCTACTTCATCGGGCTAATAGAATGCATTGGCCAATCAGCGCTGGCCAATGCATTCTATTAGCTTGATGAAGCAGAGTGTGCACAAGGGTTCAAGCGCACCCTCGGCTCTGATGTAGCAGAGCCGAGGGTGCACAAGGGTTCAAGTTCACCCTCGACTCTCCTACATCAGAGCCGAGGGTGCGCTTGAACCCTTGTGCAGCCTCAGCTCTGCTACATCAGAGCCGAGGGTGCGCTTGAACCCTTGTGCACACTCTGCTTCATCAAGCTAATAGAATGCATTGGCCAGCACTGATTGGCCAGAGTACGGAATTCGGCCAATCAGCGCTGGCCAATGCATCCCTATGGGAAAAAGTTTATCTCACAAAAATCACAATTACACACCCGATAGAGCCCCAAAAAGTTATTTTTAATAACATTCCTCCCTAAATAAAGGTTATCCCTAGCTATCCCTGCCTGTACAGCTATCCCTGTCTCATAGTCACAAAGTTCACATTCTCATATGACCCGGATTTGAAATCCACTATTCGTCTAAAATGGAGGTCACCTGATTTCGGCAGCCAATGACTTTTTCCAATTTTTTTCAATGCCCCCAGTGTCGTAGTTCCTGTCCCACCTCCCCTGCGCTGTTATTGGTGCAAAAAAGGCGCCAGGGAAGGTGGGAGGGGAATCGAATTTTGGCGCACTTTACCACGCGGTGTTCGATTCGATTCGAACATGGCGAACACCCTGATATCCGATCGAACATGTGTTCGATAGAACACTGTTCGCTCATCTCTAATGAGGATCTGTATCAGGGTCATTATGGTTAAGGAACTGGGAGTCATTTGACTGAAAGAGGAGGAGGAAGACAATCCCTTGATGAGGGGGTCCCTGATATGTCACACACACAGTGGAGAGTCAGTGGAGGAGGTTGACGCTAGCCAAGAACACCAACCATGGCAGGCCCTTGCAACTTACACATCAACAATGATATTAAAATCGACCTGATAGATGAGTACTGGATGGCAATGCTCTTAAACACTCACTGTAAAGCCAAAATAAGGAAATTCTTCTCTGTTCTTTACAGGGAAGAAAAAATCCCACATACTCTGAATCTCACTACCATGATACATAAGACACATGTGTCATGACACATGACACATAAACTGTCCCACACAATCACAAGATTCAAGAAGAATTAGCTACAAAATTGGAGAACATTAGAACAGGCATAACAACATCACTGGGTGCTGCAGTCCTGTATGTAACTTACAGAGCACTACCGTCCCCCTAGCTCCATATTTTACACAGGCCTTCTGCACCCTGACACCCCCTACATGCTACCTGCAGAACATACAGCATATTTAAATAGACACATTCCATTAAGATCATATGACCATACAGCTATAAACCTTATACAATTGAAAAGTGAAATATAGAATTATTAAAACATGGCTATTTTCCCAGGGAAACAATTCTTCAACACTCCATTGATTGTACCTGGTTTTGCAGCTTAGTTCAGTTCGATCAGATTGAATACAGTTGACCTGTGCTAGCACACACAACCTATAGACGGATGCACACAGTTTTTTTTTTATGAAAGCAACCTTGATTTTTACTATTCCACGTGGCCCCTTTAATATTTAACAGGATATTTTTTTTATTTTAGGATATAGTTGGTAGTTTTGTGCATGATTTACCCTGGCTGAAATAATAAAAACAAAAATGGAATGAAAATATAAAAATTGTAATTCCAAGTTGGTGGACCTCCAAGGACTACAATGACATGTCTTTGGCATTAGAATGTTTTTAGACGTAGAATGGTTGCAGGATATTGGCAGTAAATGCAAGGCTTTAGGGTAAGGTCTCTACCAGAAATAGAATTGGCATAAATACACAAGTGAGTTGTTGGGGTCATTTAAATATCATTGTTCTGGAGGACTTGGTTGTAGACCATAGTAATAACATGATTTGGATTATTATCCATATACACACAGTTAGTAAATAAATAAATAAATAAATAACAGCAAATCATTTCAATTACTGAGGTCAAATATATTGTATATATGTACTAGAGCAGGGGTAGGGAACCTTGTCTCTACAGCTGTTACAAAGCTACAACTCCCAGCATGCATACTTGCTCTGCTGTTTTTGGAACTCCAATGAAAGTGAATGGAGCATGATGGGAGTTGTAGTTTCACTGCAGCTGGAGAGCCAAGGTTCCCTACCCCTGTACTAGAGGCTTCCTTTATGTCATTTGATTTGTTACATGAATTAATTAATGGGTTAGGGTATTAATACAAAATTATATTTAGGAGGTATAAAAATAAAAACATGAAATCTTTGTATGATAATTACTATGGGGTGGGATTCTGTTATATGAACAAATTTGAAATCAATAGATATATTTTTTGATTTGTTATGTACAAGTCCTCTCTACTTTCTCTCTACTATCTCATTGTCATTTTAAGTAAAAAAGTTTTTTTCTTTTAATTCTGTATACACTCCTCAGCATTAAAATTGTAACCACAAGGACAAGCCATAAAATTATGCAAATTTATTGTCCCTTCAAGCGTCCCCCACATAATGCTCCCAGTCCATCGGTGACCATAGATATATAAAATATAAAAATTAAAAACAATTAACGAACAACAAAGTTATATCCATCTAGCTCTGTTCCCATAGTGCTTGATGCAGGCTCTGCCTGGTGAAGCACAGAACTGATGGTTACATGTTACACCATTGTATTCAACTTTATTTGTTTTTTAAAGGGATGCTATCATTAAAAGAATTTTTTTTGTCCCTAACACGTAGGAATAGCCTTAAGAAAGGCTATTCTTCTCCTACCTTTAGATGTCCTACCAGTATTGTAAGCGGCCATTTTCTTGTGGCCGGCAGGCATGTGCAGTCTGCCCTAGGCCTGAGGCCTAGAAGTTTGAAGCCACCGCCGTAAGAAGACACAGGGAGACGCCGTTCCTGAAGAAGATGGAGACAGCGCTGGAGAGTTCTCTCGCAGCATTGGGGACACCCCCAGTGCTGTTTGAGTGCTGGGACCCGCCCCCAGTGCTGCAAACTCATTTGCATACAGACGAAAACCGGATTATGTACCGAACGGCGGCACAGAGAACACATGTAAAGGTAGGAGAAGAATTGCCTTTCTTAAGGCTATTCCTACGTATTAGGGACATAAAAATGACTTTTAACGATAGGATCCCTTTAAGGAGGCAGATAGAGTTGAAATTGCTGCCTGCCTCCCAGAACAGCGGTACAGCACTCAAAATGCAGGACTGTCTCACTCGATCTGGGTTGGCAGAGAGAATTCCCACTACAAGCCATCACTTAAAAAAAACTGGGTAAACCACAGCTAGAAAAAGAACTCCTATTTGTGGCTCTGGACATTTTCTCAGCCACTCTTTTCAGCTTTGGATTGTACATGTATTGTAGGTCACATGTGATGCAGTGAGTAACATAAATAATATGATCAGAATTCCAATTCAAATGACACTTGATGGAATATTGTACCTGAGTGACACTAGAAGCATACACAAAGGTTTTTTGCAAGTATTATTGTGCATATGATCAGTGTAAGAGATCATACAACCATTCCCCCAACTTCTGTTTCTAAGATTTTGTGAGGGCTTAGAATACACGACGTACACTAGAAATTTTTGATTCAATATACCTCTTGTACAATGGCGCACCTTCCATGAGGCGACCTAAGATAGTGGCCTCTGGCGGCCCTAATGAAATATTTCGGGTAGAGCATTGTTTTTCTAATTGGCCGCTACTTATTGTATTATTTCAGTAAGTAGCAGCCAATACTTTTTACTCACCTGTCCGTGCTCTTTTTGGGGCTCTATCTCCGGTGTAGCCGAGTTGAGCGCATGGCCAGCTCTGCTTCATCTCCGGTGTAGCAGTGCTGGCTGTGCACTGAGCTCGGCTGCATCTCTGGTGTAGCCGAGCTGAGCGCCCGGCCAGCTCTGCTTCTGACAGGGATCCCGACGTAATACAGTGACTTGGGCATGTTAGATGCCCCGCAGACATGCTTCCCCTGCTGTCCCAGTTGCATTCCAGGGTGTTGGCATCATTTCCTGGGGTGTCATAGTGGACTTGGTGACTCTCCTGAGTCGAAGAGTGGGATCCCCTGAAACGAGCATTTTTTCCCCATAGACTATAATGGGGTTTGATATTCGTTCGAATAGTCAAATATTGAGGGAATATTCGAAACGAATACCGAATATCGAATATTTTACTGTTCGCTCATCTCTAAATACAACATGATGGACTAGGCCAGTTGAAGATTTCTGGTGATGTTTGCAGTGAGAACATCAATGACAATGCAGTATGAAATGCAACACAAAATTATGTGCTGTGCTTGCTCACAGGATCATACTAAGGTTGTATAAAGAATATACCCAACCAGTAATGTAGTCCTCTATATAATTGCTCAAGTGAAATAAAATCCTAAAAATATGTTGCCATAATTTTTTTAAGTCCTTAGAACCATCATCTAAGCAAGGTATAAAATATCCACATATTGCATAATTGGTTGACACTAGAGATGAGCGAACAGTGAAATGTTCGAAGTTCGTAATTCGATTTGAGTAGCCGCTCAATACTCAATTGTTCGATCGAATATCAAACCCCATTATAGTCTATGGGGAAAAAATACTCGTCAAGGGGGAAATCACTATTCGACTCAGGAGGGTCACCAAGTCCACTATGACACACCAGAGATGTAGCAGAGCTGAGTGTGCGCTGAACCCTGCTGCACACTCAGCTCTGCTGCATCAAAGATGCGCTGAACCCTGCTGCACACTCAGCTCTGCTGCATCAGAGATGTAGCAGAGCTGAGTGTGCGCTGAAACCTGCTGCACACTCAGCTCTGCTGCATCTCAGCAGAGCTGGAGATGAAACCGGAGATGAAGCAGAGCTGGCCATGCACTCAGTTTGGCTACTCCAGAGATGTAGCAGAGCTGAGTGTGCGCTGAACCCTGCTGTACACTCAGCTCTGCTGCATCTCAGTATGCATCTCAGAATGCATCTCAGCAGAGCTGAGTGTGCAGCAGGGTTCAGCGCACACTCAGCTCTGCTACATCTCCGGAGTAGCCAAACAGAGCGCACGGCCAGCTCTGCAACATCTCGGCAGAGGAATGCATTGACCAGCGTTGATTGGTCTAATGCCATACAGAGTACAGCATTCGGCCAATCAACGCTGGTTCTGCCTGAGGAAACGGAGTCTAAGATTGGTCCACAGCAGTCTCCATTCTGGTCCGATCTTAGACTCCGCCTCCTCACAGACGAGCCTCCGGCATAACCAGGGTTGATTGGCCGAATGCTGTACTCTGTATGGCATTCGGCCAATCAACGCTGGTCAATGCATTCTTTTAAGAAGAAGTCAGCTTGCGATATGCGCAAGCTGACTTTTTCCCATAGGAATGCATTGACCAGCGTTGATTGGCTGGTTCCCGACCAGATAGAGCCCCAAAGAGCTGGGTGAGTGACATTCCTACCTAAATAAAGGTAATCCCTAGCTAACCCTGCCTGTATATATATCCCTGTCTCACAGTCACATAGTTCACAGTCTCATATGAACCGGATATTAAATCCACTATTCGTATAAATTGGAGGTCACCTGATTTAGCCAGCCAATTACTTTTTCCGATTTTTTTTCGATGCCTCCGTTGTCGTAGTTCCTGTCCCACCTCCCTTGCGCAGCTATTGGTGCAAAAAAAGCACCAGGGAAGGTGGGAGGGGAATCAAATTTTTTGTGAGTTTGTCAACTGGTGTTCTACTCGAATCGAACATCTCGAACAGCCTGATATCCGATCAAACATGTACTTGATCGAACGCTGTTCACTCATCTCTAGTTGGCACCCCTCGTTTAATGAAAGAAAAACCCACAATGGTCAAAGAAATAACTTGAATCTGACAAAAGTAATAACAAAAATCAAACTTTTTGGCAAGGCACATCAGCTCTATGTTCACACACAGAAAAATGAAGCAGATCTTGAAAAGAACACTGTCCCTACTGTGAAACATTGAGGAGGCTCTGTTATGTTCTAGGGCTGCTTTGCTGCATCTGGCACAGGGTGTCTTGAATCTGTGCAGGGTACAATGAAATATCAAGACTATCAAGGGATTCTAGAGAGAAATGTGTTGCCCAGTGTTAGAAAGCTTTGTCTCAGTCGCAGGTCATGGGTCTTGCAACAGGATAATAACCTAAAACACACAGCTAGAGATGAGCAAACAGTGAAATATTCGAGATTCGATATTCGTTTCGAGTAGAGCCTCAATATTCAACTACTCGATCGAATATCGAATCCCATTATAGTCTATGGGAAAAAAAATGCTCATTTCAGGGGAAACCACTATTCAACTAAAGGAGAGTCACCGAGTCCACGAATAGCAGGAGGAGAGTGTTTAGGATTATAGTCTATGGGGTCCGTGCGCTTTAACTGCACAGCGCTTGCAGGTGTGCTGATAAAAAGTCAGCTCCCTTGTAACTGCAAGCTGCCAGCTCTCCCAACAAGCAAAGACGAGCCTGCGGCAAATCGATGTTGGTTCTGCAGCAGGCTTGTCCTTGCTAGTCAGGAGAGCTGGCAGCTTGCTGTTACGAGGCAGTTGACCTTTTTGTATTAGGAATGCATTAACCAGCGTTGATTGGCCAGTGTACGGCATTCGGCCAATCAACGCTTATTCTGCCAGAGGCTCGTCTGTGAGGAGGCGGAGTCTAAGATCGGACCACAATGGACATTTCTGTGGTCCGATCTTAGACTCCGCCTCCTCACAGACAAGCCTCCGGCAGAACCAGCGCTGATTGGCCGAATGCTGTACACTGGCCAATCAACGCTGGTCAATTCATTCCTATGAGAAAAATTCAGCTCCCTTGTAACAGCAAGCTGCCAGCTCTCCCGACTAGCAAGGATGAGCCTGCTGCAGAACCACCGTTGATTTGCCCAATGCTATACACTGTATAGCATTCAGCCAATCAACGCTGATTCTGAATCGAATATTTACTGCAAATAGCTAGTAGCATTCAATTGAGTACGAATATTTTGAATACCTACTTGATCGAATACTACTCGCTCATCTCTACACACAGCTAAAAACACCCAAGAATGGCTAAGAGGAAAACATTGGACTATTCTGAAGTGGCCTTCTACGAGCCCTGACCTATATCCTATGGAGCATCTTTGGAAGGAGCTGAAACATGCTGTCAGGAAAAGGCACCCTTCAAACCCGAGAGACTGGAGCAGTTTGCTCATGAGGAGGGGGCCAAAATACCTATCATTGACAGTTACAGGAATCATTTAATTGCAGTGATTGCCTCAAAAGGTTGTGAAACAAAATATTAAGTTATGGGAACCATCATTTCTGTCCAGGCCTGTTTCATGAGTTTTATTTTTATTTTTTTTTAATTCCGTTGAAGCGAAAAGCAATGTCTGACTTTCATTTGTTCATTTTCATAGAATCTTTATTTATTATAACATTGTCAGATTCAAGTTATTTCTGTGACCATTGTGGGTTTTTCTTTCATTAAACAAGGGGTACCAACAATTTTGTCCACGTGTGTATGTTAAAAATATATATTTGTCATTATGTAAGCAAAATATGTAGTTTGCTGTACTTGCCATCATGTGCACATACCTAGGAGCATACCAAGATTAGTCTAGGCAGCAGAGTTGTCAAACTCATCACTGTCTCCACAGAACTAAGGGTCATCCTTGTCCCCTGACTGAGATGTGGAAGATGTCATTCTTTTTCTACTCTTCGTAATATGATTGTGTTGCCTGCAATATAAATATTAAAGATATTACATCACTGGTTCTGCATTTGGACCTAGTGTGAAAGAAATTTATTGAATAATAAATATCAAGAAATCTCTTAACGATATATGTAACTCCCATTTAAATGTAAATATGATTGGTTACGTTATACTGTAGTCGCTAACAGGTGGAGCCTCATGGCTGTACCATGAATACACACATGTTGTGGGGCCCTGCGCTGAGACAGGATCTCCATTGACCTGTGTGTCAGGGCGGGTTCACACCTGCGCCCGGTCTCCGCTTTTCAGGTTTCCGTTTCCTGCCCGAGAAACTGGACAGGAGACAGAAACCATCAGTCAGTTTTCAAACCTATTCATTTGAAAGGGTCTGCAAAGTGTCCGCCCGTGAGCGTCTTCTGGTCTCTGCGGCGAAACTGGTTCTTTTTAACCAGACACAAGGTTGTACATGCTGGACTTTGTGCCCGGTTTAAAAAAAAAAAAAAAAAAACTGTTTCGCCACAGAGATCATAAGGCGCTCACGGGCGGACACTGAATGCCAGGTTTCCATCTACTGTCGGCAGAAGACAGAAACCCACAAAGTGGAGACCGGGCGCAGGTGTGAACCCACTGTGTGTTTATTTCTCCTTGGCTGGCAGGTGATTCTCCATAGACCAGAGAGAGAATTACTAACTATAATTTAAATCCCACAGACAAAGCGATGAATTATCAAATTCTACAGTAACAGTTTGGTCCTTCAAGTTTTAGTCGGGTGTGAAACTTGTTTTTAAACTTTGCAGAAAGGTAAGATAACAGTGAATGGTATCTATAAGAGAGAGAGTCACAAGCATTGTAAGAGGAAAAAACAAGGTAGCTTTGGGTTGTGTTCTAAAAGATTCAGCTACATCTTCAGAGAGATTACATCAGTTGCTGAAGAGCCTTAAAATTCAGGAAAATTCCAAGGATGTTCCTCCCAAGTGCCCCGAGTTCACCAGAAGTGGCTAAAAGCGGATGAGAGACACCTATCCTAAGCGGATATATAGACTGTCCAAATGTATTCACCACTTTGGCGAGCGATTTGTTAGTGTTGCGATTGGGGTAGCTGGTGGTTTGAGACTAAAGAAAAAGGGTACCTCGCAGTCTGGCTGTGTCTAAACCAGCTGAAGCCAGCACAATTACCTCTCAAAGGCCTGATGGGTTTTCTCCAGTCTAAAGAGTAGGGAGTTCCAAAAAGAACAGTGTCCATGGATAAAAGAGAATAAGAATGCAAAAGCAAGCAAGATGAACAGTGGGTAAATGTATGTGAAATGATGAGAAAGTAAGAGCATGAGAGAGATTGGGAGTGTATGAAACAGAACAGAAAAAGGAAAATGTTACAAGGTGGAAAAAGGAAACACATACAGCAGCTATTACAGCTATGTGCGGTGCAGTATTGTGAGTACTGATGGAAGTACTATAAAGAAGGAGACACAAGTGCAAGATCAGAGGATTGGTAAAGCTACCACGTACCAAAAGAATGTGTGACCATGTGAGAATGACAGGTCTGGGATATGCAGTGTGTATGTTATTCTAGGTGTATGAGAAGCATAACTGAGTCATTATCAAGGGGACAATATGATAATTTCCATATGCGCAAAAAGGCAATAGTGTATTGTATTGTAAAATGTATAGGGTGTTACTCTAGCATCTATGCACCTTGACAAAAGTGCAGCCACATTACTCTAGCATGTCTCCACCTTGCCAACATCCATTATTGCTTTACAGTATATAATAAACAGTAGGCACCTATCAATAATGCTGAAGTAAAAGTTCGGCCATTTATTATGTTTACATATTCACAACACTTAAGAAAGCGACCGTTTTATGAATGAAAAGATACTTTTGTCACAGGAAAAACATGTGTCACCAAAAAATTCAGCAAAAAGTAATTTTACGCAAGTGGAAATTGCTTTGTGATTTCAACCATGATATCAAGAAACTGAGTTTTGCCAATTCGTTTCCACCAATATTTTGCCAGGTTGTTTGTTTTCTTTGATGCAGAGGTTTTTATTCAATTACATGAGGAGACAATAGAAAAAGTAAACAAGAGGGTCCTGTATTCATGTACCCAGTGTTGAACTCTTCTGTTCCCTACTTCAGGGTACAAAAAGAGGAGAAACGGTGATGCTGATATGACAAATGTGATTAAAGCAATTGGTAATTTCTGGTGACATTTCCCTTTAGTCCTTTCATTACAACGCATTTTTTTTTGTGACTAACATGTAGGAATAGCCTTAAGAAAGACTATTCTTCTCCTACCTTTAGATGTCTTCTCCACGCAACCGTTCGGTAGAAATCCCGGTTTTTGTCAGTGTGCAAATGAGTTCTCTCACAGCACTGGGGGCGGGCCCCAGCGCTCAAACAGCACTGGGGGCATCCCCAATGCTACAAGAGAAATCTCCAGCACTGCCTCTATCTTCTACAGGAAAGGCCTCTTCACGCATCTTCTTTCGGCGCTGAGGGTCAAACTTCTAGGTCTCAGGCAGAGCCAACTGCGCATGTTCGTGGCCACAAGAAAAATGTACACAGTAATATTAAGTCATAATTTACATTTATAGCAGAAGCCATGATTCAAAAATATGCATTTTTTGTGTTTGTTTTTTCTTGCATTTTGTGTTAGGGGATTGAAGGTTTGTAATAATGTATTGAGATTACAATGAATGTTTTGTATGTAAATTGTATTAATGACTGTGCCAATGCTTATAGTATGAATACGGTTAGGCTTACACTTATCACTTTGTAGTTTGTATAGTTTTAGCCTGGCATGGAAGTGGAGTCCATATTTATGGTATAGTGAGTGGGTGTTTGAAACCCTGACAATCATGTATAGAAAAACATTTTTTTTTTTTTTTTTTTAGATGATTCCAGATGTTGCCAATATGGAACATACAAGATAGGATACACATTCAAACTGAGGTAAAGAGAGAACCACTTCCACCCTCTATGTTGGCACAGGAGGTGGAGATGAAGGCAGTTACTGAAGTGTGACGGCTGGCTGAGGTTAGGACAGTTACATGGAGTCCAGGTATGCCTTTGGTATCGCACATGAATATGGCCCTACTGGAGGAGGAGATATTTTATTGAGTCCACAGGGAAACCTATAAAAAATGCTGAATGTGTGAGAGCGTTGTATGAGGCCCTAACACTGCCCAAACCAATACGTATTATAAAAGTTCAGGTTCACACAAGAAACCATAGTGAAAGCCAAAAAGACAGGCTGCCTCATGAGGCAACTAATTAATGGAGTAATAGTTAATTAATGGAATACTAATTGAACACAAGTTGCTGTATCTTATATATTTCATGCTCTGACTTATATCCACTGTCACAGTTGAAGATAAAAATATCTTTGTAAGTTCCTCTTCCACAACTCATCATCTTGTGATCTTATCTAGACCCTGAAAAAAAGGAAGTGAAAAAATATCAAGATACATTTTATATTAATAAATTATCTAATAGTTATATGTGTTAGTATGAAAAGCATCTCATTACCATATATCTTACTTCCATTTAAGTGTGAATATGTTTGGTGAAGCTTTAATCTGTAAGAAAAGGGGCATCAGGACTTTAGTATAAATAAACATGTCGGGGGGGGGGGGGGGGGCGCGTGCTGAGACAAAATCTCCATTGACCTATGTGACCCTATGTGACGGTGTGTTGATATCTCCCTGGCTGCCCAGTGACTCTCTATGTCAGAGGGAGAGAGAAATTTATTAACCAAAATTTGAATCCCACAGACAAAATAATGAAGTTCCCAAAGTTTAGGGACTTATCAAATTCTGCAACAACACTAGAGACAAATTTTAGAGTCTCAGGATCTGTGTGCAGTAATCATTCACCTTATTCTGTTACTCAGATAGTCTAACATAAGCAATGTGGAATTCCAGAAATTTGGCATGTTCTGGGTAAGGTGGTTCAGGTCGTTCTTAATCACTGAAATGGCTGCAATGTGTACACATTTTTTTGGCCATGAATAGCACTTCCGTTCAGCCGCTACATGCGATTTTAAAGTGGTACACCAACAAATTTATGAAGATGATGATAATGACTATAGAACAGAAAAGGAAGAATGGTAAAAAAAAGGTCCAAACACAAAAGGTACTCATTCATATAAGAAGCGTTTTCCGCCTCTAGTCTCATTTTCTTAGACCTGGAATACCCCTTTAATTGAATTTGATGATTCTTTGATACAAGAGAACAAAAAGGGTGGCAGATTTTTTTTGTTAAAACAATATGCAGTGAAATTTCACAGAATTGTCAATTCTTTTTATAGAAACAGAGCATAGAGACTCTCAGGCTCAGACTCTAAGTAAAAAAAAAAAAAAAAAATTAATATTATGCGATTTCACAAAATTTGTCACTTCTTTTACACAGCCAGAGTTTAGAATGGCATTGTGACACACTGTAGTAGACTCTAAAAAACTGTTCTGATATGTTAACTCCTAGGATCTCTCACTATGTCTGTCTGTCTAAAATTAATTCCATCTATCTAATTTATCTAAGCGATCCTCTTCTCCTCCTCACTCCCCATTGTCTCTGCTACCTCCTATCTGTATTTTCTTTAGTATTGCAATTATTTGTTTGCAATTTTGCACTGTCCCTGCTGGCTGAAATTTCTCTTATCTCTCTCTCCGCCTTCCAGAAAATGGCTCCTCTATGGGTATTCTATTAAATAATGATCTCATCAGTGACCTATCCCCTGATTTGCCTGAGAGGGTGATACAAGGGCTTATTACAAATCCCATCAGGAATACAAATCATGTGATTCTTCTATAACCATTTTTGGTTCATCTGAAACGAATGTTGAATTAATTGTGTAATATTCAAGAGGAATGAAATTTAAAATCTGAATTATTGCAAGATTGACATACTTATATGATCACATACTCAACTTTAGCGATCTCTTTAGAACAACCCATTTTTTCACAAATGATTCTAAAGGCAGACTGTACAACTATATGCTGAATTTTATACACCTGTGGCAATGGAACTGAAACACCTAAACTCAATGATTAAAAAAGTTTTCTGGGAAATTTTTTATTTCTTTTTAAAAAAAGGTCTGTTAGTGTTATTAATGGGTTAAGAAGTGCACCCATATAACTTTAGCAGTATTTTGAGTGATTTCTGGGTTTCTCTGGGAAGGCCTAGCATCTTCTGCATTTGTGTACGTGGTGTGTAGCTTCCTGCTGCAATGCATTCTGGAGTTGTAGGCTCTCACAATCTCTCCTGCTGACTCCTCTCTCCTCCTGTAACACTCCCTCCCTGTCTCCCTAGCTATTCCTCCCACTGCTAGTCTTTCCTAACTCTTCAGCCCACCACGTACCCTATTATACTTTACCAGTCTTCTTCGACGTCAACGAAGGAGGAGGAGCCATTCCCTGGGGAAGAAAGCCTAGAGAGGAAGAAGATAGGTAAGTATGATGGTGTGGATAGTAGGGGTGAGTAGTAGGGAAGATCCGTTTCTGGAAACTGGGAAACAGATAGTTACCAAATGGTCAGAAAATGTTCCTGGGGCAGTCACATGACATACCCCTAGGAATATGGGTAAATAAGCATTTTTTTTATTAATAACGTCATTTAGAAAGTAGAAGGAAGAAGGGTGTTTAGATTAGTTTACAATAGAAGATAGAAGTTCGGCTTCGTGGAGTCCAGAAGCACGGTCAAGCACCTTGGGATGCAAGTCTGATTAAATTGGTGAGATTTCTCATGTATTTAATTTTTTGAACTATATTGATATTGTTTAGATTAGTGTTTATGGCTATCCCGGACAACCCCTTTAAGAGTTGTGTCCTAATACTTTTATCCATATAGTGTATATTTTCCACCTGTAAAGGAATTTTTTTTTTTTTTGAATTGTCATTTTTATCAACCCTCACCATATGATAAAAATAATCTAGATCCAGAAGTTGACAAAAATTAAAGCAAATTTTCTTTCTAACTTAGTATTGGCCTTTTTATAGGAATGGTGTAGGGGAATTCCTGGCAGAGCAATTCCCCAGTAGCTGCTGGTGAACCCTGGGAGGAGGGGCTCTGTCCCTGCCTACTTGTTTCACTGTCCTAGGCGACAGACAACTGGGTAACAGTCCCTCTTTAGATATAAGTGATGACACAGAGCACAGAGAAGACAAACAACAATAAAACAGAGGTCAGCTAGCCAAGGGGTCGAGCAGCACAGTACAGAATCAAAATCCAAGAAAATAGTAAAAAGTAAGCCAGAAGTCAGAAATATGTATAGAGATAACTATCAGAAAAGAGTAAATAGCACGCAAAAGGCAATAGCAAGCGCCAAGGTGAATGTGAGCAAGCAATAAATAGGTAGGAAGAACCTGCCCCAGACTTGATAGGAAGATAGGCTGTCAATCACACAGGTAAGGCTAAGATTAACTATTAGAGGAGCAGAGGGAGACCATAAAGGAATCATAATTGAACGTACCTCCTGCACCGCAGCGTGTGAGCGGATGGTGGCTCAGAGACCTGAACAGGCAAAGATGTTACAAATGTATGAGTTACCTGGGACTGTCTGGTCCTGGTCCTCAATGACAGCTATGAAACAATATGAAAAACTAAACTCCAAAATCGACAAGCATTTGCCATATTTTGTAAAACCCATTCTACCAATTTGTATTTAATAACTTCAGATTTCCTACCCACAGCTAAATGGTGAAATTTGTAGATTTTAATTTACAGTAAAATAAACACTAAAATCTAAACTGAGATTAGTGCGGCAATTTCGATTTCCTTCAGCCTCACTGCTGAATATTTTATACCTATCCTGTTCTATCTCACAATTATATTTTTGTTTGTTTTGTTATTGCATTAACTTGGATGTAAATCAATACCTATTGCGATAAGTGGAATGCAGCAAAATCTTTGCAGGGGAAGCAGCAGGGAAGAATTACACAGTATCCGCTGTTGAAAGTACGGCTTTATTATACCATTTCTCAAACAGAAAAAAAATCTTACAGTTTCAATTTCTGTTTTTCAGCGTGCCAGATGGTTACAGGCGCGCCATGTCTCTGCAAGGGAAACATTCTCATCTCCAGCCCTAGCTTGACATTTTCCTGTGCTCTATTGGAATTTTTCAGACCTAATAAATAGCTCTATTCAGTGCTGCCCCCAGGAGGATTCTAAGCATTGTATCGAAAGTGCACATGATCTTAATTCTACGTCTGCTGTGCGGCATTATCCCAGCCAATATTCACATATTTATTGAAGTAAATGGAAACGGCCATATTATAGAAAATCAATCTTTAGTAACCCATTCAACCACAACAAGTATTCTTTTAATGTATATTCTGCATTAGGCTTTTAGAAAAGCTGAGGAACCACAGAGTAGTCGAGTGTATACAATTATATAGGAACTCATTCATAAAGCACCATTATCAAAGACCTATGGACACTCCATATGCTTGTGTTTGGTTCCTCTATGAGATATTAAATTGCTACTAGGGAAGAATATCTTCAATTCTGCATACCAAAATTTAGTGATTCATATGGAAGAAAACTTAGTTTCTTATCATAATTACCTTTACGTAGAGTTCATTACGGGAAACAGAATTGATGTCTGTGAAGAGAAAGCAGTGGAAGTGATACTCGTAGAGGTACCTAATGCACTTGGCATCTGTGACACATGAATTACAACACACAACCTCACTTTAAGTGTTTGACCACCAAGCTGACCCACTAGACTGTAGTCATATATAAATGACTCTAGTAGCAAATACATTACCAAATACATGTAGACAATAAAGTGCCTATCTTGAGTAGTAGTCTCCCATCTACCTAAGCCAAAAACAGCAGGGTTGATATGACCACCGTATAACTGTAATAGACTTGTAAGGGTCAGCTCTTACAGAATTACAAACTGAGTCACAATGTAAATGTGAAAACAATGGAAAATATACAACTATGATTTTGTTAAAGAAATTGTTCCAGGGAAATGGAAATGTTTGAAGTATTCAGCGCTTCAGTTTTCCATGTCAGCAAGTATTAAATAATCTGAAGCTTTCAAATGCAAAATGTGAATGAGATTCTGCAAAACGTGACATCTGGATGCTAGAAAAGTATCAAAACTGTTAATCTTGCAGAAATATAAGGAACAAAGCACATTGCTGGTACAAGAAATGTACTTAAAAGTTGGCATCCAAAACAAAGACCTGTCACCCCTCTGTCCAGGCTTGTATTCACCTCTTCATAAAAACAAATCTGGTTGGTGTGACCATTTCTGTCCTTTGTAAAAATAAGCTGGCTGTCAGGTTTTTTTTAAAACACTTGTGTATTTATTTACAGTTTCAAGGGAAATGTAAAAGATAAGAAGTAAAATCAAAAAGAAAATTGATCTATTTTTGCACTTGAAAAAGGGACCAGGGTGTCCCGTAACGCGTAGTGATGAAGATCCCTGTTTGTGATTTTTAAATAAAGGCGATTATTCAACTATCCTGAGGGTAAGCGCAGATCTTTTACTTCTTAACTCATACTGTGGCAAATAGAGTTTATATGAAGTTGGTCCTACTTTTCTGGCCAAGAAGTAAAATCAGACCATGTATACAAGAAGTCTTGTGGCAGCAAGATTGGTGGTGTACAAAGAAAATACATACTACAAAAGCTTGTACACAAGGATACAATGATTGTTAGCATAAGAGGTCCAAAATAAATAATAAAACAAAAATATAAGGAAGGGTGGGCATAAGGATAGAAGGATAAGGAGATACATTGGAATACAATAGGGAAGAAGTGAGGACGAGGGTGTAGGGTTGTCCTCAGGTTAGAGTGAGCATCATATTCACATCCATGTGGAAGGAAGGTGAAGTCGAGATATAGCTATCATAAGCGGATGAGAATTGGAACATTATCCATGGATGGATGGGTGGATGGATCCAAGGATGGGTTGTGCTCAGTATTCAGGAATTCCATACAGTGGAGATATAAATTTTTCTTGAAACCATTCCCACAGTGGGAGCTCTTGTGGTTTTCCACAGCCTGAGGATGTTAGTTCTAGCTGCCACCAATATATGGTTGATTAGGAAAACTTTTTAACATGACCCGGTAAGTTGGGGAGATGGAAGGCCTTGGGGATATTGCAGATTTAGACATTGGTAACCTCACCCAAAACAGAAATAAGGGTGGACACTGACACCATATGTGTACCATGGTGTCCAGCTTCCAACCAAACCTGCAGCACAAATCAGAGTTAAGGGAGAAGATTGCATGTAAGGTTGCTGGTACCTTGTATTACCAGGACAGTATCTTGAAGTTGTTTTCCTTGGCTCTGCAGGAATTGGAGAATTTGTGGCAGAACATGAATGCCTTGGACCATTGCTCTTGGGAGAAAGAGCTACTTACCTCCCTCTATAAGCTCCTTGTAAAGGTCACCAGACATGCACACATGTTTAAATACAGATAGATACTGGTGTAAATTAAATTTCCATTTAATGTAATTATAGAAGTGTTGCAGTGTTGCAATATTCCTATTGGGATTTATGAGATCTGATCTGTTCTGGAACTATGGAATCATACGGTTTTAGCCATTCTGTTATGAGGTGCATCTTAGCTTTAACTGACGCGTTTCAAAACTAAAAGTTTCTTAATCATAGCCTATGGCTATCATTAAGAAACTTCTAGTTTTGAAACGCGTCAGTTAAAGCTAAGATGCATTTTGTGATCGGTCATCCCTTTCTCTGATCATCATTTTGTCCGTGTACCATTTGGAGCACATGTGTTGGACTATTTTTAAGATTTAAATAAACTATTGAATTTTTAAACCTAAAGAGGATTTCGCTGGACTCCATCTGTTTTGTCTTTGCTGCATACACGACTTCCCAGCTGGAGGGACCAAGGAGGTCTTCGTGCGATTCCTCGGACGCTGTGGGTGTGTGAGTGCCAAGATATTACTTACTATTGAACACGAGTTGGATTTTTGTTACTCCTATGGATGTTTTGTTGCGGTCATAAGAGGGCTGTGTTTTATCTTTCCAAAGTTTATTCTGTTATGAGGGTTTGATGAAACAGAAGGGTACAGCAGTCGGCCAATCAACGCTGGTTCAGCAGTCTCCATTGTGGTCCTATTTTAGACTCCGCCTCCTCACAGGCGACCCTCCGGCAGAACCAGCGTTGATTGGCCGAATGCTGTACACTGGCCAATCAACGCTGGTCTATTCATTCCTATGAGAACAAGTAAGCTCCCTCGTAACAGCAAGCTGCCAGCTTTCCTGACTAGCAAGGAGTAGCCTGCTGCAGAACCAGCGTTGATTGGCCAAATGCTATACACTGCTATACACTCGATCGATTACTACTCACTCATCTCTATTAACTTAATTTATTGTTAGAATTTTGTAAAGAATCTATGGGGCACTGCCAACGGTAAATTCAATGAGTCATATAGTGTATCTGTAATTACACAGGAGCAACCATGACCTATAGGTAGTGCTCTCCTCCACTGAAACAACAGTCCAACATTCAACTTTATATGGAATTAATGAGAAACTTAGGGGCACCCACCAAAGTGTATTCTTAAAATTGTCCTTTATTCCACAGACATTAAAACAGCATCAGATATAGAGAGAGGATGAAACAAGCATGTGGGCCACAGCCCATGGAATAAAGGATGCTTTTAAGAATAGAACTTGGTGAGTTCCAGACGTTTGAGTTTTGTTCTGAATGTGTCATCGCATTAGTTTGTTGATTTCGGACCAATAAAAATTCTGCCCTGTATTTTAGCCTCAGTTTTCAGTGTGCTAAACTTCACATTCAAATACTGGAAATCATTTCCATCACCATCAAGTGCAATTACAACATTTTTCATTAACCCCTTCCCGACATTCGCCGTAATAGTACGGCGCTGCAGGGAAGGGCTTCCCGCAAACCGCCGTACTATTACTGCGGATGCATGGTGCGCACACAGAAACTGTGTGCGCACCATGCACAGCGGGTGTCAGCCGTAATACACGGCTGACAATGCCCCGTAACACCCGCGGTCGGAACCGGGTCCGATCGCGGGTGTTAACCCCCGAGATGCCGGTGATCAACATGACCACCGGCACCTCCGGGGTTACAACGTCATATGGTGCCGATCGGCACCCCCCGCGCCGGTTTCGGGGGGTGCCGGTGTTCGTAGGGGGCAGCCCGGGGTCTGATCAGTGACCCCGGGTCTGCCCCTTCACTTACCCCGTCCTCGCGCCTGGCCGATCCTGCCGTAAATGAAGCTGTCAGCCTGTGCGTCTACACAGGCTGACAGCTTCCTATACTCTGCAATACACGTGTAACACGTGTATTGCAGCGTATATCTATTGAAGCAGTGATCAGCCGATCACTGCTTCAATCCCCCATGGGGACAGAAAAAAAAAGTGAAAAAAAAGTCAAAATAAAAAAGTTAAAATAAGTTTAAAATAAATTATAAATAAATAAAGCCCCAAAAATCCCTTTTTCCCCATATAAAATGTTTTATTATGTAAAATAAAGAAAAATAGAAAAAAACATTACATATTTGGTATCGCCGCGTCCGTAATAACCTGAACAATAAAATTAAAACATTATTTAACCCGAACGGCGAATGTCGTAAAAAAAAAACGTAGAAAACCGCACAAAATAATGATTATTCACCACCTTTCCCTTACAAAATGTTCAATAAAAAGTAATCAAATGGTCAGATGAAAACCAAAATGGTACCAATAAAAAGAAGAGGTCTTCCCGCAAAAAATAAGCCCTCAACCAGCTCTGTCTAGCGAAAAATAAAAACGTTATGCCTTTCAGAAGATGGCGATGCAAAAACAATAGATTTTTTCCCCTGAATTGAATTCTATTCTGCACAAATAGCAACGCATTAAAAAATCATATAAATGAGGTATCGCTGTAACCGTACCGACCCGCAGAATAAAGGTAACATGTTACTTATGCTGTACGCTGCACGGGAAAAAAAAAATGCTAAAAAGCAATGCCAGAATTGATGTTTCCTTTTACATCCCACCCAGAAAGAGTTAATAAAATGTAGTCAATAAGTTATACGCCCCAAAATGGTGGCATTGAAAAGTACATCTAATACCGCAAACACCAAGCCCTCATATGGCCACATTGCCAGAAAATAAAAATAAAAATCTACCTTGTACAATGTGAAGACAAAAACCCCAAAAGTCGCCAAATCATTAGGACATAAGTGGCTGCGACTAGAAGGAAATGTGTAAGCGGTGCGAGCGTTTTCAGGGGACACCCCATATTTAGAGCTTATGAGAGAGCATACACCAGCGCTGACCCCCCAGAATGCCCCTCTTCCCCATCCGCGTCATAGGAGCTGGTGGGAAAATAGAATGGGATTTGGTGTACCCAATTTACTCCGCACAGCTTACACATTCACTTCGGGGTTACTAATGCTACTACATCACTTGATAAATACTTTGAGGGGTGCGGTTTTCAAAATGGGGTCACTTTCTAGAGGTTTCCACTGTTTTGACTCCTCAAGGGCTTTGTAAATGCGACATGGTGCCTGAAACTGATCCCAGCCAGATCTGCCCTCTAAAAGCTCCTTGGCGCGCCTTCCCTCCTGCGGCTCGCTGTGCGTCCATATATTAGTTTACACCCACAAGTGGGGTACTATGGTAGTCGGGAGAACTTGCCTAACAAATTGTGGGATGCGGTTTCTCCTTTAACCCCTTGTGAATGTGCAAATTCTAGGGCTAAACGAAAATATTAGTAAAATAAATTCAAATTTGAAAATTTCACCTCCATTTTGTATTAATTCCTGTTAAGCACTTATAGGGTTAAATTACTAGGTATATGTTGTTTTGGCTTATTTAAGGGGTGCAGTTTTGAAAATGGGGTGATTTATGGGGGGTTTAATACAAGGGTCTTTCAAAACCCCTTCAGAACTGGATTAGTCCTTTAAAAAATGGGTTTTGGAAATTTCTTGAAAATTTTGAATATTGTTGTTTCACTTGTAAATCTTATAATGTCCGTAAAAATTAAAAGGGTGACTAAAGTTTGATGCCGACATAAAGCAGAGATCTGGGACATGAGATTTATGATATAATTTTGGCGGTCTGACTATCTGTATGTAATGTACATCATTTCAAACTTTATAAAATGCATATTTTTCAAAATTTCCACCAAATTTCCAATTTTTTTATAATTAAACACAAAACATATCAACCAAAATTTACCACTAACATGAAGTACAATGTGTTACGAAAAAACAGTCTTAAAATCACTTTGGTAAGTTAAAGCGTTCCAAAGTTATTGCCACATAAAGTGACACATGTCAGTTTTGAAAAATCGAGCTTGGTCAGGAAGTCAAAAAGTGCCATCGGCGGGAAGGGGTTAAACCAAGTTTAATGTGAAGCGGTTGAAGAATAAATGTGAAGTGGATCAACCAGTGATTTGTGTTGTACATTGTACTGACCAACTGTGTGCTCGACTCTGAGAGGCCACTGCCTCATGTAATGATTGTTGTGATTGTAATGATCATGATTGTTCCATAGGCACAAGAAATATATATGCTGTGTGTACCCTAACTGTAGGCCAAGCAGCAGTGCTACCACTTTCAGGTCAGCACAAATTTTTCATATAAGTTCTGAGTATTTGATAATTTACACTTAGCAATTCATCAGGAACATGTGTACCATCCAACTCCATCATAAGACCATTTACATCAGTACAGATACAGACATCTCTTTGCATTGCATAGTATGCAGCTAACTTGGTGTGTCGACGATGAAAGTGTGAAGTTTTGGTGCCGGACAGGTCTGGGTATGTCCATTGGAATATTTCCAAATATAATGCATTAATATTATAACTGTATAGGCTTTACCTGTATAACTTAAAATCTAGATGTGTCAGGCAAATTCCAAGTTCATATTTGGAATCAGCACCTCATTTTAGTAAAATCACGTTTTTCTCTCAGTAGCAAAATCATTGTTGCACAGTGTCATTTTTTGTTTATTCAAACAAGGCACAGTGTAATTAATAGAGATGAGCGAACAGTAAAATGTTCGATATTCGTTTCGAGTAGCCCCTCAATATTCGACTACTCTAATCGAATATCGAAACCTTATAATAGTCTATGGGGGTAAAATGCTCGTTTCAGGGGTAGGCAACGTTCAATCAAATTATACTTACCAAGTCCACGAGTGAGGGTCGGGCTGGATCCTCCGAGAAGTCTTCTCCTTGCTGCGTCCCCGCGGCATCTTCCGGCTCCGAATTCACTCTGCCAGGCATCGAGCCTGCGCAGAGCCAACTGTGCATGCCCGCACTACAAGCGGACATGCGCAGTCGGCTCTGCCCAGGCCCGATGCCTGGCAGAGTGAATGAAGAGTCGGAAGACGCCGCGGGGAAGCTGCACGGAGAAGACTTCTAAAGGTAGGAGAAGAACCAACGTTGATTGGCCGACTGTATAGCATTTGGCCAATCAATGCTGGTTCTGCATCGAACTTTTACATTTGAATAGCGAGTGGTACTCGATCGAGTACGAGTATTTCGAATACCGTAGTATTCCATCGAATACCTACTTGATCGAGTACTACTTGCTCATCTCTAGTAATTAACTGTGCTCTTACATAAGGTAAAAATACAACCTAGATGCATTGGCTGGAAATATGCCTTTAAATGTTATGAAAACAGAAAAACTAATCAGCAAGCAAAGTGTTAATCATATCTAGTCATTCCTTTCATTTAAGCGCATGCTTAAGATTATGTGTTTAATAAGTGTTCATCAATCTTAATGCTGCTTCAGCCTACTGTAGGTTATTGTGAAATATATGATATAATATGTACTTCTAGATCTCTGTGCAGTATTGAGATTGTCTTGTACTGATGTATGGATACCATTAAAACACCAATGCTAAATTACAGTTTGCCTCTGAAAGCAACAAGGAAACTGCTTGTTGGCAGTTTCTGAAACCTGAGATCACCAATGACAAGCTTTGACGAGATTAAAGGGGATATCCAACTAATTGTATTTATTTTTTTAAATATTTAAAAGTGCTGCTAATGGCGTGAAATAGCATAAAACACATTATAAACAAATTCCTAGAATTGCATTTCCAGCGACAACCCCGGTCTTCTGCTTACAGGCCCCTTGGCTAATGCAAGCAGCAACATACCTTTTGTGCCAGGTGACCAATGCAGTCAATCAAACACTTCAGTGGGGACTACTTCACAAACAGCACATAACTGCTGTGACATGTCGTTTGTGCAGAAGTCACCTAGCACAAATAGGATGTCACTACTGATGTCAGCCAGGGGGCCTGAAAACAGAGGAGTGAAACTGCTTCCGAGAGGTTAGTATTTTCACATAATAAAAATGGATCCAACAATAAAAGTCTATCATCTCATGATTTAATGGAGAAATCTAGGATCATCGTGCAAGAAGCAGCTATTTTATAGGTTGTGATATTAGTTCCAGTTAAGGTAAGCATTAATGCTATATCATGCATGGCAAATTAGCTGATGTCTCTTGTTTCTCTAATGCAACTTATTGGTAGCTATTCTGCAAGTCACTGTTAGACCCCTCCAAGAAAAGCATAGAAACAGTTACAGATAGCACTTTTTCAGGGTGGTTGCTCAAGTCAAAAGTGGGGTTCTGATTGTGTGAAAGGTGTGAGCAACTTACAATGGTCTAGACATACCTGTTCATCCAACTTTGAAATAAATATATTAATATATTAAATATATTATATTAAATAAATATATTAATATATTAAATATATTATATTAAATTATAACCAACACCAGTGCCAAAATGCAAAAGACCTCAGTTGTAAATGCCTTGCCTTCCCAAAAGCATTGAGGCAGTTCAAATAACATAAAGGGATCCATCAAGCCAGGGTTGGACTGGGGTGTCTAAGGCCCACCAGTGGAATTGTTTCTAGGGGCCCACCAATAGGACCCCTGCAGATCAGCTGTACCGAGACAGGGCCGCTAAAGGTATTAATATGTCAGGAGCCATGCTGCTAGACGATGTGCACCACTGCGCTACCTAAACCCACTGCTACATCCTGTATGGCAAGAGGGCAGTGTGGATTCTAGAATTGTTAGCATTACCTGTAGCCACGCTGTCCTGGAAAAGCTGATTTACAGAGGCCCCGGCTGTCAGACTCCCGCAGATGTAATATTGATGGCCTATCCTAAGGACAGGCCATCAATATTAGAAAGATGGATAAATCCTTTAAAGATGTTATCCAGGAATTGGAGCAACTCATGTGTTTTGTGGGAGATGTAAAATAAAAAATAAAAAAATAAAAAAGCATACTCACCTGTCCCCGGCACTATGTTGTTTTGCCGCCAGTGTCCATTCAGTCTTGTTCTGGTGCCTTCTTGCTGGCAGTCCTGCACCTCATGTGACCGCTAACACCAATTAGGTACAGGATTTCCAGAAATTAGGTGCTGACATGAGACCAAACAGACACAGGTTGGGGCAACGGGGGTTGGGGACAGGTGAATATGCATTTTTTTTAATTTTTCACCTATGTGGTGGCTCCAGTTTATTGGACAACCTCTTTAAAGGGGTTGTCGGGGCCAAATTTGCTTCTGGCCACTTCACTAGTACCCCCATACAGTGGGGAACAGTGATGAGGCTATTATATTGTGTGGGGCAATGATTGGGGCTAACATGCTCAGGATAGGCCATAAATACCTGATTGGTAGGGGGCTGACACATGGCCCCATCAGTAGTATGGCCCCATTCTGTACACAACAGAGGGCCAGAATCGGAAAGCTCCATCCACTGTATAGTCACCTAGCGCCTTCACTGCAGCTCAGCTCCCACTGAAAGTGCTGAGATTCAGTGAAGGTGCTGGCTGATATCCAGTAGACAGAGCTTTCTGCTTCCTGCCCCCTATTGTGCACAGGACAGGTAACGGACGTGACTCTGTATAGCTGATCGGTCCGAGGGTCAGGTATTTATGGCCTGTCCTGAGGATGAATCATAAACAATTATGCCTGGACAACCCCTTTAGTATAGACCACTAAGGTTCCACACTTTAAAAAAGGTTGTCCAGTATATATTTTTTTTCTAATTAATTTGGGGGAGGTGGCAAAAAACAAAACAAAACAAAAAAAAAACATACTCACCTGTCCCCGATGCTCTGGTGTCCACTCAGCACAGTCCTGTCCTGCAGCTCTGCTGTCTTCTTTTTCCAGGAGTCCACATTGGCTGTGACATCCCAGGTCCCAGAGGGTACTTCTGCTAGAAGAATGTAACAGATCTTCAGGACCGAACCATACTGGGAGACATTGGGGATAGGAGAGAAAGTTCCAGGGGTGGTTTGGGAGGGGGGAAGGTTGCACCTCACCCGGCCTAATTTTAAAAAAAAAACAACTCTTTTTTGTTGCAGATTTTGCTGCGTTTTTTTGAGCCAAAGCTAATAGTGGATTGAGCAGAAGGTAACTTCCTAACTTCTTTCCACCACATGAGGTCTTAGCGTTAAAGAGGTTGTCAGGCTAAACTTTTAAAGTTTAAATCTGCTGGGGGCAGTTAAAAAAATAACAATAAAATACATATTCACCTGTCCCAGTTGCTCTGTTGTCGTCCTGTGCATCCCAGTCAATCTGCTCTCCCAGGTCTCTTCCAACGTTGAGCTGAAGCCACTGATTGACCTCAGCGATCACGTGACTGCTGAGGCCCATTAGTGGCCTCAGCAGGCCTCAGGAAGAGGACCCATGATGTCCCAGATAGTGACATTTAGGTCCTTCGCTGATTGGCCTCAGCAGTGACATGACCACTGTGGCCAATCAACGGCTACAGCACGCTGCCAGAGCAGAAGACAGGTGGAACAGGTGAATATACAAGTTTCTTTTCTTTTTTTTTCTTTTTTTTTTAATGCCCTCAGCTTATTTAAACTTTAAAAGAGCTGTCCATTTTTTTTCCTAGGCAACCCCTTTAATGTCCCCCAGGATATTGGCCTCTATCACTCATCCCCCTCACCTACAATATAATGACCCCATCAATGCCCCCCATACAGAATAGGGGACCAGTGAAGGGGACACTGTATGGGAAGGGCAGTGTATGGGGGGAATAGTGAAGGGGCCACTGTATGGGGAGTAAGGGGCAGGTGACTTGGCCACTGTATGGGGGAGATTAGTGAAGGTGGCACTGTATGACCCGTACAGTAGCCCATTCACTGGTCGTCCCCCCATAGCAGTATTGGATGATTACATACCTGTCTGCTCTCCAGTCTCGCTCCTTCTTGCTCTGGGCACACTAACATGACGTCATGTGCGCCCAGAGCATGATGAAGCAGGAGGCGCCAGAGCAGACAGGTAAGTATTAGGGATTAGAGTGCCAGAGCCTGTGAGTCGGCGGCGCCACTTTTCACCGGTTTTGTGATCCAGTTATTTTAAAATCGGATCGCAAAACCAATGAGAACCTGGCTGCATCACCTACCTTCTCTTAGATTTTCAACTTCCCACTTTGACCTGGGCCCCGTGCGCTGCACATTACATAGCGATGACGTAATGTCCAGTGTATGGGGGGACCCCCTGGCCAGGAGCGGGGGAGAGGTAATCGGATAGGGCTTTACCGCACCTCCACTGTCTATTAAAAAAAGCAATGGGGGTCCAGTAGGGCCCACTAAAGGTACAGGGAACTCTGGGGAATTCACTGGTCTCCCGGTGGGCCAGTCCAACCCTGCAACAAGTCATTGCTAGAGATGAGTGAACACTGTTCGGAACAGCCGTTCCGAACAGCACGCTCACAGCACGTTCCCATAGAAATGAATGGAAGTGGCCGGCACGCGGGGGGTTAAGCAGCCGGCCGCCGGCAAAGTCTGCGTGCCAGGTGTTTCCCTTCATTTCTATGGGAGCGTGCTGTTCGGATCGACTGATCCGAACAGTGTTCGCTCATCTCGACTCATTGCTTGTTGATTCAGACTATGATAGTTTAGATGGGAGAGCAGTTGTGCAGGAGACCACAGCCAGCCCTCTCAAGATTGGTCGGTTTCCCAGATGTGATCCAGCCAACCATAATGCAGTGGGATATGCTAGTGAGGGAATAAGCCTTTAATCAAAGGTGTAAGTTGAAGCTACTGGGCCCCAGTGCAAATTGTGTAACAGGGCCCTCACTATGTGGCATCTATTATGCCTTTGGACTCCCTGAAACTCTTGAGCCTCATAGGGATTGCTACCTATGCACCCTCTTTAGCTACACTCCTGAGAGTGACAAATATGGAAGCGCTGCACAATTCTCTACCATCCAAGCCATAATAACAGTAACATCTCTTAACTGCATCAGTTTTCTCCCACACTGTATATTTCTGTTTTTTACATCAATATCACAAGTTTACAGGCTCCTGTTATTCATAATAAGGTACAAAATAAAAAAAGGTTATGTTCAATTTACTATCTTGTGCATAACTACAATATATTTAGATGAGGGAACCGTAAAAGACCCATAAGATTCTTATGGGAACGGGTGACCACATTTCCACTAAAACATTCTTTAAGAGTGTTGACTGTAATAGTCTTTTAGATTACAACAGTTCACACTACAACAAATGGAAGAAAAACATTCCGTTTGGGCAGTTTAAACGCATACGTAGAAATTGCACCACTGAACTGGATTATCAATGCCAGAGTGAGATTCTGAGGAGTAGATTTAAGGCCAAAAAGTACCCTAGAGCTATTATCGATTTAGCCAAGGAGAGAACAGATCGACTCACTCAATCAGATTGTTTGAAACCTAGAATTAGGGATAATGTGGACTCGTTTAAATTTAATTTTTTAACTACATATAATGGAGCTCACATGACCATCCGTGACATCTTGCATAAGTACTGGTACATTCTACAAAATGAACAGTACTTAAAGAATCTTCTCCCTAAGAGACCGAAACTTACATTTAGAAGGGCTAAAAGTGTTAAAAATTTAATAGCCCCAAGTAGACTCAAATCCATAGCTCCCAAATCTGATACTAGTCCTACAACTGAAGGAAATGAAAAAGGAAGCTTTAGGTGTGGTAACAGGCGATGCAAGTGCTGTCAATGTATAGGTCACGAGGTCCAAGAGATCTCTAGTAGATCTACAGGTAGGACTTTCCAACTTGATTTCCGTATGGATTGCTCTACGCCCTATGTCATTTATTTAGCAGAATGCCCTTGTGGCATGCAATATGTAGGGAGAACGATCATGAACCTACATATTAGAATAAATAAACACAGGTCAAATATAGTAAATGGGTACTTAAAACATAGCGTCTCAAGACATTTTTTACATAAGCATAATAGTAATTTTGCAGGGTTTAATGTTGTCCCCATAGACCACATCCCTTCGAATATACCCAATAGATTCGAAGTCTTGAAACGGCGTGAAATCTACTGGATATACCAGCTGGATACTTTGAGTCCAGCTGGTTTGAATGAGACATTGGAAGACATCACCTCTTGAAAAATAGTAATGATTATTATGGTGAGTCCCCTTTTTGAGTTGAATATATTTTTATTGGTTATTAACATAAAGTGTTTTTATACATATACAATCATTTTAATGAGTGGTAAATTTCATGTATCATTATTTTATGTATTATTGTTTAATAGAGGACTAGATGTGTCTATATTTGTAGTGCTCCATAACATCTGTTTTTTTGCTTGTTATGGGTTCAGATTTATAGGAGCCGGTATGTTCCGTGCACATGCGTGTTCTGGGTCTCGGCTGCTTTGACACCGCCTTTATGAATCGCTGAGAGCCCGTCGACACACATGCACACGTGACCCCGAATTGGGTTTTTAACATGTAGTCTATGCGGTTTACTATTTCTAACTACATCCGGTATATGGAACGCATGTGCGCTTCAAGAGTAGTTCCGGCATGTGAGACACATATGCGTCCCAAGCAATGGGCTATGACGCATAATTATACTTTAGGGCGGGCTTTTTATGAATACATGCGCAGGTAGATATGCCTGGATGCTGAAGAGATTTTCAATATACTGCATAAATGTTTGTAGTTTTTTATTGTATTGCTGACATAATGTTAGTCTTATTCTGTTTCTTAACTATTTATTGGTTGTCATTTGTCCATTTGATGTTTTTTTTTTTGCTACAATTGTAAAATGATGAGGTCACTATGGGGGCGCATGTTCTATGCTCTCAGTATCTATGTCCTTTGTGCACCTGAAGAAGAAACCAGCTTCTGGTTTCGAAACGCGTTGTGTGTGAGGCTTTAATAAACGAATGCAACAAGAACTACGGTTGGTAAGCGCGGATCCTTTTATCCATTTGATACTTCTGTAGAAGTTGGTTGGATAGGTCCTTTTCTGTATAGTACCATGCATACGTGTTTTCACGGTTAAGATCTGCCAGCTACTAGCCATTTTGTCTATGAAGTGATATTTGAGTGCTGTGATCACTTCACAGCGCTTAAAGGTGATTATATGTTGAATAATACTTTGTGGAATCACTTTAAAAGGGTAATGCACAAGGTGCCGCGCGGTGCTCTCTCTTCTGTTTTCTTGTAGTTTTCTGATACAAAGTCTTACAGGATGCTGCAAATAGAAGATGAATCCTCAATGGGCGATGCAATATTCTTAATTATTCTGGGTTACAGATATGGATCATGTTCATCTTTGTTTAAACTGCTGTCATTTTAGGCTCCTAATTGATAAGAAAAAAGAAAGAGGAGTCTGTTCTACATGGAGGGGATTTCTATTGATTTTACCAAGAAAAAAGGAAGTCTGCATAAAAAATGAACTCCATCTGCAGTTTGCTTTCATCAAAAGAGTCCTTACCTTACACATAACAGCTACTGTAGCATGCATCAATGCCCAAGGGGTATGTAAAGGCTGTCAGAAAACTAGACATACTTCACTTCATTTTGTAAAGTAACTCTTTATTGTAGCGAAGGAGCAGGTGTTTTATGGAATATATCTCTCTTTAAATACTACACATTATATGATTTACAGTTACACGCACCTTTATTTTTACTTCATTAATATAATTTTTAATTGACAGTTTTATCCATAGGACAGATGCTATATAAAGCAGCATTAATTGAATGCCAGTGACTTTGAGTAGCCTCACTTGCCATATTATCAGGAGCCTATAAAGTTTCCTATTTACCATTATTTATATCTATTAGTATCAGATCATCTCAAGCTTGTCTTTACTTTTAATTATCTCAGTATTATTTGCTAGTGCATCTTTCTATCTATCAAATGTCTGATCCAACTATTATGAGAAGGGGGCTCTTGTGTGAATGAACAGGGGTGTGCATGGCCAACACTCTGCTCACTTCTATGGGACTGAGAGATTAATATACTCATTGATTTCCATCAATCTCATTGAAGTGAATGGAGCAGTGTTCATATGCCCCATTGATCTATTCACATTGGGCATTCAAAGACGTGGAAAAAGTCAACAAATTGTAAACTGTTATCCACTTGCCTGGTACTGTGACCCACTTTAGATTTTATCTGAATTTCATCTAATATAGTATTAAATTATTCAACTATTTAAAGGAAAAAAATACTTGGAATTCTTATTTAAATTGTATATCCAGATAATATAAAATTAAAGGAGCTTGTCTTTTTCTGAAGAAACTTCTGAATAACAAAGTGTTGAGTATTGGCATAGAGAACCCTTTCCTTCCTCATTTCTCACTGTGGTGCTCAAGGTGGAGATAACCGTGATTTACCCATATGACTCCTTCCCTAAAGTGCTTCCTCCTCTGTGCTGTTACTGGAAGCATTCAGAGCATGAGCTGATACAGTAGATTTTTCTATTTTGTACTATATCTGAACATATCCTCAATGCTTTAACTACTGACAGAGAATATGTGCAGCCAAGTGAGTAAATCACCTATCCACCACCATCTTTTTTTTGCTGTGGACAGAGTCACCACATAAGTACATTGTTTACTGTGTTTCCCCGACAATAAGACAGTGTCTTATATTAAATTGTTGTCCTAAATATAGGACCTGTCTTATTTTCGGGGGCATCTTATGACAACCGGCAGTCATGCCGGCACTTTCTTAGCGGAGCGTCAGCATGACTGCCGGTTGCAGGTAGTATAGGGGGGGGGAAGGTATCATACTTACCTTTCCCATCTTCATAGTAACACTGGTGCTGCTGTTCATCCCGGCAGTGGTGGGCGGGACTTAGCAAGCCTTCTGGGGGCGGGGTTTAGCGGGCTTTTCGTGGGCGGGGCTTAGCGATGCTCACTTCACTGACACAGCAGCCGGCTGGATGCCGTGCTCTGTGCTCGGTGTGCACAGGAAAGACAGCTGCTGCCTCTTCTGTATGCTGGCTGGATTTCCTGTGCACACCGAGCACATCACACAGTGTTCAGTCGGCTGCATAGATTGTTGGGCATGCCTTATTTTCGGGGGTGCCGTATATTAAGCAATTCAACAGAACCCCCCCTCCCCCCCCCCCCCCCCGCATGCCTTACTTTCGGGGGGTGTCCTACTTTTGGGAAAACACGGTAGTCATGGAATCCATGGTTAGCAGGTGACCTTGAACAAGGGTGCTATAACAAGAAATGAGAGGCGCTAGGGCAACCATTGTAATCTTTTACGGTTTGAACTATAAACACTATTACACCATTACATAAAGATGTGGTATCTTACTGTTTTTGTGTAAAAAATTTGATAAAATATTTTCTTGCTAAAGAAGAACACGAACTATAGTTTATAACAGAAATGCATTGAATATGTCACATGTGCACAAACTCCTAATGTGAGAACATTGATGAAATATTTGATTCGTCATTGGTTTAATGAAGCTTAGTTTGAATCATTTCATTCAAGAAATCAATGGCAGTTCCCAGTGCTAACTAAATTCTTGTAGGCCCCAGTGCAATTTTTTGTCCGGGGCCCCCTACCTCATCCCTACAGTGAATTCTTGATAATAATAGTTATGGGGCTAAGGAGTTTAATCAACCTTAGTGTGGTGCAATCTCAATACTGATGCCAGTACTTATGGACCCCCTAAGTCTCCTGTACCCTCTGCACCCCTTAAATTATGCCCCTGGTAGTTCCAGATCACTGACCAATATGATCCTCCTGCATTTATTTATGTATACAAAAAGATCATTTTGGCTGAAATTTTCCTTCAAATAACATTCAACATGCTTTACCATTCAACTTTGTTCTGTTGTTTACAGATGTGTCCTTGTCTTGAATTTAGTTAAAGATACCAATTTCTCAGGAAAACAATTCAATATTGCAATATGCTAATAATATACAATTACACATGCAATTCAAAGCCTTTAAATACCCCTTTCGATACCAAATTTATATAGTACTCTTAATGTTTTAAAACCTTTTAAAAAAAATGGAAAACAGCCAATTAGAAAAATTTCTTTGTGTTGCCATGTAATAGTGTGTAATAGAACTATAGTACTAACCCACAGAATACGGGTAATATGTCATGTCATGCTGTAAAAATTAAACCCATAAGAAATTGGCGCAAATGTGTTTTTTTTCCAATTTCACCTCATTCAGAATTTTTTCCAGCTTTCCAGTACATTGCACAGGATATTACATGGTGCCATTACAAAGTACAATTTGTTTCACAAACAATAAACCATCATGTGAATGTGGGGAGGAAAATTGGAAATGCAAAAATGAAAATTGGCTTTGTCTTGAAGGGGTTAAAGGGTTTAGTTAATTACACATTGACTATCACTTTGTGGCAAGTTTTGGAAGCAATATTGTCTGTAAGCTAAATATCTTGTGACATACATACCTAGACATGTCCAGCCAAGAATAAAGGTAAGGTAGCCCATCTTGCCCAATTTTTACATATATACGTATATGGAGCCATACATAATGATTTGTTAAACACAGAAACCGTTAAAATAAAATAGCAGAATATAATTAGAGTCTGGTGAACTGGTTACTAACAATACGGGATTGTTATGAATTTTCCAAAAATTTTGGGCTTGGCCACCACCAACATGACATATGAGGTCCAATCTCAAGCCTCAACAGTAACCTGGGGGTTGAAAGAAATGTCTAATGTCTGGGAAGAAGCCCAGGACACTGAAGGATGCTGCAGTGGAGCCCTGGTAACATTCCTGGTGTCTACAGAAGGAAAAGATTAATGTCTCCAGCCCTGGTGGTCTCAGGAACCACAAGGCATACTGACATTAACACCATCACTGTCCATCACTATGGATGCAGACATTAACTGTTTCTCTGCCCTTGTCTATCAGAAATACTCACAGTAAAGGGGCGTTCACACTACCGTGCATGCAGGGTTCTTCTGTCCGCTTGAGAAGTCAGACATCTTCACTTGCGGACAGGGAAGGACGGGCACGGAGTGCAAAAGAACGCACCCGATGCCCATTGAAATAAATGACAGGTGTCACGAACACAGCTAGTATCCGCTCCTAATGTCCGTGACAGATTTTGAGCGGACACTAGGAGCGGACACTACTAGAGATGAGCGAACAGTGTTCTATCGAACACATGTTCGATCGGATATCAGGGTGTTCGCCATGTTCGAATCGAATCGAACACCGCGTGGTAAAGTGCGCCAAAATTCGATTCCCCTCCCACCTTCCCTGGCGCCTTTTTTGCACCAATAACAGCGCAGGGGAGGTGGGACAGGAACTACGACACCGGGGGCATTGAAAAAAATTGGAAAAAGTCATTGGCTGCCGAAATCAGGTGACCTCCATTTTAGACGAATAGTGGATTTCAAATCCGGGTCATATGAGAATGTGAACTTTGTGACTATGAGACAGGGATAGCTGTACAGGCAGGGATAGCTAGGGATAACCTTTATTTAGGGGGGAATCTTATTAAAAATAACTTTTTGGGGCTCTATCGGGTGTGTAATTGTGATTTTTGTGAGATAAACTTTTTCCCATAGGGATGCATTGGCCAGCGCTGATTGGCCGAATTCCGTACTCTGGCCAATCAGTGCTGGCCAATGCATTCTATTAGCTTGATGAAGCAGAGTGTGCACAAGGGTTCAAGCGCACCCTCGGCTCTGATGTAGCAGAGCCGAGGCTGCACAAGGGTTCAAGCGCACCCTCGGCTCTGCTACTTCAGAGCCGAGGGTGCGCTTGAACCCTTGTGCACACTCTGCTTCATCAAGCTAATAGAATGCATTGGCCAGCGCTGATTGCCCAATGCATTCTATTAGCCCGATGAAGTAGAGCTGAATGTGTGTGCTAAGCACACACATTCAGCACTGCTTCATCACGCCAATACAATGCATTAGCCAGTGCTGATTGGCCAGAGTACGGAATTCGGCCAATCAGCGCTGGCTCTGCTGGAGGAGGCGGAGTCTAAGGTCGGACCTGAATGGAGACTGGTGTGGAGCGATCTTAGACTCCGCCTCCTCCAGCAGAGCCAGCGCTGATTGGCCGAATTCCGTACTCTGGCCAATCAGCACTGGCTAATGCATTGTATTGGCGTGATGAAGCAGTGCTGAATGTGTGTGCTTAGCACACACATTCAGCTCTACTTCATCGGGCTAATAGAATGCATTGGCCAGCGCTGATTGCCCAATGCATTCTATTAGCCCGATGAAGTAGAGCTGAATGTGTGTGCTAAGCACACACATTCAGCACTGCTTCATCACGCCAATACAATGCATTAGCCAGTGCTGATTGGCCAGAGTACGGAATTCGGCCAATCAGCGCTGGCTCTGCTGGAGGAGGCGGAGTCTAAGGTCGGACCTGAATGGAGACTGGTGTGGAGCGATCTTAGACTCCGCCTCCTCCAGCAGAGCCAGCGCTGATTGGCCGAATTCCGTACTCTGGCCAATCAGCACTGGCTAATGCATTGTATTGGCGTGATGAAGCAGTGCTGAATGTGTGTGCTTAGCACACACATTCAGCTCTACTTCATCGGGCTAATAGAATGCATTGGCCAGCGCTGATTGGCCGAATTCCGTACTCTGGCCAATCAGCACTGGCTAATGCATTGTATTGGCGTGATGAAGCAGTGCTGAATGTGTGTGCTTAGCACACACATTCAGCTCTACTTCATCGGGCTTTATAGAATGCATTGGCCAGCGCTGATTGGCCGAATTCCGTACTCTGGCCAATCAGCACTGGCTAATGCATTGTATTGGCGTGATGAAGCAGTGCTGAATGTGTGTGCTTAGCACACACATTCAGCTCTACTTCATCGGGCTAATAGAATGCATTGGCCAATCAGCGCTGGCCAATGCATTCTATTAGCGTGAACTGAGTTTGCACAGGGGTTCTAGTGCACCCTCGGCTCTGCTACATCAGATTGCTACATCTGATGTAGCAGTGCCGAGTGTGCATCAGATGTGTAGTTGAGCAAAACTGACTCAGCACTGCTAAGTCTCTGCATTCGCATAGGAATGCATTGGCCAGCCTTCGGCCAATCAGCGCTGGCTCTGCCGGAGGAGGCGGAGTCTAAGGTCGGACCTGAATGGAGACTGGTGTGGAGCGATCTTAGACTCCGCCTCCTCCAGCAGAGCCAGCGCTGATTGGTCGAGTTCCGTACTCTGGCCAATCAGCACTGGCCAATGCATTTCTATGGGGAAAAGTTAGCTTGCGAAAATCGCAAACTGACAGGGATTTCCATGAAATAAAGTGACTTTTATGCCCCCAGACATGCTTCCCCTGCTGTCCCAGTGTCATTCCAGGGTCTTGGTATCATTTCCTGGGGTGTCATAGTGGACTTGGTGACCCTCCAGACACGAATTTGGGTTTCCCCCTTAACGAGTTTATGTTCCCCATAGACTATAATGGGGTTCGAAACCCATTCGAACACACGAACAGTGAGCGGCTGTTCGAATCGAATTTCGAACCTCGAACATTTTAGTGTTCGCTCATCTCTAGACACTACCTGTCGGAAACCGACGGTAGTGTGAACGCTCCCTAACCTTTTCACTGCCCTAGACCACATTCCCTGGGCTCCACTGCAGCATCATTCAGCATTATGATCTTCTGGACATCAACCATTTCTTCCAACCACCAAGTTACTGCTGAAACTTGTGATTGGGCCTCAGCAGTCAAATTGGTGAGTCAGTGTCATTATGTTTTGATGATACAGTGTACATAAGCGCTCTTTATCTCAAAGCGGGATGACGTAGCAGCCCCTCACGTGACCACTGAGGCTGAATGACCGGCTTCAGTGATGACCCAGGGGCTAGAAGACATTTGAAATAGATGGAAAGAAGACTTTTAAATTTTTTTTTACACATTGTCATTTACCAGAGTATACAGGTATAAATCAACTTTTTTTTCACGCTGATGGTTTCCAGTTTCTCAGCAAATCTTATGAATATATCTATTACTAGACATAATTCGCTGAAAAGTATATGACAGTAACAATCATAACAAAAAAATTCTGATATAAGACAATGCCTTAACATGAATACAGTTTGCGCTTTTCAGTTCTTTGTCCATTTTTGTATTCAATGATAAAAAGCTGCAAATAATCAGAGAAGAATTTCAAAGAAAAAATTCTAAATATTCTGTGATAAAACAGTTCTTTTTTAATATTTCAAATGCTCAAAAGGCAAAACTTCAGAAGACAGAAAGCCATCAAAAACATTCAAATAAACTTGAACACTTCTAAGACTCAGCAATAAGCAATGTTCCTGTACTGGGATCTTTTAGGTTTGATATATGTTTTGCGAAAAATATGCGCTGCATGTCTTTGCTGTTCATTGATCAAACTTTTATTGTGCCAGCTGTACTTCACAGACTTGAAAAAGAAACACGAGCAAAACAAAAGAGAATACAAAAACATGACTTGAATGGCTCAAATTCCCAGAGAGACGCTATTATTTAAGTTTGATTCCAAGGAGATGGAAACTACGCTGTATGGATTACAATGCAACGTTCACACGCTACAGCTGATGGGGGTTATCTCAGGCAAGTATAGTGACATGCATGTTTAATAGCATAGTAAAAGCTTCTTATTCCGGTGTCAGCCTTCCTGCTACATCGACAATACTATAACCTGGGGAGGTGAACGACACATTGGACACCAGGTGTGCAACATTAACCATTTTTTCTGTCCTAAACCATAGGTCATACTGGCATTAACACCATCACTGTCCATCACTATGGATGCAGACATCTTCCTCTGTCCTTGTCTATCAAAGATGCCGACATTAACCTTTTCTCTGCCCTAGACCACCAGAGCTGAAGACTTTAATCTTTTTCTCCCCTAGATACCAGGGATGTTACCATAAACTCATTAACCATCCTAGCTAATTAAAACATAGACAGTCAATGTTCATTGACTTTATAAGGCCCAAGGCACTAAAAAGAGATTTTTTTCTGCAACTGTGGATCTTAGCAGTAGTTATATGTACAGTACTCCCAGTACTTTGCTGTTACCTAGTAGTCAAAACAAATACAGTAGTATGTTATATGGTGCATAATGCATTTTGAGTATGGTCACATGTTCAGGTCCTGAAGCTAGTAAATAGAGATGAGCGAGTACTGTTCAGATCAGCCGATCCGAACGGCCGCTTAAACCCCCGCGTGCCGGCTACGTCCATTCATTTCCATGCGAGCATGCTGTTCGGATCGGCTGATCCGAACAGTACTCACTCATCTCTACTAGTAAAGCTCATTGCTTATATAGAAGGGGTTCATCTCATTAAAAAGACTGGTGCGATTATGACCAGTTAAAGCCCATGAGATGATGCTTCTCCTTGGTGGGATGCAGCCTGTCAGGCCTGCTACAGCAGCTGCAGCAGTAAAATGAAGAAAGCAGCCAGTCAAGGGGAAAAGAGTCAGGAAACTGCAGGTCTGCCAGTGGGAAAACATTTATTTTAGGAAAATGACATGTGGAAGGAGAGGGAATTTCCCTCCTTGCAAACTTGCAATATCTCCATTGTGAAAGAGTGGTTCAAGCACTGGGAGTCTGCATATATAGTGAGGCTTTGTTTTTTCTCAAGACTGAGGCAATGATTGGGGCAACAAAACGTATTTTGGTACTAAATTAAAGATCACAACAATGTAATTCATGTAGGGCGTCAATTTTATAGATAGCTAGACAGTGGTTAAATTGGGCTGGAATGTGCCGGAACCTAGTTCTAGCATAATTAAAAAAATGTCTTAAAGCATTCTGGTATAAAGAAATGTTTCTGTGAAATATAAAAAACATTGTTACTTACCTCTCCTGGCTCCGGAAGGATTCAGGCTTACTTAGTGACGTCCCAGACGTCACATGGGCTAAGGTTTGCATCCTTATGTATTGCGACGCAAGCCCCTGATCATGTGATCTCCTGTACATCATTAAAGATAGCTGACATCTGTGGGGAGTGAGCCGGAGCCAAGGAGAGGTAAGTAACTGTGTTTTTTATGTTTGCATCCTTCCCTGGATGTCTGATTATTATACTCTGGGGTCTGAAAAGACACCAGAGTATAATAATTGTTCATGAGTGTCCACAATGTGGCATAATACTGTGTGCAGGGGCCACTATGGGGCATAATACTGTGTGCAGGGGCCACTATGGGGCATAATACTGTCCACAGGGGTTACTAGGGGGCATAAATTATGGGTCAGTTCCAACTTCATTATGAAGCTGAGTAAAGAGCCAGGTATGAAAATCAAACAAGCTAAAATAATTGAAGGCACCTGGCTAAAGAGGAAGGGAATTTAAATATGTCTCTTTGTCTGCTAATTGGATAACTCGAAATAACTCTGACATTCCAGAAGATTTCCAGGTCACCATGGTAACTCTAAAGTAGTAATAGCTGACCTGTGATTCCTTAGGCTAAATTCATATATAGAAAAGTGTCACTGAATTTCACACTGAATTTGCTGCAGAATTTGCACAGTGGAAAATTTCAATTTCCAGAATTTCAGGTGGATTTTTGTCCAAAACTGCAGCAGAATTTCACGCGAAATTTTGTTGCGGAATCCAACTAAGAATGTTAATTAATTTTCACCTTGATTTAGGGAAGCCATTTGGCTTGGCAAGACCATTTTCCAACTCACCTTGGAAGACACATGTCTTATGCTCAATGGGATACCAACAAGATGCAAGACCCATAAGGTAGGAGGAGTTCGGATGAAGTGCGCACAAAATAGCTGGAGCCATAGAACATAAATTGTTCAAGACTTTATTAACACCAAGCACTATATTAACACCAAGTACTTGGTGTTAATAAACTCTTGAAGACTCCTCCTACTATATGGGTCTTGCACATTGTTGATATCACACTGTTGTCAAATACGCTTCTCCAGTGTTGGTGTAAGGGTGAAGTTGCCGCCAACTGTAGGGATTTCCAGTTATCCCAGACAACCCCTTTAACATTCTTTGTGCTACTGTATAGTTGAATCATGTATTTCTTTTACTTGCAGATACCCTGAGAAATTTTAAAATTTCTGCTGGTTGCCAATCAAGCCTATGGTAGTATTGTGGACTCCAGGGCACTACTGTCATCAACTTTAGGGCAATGAGTGCTGCTAGATTAGGTGATACTTCCTGAAATTGCTTCCTGGTACTACACATCTAGCCTCTTTAGTTATGTTATAGGATGAGGTATTTGTCACCTACAGAAGGGATTGGATGCCTGGAAGAGGACCTTCAACATGAGGCTGAGCTGGACAAGATGCTTTGTGGAGTGTACCCTTAGGATCAAGGCTTGTAAGTGGAAGATCTTCATGTGTGCACTGCAGCTGGATACTGACATGGTTGGCATTGTCATCAAAGCTGCCTGTGTGCTTCACAACTAATGTTCATGACTTTGATAGCCCAGAAATGGAAGTAGAGCCTCAGTTGGCTTTTGGAGAACTGCTTCCCAACTAAAACTTTTGCTGCGCATTCAACTCAGCTATATAGGTGAGAGATGCCTTCACAGACTACTTCATGACTCTCAAAGGTACCATGCCTGGGCAATTTTCCCAGCCTCAGTGAAGAGCAGCCTTACCAGGATTGATGGTCTTCCTCATGGCATTTGGCCCACCTGGCATCTGACGCACCTGCCATCCATGCACCTGGCACTGGTTAGATCTTTGCAGCAGCCACCTGCCACACAAAGCCTCTAGATCTTCTGGCACAGGTTGGATCTTTTCAGCAGACACCTGGCACACCAAGCCTCTGGCCCAACTGGCACAGCTATTGAGCTATCATCTGGGGCAAATGTCACCTATCTTGTGTGCATTTATTCTTTTTTTACTTTTGACCAAAGGACTTTATTAGTCTTTTTTAATTATATTTGTTGTTTTAGGCCAATAAAAATTATCTATTTTCTGCCAATCACACAGAATATATTTAAGTCACAAGTAAAGGTTATTTTTCTAAAAAAAAAAATTTTCTTTGTAAATGATTAAAAAACTATTGTTACAGGCATAGGAGGATTTAGTGATTTGTTGCAGACTCAATGATTTTACAGAAACAAGATCACTGGTATGTGAGCATATACCAATTTTGTATCAAAATTCACTCAAATAAAATTCTTGAGGGATGCAGTTTCCAAAATGGGGTCCTTTCTCAGGGATCTCTAATGTTTCAAACACCTATATTCTTGGCATTATGTTCTAAATATCCCTAAAGTAGGCTTTAAATGTTGCATGGTGCTATTTTTCTTTGTTTTGCTGAATGCTCACAAACTAGATAACAGCCAAGTAAGAATATTGTTAAACACAGGAAAACCCTTCTAACCATTAATGGGGAACAGAAAGCCATAATTGACATAACATGACTTGTAGCACATAGCTGACATAGATATTTTGCACCAGAAACTTGCCAAAAGTCATTGCATTAAATGGCTGATAGTGACTGACCCATTTAAATTCAGCACCAAGACACTGTTTAAGGGTGAGTTCACACAGAGTTACGTGCCGTGCGATGTGGCACGTAGATGCCGCGTGAGCTTTTCCGGGCCGCAAAATCACGGCCACAAAATAGCGCCGCGTATATGATCCCGGCTCCCATTGAAATCAATGGGAGCGTATACAGCCCGCAAAAGCTCCCGCGGCGTACACGTGCCAGATTATGAGCCAAAATACACCGTGTGAATGCACCCTAACACGAAACTTAAATGGACAAATGACCAAAGACATAGTTGTGCTTCCCCTGATAAAAGCGCTGGCAGCTCCACTATTAGATCTGAAAAGACCCCCGAGTATAATGATCGGAGGCCCAGGGGAGGTGAGGTTCACATAAAAAACACTGTTACTTACCTCTCCTGGATCTGGAAGGCTTCAGGCCTACTTGTGTGATGTCCCTGACGTTTATTGCTGTGGAGTAAACAGTGCTGTGCTAATATGAATGGATAAGTACAGCAGCTCTATGCGATTCTGGTAGACACTAGTAATATTCATTGCAATATACGTATGTTATACAATTTCTTGCTTTCTTCATTTTTTGCATTTTAGGGAGGTTTTTCCCATTTTAAACCATTCTAAAAACTTCTGGCAATCAGTGGTTAAATAACACACATAAGTGTATAGATATGGCAGAAATTATCTGGGATGACCTCAGAACAATATACGTGCACCTGGCAGCCCACCACACAAATATGCTGCAGTATCATCTTTATCTGCTGATCATAGGGTAAGTGCCACACATGGAGCTCTGGGTAAATGAATGTCAATTAAACAGATGCATTATAGCAATGATGAATAGCATAGGTCTAGTGGACAAAAATGTCTTCTCCTAGCAATTATTTATTCTTGCATACATGTATATTCTAACATTTTATTATTTGAGAGCACAGAACATTTTTTTTTAACTGTAATTTTTATTGAAAGGTTTTTTGTAAAATACAATACAACACAATAGTTGAAAACATAAAAAACATGAACGTGAAGCAATGCACATACCGTCAAATAGACTGGGAATGTATACACATCACAAAAACCTGAGAGTGGAAATGAGGGGGTGGGGGAGGAAGGGAAGGGGAAGGAGTCAGAGACCATTCAAAATACAGTATGCGTCCCAAGATGACCATATAGCCTGGAACACCTCAACAGTATGGTTAAGTGTGGCTGTCAAGTTCTCCATACTACGGACATCCTTAACTCAGGTGACAAGATCAGAGCCACAGGGAGGAGAGGCACTCTTCCATCGGAGAGCGATGAGAGTTTTGGCTGCAGTACAGAGATAAAGAAACAATTTAGAGGTGTGCTTACCCAGGTGAGCAGGGGGGAGATTGAGAAGATAGATGAGGGGGTCTAAAGGGACACCTTCAATAAATAGAGCGTCTGTAAGAGACTTGACCTCCAGCCAGAAAGGGTGGATCCCTGGACAGTCCCAAAAAATATGATACAGAGTACCCACTCCTGCCCGGCAACGCCAACACTGGGAAGAGATGTTAGGGTTAAGGGAGTGGAGCAAGGCTGGGGTATGATACCAGTGCATAAGTAGCTTGTACATGGTCTCCCAGAATGTAACACAGGTGGATGATTTAGCTGCACGGGACCAGATAATTTGCCATTGGTTCGGGGAGATCTGCCTGTTCAAGGCCCCAGACCACTTCTCCATATATTTATGCGATATGGGGCCCTGCCGTCCAGAGGAGGAGAGGATACCATAAATACCAGAGATAAGGCCTGCAGTAGAGGTGCCCACACGACATAGTTTTTCAAAGACAGTCGGTGGGGACACCTTCAGAGAGCCAAACTGGGTAAAAACAAAATGGACAATCTGCTGGTAATGCAACCATTCAGTGGCGGGTAGATGTAGTTCTGACACAAAATACTCAAAGGGCCTGAGCACCAACGTCAGCGGGTCTATTAAGTCAGCGACATGGAAAAGGCCTAGCCTACTCCATGGTCACACCAAAGCAGACGTAAGTCCATCCGGTAAGAGGGGGTTGTACAAAAAGGAAATCATGGAAGAACACTGGAAGGACAGGGGAAAGATTTTAGAGCAGGTAATACAAATGGCCCTTGTGAAGCGTATAGGACCCAAAAGGGGAGTGGATGGAAGGGGGGAGGAATGGGACCACAGAAACGCATTGGGATGTATCGGAGCCAACCAGAGTTTCTCTATCTCAACCCATTTGGTATAGGCCTGCGGGGCTGTCCAAAATGGCAGGCAGCGCAAGTGAGAGTGCACAGAACATTTTTAACTTTTTAAATGAATGTTTATAATATAGCCCCTGGTTACATGGATATAAAAGAAGCGTATAAAGCATACCTTGCTGTTTCAGGTGGCTTTTGAGTATAATCTGCCGTGTCTGTACATTAGGAGTAACACAATTAGGATGCATTCACACTTGTGCCCGTGTCCGCCCACCGGTTCTCCATCCTATTCCTCAAAGAAACTATATAGGGGATGGCTTCTCGGCGGTCAGTTTTAAAATCCATACATTTGAATAGTTTTTAAAATAAACCGCCGGTGTCCGTATGCAGCCTCTTCGGTGTGTGGGGGAAAATGGAATTCTTATTACTGTTTTGGGGATAAAAAGGATGTACTATTAAAAGGGCTGCCACTGGAAAACAATGGTGTTACTCATATGTCTGGAGCCCATGTATCAGAAATGTTGCATATAGAAACGCCACAGAAAGAAACGCAGCGCTTTAGTCACTGCAAGTCACTAGACTCCCATCGACACGTTGTGGAAAAATACGGTTGCGTACGGTTGAGAATCACAACATGTCAAATACACCTACACTGGTATCTGCCACAGTTCCTCCTCCATGTATATAACTCACCTATATGCATGAGCCTTAAAGGGATCCTATCTTTCAAACACATTTTTTTCTCATTAACAAGTCGGAATAGCTTTAAGAAAGGCTATTCTTCTCCTACCTTTAGATGTCTTGTGTTCGCTTGAAATCCCAATTTTTGTTGGTATGCAAATGAGTTTTCTCGCAGCACTGGGGGCGGGCCCCAGTGCTCAAACAGCACTGGGGGCATCCCCAATGCTGCGAGAGAACTCTCTCCAGCGCCGCCTCCATCTTCTTCAGCAAAGTTTTCTTCACCCGTCTTCTTCTGGTGCAGTTTTCAGACTGCTAGGCCTCAGGCAGAGCAGACTGCGCATGCCCACAGGCCACTAGAAAATGGCCACTTACACAGTATTGTAAGTGGCCATTTTCTTGTGGCCTGTGGGCATGCACAGTCTGCTCTGCCCGAGGCCTAGGAGTCTGAAACCTGCACTGGAAGAAGAGGATGAAGAGGCCGCTGCTGACGAAGATGGAGACGGCGCTGGAGAGAATTCTCTCGCAGCATTGGGGACGCCCCCAGTGCTGTTTGAGTGCTGGGGCCTGCCCCCAGTGCTGTGAGAGAACTCATTTGCATACTGACAAAAACCGGAATTTCAAGCGAACACAAGACATCTAAAGGTAGGAGAAGAATAGGATTTCTTAAGGCTATTCTGACGTGTTAGTGAGAAAAAAAAAAGCGTTTGTATGATAGGATTTAACTTTTGTCCCACTTTATGCTTTTATGCAAAAACTAACTTTGCTGCACTGTATAGCCATGTGAAACTTATCATCACATACATTTTACTCCTGCCTTTAAATTGCTTATAATATCAAGCATATTATTTTCACTGAAATTCATAGTTATGTGATACGTGAACTACATATGAACTATTGGCCTGCTCAAAGTGGTTTAATAAAATTGCAGTTCTGCTTTGACATTTTCAATTAATTTCAAACCATTGGAATATAAAAAGACAATGAAATCCAATAAGAATCTGCATCCATATCTCCTATCTTGCACAGAAAAAATGATTTTATTGGTAACACAAACAGATACACATTTGTTTTCTTCTCTTTTATGTCTGTATGCCTGTGCAGTACTTTTACCAGATAAGAGCAATTATATTGACAGCATTCGCTAGCAACAGAAAGAAAGATGTAGCCTCCAGCTAGAACATATTTCATTTTCAATCCAGCAGTTTTAGAGACTTCTTGCCATTATCCATGAATTTGAAATCTGAGAAAGGGAACAATATTGATGAAATCTAGACAGGCAAATTAGAATGAGACAGTTCTATTAAGACAAGTGCAGTTTTGTGAATTTGAAGCCTGAACACGTATGTGGAGAGCACATTCACACTCTTGGGTAAAAATGACACAGCTTTAGTTCTGAGATTCTTTAATAAGCTGCTTATTGTTCAAGGTCAACGAAATTCCAAATAATTTAGCATTAGCGAAGCCAAAAACAATCGACAAATTCTAGGAATAGATGATTTAAGAACAAATCAAAACATAAAATAATATAAAATAATAGTAACTTAGTAGATAAGGTAGGATAAGTATCCAAGCTGATTTCGGACAAAGTGTGGCCCTGGGCAATATTAACCACTTAAGGACACAGCCCAAAAGTGCGTTAAGGACCAGGCCTCTTTTTTCAAAACTAACATGTGTCATTTTAAATGGCAATAACTTTAAGACGCTTTAACTTACACAAGTGATTTTGAGATTGTATTTTCATGACACATCGTACTTCATGTTAGTGGTAAACACTAATTGATATTGTATTTATTTAATTTAAAAAAAATAGGAAATTTGGTGGAAATTTGGAAAAAATTTTCAATTTTCAAAAAGTGAAATTCTCTACTTTTCAGGCAGATAGTCATACCACCCAAATACATGAATAAATATTATCTACCATATCTCTGCTTTACATTGGCATCATCTTTGGATTGTCCTTTAATTTATTTTGGACGTTGCAAGGCTTACAAGTGTAACAGCGATTTTTCAGATTTACAAGAAAATTCCCCAAACTAATTTTTTAGAGACCACTTCAGTTCTGAAGAGGATTATAAAGGTCTATATAATAGAAACCCCTCAAAATCACCACATTTTCAAAACTGCACCCCTCAAATCATTCAAAACAGCATTTGGGATGTTTGTTAACCCTTTAAGCATTTCATAATAATAAAAATAATGTGGAGGTGAAATTTAGAAATTTCATTTTTTTTTTCACTAATACATTCAGTTAGACCTAAAATTAACACATTCACAAAGGGTTAAAGGAGAAAATGCATCTCAAAGTTTATCATGCAATTTCTTCCGAGCACAGAAATCCTCCACATGTGGGTGTAAACTGATTTTTGGGCATACGGCAACGCATGGACAGGAAGGAATTGCTACACAAAAAAAGGAATCCATTGAAGTCAAAGGGAGGCTTTTTTTCAGCGCTGACATTCCACACCAAATTCCTCACCATTTTCCTCCGTGTGATTGGCGCTTTAGACAGAAAGTTTGCATAGGATTCCTCTGCAGACTTTCTGTTTCAATTATACCTATGGGGAAACTGCGATTCTGTCGGTATAGTTGGCATGCTGTGAAATTGCGGCTTGTCCACAGCGCGGTCTTTACCACAAAGTGGGCATGAGATTCACTAGAATCCCATCAACTTTACTCTGAATATAAAACGTTGTGACTTTTTCCACCACGGGCAAATCATAGCGTTTATGGCATGTGGGGGCCCAGCCTTAAAATCCCTATGACATTTCTGACTGCAGTAAAAGGGCCAAAGCGTTTTCAAGGAGAAAGTGGGGCAGACATGCATCAGACAATAGACACATAACTAATTACTAATAATAATGTACAAATATATAAATACCAGAGATCAGAAATGATAGGGTTACCCTATTCTTTATGCTGAAAACAAAAAAAAAAACTTTTATTGCAAGATTTGGATATATGACAATTAAATATGAAATATGTTCTTTAGCCTTCAGGTCTTGTAGGAACCTCACAATGCCCCTGACATTCCCCCGTCTACACAAAAATGTCAAGTTCATTAAGAAAGTTAATTTGCAAAATCTTTCAACCTTCCATGTTTTTGCAATAAAAAGTTTTGCGAGTTGTAAAAACGGAGTTTCATTCTAAAAGGTTTGATTTTTTTGTGGTTTATGATCCTCTTCATTCAAGAGAAAAAAAACACTTATGTATGAAGATTTAACTCCAAGAACATCTAATTGAATTATACACCTTTCTAGAAAGGACACAAAGAGCTGTAATGTTATACAATGAACAGAACAAATACCACTAGAATGCAAATTTTACTGCATTTTTTAATTAGCAAGCTTTTCTTCAAAAGGGTAATATTACCCTCTGGTAACCTAGGCATAGCTAACTAAATTCCATCAATCGTGACAGTTTATAAAAGTCAATCTGCTCCACCATTAAGATATCTTTTAAGCTGGGGTATTTATGTGTAGTGGTATAACATTAGGTACCTCTCAGTTAGTATTCACATAATATGTTTAATTAGTTTATAATTATTCTGTATATTTTTTTTTTTATAATTGTTACATAATAGGAAAGATGGTGGTCATAACTATTTTAAGCATCCTGCTGTTAACTAATCAGAACCCCAGTTATTGTATTTGCATTAAAATGTCTTCTTACCCAAGTGAAGCCAGCCATAAACATTAGATTCATTGGCAAATCTTGGTTTTTGTGCTTGATTCTTTTGTTTATTTTCTTCTTTGCTTCTATTGATCTATTGTTTACAGGATAGAAGATATAGTGACTAGAGATGAGCGAACACTAAAATGTTCGAGGTTCGAAATTCGATTCGAACAGCCGCTCAATGTTCGTGTGTTCGAACGGGTTTCGAACCCCATTATAGTCTATGGGGAACAGATACTCGTTAAGGGGGAAACCCAAATCCGTGTCTGGAGGGTCACCAAGTCCACTATGACACCCCAGGAAATGATGCCAACACCTCTGGAATGACACTGGGACAGCAGGGGAAGCATGTCTGGGGGCATCTAACACACCAAAGACCCTCTATTACCCCAACATCACAGCCTAACAACTACACACTTTACACACTCAATACCACCTCTCTGACAGTAGGAAAACACCTTGAAACATGTGTATTTGGCACTTGCAGTGAGGAGAGCTTGTCACCAGCAGTGAATTTGGCCCTTGTAGTAAGTTGAGGTTGGCACCAACATTTGTTTTGAAAATCAGGGTGGATTGAGCCTCTAACCAGCAGAGTTTGGGCAAATTCATGGTGGAGGGAGCCTCTAAACACCCCAGTTTGGGCAAATTCATGGTGGAGGGAGCCTCTAACCAGCCCAGTGTGGGCAAATTCATGGTGGAGGAAGCCTCTAAAAAACCCAGTTTGGACCAATTCATGGTGGAGGGAGCCTCTAACCAGCCCAGTTTGGGCAAATTCATGGTGGAGGGAGCCTCTAAAAAACCCAGTTTGGACCAATTCATGGTGGAGGGAGCCTCTAACCAGCCCAGTTTGGGCAAATTCATGGTGGAGGGAGCCTCTAAAAAACCCAGTTTGGACCAATTCATGGTGGAGGGAGCCTCTAACCAGCCCAGTTTGGGCAAATTCATGGTGGAGGGAGCCTCTAAACAGCCCAGTTTGGGCAAATTCATGGTGGAGGGAGCCTCTAAACAGCCCAGTTTGGGCAAATTCATGGTGGAGGGAGCCTCTAACCAGCCCAGTTTGGACCAATTAATGGTGGAGGGAGCCTCTAAACAGCCAAGTTTGGACCAATTCATGGTGGAGGGAGCCTCTAAAAACCCCAGTTTGGACCAATTCATGGTGGAGGGAGCCTCTAACCAGCCCAGTTTGGGCAAATTCATGGTGGAGGGAGCCTCTAAACAGCCCAGTTTGGGCACATTCATGGTGGAGGGAGCCTCTAACCAGCCCAGTTTGGACCAATTAATGGTGGAGGGAGCCGCTAAACATCCCAGTTTGGACCAATTCATGGTGGAGGGAGCCTCTAAAAACCCCAGTTTGGACCAATTCATGGTGGAGGGAGCCTCTAAAAAACCCAGTTTGGACCGATTCATGGTGGAGGGAGCCTCTAACCAGCCCAGTTTGGACCAATTAATGGTGGAGGGAGCCTCTAAACAGCCAAGTTTGGACCAATTCATGGTGGAGGGAGCCTCTAAAAACCCCAGTTTGGACCAATTCATGGTGGAGGGAGCCTCTAACCAGCCCAGTTTGGGCAAATTCATGGTGGAGGGAGCCTCTAAACAGCCCAGTTTGGACCAATTCATGGTGGAGGGAGCCTCTAACCAGCCCAGTTTGGGCAAATTCATGGTGGAGGGAGCCTCTAACCAGCCCAGTTTGGACCAATTAATGGTGGAGGGAGCCTCTAACCAGCCCAGTTTGGGCAAATTCATGGTGGAGGGAGCCTCTAAACAGCCCAGTTTGGACCAATTCATGGTGGAGGGAGCCTCTAAAAAACCCAGTTTGGACCAATTCATGGTGGAGGGAGCCTCGAAACAGCCCAGTTTGGGCAAATTCATGGTGGAGGGAACCTCTAACCAGCCCAGTTTGGACCAATTCATGGTGGAGGGAGCCTCTAACCAGCCCAGTTTGGGCAAATTCATGGTGGAGGGAGCCTCTAAACAGCCCAGTTTGGACCAATTCATGGTGGAGGGAGCCTCTAAAAAACCCAGTTTGGACCAATTCATGGTGGAGGGAGCCTCTAAACAGCCCAGTTTGGGCAAATTCATGGTGGAGGGAGCCTCTAACCAGCCCAGTTTGGACCAATTCATGGTGGAGGGAGCCTCTAAACAGACAAGTTTTGGGAAATTCATGGTGGAGGGAGCCTCTAACCAGCCCAGTTTGGACCAATTCATGGTGGAGGGAGCCTCTAAACAGCCCAGTTTGGGCAAATTCATGGTGGAGGGAGCCTCTAAAAAACCCAGTTTGGACCAATTCATGGTGGAGGGAGCCTCTAACCAGCCCAGTTTGGACCAATTAATGGTGGAGGGAGCCTCTAAACAGCCAAGTTTGGACCAATTCATGGTGGAGGGAGCCTCTAAAAACCCCAGTTTGGACCAATTCATGGTGGAGGGAGCCTCTAACCAGCCCAGTTTGGGCAAATTCATGGTGGAGGGAGCCTCTAACCAGCCCAGTTTGGACCAATTAATGGTAGAGGGAGCCTCTAAACAGCCAAGTTTGGACCAATTCATGGTGGAGGGAGCCTCTAAAAACCCCAGTTTGGACCAATTCATGGTGGAGGGAGCCTCTAACCAGCCCAGTTTGGACCAATTCATGGTGGAGGGAGCCTCTAAACAGCCCAGTTTGGGCAAATTCATGGTGGAGGGAGCCTCTAACCAGCCCAGTTTGGACCAATTCATGGTGGAGGGATCCTCTAAACAGCCAAGTTTTGGGAAATTCATGGCGGAGGGAGCCTCTAACCAGCCCAGTTTGGACCAATTCATGGTGGAGGGAGCCTCTAAACAGCCCAGTTTGGGCAAATTCATGGTGGAGGGAGCCTCTAAAAAACCCAGTTTGGACCAATTCATGGTGGAGGGAGCCTCTAACCAGCCCAGTTTGGACCAATTAATGGTGGAGGGAGCCTCTAAACAGCCAAGTTTGGACCAATTCATGGTGGAGGGAGCCTCTAAAAACCCCAGTTTGGACCAATTCATGGTGGAGGGAGCCTCTAACCAGCCCAGTTTGGGCAAATTCATGGTGGAGGGAGCCTCTAACCAGCCCAGTTTGGACCAATTAATGGTGGAGGGAGCCTCTAAACAGCCAAGTTTGGACCAATTCATGGTGGAGGGAGCCTCTAAAAACCCCAGTTTGGACCAATTCATGGTGGAGGGAGCCTCTAACCAGCCCAGTTTGGGCAAATTCATGGTGGAGGGAGCCTCTAAACAGCCCAGTTTGGGCACATTCATGGTGGAGGGAGCCTCTAACCAGCCCAGTTTGGACCAATTAATGGTGGAGGGAGCCGCTAAACAGCCCAGTTTGGACCAATTCATGGTGGAGGGAGCCTCTAAAAACCCCAGTTTGGACCAATTCATGGTGGAGGGAGCCTCTAAAAAACCCAGTTTGGACCAATTCATGGTGGAGGGAGCCTCTAACCAGCCCAGTTTGGACCAATTAATGGTGGAGGGAGGCTCTAAACAGCCAAGTTTGGACCAATTCATGGTGGAGGGAGCCTCTAACCAGCCCAGTTTGGACCAATTAATGGTGGAGGGAGCCTCTAAACAGCCAAGTTTTGGGAAATTCATGGTGGAGGGAGCCTCTAACCAGCCCAGTTTGGACCAATTCATGGTGGAGGGAGACTCTAAACAGCCCAGTTTGGGCAAATTCATGGTGGAGGGAGCCTCTAAAAAACCCAGTTTGGACCAATTCATGGTGGAGGGAGCCTCTAACCAGCCCAGTTTGGACCAATTAATGGTGGAGGGAGCCGCTAAACAGCCCAGTTTGGACCAATTCATGGTGGAGGGAGCCTCTAAAAACCCCAGTTTGGACCAATTCATGGTGGAGGGAGCCTCTAAAAAACCCAGTTTGGACCGATTCATGGTGGAGGGAGCCTCTAACCAGCCCAGTTTGGACCAATTAATGGTGGAGGGAGCCTCTAAACAGCCAAGTTTGGACCAATTCATGGTGGAGGGAGCCTCTAAAAACCCCAATTTGGACCAATTCATGGTGGAGGGAGCCTCTAACCAGCCCAGTTTGGGCAAATTCATGGTGGAGGGAGCCTCTAAACAGCCCAGTTTGGGCACATTCATGGTGGAGGGAGCCTCTAACCAGCCCAGTTTGGACCAATTAATGGTGGAGGGAGCCGCTAAACAGCCCAGTTTGGACCAATTCATGGTGGAGGGAGCCTCTAAAAACCCCAGTTTGGACCAATTCATGGTGGAGGGAGCCTCTAAAAAACCCAGTTTGGACCAATTCATGGTGGAGGGAGCCTCTAACCAGCCCAGTTTGGACCAATTCATGGTGGAGGGAGCCTCTAAACAGCCAAGATTGGACCAATTCATGGTGGAGGGAGCCTCTAAAAACCCCAGTTTGGACCAATTCATGGTGGAGGGAGCCTCTAACCAGCCCAGTTTGGGCAAATTCATGGTGGAGGGAGCCTCTAAACAGCCCAGTTTGGGCAAATTCATGGTGGAGGGAGCCTCTAACCAGCCCAGTTTGGACCAATTAATGGTGGAGGGAGCCGCTAACCAGCCCAGTTTGGACCAATTAATGGTGGAGGGAGCCTCTAAACAGCCAAGTTTGGACCAATTAATGGTGGAGGGAGCCGCTAAACAGCCCAGTTTGGACCAATTCATGGTGGAGGGAGCCTCTAAAAACCCCAGTTTGGACCAATTCATGGTGGAGGGAGCCTCTAAAAAACCCAGTTTGGACCAATTCATGGTGGAGGGAGCCTCTAACCAGCCCAGTTTGGACCAATTAATGGTGGAGGGAGCCTCTAAACAGCCAAGTTTGGACCAATTAATGGTGGAGGGAGCCGCTAAACAGCCCAGTTTGGACCAATTCATGGTGGAGGGAGCCTCTAACCAGCCCAGTTTGGACCAATTAATGGTGGAGGGAGCCTCTAAACAGCCAAGTTTGGACCAATTAATGGTGGAGGGAGCCGCTAAACAGCCCAGTTTGGACCAATTCATGGTGGAGGGAGCCTCTAAAAACCCCAGTTTGGACCAATTCATGGTGGAGGGAGCCTCTAAACAGCCCAGTTTGGGCAAATTCATGGTGGAGGGAGCCTCTAACCAGCAGAGTTGGTGGAAATCAGGGTGGAGGGAGCCTCTAACCAGCAGAGTTGGGGGAAATCAGGGTGGAGGGAGCCTAGTATTAACAGAATTGTGCAACGCTTATGGTGAATGAGTATAAGGATGCGGAGGAATTGGAGAGGTTGAGTACAGACATGGAGTTTCATGTTGGGGTGCTTTACACAGGTGGGCACAAAAATGACGGCTCTACCCAGTGGTGGTTCATTTTTATCAAAGTGAGCCGGTCGGCACTCTCAGCTGACAGACGGGTGCGCTTGTCAGTGATGATGCCACCGGCTGCACTGAACACCCTCTCAGATAGGACGCTGGCGGCAGGACAGGACAGCACCTCCAAGGCATATAGGGCAAGTTCAAGCCACAGGTCCAACTTCGACACCCAATACGTGTAGGGCGCAGAGGGGTCGGAGAGGACAGGGCTGTGGTCGGAAAGGTATTCCCGCAACATGCGCCTATACTTCTCACGCCTGGTGACACTAGGACCCTCCGTGGCGGCACTTTGGCGAGGGGGTGCCATCAAGGTGTCCCAGACCTTAGACAGTGTGCCCCTCGTTTGTGTGGACCGGTGAGAACTTGGTTGCCTACTGGAGGAACTGCCCTCCCTGCCGCCAACGTCACATGCTGGAAACATCTCCATCATATTCTGCACCAATTGCCTGTGGCAAGCATTGATGCGATTGGCCCTCCCCTCTACCGGAATAAAAGACGAGATGTTGTTTTTATACCGGGGGTCAAGGATAGCAAAGATCCAGTACTGGTTGTCCTCCATGATTTTGACAATACGCTTGTCGGTTGTAAAGCACCCCAACATGAACTCAGCCATGTCTGCCACAGTGTTAGTTGGCATGACTCCTCTGGCCCCACCGGAAAGTTCAATCTCCATTTCCTCCTCATCCTCCATGTCTACCCATCCGCGCTGCAACAATGGGACGATTCGAAGTTGCCCGGAAGCCTCCTGTATCACCATCACATCATCGGACAACTCTTCTTCCTCCTCCTCCTCCTCCTCCTCCTCCTCCATTAAACGCAGTGAAGCGGACAGATGTGTGGACCTACTCTCCAGCTGTGACGGATCGGATGCTATCCCTAACTCCTCTGTGTGATCTGAGTTATCCCTGATGTCAATCAGGGATTCTCTCAGAACACACAAGAGCGGGATTGTAAGGCTCACCATCGCATCCTCAGAGCTCACCCTCCTTGTGGACTCCTCAAAGACCCGTAGGATGTCACAAAGGTCTCTCATCCATGGCCACTCATGGATGTGAAACTGAGGCAGCTGACTTTGTGGCACCCTAGGGTTTTGTAGCTGGTATTCCATCAAAGGTCTCTGCTGCTCAACCACTCTATTCAACATCTGAAACGTTGAGTTCCAGCGTGTGGGGACGTCGCACAAAAGCCGGTGTTGTGGCACATGCAGGCGTTGCTGGAGAGATTTTAAGCTAGCAGCGGCTACTGTCGACTTGCGAAAGTGGGCGCACATGCGCCGCACTTTCACCAGTAGCTCTGGAACATTGGGGTAGCTCTTTAGGAAACGTTGCACCACTAGGTTGAAGACGTGGGCCAGGCATGGAACATGTTGGAGTCCGGCAAGCTCCAGAGCTGCTACCAGGTTCCGGCCGTTATCACAAACGACCATGCCTGGGCCCAGGTGCAGCGGCTCAAACCATATTGCCGTCTCATCGAGGAGGGCATCCCTCACCTCGGAGGCAGTGTGCTGTCTGTCCCCCAAGCTGATCAGCTTCAGCACAGCCTGCTGACGTCTACCAACGCCAGTGCTGCAACGTTTCCAACTCGTAGCTGGGGTCAATCTAACAGCGGAGGAGGAGGCGGTGGCGGAGGAGGAGGCGGTGGCGGAGGAGGAGGCGGTAGAGGAGGAGGAGGAGGGGGGTGTTCTTCTCGTGTCCCTGCCAGGAATGTTAGGCGGGGAGACGAGGTACACCGGGCCAGTTTGGGAAGCAGTCCCAGCCTCAACTACATTCACCCAGTGTGCCGTCAGTGAAATGTAGCGTCCCTGTCCGCATGCACTTGTCCACGCGTCGGTGGTCAAGTGGACCTTTGTGCAAAGCGTGGAACTAAGGGCCCGCCTGATGTTGAGTGACACGTGCTGGTGCAAGGCGGGGACGGCACACCGGGAGAAGTAGTGACGGCTAGGGACGGCATAGCGAGGTGCCGCAGTTGCCATCAGGTCCAGGAAGGCGGGAGTTTCAACAAGCCGGAACGCCAACATCTCCTGGGCCAGCAGTTTAGCGATGTTGGCGTTCAAGGCTTGCGCGTGTGGGTGGTTAGCAGTGTATTTCTGCCGCCGCTCCAATGTCTGAGAGATGGTGGGTTGTTGTAAAGAAACGCCTGATGGTGCCTTTGATGGTGCAGGAGAAGGAGATAAGACAGGACCAGGGGAGGATGAGGTAGAAGTCAACAAAGTGGCGGAGGCAGATGAAGTGGTGTCCTGGCTCGTCCTCTGGAGTGCATCGCCAGCACAGTCAGCAGTGGCAGTGGCAGAGGCAGAGGCAGTGGCAGAGGCAGTGGCAGTGGCGTGAACGGCAGGCGGCCTTTGTCCTGCCGTTGCTGCCTGCCACTGATTCCAGTGCTTGGATTCCAAATGACGGCGCATTGAAGTGGTGGACAGGTTGCTCTTCTCAGAGCCCCTAATCAATTTCGAGAGGCAAATTGTGCAGACAACACTATATCTGTCCTCGGCGCATTCCTTGAAAAAACTCCACACCTTCGAGAAACGTGCCCTCGAGGTGGGAGTTTTTCGGGGCTGGGTACGAACTGGAACATCTTGGGAGATTCCGGGTGTGGCCTGGCTTCGCCTAAGCTGCTGACCTCTGCCTCTGCCTCTAGCTACCCTTTTTGGTGCTGCACCTGCCTCAACATCCACACTACTTTCCCCGCTTGACATCCCCCCTGTCCAGGTCGGGTCAGTGTCCTCATCATCCACCACTTCCTCTTCCAACTCCTGTCTCATCTCCTCCTCCCGCACAATGCGCCGGTCAACTGGATGCCCTGACGGCAACTGCGTCACATCATCGTCGATGAGGGTGGGTTGCTGGTCATCCACCACCAAATCGAACGGAGATGGAGGAGACTCTAGTGTTTGAGCATCTGGACACAGATGCTCCTCTGTTAGGTTCGTGGAATCGTGACGTGGAGAGGCAGGTTGAGGGACAATGAAAGGAGCGGAGAACAGCTCTGGGGAGCAGGGACAGTTTGGGTTATTGTTCTGTAAAGCTTCGGAATTTTGGGAGGAAGGAAGACAAGACTGTTGGGTAATAGGAGGAGAGGAGGCAGAGTCTGACTGGCTGCTGGACAATGTGCTGTAAGCGTTCTCTGACAGCCATTGCAAGACCTGTTCCTGGTTCTCGGGCCTACTAAGGTTTGTACCCTGCAGTTTAGTTAATGTGGCAAGCAACCCTGGCACTGTGGAGTGGCGCAATGCTTGCTGCCCCACAGGAGTAGGCACGGGATGCCCTGTGGCTTCACTGCTACCTTGCTCCCCAGAACCATTCCCCCGACCTCGCCCACGGCCTCGTCCACGTCCCTTTCCGGGAGCCTTGCGCATTTTGAATTCCTAGTTAGAAATTGGCACTGTATACCAGTAGTAAAAATTGTGGGTGCACGTAACCCCAATATATTCTTTGAATTCCCAGTCAGACACTGGCACTATATGGCAGTAGCAAGAAATGAGGGTATTTGTATTCCCAATATATTCTTTGAATTCCCAGTCAGACAATGGCACTGTATACCAGTAGTAAAAATTGTGGGTGCACGTAACCCCAATATATTCTTTGAATTCCCAGTCAGACACTGGCACTATATGGCAGTAGCAAGAAATGAGGGTATTTGTATTCCCAATATATTCTTTGAATTCCCAGTCAGACAATGGCACTGTATACCAGTAGTAAAAATTGTGGGTGCACGTAACCACAATATATTCTTTGAATTACCAGTCAGAAACTGGCACTATATGGCAGTAGCAAGAAATGAGGGTATTTATAACCCCAATATATTCTTTGAATTCCCAGTCAGACAATGGCACTGTATACCAGTAGTAAAAATTGTGGGTGCACGTAACCCCAATATATTCTTTGAATTCCCAGTCAGACACTGGCACTATATGGCAGTAGCAAGAAATGAGGGTATTTGTATTCCCAATATATTCTTTGAATTCCCAGTCAGACAATGGCACTGTATACCAGTAGTAAAAATTGTGGGTGCACGTAACCCCAATATATTCTTTGAATTCCCAGTCAGACACTGGCACTATATGGCAGTAGCAAGAAATGAGGGTATTTGTATTCCCAATATATTCTTTGAATTCCCAGTCAGACAATGGCACTGTATACCAGTAGTAAAAATTGTGGGTGCACGTAACCCCAATATATTCTTTGAATTCCCAGTCAGACACTGGCACTATATGGCAGTAGCAAGAAATGAGGGTATTTGTATTCCCAATATATTCTTTGAATTCCCAGTCAGACAATGGCACTGTATACCAGTAGTAAAAATTGTGGGTGCACGTAACCCCAATATATTCTTTGAATTACCAGTCAGAAACTGGCACTATATGGCAGTAGCAAGAAATGAGGGTATTTATAACCCCAATATATTCTTTGAATTCCCAGTCAGACAATGGCACTGTATACCAGTAGTAAAAATTGTGGGTGCACGTAACCCCAATATATTCTTTGAATTCCCAGTCAGACACTGGCACTATATGGCAGTAGCAAGAAATGAGGGTATTTGTATTCCCAATATATTCTTTGAATTCCCAGTCAGACAATGGCACTGTATACCAGTAGTAAAAATTGTGGGTGCACGTAACCCCAATATATTCTTTGAATTCCCAGTCAGACACTGGCACTATATGGCAGTAGCAAGAAATGAGGGTATTTGTATTCCCAATATATTCTTTGAATTCCCAGTCAGACAATGGCACTGTATACCAGTAGTAAAAATTGTGGGTGCACGTAACCCCAATATATTCTTTGAATTCCCAGTCAGACACTGGCACTATATGGCAGTAGCAAGAAATGAGGGTATTTGTATTCCCAATATATTCTTTGAATTCCCAGTCAGACAATGGCACTGTATACCAGTAGTAAAAATTGTGGGTGCACGTAACCCCAATATATTCTTTGAATTACCAGTCAGAAACTGGCACTATATGGCAGTAGCAAGAAATGAGGGTATTTATAACCCCAATATATTCTTTGAATTCCCAGTCAGACAATGGCACTGTATACCAGTAGTAAAAATTGTGGGTGCACGTAACCCCAATATATTCTTTGAATTCCCAGTCAGACACTGGCACTATATGGCAGTAGCAAGAAATGAGGGTATTTGTATTCCCAATATATTCTTTGAATTCCCAGTCAGACAATGGCACTGTATACCAGTAGTAAAAATTGTGGGTGCACGTAACCCCAATATATTCTTTGAATTCCCAGTCAGACACTGGCACTATATGGCAGTAGCAAGAAATGAGGGTATTTGTATTCCCAATATATTCTTTGAATTCCCAGTCAGACAATGGCACTGTATACCAGTAGTAAAATTATGGGTGCACGTAACCCCAATATATTCTTTGAATTACCAGTCAGAAACTGGCACTATATGGCAGTAGCAAGAAATGAGGGTATTTATAACCCCAATATATTCTTTGAATTCCCAGTCAGACAATGGCACTGTATACCAGTAGTAAAAATTGTGGGTGCACGTAACCCCAATATATTCTTTGAATTACCAGTCAGAAACTGGCACTATATGGCAGTAGCAAGAAATGAGGGTATTTGTATTCCCAATATATTCTTTGAATTCCCAGTCAGACAATGGCACTGTATACCAGTAGTAAAAATTGTGGGTGCACGTAACCACAATATATTCTTTGAATTCCCAGTCAGACACTGGCACTATATGGCAGTAGCAAGAAATGAGGGTATTTGTATTCCCAATATATTCTTTGAATTCCCAGTCAGACAATGGCACTGTATACCAGTAGTAAAAATTGTGGGTGCACGTAACCCCAATATATTCTTTGAATTACCAGTCAGAAACTGGTACTATATGGCAGTAGCAAGAAATGAGGGTATTTGTATTCCCAATATATTCTTTGAATTCCCAGTCAGACAATGGCACTGTATACCAGTAGTAAAAATTGTGGGTGCACGTAACCCCAATATATTCTTTGAATTACCAGTCAGAAACTGGCACTATATGGCAGTAGCAAGAAATGAGGGTATTTGTATTCCCAATATATTCTTTGAATTCCCAGTCAGACAATGGCACTGTATACCAGTAGTAAAAATTGTGGGTGCACGTAACCACAATATATTCTTTGAATTACCAGTCAGAAACTGGCACTATATGGCAGTAGCAAGAAATGAGGGTATTTGTATTCCCAATATATTCTTTGAATTCCCAGTCAGACAATGGCACTGTATACCAGTAGTAAAAATTGTGGATGCACGTAACCCCAATATATTCTTTGAATTCCCAGTCAGACACTGGCACTATATGGCAGTAGCAAGAAATGAGGGTATTTATAACCCCAATATATTCTTTGAATTCCCAGTCAGACAATGGCACTGTATACCAGTAGTAAAAATTGTGGGTGCACGTAACCCCAATATATTCTTTGAATTACCAGTCAGAAACTGGCACTATATGGCAGTAGCAAGAAATGAGGGTATTTGTATTCCCAATATATTCTTTGAATTCCCAGTCAGACAATGGCACTGTATACCAGTAGTAAAAATTGTGGGTGCACGTAACCACAATATATTCTTTGAATTCCCAGTCAGACACTGGCACTATATGGCAGTAGCAAGAAATGAGGGTATTTGTATTCCCAATATATTCTTTGAATTCCCAGTCAGACAATGGCACTGTATACCAGTAGTAAAAATTGTGGGTGCACGTAACCCCAATATATTCTTTGAATTACCAGTCAGAAACTGGTACTATATGGCAGTAGCAAGAAATGAGGGTATTTGTATTCCCAATATATTCTTTGAATTCCCAGTCAGACAATGGCACTGTATACCAGTAGTAAAAATTGTGGGTGCACGTAACCCCAATATATTCTTTGAATTACCAGTCAGAAACTGGCACTATATGGCAGTAGCAAGAAATGAGGGTATTTGTATTCCCAATATATTCTTTGAATTCCCAGTCAGACAATGGCACTGTATACCAGTAGTAAAAATTGTGGGTGCACGTAACCACAATATATTCTTTGAATTACCAGTCAGAAACTGGCACTATATGGCAGTAGCAAGAAATGAGGGTATTTGTATTCCCAATATATTCTTTGAATTCCCAGTCAGACAATGGCACTGTATACCAGTAGTAAAAATTGTGGGTGCACGTAACCCCAATATATTCTTTGAATTCCCAGTCAGACACTGGCACTATATGGCAGTAGCAAGAAATGAGGGTATTTGAATTCCCAATATATTCTTTGAATTCCCAGTCAGACAATGGCACTGTATACCAGTAGTAAAAATTGTGGGTGCACGTAACCACAATATATTCTTTGAATTACCAGTCAGACACTGGCACTATATGGCAGTAGCAAGAAATGAGGGTATTTATAACCCCAATATATTCTTTGAATTCCCAGTCAGACAATGGCACTGTATACCAGTAGTAAAAATTGTGGGTGCACGTAACCCCAATATATTCTTTGAATTACCAGTCAGAAACTGGCACTATATGGCAGTAGCAAGAAATGAGGGTATTTGTATTCCCAATATATTCTTTGAATTCCCAGTCAGACAATGGCACTGTATACCAGTAGTAAAAATTGTGGGTGCACGTAACCCCAATATATTCTTTGAATTACCAGTCAGAAACTGGCACTATATGGCAGTAGCAAGAAATGAGGGTATTTGTAACCCCAATATATTCTTTGAATTCCCAGTCAGACAATGGCACTGTATACCAGTAGTAAAAATTGTGGGTGCACGTAACCCCAATATATTCTTTGAATTACCAGTCAGAAACTGGCACTATATGGCAGTAGCAAGAAATGAGGGTATTTATAACCCCAATATATTCTTTGAATTCCCAGTCAGACAATGGCACTGTATACCAGTAGTAAAAATTGTGGGTGTATATAGCCCCAATTCTATTGCTAGGGGACTTGCAGGGTATTTCTGGGGTGAAGGTGGGGGGGCACACCGTTGGAACGGGTATCGGGGTATATATCGGGTATACGGGAATACACTGACAGTGTATTCCATTCAGGATCCTGGGAAAGCTGGGTTGCGGCGATTGAGCCCGTCAGTGCCACGTTACACTGACAAGCTTCTCCCTGGAATTTAGCTCTTATAAGAGCTGTTGGTTGTCTTCTCCTTCCTATCCTAGCCTGTCCCTGCCTACCCAGAATCTAAGCCCTAGCTAGCTGGACGGAAACCTCCGTCCTCGGTGAATTGCAAGCTCAGAATGACGCGAACCTGGGCGGCGCTGTTCTTTTAAATTAGAGGTCACATGTTTTCGGCAGCCAATGGGTTTTGCCTACTTTTCTCAACGTCACCGGTGTCGTAGTTCCTGTCCCACCTACCCTGCGCTGTTATTGGAGCAAAAAAGGCGCCAGGGAAGGTGGGAGGGGAATCGAGTAATGGCGCACTTTACCACGCGGTGTTCGATTCGAACATGCCGAACAGCCTAATATCCGATCGAACATGAGTTCGATAGAACACTGTTCGCTCATCTCTAATAGTGACCTACATTCAGACGACCGAGGTGCAAAACAGCCATGAAATTTGTCAATTTATCACTGGTAGCCTCTTATCTACAACCTAGCAGTGTTAAAAGAGTAAAAAATAGCAGAATGTAACAAAAGACATAATTTGAGTATCTTTTCTATCCACCCTCTTTGCTTCATAGACTAATATGTAGAAATTAGTTCTGTCTGAAATTGGAGAAGAAAACATATTTCTATAACCCTTAGGAAACATGCACCATAATAGTATGAGTCTGAGCAGGGGACTGCTGGAACAGGTGTTAGCTGTAAATTAGGGGTGATGCAAAAAATAATTGGGTCTTTTCTCTGTAAAATTATTAACGCTTAAATAATAATATAAATTAGATATCGCCATAATTGTACCGACACACAGAATAAAGATAACATGTTGCTTAGGTTACTTATGCTGTACGCTATGTAGAAAAAAAACTTTAAAAGGTAAAAAGTAATGCCAGAATTGATTTTTTTTTTTTAATCCATCAAGAAAGAGTTAATATAATTTAGTCAATAAGTTATAGGCACCCACAAATGGCGTGATTACAAAATGCATCTCATATCACAAAAACAAAAAAAAATTGTCAAATCATTAGAACAAAACTGGCTGCAGCAGGAAGGGAATGTATACGCTGTTGGAACATATATCAAGGTACCCCACAAATTTAGAGCTTATGAGGGAAAGGACTCCAGAAGTGACCCCCAAAGTGACACTCCCAATCATAGGAGCTACTGTGGAAACAATAAGTAATTTGGTTTTCTTTGAGGGGTACAGTTTTCTACATGAGGTCTCTAGTAGAGATGAGCGAGTACTGTTTGGATCAGCCGATCCGAACAGCACGCTCCATAGAAATGAATGGATGCACCTGGTACTTCCGCTTTGACGGCGGCTGGCCGCTTAACCCCCCGCGTGCCGGCTACGTCCATTCATTTCTATGCGAGCGTGCTGTTCGGACAGGCTGATCTGAACAGTACTCGCTCATCTCTAGTCTCTACCTAAGAGATTCCATTTTAATGGTACCTTCCAGGCTCTGCAAACATTAAATGGTATCCAGACAAACATCTAAATCTTCACTACAAAAGTCACATTACACTCCTTCACATCTGTTCCCTGCTGTGTGCCCAAAATGAAGTTTATGCCCACATGTATGACATTAGTGTACCCAGGATAATGTACTTAATGTAATATGTGGGTATAAACTGCTATTTGCGCATAGCCGGACACAGAAGTCATGACACTTTTGCAGAGCTCCTGAAACACTTGTAAAATGGAATCCCCTAACACATGACCCCATTTTGGAAGCTACACCCTTGAAGGATTTTATCTAGGTGTACAATGAACATTTTTAACCCCCATGTGTTGCTATCATTTATTTTCAAGAAATGAATATGCACCTGGTGGTGAAGAAAATTAGCAATTTTTCCAAGAATACGTCATTTTGGTATGCAATAGATTCTACCTAGTGTGTATCAGAAACAAATGCTCCATAACACGTGCTTAACAGATTTTGGAGTGTGCGTCTTTGCTAACACAAGCTGGGCGCAATATATTGGGCACTAAAATTACGTATGTCTGAAGAAAATTGCAATTTTCCCTTTCAATATCAGCAGTGCATTCATTTCTGGAAATTAAATGAATGCAGCCCTCACAAGTTAAAAATGCTTGTTACATCACTTGATAAATCCCTTGAGGGGTTTAGTTTCTAAAGTGGGGTTACATGTTTTCCACTTTACTGGCAATTCAGTGGCTCTGCAAAAACAGCATGATGTCCAGAAACCAAACTATGTTCCAAAAAACAAAATAGCACTTCTTTCCTTCTTAGCCCGGTTGTTCATATAAACAGCAGTTTATACCCACATATGGCATTGTACATTGACCTGTGTACAACAGTGTCATACATGTGGAAATAAACGGCAATTTGATCACATAGGAGGGCACATATGTGAATGAGCACTATGTGAGTTTGAACCCCAGATTTAAGTTGTTGGTTTTTGGACACCATGTCATGTTACCAGTGACTCTAACATTGCCCCTACAAAATGGATTCCCTTCTTGGGGAATTATAATTTACTGGCACCTCCAGGGCTCTGCAAAAAATACATGGCGTCCAGAAAGTTCCTCTAAATCTATGCTCCAAAAGCTAAAAAGCGCTGAGCCCTGCTTTGTGCCAAACCAGCAGTTTATTCACACATATGCAACTTTCTGTACCCAGATAGCCCACTTAATAGTTTTAGTATTCTGTGTCTCTGATGACACAAAGTGGGCTCAATGTATTGGGCACTGAAATGGCATATTTTTATAAAAATTTAAATTTAAATTTTGGACATTAAATTTTGGGAAGCACTCTTGGGCTAAAAATGATAATACTCCTTGAGAAATTCCTTGAGGGGGCAAGGGTGGGATGACTCTGTTGAGAAGATTGGGCATGTTGGGAGGAAGGAGGGTCAGATTCTTGGGCATGAATATTACTGCAGGTAGTGGCTGACTGGCTGGTGGAAAAGCAGCTGGAAGCATTATCCGCTAGCCATTGTAACACCTGTTCCTGGTACTCGGGCCTGGTCTACATTGTACCCTGCACCCTGCTTAATGCAGCTGTTATATCAGTAATTGTGATGAGTGCATGCTAATGTTTCTTGTCCAGTGGAAAGGATGGGATAGGATTTCTCATAAGTCTGCCACCCATGGAAACTCATGGTGCAGAAACTGAGGGAGCTGACATTAATCAACCCTTGGGTTTTGGAGATGGAACTCCATCAAAGGTCTCTGCTGCTCACACACCCTGCTCAACATATGGTATCTAGGGTTTCAGTGCATGGTGACCTTGCACAACAGCCGGTGCTTCGGGCAGATTTAGGCGTTGCTGGAGTGTATTAAGGCTAGCAGCAGCTACTGTAGACTTGCCAAAGTGCTGCACTTTAACCTCCTGTAAATTGGGGTACGTTCTTAGAAACTGTTGCACCAATAAGTTGAAAACATGGGCCAGGCATGGACCGTGTTGGAGGCTGGCAAGCTCCATAGCCACCACCAGGTTCAGTCCATGATCACAGATGACAAAAATGCCTGGCCCCAGGTGCAGCGGGGAAAAACACATTGCCATATCATCCAGGATGGCATCCCTCACCTCGGAGGCAGTGTGTTGTCTGTTCCCCAAGCTGATGAGTTTCAGCATGGCCTGCTGACATTTCCCCACCCCAGTGTTGCAGTGTTTCCAGCTCGTAGCTGGGGTCAATTTAACGGCAGAGGAGGAGGAGGGTGGTGTTTCAGCACTCCTGCCAGGAATATTGGGCGGGGAGACAAGGCAGGCCGCCACAATTTGCGACCCAGTCCCAGCCTCAATTACATTCAGCCAGTGTGCCGTGATTGAGATGTAGTCCCTGGCCGCATGCACTTGTCCATACGTCACACGTCAGTGGTCAAGTGGAGCTTTGTGAAACTTTGCCCAGAACTTCGGGCCCGCCTGATGTTACGGTACACGTGTTGGTGCAAGGCTCAACTCACCCTATAGGCCAAAAACACTGCTGGTGAATTTTATTCAGTTCCAAAGGACTCTGTGTTTAGATTTGGCTCAGTCGCAGCTCCAGAACATGCCTTTGAAGGCAAGGTTTCCTTTAGTGGCTCCATCTCAGCAGGATGATGATGGTGAAGCTTGGTTAAATCTGGTGTCAGAAGGGAAAGTGGTTTCTGATCTACATCTAAAGTACTGGTTGACAAAGAGGGGCACAAAATGCTACCTTTAAACACACGAATTCTAACTAGCATAAAATATAACTTTTATTTTGATCAGCTAAAAATAATATAACCAGGGCTATTAAAACAAACAAATAACAAACACACCAGCAGACGTGATTAGGACAACTCCCAATACACTCTTTCAGTATGTGTCCCCACAGACTGCTGGCGCAATTATATTGATTTAAATGAGCATCCAGGGAATAGTAAACTAACTCTCTGGCACATGCTAGTAAACACCACTTTATAGGTTCAAGAATAAGAGGTTGTTACTCTAGCTGCTGCCGTAGCTGTATAGGATAATCATCCCCCCATTACCCTGCTCTGATATCTTGCATAGAGCCCTGGAGCCTATTGACACTCATGCACACTTACACACATGCCACCCTATGTAAGCTAGGTGCGGCTTTTTTACAGATTAAGTGTGCATACCAAATGCTGGTCTTAGTAATTTACTGACATTTATGCTCTTTCACTATGTCCCTGCCTGTTCAAAATAAACTACAGGTATCCAGGTTTAAGATGCGCATAATAAAATCTCTCAAGAGAGATTTTATTATGCGCATCTTAAACCTGGATACCTGTAGTTTATTTTGAACAGGCAGGGACATAGTAAAAGAGCATAAATGTCAGTAAATTACTAAGACCAGCATTTGGTATGCACACTTAAAGTACTGGTGCATGTTGTTTGAACTATTAACACCTGATCAGAACCCTGTAGAGGTAATGTAGAGTCCGATATTAAAGGCCCATTACCGGTAGTAGTGGTTGCAGCCAATTCTCCACCTTTGCGGTCGTCTAAATAAAAGTTACCCCCAGTACTTGATGCTAAAATGTTATCAATTTCACAATCAAAATCAAGGTCAATGTCTGGGTCCTCAGTCCAATCCACTGCATCAATCCCACACAATGAGAGTGGTGGTTCTGGAACCACCGTTTTAGGGGCTAACAATTTTAAAGGGGCTCACACTCTGCTGGTGCAAGGCTCAACTCACCCAATGGGCAAAAAACTCTGCTGGTGCAAGGCTGAACTAAGTTAAAGGGCCTAAAACTCTGCTAGTAAGAGGCTGAAGTCACCTAAAGGGTCTCAATCTCTGCTGGTAGCTCAGCTTAAGGGCCTCTACTTTAATTTGGAAGGGCTCACATTAAGGGCCAGAAAAGTGAATTTTGGAAAGTCTTACCACATCACACACACACACACACACACACACACACACACACACACACACACACATCCTCAATGACAGTTCAGGGTGGGTACTGTTGGATTTCCCATTGCCTATTCCATCTGTGGTTGTCATGGGCAACGTGATTTAAAGGGGTGCTTGTGAATGTTTATTTAGCTTAAATTTGGGTTTCTGTCCATCCAATTGGGGAAGAAAAAAGGTTTTCAGGTATTTTCCCACTCTGATAGAGGTTTTTTTGAGTGTAGAAAGTGTGTAGTTGATAGGCTGTGATGTTGGGGTAAAACTGTGACTTGGGCTTGTTAGATGCCCCCAGACATGCTTCCCCTCCTGTCCCAGTTGCATTGCAGAGGTGTTGGCATCATTTCCTGAGGTGTCATAGTGGACTTGGTGACCCTCTTGAGTCGAATGGTGGGTTCCCCTGAAACAAAGCATTTTTCCCCTTAGACTATAATGGGGTTCGATATTCGTTTGAATAGTCGAATATTGAGCGGCTATTCAAAACGAATATTGAATATTTTACTGTTCGCTCATTTCTAGTGATAAAGTGACATTTTAGTAATTTTTCTTTTACACATTGCATTGTTAATAAAATCTTTGAAAGGGGAGTGGGGATACATTCTAACTATACCCCTTGAAGAATTCTGTGAGGGGTGTAGTTTCCAAAATAGGGTCACTTTAAGGAGAGTTTCCTTGCATTGGTATTTTAGGGGCTCTGCAAATGAGACATGGCATCTAAAAACTATTCCAGTAAAATCTGCTTTTCAAATGCCCAGTAGCACTCCTTCCATTCCATGTGCCTAAACAACAGTTTACATCCACATGTGGGGTATTTTTGTACGTGGGAGAAATTGTGTAACAAACTGTGAGATGCATTTTCTCCTCTAACCCCTTGTGACTGTGTTAGGGCTAAATGAACGTATTATCGAAAGAAAAATGAAATGTTTAAGTTTCACCTCTATATTGTTTTGATTCCTGTGAAATCCTTAAAGAGTTAACAAACTTCCCAAATGCTGTTTTGAATTATATGAAAGGTGACGTTTTGAAAATGGGGTGACTTATTGGGGTTCTCTAATATATAGGCCTGTATAACACCCTTCAGAACTGAAGTGATTCCTAAAAAATTTGTTTAAGAAATGTTCTTGTAAATCTGGAAAATCGCTGTTACACTTGTAAGTCTTTTAACCCCTTCCCGACATGCGCCGTAATAGTACGGCGCGTGTCGGGTCTGTAACTATGGCGACCGCCCGGGAGCCGGGCGGCCTTCATAGCCGCCGGGTGTCTACTGCTTTAAGCAGTAGACAACCAGCTCTAATGCCTCCGATCGGTCCCCCGGACCGATCCCCGGACCGATCGGAGGCATTAACCCCTCCGGTGCTGCTGTCAAAGGCGCCGGAGGCGCCATTTTCCCAGCGGCGCATGGGCGCCGCCATTTTGGCAGGGATCGCCGGCTCCTGGAGCATGCTCCAGGGCTGACGTCATATTGCCATGACAGCCGGGAACCTTGTTAAAGGCTCCCAGCCGGTCTGCAAATTCTCTCTTTTGCAGGCTGGTCTATGCAGCCTGCAAAAGAGATGATGATTTTTTGCAATGCATTGCAATGCATTAGCATTGTAATGCATTGCATTAGTGATCAGACCCCCTGGGGTTCAACACCCCTAGGGGGTCTAATAAATGCAAAAAAAATAAAAAAAAAAAGTAAAAAAAAAATATAAAAAAATATAAAAAGTATTAAAAGTTCAAATCACCCCCCTTTCCCTAGAACAAATATAAAAGTAGTTAAAAACTGTGAAACATATACATGTTAGGTATCCCCGCGTCCGAAATCGCCTGCTCTACAAATCTATAAAAATATTTTTCCTGTTCGGTATACGCCGTAGCAGGAAAAATAGTCAAAAGTTCCAAACTGCCGTTTTTTCACAGTTTTGATTCTGATAAAAATTTGAATAAAAAGTGATCAAAGCAATAACATTTCCCGAAAATGTTAGAACTAAAAAGTACACCCGGCCCCGCAAAAAAAGACGCCCTATGCATCCCTGTACACCTATGTATAAAAAAGTTACGGCCGTCGGAATATGGCGACTTTTAGAAAAAAATTTTTTTAACACAGTTTTAGAATTTTTTTTAGGGGTCAAAATGTAAATAAAACCATATAAATTTGGTATCCCTGGAACCGTACCGAAACACAGAATATAGGGGACATGTCATTTTGGCTGCACAGTGAACGCCGTAAAACCAAAGCCCGTAAGAAAGTTGCAGAAATGCATTTTTTCTTCAAATCCACCCCATTCTGAATTTTTTTCCTGCTTCCCAGTACATTACATAGAATAATTAATGGTAGCATCATCAAGAAAAATTTGTCCCGCAAAAATTAAGACCTCATATGGCTCTGGGAGCGGAGAAATAAAAATGTTATGGGGTTTAGAAGGAGGGGAGTCAAAAACGAAAAACGAAAATCAAAAAATGCCATCGGCGGGAAGGGGTTAATGTCCAAAATAAACTAATTGATGATTAAAAGATGATTCCAAGATAAAGTAGATATATGGCAGATAATATTTATTAATTTATTTTATTTGTATGACTTCTGAAAAGCAGAACATTTCACATTTTCAAAATTGCAATTTTTTTCAAATTTCTATCAAATTTCCATTTTTGTAAACAAATACAAAAATATTGATCAGTGTTTACCACTAACTTGAAGCACAATGTGTCATGAAAAAATAATCTTAAATTCACTGGTGGAAATTAAAGTTTCTTTAACGTACCTTTAGGCTATGTCCCCAAGCGGTTAATAAGATGTATTACAAAGTTTCATTATTAACTGGTACTATTCATTTATGAAAAGATGTTCTAACTGAAGGTATGCTTCAAGTAGAGATGAGAGAACCAATTAGTTATGAACCAGTGGACAAAGGACTCAGCAAAGGACATGGGTCATCACTACCTGTGACGTCCTGTGTCCTTTAGTTAGGCTGCTGAAGCTAATCAGTGACCTAAGCAGAGGACTTGGGACGTCACAGTGTAACAGGGATTTCTGCTGCAAGAAAACACTGGAGCAGCAGGACTGGACTCATTGAGCGCTGTATACACAGCGATCGAGAAGGCAGGGATGGGAATAAACCTTGCCTGTCTTCTCTCTGGGAGCTCCGGCTGAAGTTACAGCCGGCTCCCAGTGAAAGCAGCTGGGACGTCCTGTCAGAACAAGGCAACCACTTCCCGGATGTTTATAGTCTATGGGCGGTCCGGAAGTGGTTAATTTCCAAATGCCCAGCAACCTTAAAGGGTTAAAGAATCCAAATACTGCATCTTGACTTGGGAAACTACTGCCATCAAAGCCATCAAACTTCTCATTGCCTCTTACATTGAGAGTGTTATGCCTTGTAAATAACATGATTATATTTGTGGCTTGGTAACATGGCTATTAAGCAAAGAGCTCATCAAATAATTTTGTCACCATTAGGCAAGCATATCACTAAAGAACTACATTTACTTTGGAGAAGATTTAATGTTGGGTTTTCTGCTGAAAAGTAAATACAGCTCTCATAATTTGCCTACATTTAACTGTACTCAATTTCTCAGAAATAATACATCTTCAACCATATATTATAATCTTTCCCAAGACTGAACAGACTGCAAATGCTTCATTTCAGAGGATGATGATGTGTACAACTACAGAATTTTTTTTTGCTTATTCCTTTTAATACAATACATAAACATACATTATTCCGCAGTAGGAAGAGTTTAGCTGTGATGCATGGCTCACATCTGCGTTTGGTAATCCGTTCAGAAAGTCCACATGGGGACTCCCCGAATGGACTACCAAACGCACTGGCAAGCGGTGTGCAGTGAAAGCATAGACTATAATGGGGTCTGTGTGCTGTCTGCGCACTGCGTGCATGAATCATGCGGACATGAAAGTAGATCACAAAGCACTTTTCCATCCGCATGTTCCATGCGGACACCGCATGGAGAGCACACGGACTTCATTATAGTCTAGGGGGTCCATGTGCTTTCACTGTACACCACTTGCCAATGCGTTTGGTATTCCATTCAGGGGGGGGGGTCCCCATGCGGACCCTCCGAACAGACTACCGACACCGATGTGAACCAAGCCTTAATCAGCAGTATAATAGTACTATCAATGTCACCAGGTCTATGTTTTCTTTAGTATAATTTATTCAGGGCAACCATTGGGGAAGTGCAGATGCATTGTTGTCAGAGGTCCATGCAAATAAGCTTAAGAAAGAAGCCCATACTAACCTGTCAGCTACTGCCTGTCGCTTACTGTACATTACCTGTCACTTAGCAGCTACCACTTGCTGCTTACTGTACCTGTCACTGCAAACAGGCAGACAAACATGATGCATTTAAGCTAAATAAAATTGCATTGGCCCCAGTAAATCTGTTTTGCTTAACCTCTTAGATGCAATAAATACACAGTGCCTACAAGTAGTATTCAACCCCCTGCAGATTTAGCAGGTTTACACATTCGGAATTAACTTGGCATTGTGACATTTGGACTGTAGATCAGCCTGGAAGTGTGAAATGCACTGCAGCAAAAAAGAATGTTATTTCTTTGTTTTTTTTAAATTGTGAAAAGTTTATTCAGAGGGTCATTTATTATTCAACCCCTCAAACCACCAGAATTCTGTTTGGTTCCCCTAAAGTATTAAGAAGTAGTTCAGGCACAAAGAACAATGAGCTTCACATGTTTAGATTAATTATCTCTTTTTCCAGCCTTTTCTGACTATTTAAGACCCTCCCCAAAGTTGTGAACAGCACTCATACATGGTCAACATGGGAAAGACAAAGGAGCATTCCAAGGCCATCAGAGACAAGATCGTGGAGGGTCACAAGGCTGGCAAGGGGTACAAAACCCTTTCCAAGGAGTTGGGCCTACCTGTCTCCACTGTTGGGAGCATCATCCGGAAGTGGCAGGCTTATGGAACTACTGTTAGCCTTCCACGGCCTGGACAGCCTTTGAAAGTTTCCTCCTGTGCCAAGGCCAGGCTTGTCCGAAGAGTCAAGGCTAACCCAAGGACAACAAGGAAGGAGCTCCGGGAAGATCTCATGGCAGTGGGGACATTGGTTTCAGTCAATACCATAAGTAACGTACTCCACCGCAATGGTCTCCATTCCAGACGAGCCCGTAAGGTACCTTTACTTTCAAAGCGTCATGTCAAGGCTCGTCTACAGTTTGCACATGATCACTTGGAGGACTCTGAGACAGACTGGTTCAAGGTTTTCTGGTCTGATGAGACCAAGATCGAGATCTTTGGTGCCAACCACACACGTGACGTTTGGAGACTGGATGGCACTGCATACGACCCCAAGAATACCATCCCTACAGTCAAGCATGGTGGTGGCAGCATCATGCTGTGGGGCTGCTTCTCAGCCAAGGGGCCTGGCCATCTGGTCCGCATACATGGGAAGATGGATAGCACGGCCTACCTGGAGATTTTGGCCAAGAACCTCCGCTCCTCCATGAAGGATCTTAAGATGGGTCGTCATTTCATCTTCCAACAAGACAACGACCCAAAGCACACAGCCAAGAAAACCAAGGTCTGGTTCAAGAGGGAAAAAATCAAGGTGTTGCAGTGACCTAGTCAGTCTCCTGACTTTAACCCAATTGAAAACTTGTGGAAGGAGCTCAAGATTAAAGTCCACATGAGACACCCAAAGAACCTAGATAACTTGGAGAAGATCTGCATGGAGGAGTGGGCCAAGATAACTCCAGAGACCTGTGCCGGCCTGATCAAGTCTTATAAAAGACGATTATTAGCTGTAATTGCAAACAAGGGTTATTCCACAAAATATTAAACCTAGGGGTTGAATAATAATTGACCCACAGTTTTATGTTTAAAATTTATTAAAATTTAACTGAGCAACATAACTTTTTGGTTTGTAAGATTTATGCATCTGTTAATAAATCCTGCTCTTGTTTGAAGTTTGAAGGCTCTAACTTATTTGCATCTTATCAAACCTGCTAAATCTGCAGGGGGTTGAATACTACTTGTAGGCACTGTAACAGTGGGGCAGAGAGTTTTTGAGAATGAGAATTTCAGAAACATGATTTTTACTGTACATGACATTCATATTATCACCCCCAATTAAAAATGGACAAACCCTGAAAGATTTGTTTTAAGCAATATTATTGAAGTTCATCCATCCAGTTTGTTTCAAGCCTACTTTATTCACTAACATAAAAAGCAATTCTACTCACCTTACCTTACCTTTACTGCACTCCCTCATGCTCTCAGGCAGTTCCTCTGCGTCCTCTTCTGGCCTTTTGCAACTTCCTGAGTGACCTGGGGAACGTCAGCCTGGAGGTCAGAAGGGGATGCTGAGGGATTTCTGGAAGAGGCTTTTGCATGATGAGTATATAACTGCTTATGTCACCTCCCCTCCCCTGGGCCTTCACATATCATACTCTTGGGTCAGAAGAGAATCTAGAGTATAGAAGTGATTTGTAGATGATGAACACCAAAAGTTTCAGGGATGAATTGAGCCCCAAAATTTTAGAAAATTTGGGATAATTCCAGTTTGATGCAAAGTGGTTCGCCCATCTCTACTCTCAAAACAGTCTCCTCAGGTACCCATCAAATGTACATGATGGGGTACAAGAGTAAAATTGGAGGCAATAGAAAGGGAATTCAGTTCTGAATGTAATGGTCAGGCCTTTTTAATTAAAATAGGAGCTCATTCTGATATTCCACAACTGCATTTTGGAACTATATTGCATACTACAATGTGTGCTTCTTCTGCATGGGGTGCTATATCATAAACTACCATAAGCTGTTCCTTAGAATAACTAATAGCTGTGTTTCTAGAGAAAATCATCAATATACTATATCCAATAGGTGGGAACAAAATATATTTGGAAAATAAGGCTATGGTGAATCCCATTTTCACTCATTTCTGGGTGTTTTATGTGCTAGGATCTTATATCCCTGGATATTTTAGGAATAATGTTATATTGCACCACCTACTGTTTATATGAATAGACTTTATGTTAGGCTCACACCTGTGCCCAGTTTCTGTTCTTTGGGTCTGCTTGGGGACCCTAAAAACAGAAACCTAAACCACTTTAAAAGTTGTTACCCCATAGGCTATACTAATAATATTAATGGGGTTTCTGCCTGGATTCCGTCTAAAAAATGAAGAAAAAAGAAGTCCTGCAATTGCACTTGATCGGTATCTCCCCTGACAAGCATCTTAAGAAGCAGCCAGCTTACCACATTAGGCATCCCTCCACATGTCATACTTTGCTAACAATATTTCTGAAATGTCTAGAAATATAAGCATTTATAAAAACAAATATTGCACCCCAATGCTCCCATTGTATTAAAGGGATCCTATCATTAAAACCAATTTTTTGTGACTAACACGTTAAGAAAGGCTACTCTTCTACCTTTAGATGTCTTCTCCGTGCCGCCGTTCGGTAGAAATCCCGGTTTTCATCAGTATGCAAATGAGTTTTCTCGCAGCACTGGGGGCGGTCTCCAGCTCCCGAACAGCACTGGGAGCGTCCCCAATGCTGCGAGGGAACTCTCCAGCACTGCCTCCATCTTCTTCAGGAAAGGCCTCTTCACGTGTGATCTTTCGGCGCTGGGGGTCAAACTTCTAGGCCTCCGGCAGAGCCGACTGCGCATACCCACAGGCCCCAAGAAATGGCTTGGAAATACTTACTGTGTAAGCGGCCATTTTTCTTGTGGCCGTGGGCATGCTCAGTCGGCTCCTTTGTATTAACCCCTTAAAGACAGAGCTGATTTTAGTTTTGCATAGAGTATCTGTTTTCCTCCTCCCAAGAACCATATTTTCTATTTATTTTTTTCGATTCACAGTAACAGGATGGTTTACTGTTTGTAGGACAACTTGTACTTTGTAATGAATGGTACCATTCAATATCCTGTACAATGTACTGGACTGGGAGGCTGGAAAAACAAAAAATTCTGAATGAGGTGCAGTCTGAAAAAAACACAATTGTGCCAATTTCTTATGGGTTTATTTTTATGGCATTCACAATGTGGTAAAAATGAGGTTAGCTGTATTCTGTGGGTCAGTAAAATTGTTGTGATACCAAATTTATATAGTATTTGGAATGTTTTGATACCTTTTAAAACATTTTAAACGTTACAAAATAGAAAAAAAATTTTTGTATAGAATGTTTGTTTGTTTTTTTAAAGTTTGTGTTGCCATATTGTGATACCTGTAAGTTTTTAGAGTTATGTGTATGGAGCTGAGTCAGGTGAGTATTTATATAGGACAAGGTGACATTTTTATTGATACTATTTTCGGGAAGTTCTGATGGTTTGATCTTTTTTTATCCCATTTTTTATAGAAGGCAAAGCGTTGAAAAAACAGCCATCAGGCCATTTTGATTTTATTTCCGTTATACCGTTCACCACATGAGACAAATATTTTTATATTTTAATAATTTGTACGTTTTGGAGCACAGGGATCCCTAGTCTGTTCATACTTACTTATGTTTATTTATATATGTGATCTAGGGAAAGGGGGTGATTAAAACTTTTGTGGTTTTTTTTAAACTTTTAATTATTTTTTTTATTTTACTTTTATTTTCAGACCCCCTAGGGACCTTGAACCCTAAGAAATCTTCTCACTCATAGTATGAACTGCAATACTAACATCATGGCAACTGATCACTACCCTCTGATGCCATTTAGGAGGTTGTCGATTGGTTACAGACAGCGGCTTGCGCACCTTAGATGTTGTGGTCACGTTTAACCGTGGCATATATATACACATATAGTGTGATCACTTGCGATTAGTGCCATCAATGGATACTGCTGGATACTCTGTACTGCTTAAGCTTTACTACTAATATACACCCCGGTCGCCAGAGCCCCATTTTTTAAATTTATGGAGGGCAGTTGGGGAGGCCAGTGTTCTTGTTCCTCTGTCCTCTGTCTCTTGGCTGATGTTCGACTTTCAGTTCTGGCCTCCCCAACTACCTTCCATAAATTTAGCAAAAGGGGTTTTGGGAGATTGAGGTGTATATTAACAATAAAGTTTCACCAGGGAATGCACTGGTAAACCTTATTACTTCCTGGATAACCCCTTTAATTTTGCCCCAATGCCTCCTTATAGTTATTGCTTCCAACTGCCTTTTGTTATAAATAATAACCTCTTTATTAAACCCCTAATGCCCCTGATTTTAGTTATCTCTTGACATAAATATCACCATTAATGCCACCTCATATTGTTCAAAAAACTCATAATGTCCTCCATGTATTAAAATGCCCCCCCTTTGCATTGGCTATATTTTTCATGGGACAGCTGTAATGTCTCTGCCTGTTCAGGTCACTGCGCCACCCTCTGCTCGCATGCTGCGTTGCAGGAGGCGTGTGCAGTTTGATTCCTTGCTTAGAGTTTTTGGTTGCACTGTGTGAACACGGCTCTATTTCTGTAATTGAATTTCCACCACACCCAATTCCTGCACCTTGTTTACCTCTGTTCATGAAATGGTTAAATCTAGTCTTGCTGTGTGACTGACAGCCTGTCTTCCAATTAGCAAAGGGATAGGGCTGGTCTTTGGCTTCCTATATACAGACCATTAGCCCATTTAGACGTGCTGGCTATTGACTTTGTCCCTGCTAAGCTTTTCTTCTTCTACTATTGTATTACTGACTTCCGACCTCTGGCTTTCCCTATTAACTATTCTTTGGATTTTGATTTGGCATTGCATAGCTCGACTTACCGAACCCTTAGCTTGGTGATTTCCCTTTGTGTTGTTTGTCTTGTCTGCGTTTTGTGTTTCACGTATATAGGTAGAGCCCGTCACCCAGTTTCCACCTATTACACAGGATAGGACCAGGCAAGCAGGAAGGGACAGTGGGGGGTTTCAGCTTAGGGCTCACTGTCTCTTGTGCCTCTTCTCAGGGTTTCCAGCAGCTACTGGGGAATTGCTGTCCTGGCACTTCCCTAACAACAGCCCTGTTAAGATACAAATACCCCTTTACTACAAGTTATGTAGCAGTTTCCCAGTATATCTTGTCCATGGTAATGGCTAGGTCTACGGTATGTTGACCTTGAACAGAAGAAGGTATCAGCTTCTTCTGACTTTCTTGAAGTTCTGCGTGCGTTAAGTACATGCTGAGTAGGATATCAGCTTGTTTCATAAAGCAGCTGAATTTGGAGGAATTAGGAGTCTTGCAATTAAAACTGCATGATAAATGACTTACTTAGAAGAAGATTCATTAGTGTATGCTTAATAGTTGTCTTAGTCTGTAGCCTTTTACAAAACAAACACTCCATGAACAGAACAATAGAAGTACAGAACAAAACAATTTTATTGTTTATGTCAAAGTAAAATAAATTCATCTGAGTCAGTCGTTTAAGATGATTTATTTACTGAAGATTTACAAATTATCATTTCCTATAGTTACATCCAGACAGGTAATCCAAAGCACAGGAGATATTTGCAATGAAGAAAGTAAATGTTTTTAAAGGAAATAATTAACATTTCCATTTCCATTATTTGTTCTTCATTATCTAACATTTAAATGATGATGATAAATCATGCAGAAATACAGCAGCTATGTATTTGATTATGGTGTCATGGTTAGATGCCTGGGTGCAACTAATAAAGGCCAGGCCACATAGAAAACTGATAACTGGGCCTCCTCTACCACAACAAGGTATGGTGCCCCTCACACTGTTTAATACCACTTTCCCAGCCCCCAGAAGGAAAAAGCCACCTTTACCAGCACTAACATGATATAAAACTTGATAAAAAGCTCCATTTACTGCCCCCCACTTGGTATAACACATGTTTTGTTGGCTCCACGTGATATAACATATAATTTTTCTGGCCATCACAGTAAGTGCCGCCTTGACAGGTCCCCATATAGTAAGAGCTAGTGTTAGGAGCCTGAAGCAACAAATAACGCAGTAAGCCCTGGGCAACTAGAATCCCCAAGCCCTGCGGCAAAACGGTCCTGGGTGTGCTATGCTCTCCCAACCAGAGCGGAACCAGGCCCCAGAGTTCTTCACCAGAGCTCCTGATGGTGGAGTTGGACTTAGTAAAAGTCCGAGGCCCATATCCGCAACTGCCCAGAGAGTGACACACACCCAGCAAACCCCAAGTAGGAGGACCCAGAAACCCAGACACTAACCTCAGAATGTAGTCCCAGAAAGCAAGATGGTCTGGAGGGTAATCCAGGGAATACACGTAGATACTCAAGATACAGATTTGTGGTCAGGCAAGCCGAGTCGGTAACTGGAGGTCACGTGGTAGCAGAAGGCAGAGGCAAAGTCGAGATAGCTGGGTCATACACAGGAGGTAAATGAAGTAGTCAAATCAGGATCCAAAAGGGAGGTCAGGAGAAAGCCAAAAGGTCATGCACAGGAGGTTAGGAAGGTGGAGAGGAGGTCTGTAAGGCAAGCCGGGTCATACATATCCAGAGAATCCAGGTACAGGGAAGAGGCAGGAGAAAGCAGGACAGGAGATAGGGAACCAGAGAGAGGCTCGTCGATAGGGGAGCTGATACTGCAGGGAAACGAATAACCAGCGACAGGCCAAAACCAAAATGAGGCCTAAATAGCCTCAGGCCCATCACTGACCCCCCCTGACCCTGGAAGTGCCAGTCCCACCGAAAGGGGGAAACCAGAACCTTCGCACACTCAAGCGGAGGCTTCCAGCCTACCCCAGCACTGGAGCAGGCCGACACTCCGGCGCTGGATAGGGATCGGGTCAGGCACCTCTGCGGAGCACAGCGGAGGCCCCGGCCCGGCCTAACAGCTAGAGCAGTGGAGTCCCGTGATCTTTTGTGATTATTTGACTAGAGGCTACAGACCAGATTGGAGCTATGAGGTCCATTTAATTTTACCCTCAAAGATGTATTTTACACACATTCTTAACAAAATGAAAAGGGAAAAAATCCTTCTCCTGATTACAGAACAGCACTAACACTGTCCTTGAGTTGGCTTAAGGACTACCCAAGGTTTATACGGGAGTGCACTCAATATATGTCATGGCACCTCCCAAAAAAACAGCACTGACTCAGATCTACTTCACATTTCAAAGCGTTAGAATAATTATGTATCTCATCAAAGGTAAATCTATCAGAAGATTATATCTCCCTGCTTAGTAAGAGGTAAGGTTCTTGTCTCCTTACTAAAATAACAAAGAAGTCCACTGATATAGAGTCACTCCTCCAGCCATGATAGATGGCCGCCATCCAAGAGACCATTTTGGGGTGTCTATAACTTATTAACAAAATTCCAGATCCCAATGGTGAAAATTCTGTGAAACACTGGTAGAGTCAAAGTACTCATTTTACCTCTTGCCAAACTCATTCAGGGGTTTAGTTTCCAAAATGGGGTTATTTGGGGGGTTCCTACTGTTCTGGCACTTCAGTGGCTCTGCAAATGCTACATGGTGCCTGAAACAGATTCCAGCAACATCTGCCCTCCAAAAGCTCAATGGCGCTCCTTCCCTTCTGTACCCTGCTGTATGCTCATACAACAGTTTACATCCACATGTGGGATATTTCTATATTCAGGAGAACTTGTAAAACTAATTGTGGGATACAGTATCTCCTTTAACATCTTGTGAATGTGTAAATTATAGGGCTAAAAGAAAGTATTAGTGAAAGAAATTGAAATGTGTAAATTTCTCCTCCATATTGTAAAAGTTACTGTGAAACACTTAGGCTAAGGCCCCACTGGGCGGAAACGCAGAAAAAAACGCAGCGTAAAAAAAACGCAGAGAAAACGCTGCGTTTTCTGTCACGGAAAAAAAACGCACATGCACATGTGTTTTTCATCGCGTTTTGCAGTTTTGTACTGCGGAAATTCATATGAGTTTTCTGTTGAGTTTTCATTGCGTTTTTGCTCAAGTTTCTCATGTGCGCCGTAAATGTTACATTAAATCCCGGTCCCATTTTTAAATAAAAGTATTAAAACATATATGCAAAACTTACCTATCGTGCACGATGGGCGGGGATAAACAATGCGACGTCAGCTTCGGGCACGCCTGCCTCTTCTGTCTTCTTGGAGCGACGCCCTCTGGTTCCGTGTCTTCCGGCTTCTTCTCTTTATTTCTATCCCACGCCTGCGTAGTAGCGCTTCCCTTCGAAGCGCTACTGCGCAGGCTCACTCGCCATTTTACTTAATGGCAGTTCGCGAGTGAGGAGGGAAGCGCTACTACGCAGGCGTGGGATTTAAAGAGAAGAAGCCGGAAGACACGGAACCAGAGGGCGTCGCTCCAAGAAGACAGAAGATGCAGGCGTGCCCGAAGCTGACGTCATGTGCAATAAAGGTAATTGAAAGGCTAAGTTGAAAATCCTAAGGAATTATGGTCCTCTGCTATTTAGGCTGAGGCCCGTGGCGTTTTACAGTACTTGCAAAGTGTTTTTTTAAATCGCAGCATTTCAATTATATCTATGGAAACGCTGGTGGCTTTCCCATAGATATAATTGTAACAGAAAGTCCGCGAAGGACAACTCTGTGAACGTTCAAAGTGCTGCGGGAAGAACCTCAATGCATTCACACCGCAGTTGTTCCAGCAGCGCTTTAGCGTGGTGGTTCCGGCCCGTGGGGCCTAGCCTCAACCAAGCAAAACAGTTTTTGTCTCCAGATTTTGATGCTGTTCTGCGGCGTTTCTGCTGAGTTTCCGCAACACATTTATCATGCTGCGTTTTTGCTGTGGTTTTCACACTCTCCATAGAAATCTATGGAGGGAAAAACTCAGTATTTCCGCAACTATAATTGACATGCTGCTTTTTTGGAAAACGCAAACGTTTTTGAAAAATGCAGCTTTTCCGCAGCTTTTTTTTCTCGCAGTGTGCATTCACTATGCTGGTACTGTAAAACGCAGCCTTTTTTTCTGCTGCGTTTCCACAATGCCCAAAAACATTGTTAAGTTCCATTTACATTTTGCAAATATATTTATCATGGGATAATAACAGTTTTCCCCTACTTACTTTGTATTTTTCTGCAGCTCATTTCTCTGTGGAAATCACAAAATATTTAATGCCAGCTTAAATGTTGGGTTCAGCCAACAAACACTGTCTCATGCTAAGTGCCTTAAGCAGTGGCGTAACTACCACCATAGCAGCGGTAGCAGCTGCCACAGGGCCCGGGACATCAGGGGCCCGGTGACAGCTGCTACCACTGCTATCATTATTCTCGGAGGTCTTTTTGGACCCCCGAGTATAATGATCGGGGCCCCCTGTTGGTGGAATACTTTCCACCAACAGGGGGCCCCGAAGCTGCAGCAACGGCTGAGACACAGGAGCTGCAGCTCTGGCTCCTGTCAGCGCTTCAGGACGCTCCCCCTCTCTCCCCCCCTCCCTTTCTCTGCTGTCCTCTGCCCACCAATGAGAGGAGGAGGCGGGGCTTATCCCTGCCGAGCTCCTGCCGTCCTGCACTGGAGGAAGAAAGGAAGAAGGAAAGTGAAACTAAAGCTACACAGGTACGTACTGGGGTTACTTATTAATGTCAGGCATATGGGGTGATTACTTGTGTTTTAGTAACTCCATGTGCCTCATATTAATAGCAGTTAACCCCATCATCTCCCTCACATTAACCCCTGTTTGCCTCACCATAAGAGTTACTGATATGTGAGACATATGGGGGTAATAATAATGAAGATACTTTATTATTACCTCCATGTCTCTCACATATCAGTAACTCTTATGGTGAGGCTTACAGGGGTTAATGTGAGGGAGATGATGGGGTTAACTGCTATTAATATGAGGCACATGGAGTTACTAAATTGTAATGCACAGGGCCAGATTTTTTATCCACAATTTGTCCTGGTATAGCGGTCAGCGGGTGACGTGACAGTATTTAGTCCTGTAGGGGCCACTAAGGGACATAATACTGTGTGCAGTGGCCACTATTGGGTATAATACTGTGTGCAGGGGCCACTATTGGGTATAATACTGTGTGCAGGGGCCACTATTGGGTATAATACTGTGTGCAGGGGCCACTATGGGACATAATACTGTGTGCAGGGGCCACTATTGGGTATAATACTGTGTGCAGGGGCCACTATGGAACATAATAGAGCGCGCAGGAATGCGTAGGAGGGACTCGGTCGAGATCTTCGGTGTCGGGGGGGCCCCATGTCAAAAGTTCGCCACGGGGCCCCGCCATTCCTAGTTACGCCACTGGCCTTAAGGATACTTTCACCTATAGCATTTTTTGCAAATACATATCAATTATTGCTGCAGCTTTCACCTATGGCTTTCAACCACAGCGTGTTCTCATTATGTCACCGTGGCCTTTTAAAGGATCTCTCACAAAGTACAAAATTATAAATGACATAAAAAGCAGAAAAAAGATCTTCTAGTGTTGAAGACCGCAATGCTTCAAGTTTATTAAAAATACACTGAAAGTATTCCAACAATAAAATGCCATCCTTACTCAGGACATCACACCATACACTGCCTTCCACAGCCATATTTATACCGCATCCTCCCTTTCAATATAATGTAATCAAGTATATTTACACACATTCTTTTTTGGAGAAAAAATCCTCTAAATTACATATACACAGGACTTTTCTCTCTGCGGATTTTAAGTGGATTCTGAGGCGAATTCTCTAATCCACGTGTGAATCGATTCTTAAAGGGGCTCTATCAGCAAAATTATGCAGGCGTGCCCGAAGCTGACGTCGCATCGTTTATCCCCGCCCATCGTGCACGATAGGTAAGTTTTGCATATATGTTTTAATACTTTTATTTAAAAACGGGACCGGGATTTAATGTAACATTTACGGTGCCTGAATGAATTTTGAAAGGCTATTCACGCATGTGTTGGACTCTATTTGCATAATTTTGCTGATAGAGCCCCTTTAATAATTCTGCTACACATTCACATTCCACATTCCATAAAGACTCCCTTCAGGTTTCCCTTAGAACCTTCCCATACACCATACATATTCATCCCTTGTCCTGTCATTAGGCCTAAACAGGTAAGTCTGCCATTCTCTCAATACATTTCCACCTCAAATAAATGTTAAAAAAACAAACATGAGGACATTGCTCCATTCAGTAATCGGGCGTGAAGTATGCCCATCCAAGGAGAGTAAAATTGCATACGGAGACCAAAAAACCGGACACACATGGGTTTCCTAGACACCAGCTGTTCTGTCCTCCCTATGTGTGTGGGGTATAGGTTGACAGGCAGCTAAACTCCTTCCCAGTAACTCATGCACTCTGGAGAGGTGTCCGAACTTTGCTTTTATTACAAGGGATAGGGTGAAACTGGGGAACAGAAAACAGTACATTGCAGTTACAATGGGCATGTGGTAATCTTCCATGACACAAACTGTATACATATTACTATGGCAAACATACATGTGACAATCTTCTATGACATGGCTATGCAGGCATTACTATTACATAACAGCACACTATGACACAAACTGTACATGTATCTTGCTGGAAGGAACATCAGATATGTAACATTGTGGTAGTGGGGAGGTAATAGACATCTATGAGGCGTATGGTTACATGTGGTCTGGAATGGGAGCTGGGTCTGGCTCAGTGAGCATGGTCTACTAGCTAGAACAACTATAGATAGAAATTATGCTAGGGAGTGTGGAAACATAACAATATATGTAATACATGAAGGTATAGTGCTGGGTATAGCTATTACATACCAACGATGCTACTTAAGGCCCAAGTCTTGGAGAAGGTATAAGATGGTGTGGCAGGGTCCATGCCTGAAGTAAAAAAGACTAACTACAGTGTAGCCTGGTGATGACACCAGGTTGTGGGAAGGAACTACGGTGGCTCTAGTGGGACACATAGGAAAAGGTATGGTGGTTTGCAATTTGCACAATGGCCACTAGATGGAGCTATGACAGGTAATATGAGATGCCTGCTGGAGGCATAACACTCCCGGCCTGGTACCCGAGGGTACCACACTAAGATATATCCGATGAGAATAACGAGATCAGTTCGGTGACTGGTCTGAGGAGGAGTCTGGGTTCGCCTTGCTTGCAGACTCTGAGTTCCACTTTTCTGACTCTCTTGTCTTCACTTGGGAACACTGATCACTAGCCCCATAGGCCATTCGTTTCTTTTGGACTGGGGGTCTTTTATGAGGACCTTCATGTTGGGCTGCTTGGTTTGCCATTTATTCCGTGTTTGTAAGGTGGAGATATACTGCCGCCTCCACTTATCCCAGAAGGCGTCTGCTAAGGCTTGGACTCGTCGCCATTGGCTCTTGTACAAGTCCTTGGTAGTGAATTCGCCAATTGGAGCTGTAGCCGTGCTGACCTTTTGGGTAAGAAGAGTAGAGGGGGAAAGCAAAAGGGGGTCTTCTGGGTCATTTGGGATGGAGGCCAATGGTCTGGCGTTGATGATGGCGCCTACTTCGGCCATGAAGGTTGAAAGCGTTTCACGGGTGAGCCCTGAAGTTCCTAGTTGCAAGAAGATCGAGTCGAGGATCCTACGGGCTATGCCGATCATACGTTCCCAAGAGCCTCCCATATGAGAAGCATGAGGGGGATTGAAAGTCCACGTACAGCCTTGGTTGGCAAGGTATCTCTGTACAGCGGTATAGTCAATGTCCGATGGGATTCTCAGTTCTCGGCAGGCTCCAACGAAATTGGTACCTCTGTCGGACCGGATGTGTTTGACCGGGCCTCGGATGGCGATGAAGGGCCTTAAGGCATTTATGAAGCTCGACGCATCCATGGCTTTGATCACTTCTATGTGTACTGCCCTGATGCTCATGCAGGTGAATATGACTGCCCAGCATTTGTTGTTTGCTTGACCCCCCCTGGTGCGTCGTGTGGTGACTGACCATGGGCCGAACACGTCGCGACCGACGTTCGAAAAGGGGGGTTCTGTACTAAGTCGATCTGCGGGTAGGTCGGCCATCTTTTGTGTTTGGAAATCCTTGCGGAGTTTCCGGCAGACGATGCATCCGAATATTAGGCGACTCACGAGTCTTTTCGCGCCAACTATCCAGAAACCTGCTGTACGTAAAGCTCCTTCGGTGAACAGGCGTCCTTGGTGTTTCGTCTGGACATGGTAGTGTCGCACAAGTAGAGATGCGCTATGGTCATTTGGGAGTATTACTGGGTTAGTTTCGTCTCTCTCGAGTTTCGCATTGGAGATGCGACCTCCAACCCTCAGCAGCCCTATAGCGTCTAGAAATGGGTCGAGTCTCCTGAGAGAGCTGTCTTTGGGAATGTCTCTTTGGTTCTGGAGGCACTCAAGTTCACGGGGGTAGGTCTCCTGTTGGGCGCACCGGATGATGGTTTCTCTGGCTTGTGAGAGTCCGTCTGCAGTATAGGCTTTGTGGCAGTAATGCCATCCTTTGCAGTGTCCCGATGACGGTGACATGGTTTTGAATGATCTCGTAACATGAATCAGGCATGCTATGGCTCTTTTCAGTGACTGCCAAGTAGAGAACTTGCTGAAGCGTTTTGACCCGAGTTGCGTGCTAGAGACCATCGTGGCCAATACGGAAACTTGAGGTCGGATCTCTAAATCAGCTTCTGGTTCTAGCAGTCCGTACGCCTCTTTGCCGGGGGGGTCCAGGGTCGGTTTGTATAGGAACGCTGATCCTGTGAGCCACGTAGTGTCTTTTAGGTGGGATGCCGGCACCGATCTGGTGGCGTGGTCTGCTGGGTTGAGGTCAGTTGGTACATAGTTCCACTGGGTAGGGTGTGTTGACTTTCTAATCCTTTGAACTCTGTTGTTCACGTAGACGTAGAATCTCCTGGTCTCGTTGTAGATGTAACCCAGCACTACCTTGCTGTCTATGTGGAAGAGTGTATTGTCTAGTGTCACATCCATTTCTGATGTGATCAGTTCTGCTAGCTCAACTGCCAAAACTGCCGCACAGAGCTCTAGTCTTGGTATGGTTGGTTCTGGGCGGGGTGCTAGCTTGGCTTTACCCATCACAAACCCAATCGAGACTTGGCCTTTAGAGTCCTTTGTCCTAAGATAAGCGACTGCGGCAATAGCTTTTACTGAAGCATCGCAAAATACCCATAGCTCTTTAGACTGAACATCTTCGGGCGCAATGGGGACGTAAGGTCTAGGTATACGTAAGTTAGACAACGTCTTTAGGGAGTCTCTCCATGTCTCCCAAGGTGCTCTCTTTTCCAGGGGAAGAGGGGAGTCCCAATCGCACGTGTCTGCGGTTAGTTCTCTGAGCAGGGTCTTGCCTTGGATGGTCACGGGTGCTGCGAACCCGAGTGGGTCATACAGGCTGTTTATGGTGGACAGGATGCCACGGCGTGTGAAAGGCTTATGTTCTTGATCTACTAGAAAGGTGAAGGTGTCAGTCTTGAGGTCCCAATTGAGGCCTAGGCTCCGTTGTATGGGTACGGAGTCAGTTGCTAAGTCTAGGTCTAGGTCAAGTTGTTGGCATGATCTTGAGCAGGGAAGGCCTCCATAACAAGTTTGCTGTTTGAGGCTATCTTGTGCAGTCTCAAATTTGAGTCGGACAGCAGGCTTTGCGTTCTTCTGAGTAAGCTGATAGCTGCTTCTGGTGAAGGGAGGGACTTCAGGCCATCGTCTACGTAAAAGTCTCTTTCGACGAATTGCTTGACATCTTGCCCGTATTCTTCTTCGCATCCTTGGACGGATCATCTTAGACCATAGATGGCCACGGCGGGGGAGGGGCTGTTGCCGAAAACATGTACTTTCATGCGGTACTCTACGATGTCCTTGGTAGGGTCGTTGTCTTCGAACCAGAGGAATCTTAAGAAGTTCCTGTGTTCCTTTCTGACTAGGAAACAATGGAACATTTGTTGTATGTCGGCAACAATGGCAGTGGTTCCTTTGCGGAACCTGATGAGGACGCCAAGTAGTGAATTGTTGAGGTCTGGTCCAGTCAACAGAACTTCGTTCAGAGATACCCCGTCGTATTGTGCGCTGGAGTCGAACACTAGTCGGATCTGTCCTGGCTTCTTCGGGTGGTAGACTCCGAAGATCGGTAGGTACCAACACTCTTCATTCTCTTTTAAGGGTGGGGCCACCTCTGCATGGTCATTTTCGAATATCTTACTCATGAATGCGAAGAAATGTTCTTTCATTTCTGGTTTCCTCTGAAAGTTACGTCTGAGTGAAGAGAGATGCTTTAACGCCTGATCCCTGTTGTTGGGAAGCTGGCGTCTTTGTGTCCTGAAGGGCAGTGGTGCGACCCAGCTGTTTGTATCGTCTTTGAAGAAACCTTGTCCCATTATCTGCAGGAAAGTCTCATCCTCGATAGAGTGTGCTATTTTGTTGTCTTCTTTAGTCTTCTGAAAGACAGTACACCCTAAGTGACTTCCGTCTTCATCGCAGAAATAGTCTGTGGTCTGACTCGGGTCAGGGTGTATAGTGTGGGAAGGTCTCTCCTTTATGAGGAACCTGTTAGGGCATGGTTGGAAGAGGGAGGGGCGGCCATTCTCCAATAAACTTGTACACAGGGTGTTCACGGTGGTCGGCTTGTGTACGGTCCCTAGGCAGACATTGCCTACGATGACCCATCCTAAGTCAAGTTTTTGAGCGTACGGGGCGTCATGTGGGCCGTTTAGCTGTTTTCTCGCCTTGTGGACTCTTATGATGTCTCTTCCGAGTAGAAGTACTATCCTGGCATCGGGGTCGAGTGCAGGGATGGCGTTCGCTATACTTTTCAAATGTCTGTGATACAACGCTACCTCTGGAGTGGGGATCTCCTCTCTGTTGTTGGGGATTTGGTTGCACTCGATCAGGGTAGGTAGAGGTAAAGATATTTTGCCATCTATAGATTCAATTTGGTAGCCTGTGGCTCTTCTTCCCATTTCTTCGCTGACGCCGGAGCATGTCTTGAGTGAGTATGAAGAACTGTGGCCCTTAATGTTGAACATATTGAAGAAAGACGAGCTCGCAAGAGATCTGTTACTTTGGTCGTCAAGGATTGCGTATAGCTTTATCACGTTCTCTTTGCGGCTGATAGGGAATACCGTGACAAGGCAAATCTTGGAGCAAGACCTACCACTGTGTCCTCTCTTGCAGACTTGGGTGCACTGGGTTGTCACCTCAGGAGGCGTCGTCTCTACCTCCTCCCCGCTGTGCTCTGTATCTTGGTCTGAGGGCGTGAGAGTCCATGGGGCTGGCCCTGGGTGTAACGCTGTGCTATGGTCTCTGCTGCTGCACTCTGCACATTTGATGTCAGCTGTACAGTCCTTCGCAAGATGAGAAGCTGATGCAAGGCATCTGTAGCAGATGTAGTTCTCTTTGAGGAAGGCTCTGCGGTCTTCGATGGATTTCTCTCTGAACCCTCTGCATTTTAGCAATGCGTGAGGTTTCTTGTGTAAGGGGCACTCTCTACTTGGGTTTCTTACTGGAGCCTCCCTAATCTCTGAAGTGCTGTACATTCCACGTGGGGAGGTTGTAGGGAACACGTTGGTTGCGTACGCGGCAAGAGACGTGGTTTTTGGGTAGCCCATTGCTGCAGGTTTACCAGTTCTGAAGTAGGTGGTGTCAAGGGTTGCGAGGTCGAAGCTGGGGTCATTTCTAGCCTTCATTTGTTGATGCACAAAGTCTATGAAGAAGGAGAAAGGAGGGAATGGAACTTTATGTTGTTGTTTGTACTTAGAACCTTGGTTGATCCACTTCTCTTGTAGATTATAAGGCAGCTTCTGGACAAGGGGGTTGATGCCACGTGCCGTGTCTAACAGCGCAAGGCCTGGCAGGTCTCCACTAACTTTGGCAGATTGGAGCTCTAACAGTAGGTCCGTCAATTCCCTCAGCTTATGGAAGCCTTTGTTGGTAATTTTGGGGAAGGCGTCAATCCTCCTGAAGAGTGCATTCTCTATCAATTCTGGTGCACCGTAACACTCTTCGAGTCTCTCCCATATCATGCTCAACCCGGTGCTTGGGTACCTGACGTTGATGTTTCTGAGGCGTTTAGCGTGCTCTGCTGATTCGTCCCCTAGCCATTTGACCAGGAGGCCCACCTCTTCTCTTGCCGACAGACCTAGACCTTTAATGGTGTCTTCAAATGAGGCTCGCCAGGCTCTGAAGTTCTCGGGACGGTCATCGAACTTTGTGAGTCCTTTGGTTACCAGTTCACGTCGCGTGAAGAACTGGTAAAAGCTAGGTGCCGTAGGATCTGGGGGTGCCACTTCTGGAGTGGAGCCGTTGAGTAGGGGATGTGGTGGGCTGTAGCCAATTGAGAATGTGTTGTTTCTGTAGTAGCCGGCATCTTCCCGTTCTCTCTTAAGAGATACGACCGCGCTGTGGGCATTTTTCACTCTGGGTACAGGCTGCGTTGGGAGACGGTGGTAAGCTGAAGGTGTTTGTTGTGTGATGGGATCTGGCAGGGACACATCAACCGGGGTGGTCTCAGTCTCTGGACCAGTGTGCAGAATGCTTTCTGGTTTGACATGTTCTAGCACGTAGTTTGAGGTACGCTGCATGCTGTCATGGCGGCTAGATTCGGGTCCAAGTATGCTGCCGGGTCTGTCACTTGTGAGGTTTACGGCTTCCTCTAGGACTTCTGCTTCTGCCATAGCGGCTGCTGCTTCCCTATCTAGTGCTAGCTTCTTCAGTGAAGCTTCCAGGCGTGCTTTCTCTATCTCCATTTGCATCTCCTTCTCTGCAAATGCTGCGCGTATTTTGGCTGCTTCAGCCTTTGCGCGGGTCCTGGCGGCCATGGAGCTACTCACTGACGTATCTGAGTTCCTGGAGCTTGCTGAGATGTGAGATCTTGTCTCAAAGGGTCTGCTGTCGCTTGCTGACATGGTGGCGCTGTGTAGGGTTCAGAATCTTGCTGCTTGGCCTGTAAGAAGCCGTTGTTTCACTGTTCTGTCCTCCCTATGTGTGTGGGGTATAGGTTGACAGGCAGCTAAACTCCTTCCCAGTAACTCATGCACTCTGGAGAGGTGTCCGAACTTTGCTTTTATTACAAGGGATAGGGTGAAACTGGGGAACAGAAAACAGTACATTGCAGTTACAATGGGCATGTGGTAATCTTCCATGACACAAACTGTATACATATTACTATGGCAGACATACATGTGACAATCTTCTATGACATGGCTATGCAGGCATTACTATTACATAACAGCACTCTATGACACAAACTGTACATGTATCTTGCTGGAAGGAACATCAGATATGTAACATTGTGGTAGTGGGGAGGTAATAGACATCTATGATGTGTATGGTTACATGTGGTCTGGAATGGGAGCTGGGTCTGGCTCAGTGAGCATGGTCTACTAGCTAGAACAACTATAGATAGAAATTATGCTAGGGAGTGTGGAAACATAACAATATATGTAATACATGAAGGTATAGTGCTGGGTATAGCTATTACATACCAACGATGCTACTTAAGGCCCAAGTCTTGGAGAAGGTATAAGATGGTGTGGCAGGGTCCATGCCTGAAGTAAAAAAGACTAACTACAGTGTAGCCTGGTGATGACACCAGGTTGTGGGAAGGAACTACGGTGGCTCTAGTGGGACACATAGGAAAAGGTATGGTGGTTTGCAATTTGCACAATGGCCATTAGATGGAGCTATGACAGGTAATATGAGATGCCTGCTGGAGGCATAACACCAGCCACTAAAGTCACGATAGACAAACTAGATGAAGTCAGGAGCAGGGAGGAAGAAGGAAAAGGAGGAACACAGGGAGGGGAGGGGGAGACAAGGGAAGGAAAGGGAAAAGAATAGCCAAACAAAGCCAAAAAGAGAAAGCAAAATACACAATCAGAACAGTATACCTGGACAAATTCCTGGTGTCGCAGAGAGCTAATCAAATATAAGGTGAAGGAGTCGCAGGGTAGAAAAAATATGAGCTACCAGACCTTACCACAAAAAGCCATACGGAGCTACCCGTTACTGTGTGCCGGTTAAGGAGTCATGATGGTGCCATCCTGGGACTGCAGGGGAGAGGATGTCTTACTAGTTTCCATATAGGAGAACCAAAGGGACCATTTGGAGCGAAAGCTGGAACAGGTGTGGTTCCTAGTAGCCAGCATCCGCTCCAAAGTAAAGGCCAGGTCAACATGGTGGATGAGTTCACTTATAGTCAGACAAAGTGCAGATTTCCACTGACGGGGGATCATAGACTGAGCCGCCAGCACTATCTGACCCAACACAACCTGCGTACATGAAGGGAAAAGACCAGTGTCCAAGAAACAAAGAGCTAGTCCGGGGGAGGGGCGTATAACAAGACCAGCTGTGGTGGACATGAAATTAAATACTGCTGTCCAAATAGCTAGAATCAGAGGGCACTCCCACCATAAATGTATAAAAGACCCAACGTGACCGCATCCCCTCCAGCACAGTTTCAAAAAGGAGCGGTCCATATGTGCCAGTTGACTAGGAGTCTTATACCAGCGTAACATTATCTTTAACGTAATCTCCCAGTGCGATGCTCCCCTAAAGATATGTTTCACAAACCCATTAGTCTCATACCAGTCTGTCAAAGAAATGGGTCTGGCGAGATCCAATTCCCAGCGAAGCAGATGTAAAGTTTTGACCCGCTCAGTGGGGACCGAGAGGAAAGTGTAAAACGCGGACGTCCCCCCTTTAGTAGGTGATGATCGATTCCACAACTTCAAAGCAAGTCTAGGAAAGACTAGTCTCGAGGGTTCATGGGTTTGAAAAAGGTGACGCAATTGTAAGTATTTAAAAAAGTCAGTTTTGGGGAGGTGAAACTCATCTTGTAACATAGAGAATGATTTAAGCCGTTCATCTGAGTACAGATAGGCAATTTTATAGAGGCCTCTAGAGACCTAACCACGAAGTCTCAACTGAGGAAGGAAAGCGGTCACATACAATAGGGGCAATTTAGACAAGGGAGCCAGATCTTATCTAGAAGTTTTTGACAGGAAATAGCACCAGGCAGTCATAGAGGCCTTAATGCTTAATAAAGGGGGATGTGCAGTGGCAGGGCCTAGATCTCCAGGGCGTAAAATACTCATAAGTGGGGCATCCAGCAAACTCTCTTCAACCTTAGCCCAACGCCACTTACGCTGGGTTCACACCAGCGCCTGAACTCTGTTTTCAGGTTTCCGTCTTCAAATGAATGGGTTTGAAACATGCCGGCAGGTTTCCATCTCCTGCCCCTGTTTTGTGCAGGAAACGGAAACCTGCAGAACAGAGTATGGGCGCAGATGTAAACGAGCCCTTAGAGGTCTTATCCCGGCCAACCTTAAGGGCTAGTTCACACGTGAACTGCCCGCGCGGGTTGTGACACAGAGAGAGACGCGGCGAGCCGCGTCTCTCTCTTGTTAAAACCCGCCCGCCGCGACCATCGCTGTCGCGGCTTAACCCTCTGCTGTCTCGAATGAGACAGCGCGGCTTCCGCCTGAAGAAAGGACATGTCCTTTCTTTTCTCCGCTAGCAGTAGCTCGCCGCTAGCGGAGAACAGAAGCCCGGCGGTCTCCATAGACCACCATTATAAGGGGAGGTTTTGGACGCGAAATCCGCTGTCAAAAACCTCCCCTTATACTCACGTGTGAACTAGCCCTAAGTTGCTCGAGGATAGACGCCATATAGTCCAAGGCCTAGTCATTACTTTAAATCGGACCCTAGACTTCTTACCCTCCCATATGAAGTTAGAGAGTATAGTCTGTAGTTTAGGAAAATATGAGGCAGGGAGAGGGATAGCTACTGTACGAAACGTATATAAAATTAGGGGTAATGCCTTCATTTTGACGATGGCTATTCTGCTCGCCCAGGACAACATTGGTTGAGAGAAGGCAGATACGAGGGAGGAAACCCTAGTCAGGAGAGGAATGCAATTTGCGGCAAACAAATCAGAGCTCGGAGATGTCAGGGAGATGCCAAGGTAAGTAATACTGGAGTCGTTCTATTGATAGGGAAATCTAAAACTAAGGTCCCGTTTCAATGGGGGTGGAACGACAATAGGTAGAATTTGGGACTTGGAAAGATTAACTCTATAATAGGAAACCATGTCGAAGTTCTCAAGGGCATCGGTAGCTGCACGCAAGGAAGAGCTAGGTGAGGTCAGATCCAGTATGACGTCGTTAGCGTATAAACCAATATTGTGCTGCTGACGACCCACAGTGATACCGCCAATATTCCCATTCGTTCAAATGGACTCCACCAGGGGTTCCATCACTAAAGCGATTATGATGGGAGACAAAAGGGCAACCCTGACAGGTTCCATTAGAAATCTGAAAGGCATCGGACAAGAAGCCCGAGGAGAGCACACAAGCCGAAGGATGGGAGTACAGAGCTAGTATAGCAGACTTAAAGACAGGGCCCACACCAAATTTGTCCAAAAGACTGTCAAGGTAACTCCAGTGGACCCTGTCAAAAGCCTTTTCGGCATCCAGGGCAGGGAGCAAAGAAGGTGACATGTAATTTTGTCTGCAGAGTTGAATGCTATAAATACGAAGCCTGTAAGAAGTCGCACCAATGCACTTTTTCTCTATTTCCACCCCATTTCCATTCCAGAGTCCTCCTCCGGCTGTATGAATGGAAAAATAAAACAAAAATATGGCCTCTGGAAGGCATTAGGTACAAAATTAAATTGCAAAAATAAAAAAGAACTGTGGCAGGAAGGGGTTAAACTATATCATAAATGACATGTTAAATGCTACCGAATCACTTGTCTTCATATTTAGATTCGAATCAAGTAATCGATAATCATAAATGAATGAATGATAATAATTGTAATAAGAACAACTAGCAATGTAATATTGAAACTATTTTCCATGTACATGTACACTGCTGTGCTAGTTTACCTCTTTATACTGAGAATGAAATGTATGGTTACTGCTCCACCTTGTGGTCAAAAATGAAAATCAAGAACTATTCTGGAAACACCAAACATGCAAGACCAGTTTGGTGCTTCTGCTTGGCAGTCTTATGCACTTGTTTGTGAATATTATTCAATAAATTGGACGGAATACAAGTCCTGGAGATTGCTGGCTCTATTGGTTATGGGCAAGAATAACCTGTGGAGGCTCAAGTTTTCTAAAATAAAGTTCACTCTCAGATCCAGATTTTTTTCTCATAGTCAGTATGAATCAGTGAGAAAGATAATAGTATGCTCTATCACATGTTGTAATGCACAGGTATTTTCCCCTATTAGGACTTGTTATTAGGGTACCATACTGTATGTTTCTATAATACAGAACTATAGGATCTTGATCTCTTTTTACGACCATACAGGTTCCATTTATACAGAATTTGTAGTATAATTTATTTTGTATTCTTAAAGGTGTTACACATTAAATGTGTTAAACTAATACCATTGTTTTCGAATGTTGCTTTGGACAAGGCATGATAAAACTTTCGCTGTACTATAAAAATAATATAAAAAGATTTTTATCTGAGGAATTTATGGCCTAGTGACAGTACCAGACTCACCTATTGGGTACTCAAGAGAGAAAGTAGAGACAGGTGCACCCAGCTATGTAGTTACAGAAATACGTTTTGCACACATTATCTTGAACAAAGTATCATGCATGAACAGTCAACTCTCTTCCTCTTCCGAGCTACCTGTCATTTACTGAACTGTATAACCCGTGGAAAGTCCTTTAAAGGGAGTTCATCACTAGGGTGATTTATATTAAACCAACAACACAGTTAGATAGGTCAGGTTCCCTGATTTTACCACTTTTTTCTCCATAAAAATTTGTGCCACCATTGCTGAGATATTAATTTATTTTATAACATGCAAATGAGCGATCTAGAGCACCAAGGGCAGCTCTATTGCCCCAAACTACTATGCTCAGAGGCATAACTTGAGGAGGTGCAGAGGGTGCAGTTGCACCGGGGCTCAGGAACCTTAGGGGGCATCAGTATTGAGATTGCAGCTTCTATCTCGTCCATAAATAATGGAAACCCCAGATTACCCTAACCACACTAAAGTGGATTAAACTCCTTAGCACCCGTAACCATTACTATCAATAATTCACTGTAGGGATGAGGTAGGGGTCCCGGACAAAAGATTTGATATGGGTCCACAAAGCTTTAGTTACACCACTGACCATGCCCCACAGTACCTAGGAATGTCCTCCCTCGCTTTTTCGAGTAACAGCGCCAGGGAGCTAAGCTGAAATTTTTCCTGTCACTCAAGGAAGGGGGAAAATGAGGGAGTATTAGAGAAGTGTGGGGCATAGCAGTTTACAGAAATGGAGCTCACCTCCATGCTCAAAATTTCTCATTTGCATACTGTGAAATTAAATAATGGCATGAATTTTCATGGAGAAAAAAAGTGTTAAGATCAGGTGAGCCTGACCTATCTTACTGTGTTGTTGGTTTAATATGCTTCAGTCTGATGACAGACTCCTTTGAATGGATCACTCTGAGTAAAACTAATGCACCTGTAGAAAGTTCAGTGCTTTCTGTAACATTTAACAGAATCATTTTTTTACATGAAATAGTCATGCAATAGTCTATTGGGAGCTACCTTCCAAAAAGTAGCACTAGAGAAAGCTGCATTTTTTCACCAAGGAGGTTTTATTTGTATATTTCTTACCCATACATTTATGACACATGCAGTAACAAAATAAAAAGCTTATATAGAAATAAAAAGTCTATAAGAACCCTAATAAATAAAAACTAAAAAATGAGTCTACCCCTCAGCAGCAACCATAACAGAATCCCTATGAAAAATTGAAAAAATATTCAAGACGAACCGCGCTTCTTATAGATCTTTATGAGAGTCCGGTGATGTTTTCGTCATAAGAGTATATGCACTCCAATTTGTATGCTGAGTATCTTGGCAGCGTATCAGCTGTTCCGACTATAGAATCCCTATGAAAATAACATTGGACATGATACTTTTAAAATTCTATCCACAAATAAAAAATATTTTCAGAGTCATTTGTACGATTTGTTTCATGCAAAATAGTTAAGAAAAAACAAAAAAATAAAAAAAAGAATAGGGAAATGTGAGTGATGACAATGTCTGTAACGTCCTGGAAGATATTTGCCGTATTTATTAACATTAACACAATAATAGACAAATACATATTAGTTTGTGTGCTTTAACAGGAGAAAAAAAGTAAAGCCCTTCCTATCACAAACATGACACATGAAGAAAAGAGATAAGGAAGGTCCAAAGTACACTAGCTGGAGCATTAAAGAGTTAAGTAATGACAAATAAGAGTATAGAAAGTTATACAAGGATATGCTTTCCTGGAGTGAGGCGCGCAGGCTGTTCAGTAGCATTTTCTGCTTTGAATAGAGTTCTAATAATAGCTTGGCGCTATGTAACATTGGCAGGGAATCATATATCAACATTTCCTCTCTCCTGCTATTTGCATAGAAGGTGTAGGCCTCTCCACTCTCTCCATGCGTAATAGTAAGCATTGGAAAAGGAAAGACAATGTAATGTAGCAGCATGTCATTTGTCTCCAGCAATGCAAGGTTAAGCACAGTAACGGATTGTCAGATGATATTCTGAAGGCAGTTTACAATAAGCAGGGAAACAATGGAATATTGAATGGCAGACATGTTTATGTATGTTTTACGCTGCATTGGCAGATATACTGTACATTTCAAGCTGGTCACTTGTTCAGGAAAGTCCAATAACACTGCATAATGGTCCTGGTTAGATGGGAGTCATAAGCAGCAACTGCTCCATTGGAGTGATAGCTGTGGTTTCTGTAATGTTCTACTTTTCTATGGTTTCATAGCATGTGCTGAACAGACCCATTGGCAGTGGTGTAACTAAAGTCTTGTGGCTCTTGTGTCTTGTGTGCAATCTTTTCTCCAGGGCCCCCTATCTCATCCCTACAGGAAATTCTTGATAGTAATGGTTATGGATGCTAAGGAGTTTAACCAACCTTAGTGTGGTTAGGGTCATCTGTTGGTCTCTACTGAATTCTACGTTAGTTCTTTCATTGTTCTGGTTTGTAACTTTTGTGCTGCTTTGTTCTTTGTTAGTTACTGTTTACCACACTCAACACAACAGTATTCTGTTTACTCTGTACACTAGGATGGAATGGAGATCAAATATGTCTTTCTCAATGTATGGAGCTTGAACAGCCCATAAGAACGATCTTTCTTTTAGAGAGAGGCACTTTCACTCCATGCGGATGTATTCTCTGCCCAAGAAACCCACCTCATACAAAAAGATGCGTATAGAATTAGATATCCTTCTTTTCCAGTCATCCTCCAGACACCCATGCCAAGAAAAAGAGAGGTGTACTTATAGCCTTTAAAAACTCTATTGCATTCTCTTTGCTGACTTGCAAAACAGACCCACAAGGTACTTAATAGTCTCCAAAACAATGCCCCTTATACTGTGGTCAATATTTAGGCACCCCACAATAAATCCTCATCTTTCTTAAAGAAGGTAAATAGGGCTGTCTGTCAAATCCAACAAGGCACTTTAATTTTATGTGGAGACTTCAACAATATCATGGATGCTTTAGTGGATACCTACATTCCTACCAATCTATCATGGACCCAAACTAGCTACCCTTTCGGAAGACTTGTATGACATTTGGCACGCACAACATGCCTCCGATAAGGACTTCACCCATTTCTCCTCTGTCCATTGCATAGGCATATTTCTGTATGATCATGCAGCCATCTCACCTAAGATGAAAGATAATCTCCCAACCTCTGGCAGAATGCTTTGGAGAAATAAAACCTTAATTCTTGGCCATTTTGAGTATAACGCCTATCACAATGTCTAACGTAAACCTTTAACCCTCCTCTGTCTCCGCTCCCACACTTTCCCACATGATATGATGTCATCTAAGGATAACTTTATCTGTCCAAGCTCCATCCACATGTTACAGGACACGACTGTCGACTGCTCATAAAGTCTTATGTTTATGCAATGACAGTCACCTCTATTACAAAAGTGTCTGACCTCTGCATAAGCAATGCCGCCCCTGCTACCTCTTGTATCACCCCCTCTACCATACTAGCTCATAGGGATAAGAAAACTTACCAGGAAGAGATCATGGCTACTTTAACCCCTTCCCGACATGCGCCGTAATAGTACGGCGCGTGTCGGGTCTGTAACTATGGCGACCGCCCGGGAGCCGGGCGGCCGTCATAGCCGCCGGGTGTCTACTGCTTTAAGCAGTAGACAACCGGCTCTGATGCCTCCGATCGGTCCCCGGACCGATCGGAGGCATTAACCCCTCCGGCGCTGCTGTCAAAGGCGCCGGAGGCGCCATTTTCCCGGCGGCGCATGGGCGCCGCCATTTTGGCAGGGATCGCCGGCTCCTGGAGCATGCTCCAGGGCCGACCCCCCGTTGCCATGACAGCCGGGAGCCTTGTTAAAGGCTCCCAGCCGGCCTGCAAAAGAGATGATGCTTTTTTGCAATGCATTGCAATGCATTAGCATTGTAATGCATTGCATTAGTGATCAGACCCCCTGGGGTTCAACACCCCTAGGGGGTCTAATAAATGCAAAAAAAAAAATTAAAAAAAAGTTAAAAAAAATATTAAAAAATATAAAAAGAATTAAAAGTTCAAATCACCCCCCTTTCCCTAGAACAGATATAAAAGTAGTTAAAAACTGTGAAACATATACATGTTAGGTATCCCCGCATCCGAAATCGCCCGCTCTACAAATCTATAAAAATATTTTTCCTGTTCGGTAAACGCCGTAGCAGGAAAAATAGTCAAAAGTGCCAAACCGCCGTTTTTTCACTGTTTTAATTTCTATAAAAATTTGAATAAAAAGTGATCAAAGCAATAACATTTCCCGAAAATGGTAGAACTAAAAAGTACACCCGGCCCCGCAAAAAAAGACGCCCTATACATCCCCGTACACGCACGTATAAAAAAGTTACGGCCGTCGGAATATGGCGACTTTTAGAAAAAAAAAATTTTAACACCGTTTTGGAATTTTTTTTAGGGGTCAAAATGTAAATAAAACCATATAAATTTGGTATCCCTGGAACCGTACCGAAACACAGAATATAGAGGACATGTCATTTTGGCTGCACAGTGAACGCCATAAAACCAAAGCCCGTAAGAAAGTCGCAGAAATGCATTTTTTCTTCAAATCCACCCCATTCTGAATTTTTTTCCTGCTTCCCAGTACATTATATAGAATAATTAATGGTGGCATCATGAAGAAAAAATTGTCCCGCAAAAATTAAGACCTCATATGACTCTGGGAGCGGAGAAATAAAAAAGTTATGGGGTTTAGAAGGAGGGGAGTCAAAAACGAAAAACGAAAATCAAAAAATGCCATCGGCGGGAAGGGGTTAATGCAACTATAACTGCCTTGGAAAGTCCAAACAAAATGCAACAAACTCCTACACTTGCTGAGCAAATATTCCAAATCACACAACACTTGTGCCTCCTTCTAATTCAGGACTATGAAAAAGCACTAAGATGCCCAACGCAAAATGTTATTCTCAAAGCAACAAAGGCAGCAAGCTATTGGCCCAGCAACTAAAAACCAGAGCTACAAGATCCAAAATTCCCTATCAAGACCATCCCACTTCGTCTGCCAAACTGACTGAGCTTAGGAATATTGCCAACTCTTTTAGAGATTACTATGGTCAGCTATAGAACCTCCATTACACGAAGCCTCCACCCTCCAGTCATTCTGACCTCATGTCTAGTTTCATCTTAATCTGCTGATACTCTGACAAACTCACCTCACATCCTCAAGGGCAAATATCCAGGCCCAGATGGATTCTCAAATAAATACTTTGACCAGTATCAGCACATACTTGTCCCATTTTTTCTGGATTTTTGTAATCATACCATGTCAGGATACCCCTCCTAAAGGAATCTCTTGCAGCATTGATCATAACTTTGCCAAAGCCTGGTAAGACCCCTAACTCCCCACAAAGCTTCAGGCCTATCTCACTACTATACACTGATATCAAAGTATACACAAAGTTGCTGATCTCAGATTGGCCCTGGTGTTACCTGACCTCATTAGGGTTGACCAAGATAGGCTTTGTCAAAGGCCGCCAAGCTCCAGACAATACTAAGCGCATCTTTTACCTGTAGATATCTTGTAGAGTTGTATCCCCTCATAGCCGTTGCTTTGGATGCTGGGAAGGCATTCGACTGAATAAACTAGTTGTTCGTCTTCTCAGTCCTAGATAGACAGGGGTTATTTGAAACTATGTTGTATGTAATGTTTAGCCTCTACTTCTTCCCATCAGCAAGCACCTTTACTAATGGAATTTTATCAGATAACTTTGACACGCACTGGAATTTCTTTCTTTCTTTCTTTCTTTCTTTCTTTCTTTCTTTCTTTCTTTCTTTCTTTCTTTCTTTCTTTCTTTCTTTCTTTCCTTTCTCTTCCCTTCTTATTTCATACAATTCCCTTGGCTTCTCCACCTCTGTTCTTACACAAGGTGAATGCTCTTTTTAATCGATTCATCTGGAACAAAAAGAAACCCAGACTTCCCTCTTCTATCCTTACTAGAAGGAAAGGTATCAGTGGTCTGGGAGTTCCCATCAATCAGGACCATTATATTGCCTCCCGTCTCTCCACTCTCCGAGACTTTCATCAAATCACATCTAATCTCTAAAAATAATCTTAAAGAATGGCTGTATGCCTCCCTTCTGGATCATACTTTGTCACCACCTCCCTCACCTATTCTCCAGCATATGACAAGACAACGGGCAAGAAACAAACTCTAAATCTACTGTTAGCTATGGTGGAACTTCTGGAACTAGACCTGTGTCTTGCCGGTAAGAAAATGGTAGGTGTTTCTCAAATCTCACAACTATGGCACAGTGGGGTTATGATTCCATTTGCCTCCTTACGAAACTCAGTACAGACTACCACACAACAAAAAGGACCGCTTCGACCTGTCCAAACATACTACTAAAATCTTGAGTTCTATTTATAAACTGACTGGATCTAAAGCTTGCTTCATTAGAACAACCCCTATCGGCACCAGGGAGCTTTCTCTATGAAACACCTTTTCAACTATGTAGTGGAAGAGAACGCTGGATTATCTCCAAAAAGACTTTCAAATGTGCTGCACACAATGAAACCATGACCAAATTTCTCTTACATTTTTACTATAAATCAGAGAAATTACACTGTATGTTTTCCCAGTCCTCCAATGCCTACTGGAAGTGTTGCAATGAAACAGGTTCTCTTTTCTACATTTTGTGATTATGCCCATGCTTAAAGCAATAATGGTGCAACATCTTCCTGTGGCTCTCTTCTTTAGTAGGAATCTCCATTTCTCCATCTCCATAACTAGCCCTACTCTTACTGGATATATACCTTGGTGTGATTGGTCACACTCTTCTCTCCTCTACTTTGGTTGTACTTAAGCTCTGGCAATTCCCAATTATCCTGACAATCCAAGAATTTTTTGATGCACATCTTCAAAAATTTCATTTCGAAAGAATACTCCCACATGGTGTGCTTGGAGATACACAATTTGAATAAAACTTATCGCTCTGGATTTCTTTTGGATTTTCTTGTTTGCTACCATCATAGCCCTGCCATCATGTAATTAGGCCTTAACCTCCAAACCTGTGATCAATGACAATCTAACACTGATCACATCACTATTCTGCACTACTGACTCTCTTTTTGTACATGACTTTGATGGACTCACAATTACACATGGATGCTATACAGCTTTTCTCAATCTCACTCGTTCTCATTAGTGGCTGCTTCAACACCTTCTACATGATGAAATAGATGCTTGTATTTTCATTTATTGGTTTCTCTGCTAGAATGTAACATGTTTTCTGTCATGTTTGCCTTCTCATTTATGTTTCAGTCATATTTGTATGTATGTTTATGTTTATATTTTGTGAAACGAAAAAACTTATGGAAAGTAAAAGTCACTAGTCATCTCCTCACAGCTAAATCTAAAGATAACTGTTCTTATTATTCTGCAACTTTTAGCAGCATTTTACACTGTAGACCACCAAGTCCTAAGTATGCTCCACTCTTTCGACCTCAAGGACATTGCTCTCCTTTGGTTCTCCACTTATCTCTGAGACCGCCTTTTCAGTGTATAATTCCACTTCTCTTCCCCATGCTGTTGAGGTTTCACAGGAATCTGTCCTATGTCCTCTTCTATCCTCAGTCTACACAGCCCCTATTGGACAAACATTCTGCAGATTTGACTTTTGCTACCATCTTTATGCCGATGACACCCAACTATATAGCTAATTCCAGGACATCACCTTTGCATTACTACAGAATATCAGTGACTATCTCTCCACTGTCTCTAAGTCTTCCGACTATCTAAAACCAAATCTCTCAAAGACTGAATTAGCGCTGATTCTACCATCTACTAACTGACCTATCCCTGATATTTTCATTTGTGTTTGTGGTCTTACTATAACGCTGAGGCATCATGCCCACTGCCTTGGGCTTATATTTGCACTTAGCCCTTCGACATCCCTGGGTCCTTTTCTTAGACTTCTGATTGGCCTCAGCGGCATGGACATGGGTCATCACAGGCGCTCCTGGTAAAAAAAAAAGACAGCCGAGCAAAAGGACCCCACCGCCCTAGGAGGGGGGGGACAGGAGACTTTTTTTTTTTTCCATCCCCCAGCCTAATAAAAAAAAAAGAAATAGGCTGAAGAACCTCTTTAAGTTGTCCAGTTACTAAAAGTAGCTGTAGAAGTCAACAACTGGATAGCAAGCAGGCTCTCAGTATGGTGCCAAACAAAACAGTGTAATATCAAAAGAAAATACTGGTGCGTAGCTGATACAAGTCGATAATCAGGTTTGCAAAAACAAACTTGAAGAAGTAAGGAAGAGCTAGAGGCCAGAAAATGATTAGATTCAAAGCTATTCCAAATGAAAGCTAGATAAGAGTTAAACCAAACTTCTGTAATTGCTTAAACTGCTGCAGCGTAATGTGTTAAAATAGAAGACAACAAAAAACAATATTTTTCCAATGACTTTTGGGGGCTAAGGCTGTTGTAGACTAAGTCCCCATGTTGTGGGCCGCAGCAAAAAAGCACTGCAGGAAAAACCACGGCAGCAACACCTCATTCTGCTTCCATAATACATATAGGGGAACCACCAGCATTTCCGTAGGGATAATTGACATGCTGCGATTTCCAAAACCACAATGGATTTGGAAATTGCAGTGTGTCTACTGCGCATATTTTTTCCACAATGTGTGCAAAAAAAAAAGTACAGGGACTGTAAAACACCCCAGGCTTTAACATGTAATTTACATCATATGACTGGTCTCCACTGACTCGATTTGTCACGTATCCTTGGCTACATAGTAGACTAGTTTCTCATCTGCACTGGGCCCGACCGCCAAAATCCCAAAGAATATAATGGGGTCCACTAGGTATCCGTTGGATGTCTGTCATTTGTATACTGAAACTAGCGGAAAGAAACGTCCTCTATGCAGGACTTTTCTCTATGCTGATTTCTGGTGGTTTCTGCAGGCAGATGTGAACTTAGGGTACATATGGTTACAATGAATTGAGGGACACTCAATTGTCTATATTCTAGAACAGAGGATATTAATGTTTGCTTTATGTCTTTCATTGTTGCATATGAGTGTGGTGACACAATATTGTGTGCTTTGCTTTTTTAGTTTATTAACAGATGACAGATATTATTTTTCTTTCTTCAGGTTCGTTGCTTGTGGTCATTTGCTTGCTTATTTTTAGCAGTTTGAGCCGACTGCTACATCATATCAAGAAAAGCCTTTCTGTAATAGTTCATTCATAATTTTAATCTTGTTACTATAAAAATAATCCACTATGTGTGCCATGGCAAATTTAGCTCCACCCACTTCTACGTTGACTCCGCACATTCTCATCCATTTTTCTTTTTGCCCCACACAGTATAATGCTCCTACAGTCACCCTAACATTATATGACCCCACATTATAATGTTCCCCACCACTTTCCCCACAGTAAACCCTCTCCTTGTGCCCGGGGAGGGGGGGGGGGATTAAACAGTGGGGTAGTTGGAGTGGGACAATAAATTAATGGCAGTTGGAGTGGGACATTAAATCGGAGGCAACTAGAGAGGTAAAATAAAACTGAGGCAGCTGGAAGGGGACATTAAGCCGTAGGGATAGCTGGAGGGTGACATTAAACTGGGGGCAAGTAGAGGTGGACTTGTTTTCCCCAGTTTAATGTCCCTTCTCAATTGCCCCCAGCTTTAAGGTCTCCTTCCAGTGACCCCAATTTTTTAATGTCCCCCTCCAGCTGTCCCCAGTTTAATGTTCCTCTTAATCTCCCTATTTAATCTCCCCAACCCCCCCCCTTCATCTGCCACCAGTTTAATATCTCTCCCCTTCATCTGTTACCAGTTTAATGTCCGCCCTTCATCTGTCCCCAGTTTAATATCCCCCTCCATCTGCCCCCAGTTTAATGTTCCGCTGCCATCACTGCTACCAGTTCCATGCACCCATACATCTGCCCCCAGTTTCATATCCCCCTATGTCTGCCCAATGGTTTCATGTTCCTCATACATATGTCACCAGTTTCATGCCCCCCTTCATCAGCCTCCAGTTTAATGTGCTCCCTTCATTTACCCCTAGTTTCATGTTCCTCCTCAATTTTCACCCAGCGTTTAACATAAAGAACACTGATACTCACCTCTCCTTGCTCCCCTGCCACTCTGTCAGCAGTCTCTTATTTCGGAGTGTTCTGTGAACTGTAGGTGCGATTTGCATGATGTCATCACATTGCGCCTACAGCTCCTGGGGCCGGAGTGCACGGAGAGCACAACAGTGAAGCAGGAGCTGTCCGTGGATAGCTCATGCTTCATTCACAATGTGGACGGTCAGCTTTTTGTACCACACTTTTTGATTTTCTCATGGCAATATACAGTATCAGATAGATCAATCCCTCTGATGTAATTATAGTATGACAGGATGCAGTCTGGCTTGGGGGTAAAGGTACAGACAGAAAAGGGTGCTGCCATTGCCATGAATTATGGTCAGTACAAAGACATCCCTCTTGTCCTTATACTTAACCACCAGCATTTTCTAATTGCAGACTGCCATATTCTCAGCCCTTCAGAGGGGCTGCGCAATCTGCACGCTAGGGAGACCTCTCTGATTTCTTTGCACTGTTCCACAAGCTGCAGTTCCTCTGGAACTGAGGCAACTACAGAGTGGGATGCTGGTGGAAAAGTTATCCACATAGAGGTGAAAACCCTTGCCCAGCAGTGGGTGCAGCAAATCCTATACTAATTTCCCGCTAACTCCTAGGATTGGGGGGAGAGGGGATTCTGAGGGCTCATTTCTTGTGTCCCTTCCTTCATAAATCCTAAACTTGTGAGTATACACTGAGCTGCGCTCAACTAGTTTGTTCATTTTATTGCCATATCGTACCTTCTTAATGGGCAGGTATTGGTGGAATTTAGGCCTCCCTTTGTAACTGATCAGAGACTCATCTATAGAAATGTTCTGATCAGGGATGTACGACACAGCAAATATGGCACTAAAGTGGTCAATGACTGGGCTGATTTGTATAGGTGGTCAAAGTTGTGAGCATCTTGGGGCGGCACTGTGAATTATCATTATAATGTAGAAATTTGAGGAGTGCCCTGGTCATGGCTATTGTAGAGATTGGAGTGTTATACAAGACGTCTGTATTACAATACTGTCTAATTTGGGTTTTTTTTTATGATGTCCATATGCAAAACAAGACCACAGAAAATCTTCATCTCTGCTTCATTTTCTGGGGTCCACCCCTGGGGCCTAATATATGAAGAGGTGGCCTTTTGTTCTATAAATTTCAGATTATACAAATTTGTTTGGGCCACCATAAAATCATCAGAGAAAAAGACTTTGAAAAAGTCAATTTCTCTAAAGCCTTCAGTCTCAATTCGTATTCCTGACCTGCTCACAAAGTCTGGAAGCTGAGGTTCATATTTTACTGGGAGTGGGGTGCACATTTGTTCTGCATTTACCTCAGCGGTCCTTTAGGGTCACTCATCACTGGATGATAAAGGAGGAGGAATAAGAAAAATGAGGAATGGGACATATTCCTTTTCTCCCTCGCTGGCCATCTTAGGCGGATTCCACAGCTCGTTGAGTTGCGGCACCCGCCTTGCAGCAGTAACCTCCGGAGTCGGCCCATTCATTTGAGCCTACTCTGGAAGGGGAAGCCATGACTGTCGGAAGCTGTGACAGATATGGCAGGCAGATTTTGGCCCGAGAGTGATGCGGCTTCCCGCCCGCGTCTCTCTCTGTGCCAAAATCCGTCTTTACGCTCCACGTGTGAACTTACCCTTATTGATAATGTGGGGTGTATGTTATGTTTCAATATATATATATATATATATATATATATATATATATATATATATATATATATAAAAATTTTTTAGAAATGTTACCAGAAAAATGAGAGATAGAAAAGAAGATCCTGTCTTAAAAGCTATCTAAAATTTGTATACATGTCATTATAGAGACTTCTATCTATATTTATAACAATTCTAACTAAATCTAATTAAAATTTAGGTTATTATAACAGAATAAAAAAAAACTGGCCCTAAAAATTGAGCAAGTACCAGTCAGAAATGTATATCACTGACCACCGCTCAGTGCCGTAGGACGCACAAAAACACGGCTTGTGTATGTACTACAGTTTTTAAGGGCCAATCCTAAAAGCTACCTAACATTTTTCTATATACAAATACAGACTTCGATTTATATTTATAGCAATTCTAACTAAATCCAACTAAAATTTAGATTATTGATTATTACAAAAGAAAAAAAAAAACAACCTGCAGCCAAAAAAAGGCCTGATCAGTAACCTAGGTCACTGAATGGAACTCTATGATGGCACAGTGATGTAACATAAAAGCAGGAAGCAAAAAAAAAAAAAAAGAGCCTGGATAAAGATGCCTGAATGCACAAATCAATCTGCCAGGAAGAACTACAGAGGAATTGTACAGTAATAAAGCTGACAAAACAGCAAGGGTGATGTCTGAACAGACCGACCAACTGCAGAGATCAGAGGGTCAATGAGAGTGGCGCCACAATACATGCCCTTGATCCTTGTTAGTGATTGGTGCTATGTATAGAACCAATCACTTCTAGTTTTCAAGTAATCTGCCGGCACAGATCTAATGATAGGATTTAATTGGCAAATAGCAGCAATCACCTTGGCTATGGGGGAAAAAATTTTCCGCAGACATGATGCCAGGATTGTTTGCAGGACACAGTGACCCCCACAGTTGCACAGTACTATTAGGGTGCATTCACATGGAGTAACGTGCCGCGTGATGTGGCACGTATATGCCGTGTGAGAATTTGAGCGCCGTATACTCTCCCATTGAATTCAATGGGAGCCGGGATCGTATACGCCGCGCTATTTTGCGGCCGCAAAATCACGTCCATAAAATAGCACCGCATATACGATCCTGGCTCCCATTGAATTCAATGGGAGCGTATACGGCGCTCAAATTCTCACACGGTGTATACGTGCCACATCACGCGGCACGTTACTCCGTGTGAATGCACCCTTATAGTGCATTACTGTAAGACCCAGGCAGCTGCACTCAAAGCCTAAGGGCTTGTTCACACGGGCACAGAGGGGGCGGATTATGGCGCGGAATCCACATCATAATCCACCCCCTCACAATGGTGGTCTATCTAGACCGCTAGCGTTATTTTTTCTGCTAGCGGCATGTTGCTATTTTAGTCACAAGTAACATTACATAGCTTCTTTGATGAATCCCCCCAATCATTTCAATGTGGTTATTGAGGTATCTATTATTCTTTTTTTGATGGTCTATGTTAATGGACCATCCAAAAATAGAACATGTCCTGTCTTTGTCCAATTTCATTAAAGTCTATAAGAGATCATTTAAAAAAGTTTCTCAAAGGGATAATAAACGGACCATTTACTAAAACTAGATTCACACAACAGTGTATAATCGCCGCGTAACGTCCATTTTTTTCAACAGATGTCACGTGGCAGCATTACATTGCCTTCAAGTGAACTGGAGCTAGACATACTCCCATTATTTTTATAACGGACCTTCAAAATATAGGTCATTGCCTATTTTTATTCATTTTTAAGCATACCCCCGTACACCGTAATTTATGGGGGTCTGTAAAAGCACCCGCCCCTCAGGAAAAACGGCCATGACGGCCATTTTGTACTTTGTCGTGTGAATGTCGTTTTAATTTTTCACAGTAATTTTTCACCAAAGTCAAGTGATTAGAGCTTAAGTGTCTTATGCACATGATAAAAGCCATGAAAAACGGATATACAAGTTTGTTTCTAATGACTATTTTGCATTTATTTTGCTTCTGATCCATGTTTGATGGCTAAACATCATTGTTTTGCATCTGTTTCCAGCTGTCAGTAAAAAAAAAAATGCATGCATTTCATTGGTCTTTTTTTATTGACCCAACCAACTAATCCACTTTTAATGGATGTTAAATGGACGTCAGTCCGTTTTATATCAGTTAAAAATGGATGTATTGATTTCTGTTGGGTCCATGTTCCAAGAAAAAACTATGTTTTAAAAAAAGCCATGTGACAGTCATTTCAAGAATCTTGCGGCTCAGCTGCCACTCAGACAGCAGTGGCGTAACTAGGAATGGCGGGGCCCCGTGGCGAACTTTTGACATGACCCCTTCCCCCAACCGACGCCGGACCTCGACCAAGCCCCTCCTCCGCACTCTATTATGTCCCTTAGTAAGCCCTGCACACAGTATTATGCCCCATAGTGTCCCCTGCACACTGTATTATAGCCTATAGTGTCCCCTGCATACTGTATTATAGCCCATAGTGTCCCCTGCACACTGTATTATAGCCCATAGTGTCCCCTGCACACTGTATTATAGCCCATAGTGTCCCCTGCACACAGTATCATAGCCCATAGTGTCCCCTGCACATACTAGTATTCCCCATAGTCGCCCCTGCACACTGTATTGCAGCTCATAGTGGACACCCATAAACAATTATTATACTCTGGGGTCTTTTCAGAACCCAGAGTATAATAATTGGAGACCCGGGAGAAAAATTACTGTTACTTACCTGTTCCCCGGCTCCTACGCAGTCTTGACCGCTGTCGGCCCTCTTCTATGACGTCGAACGTCAAATGACCCGGGAAGCAGGCCGGGTTCATGTGACGTCAGAGACATCAGACAAGTAGGACGGAGGCCTGGCAGGATCGTGGAGAGGTAAGTAACAGTGGTTTTTTATGTTCCTTTACCTCTCCCGGTCCGCCGATCATTATACTCGGGGGTCTGCAAAGAAGAGGCTTATTACTATATACTTATAACAACAAACAATCAATTGCCAGATCCCCCAGGCTTACACCTGGTTCATCTCTGCCTCTATTCGGGAAGTCCGCTTGGGGACCCCCCGAACGGAATACCAAACGCAGAGAGGAAAGTACTTTCCTCTCCGCATGACTTGTACGGACATCACGCGGAAAAAACACAGACCCCATTATAGTCTATCGGGTCCGTGTGCTTTCATTGCTCACTGCTTCTTAATGTGTTCGGTATTCCGTTCAGGGAGTCCCTAAGCAGACAGTGGGCTCTGCTAAAGAATGAGGCTCTGTTCTGTGTATACCGAAGACAGCAGGTACACACAAAATCATACAATAGTGCGTGGAAATAGTTGACCAAATCCTTTTTATTTACAGTTTTGAAAAACAATGGGTAAATGGGCAGCTAAAATATTTGCAGAATATAAAATAGCAAATAAAGGACAAACCAAATTATGTATGCATTAGTAAAGGCATGTATAACTGGAAATACAGGTTTCGCAAGTTTCTTTGTTAGAGTCATCCTCTGCTACACATGTCTACTTTTAATGAACTGGAATTAATACCAAACCTATGAATCTAAGATATTCTCAAGTAAAGATTACAATATGTCAGTGGACATCTACAGAGTAACGAATACAACCAGGGCCATTTTAACATATTGGTGGGCCCTGTGTAAAGATTTCATAAGTGGCCCCCCCAACACCACCACCTAGAAATACCTGACCTGCACAAATTATAATGTTCCCTCAATGACCCCCACATAGCATAATACCCCTTAGTAGATCTAATAAAGTATAATGGCTCCCTAGTGGCCTCATACAATATTCCCCTTATAATGTCCCCTTCCAGATTCCCCCCCCCCACACACACACACACAGATTCATGTCCCCCTCCATGTTGCCCTCACAAATTCATGTTTACCCACCCCCCTGGATGCCCCCACTTTGTCACTCCCCACAAGTTGCCCCATCGTGTCATGCCCCCGTAAAGTTTCCCCGACAGTGTCATGCCCCCCTCAGGTTGACCCACAGTATCATGTCCCTGCACACGGTCATGCCCCCCTTAGGTTTGCAGCCATAGTATCATGTCCTCAACCCAGGTTGCCCCTACAGTATCATGTTCACTTACCCCACAGGTTACCCCCAGTCCCTCCTCTCCCCATATCATGTCTTCACCCCAGGTTACCCCACAGTATCATGTTCCCCCACACTGACATGCCCCCCTCAGGTTGCTCTCACAGTATCATGTCCTCACCCCAGGTTGCACCCACTGTATTATGGTCCCCCACCCCCCAGGTTGCCCCCATAGTGTCATGCCCAGACCCCTCATACCATGTCCTACCCAGTTTTCCCCCACAGTATCATGCCTCCCACACTGAAATACCCCCCTTAGGTTGCCCCCACAGTATCATGCCCTCACCCCATGTCCCCCCTACCCACCCAGGTTGCTCCCATTGTGTCATGCCCAAACCCCCCTTTACCCTGTATCACGACTTCACCCCTGGTTGTCCCCAAAATTTAATTTTCACCCACACTGACATGCCCCCTCAGGTTGCCCCCACAGTATCATGTCAAGCCCCCTCATTACCCCCACAATTTCATGTGTCCCCATCCCCCAGATTGCTTCCACAGTTTCATGTCCCCCACTGTATATTTTAAAGAAAAAAACACAAATCTTATTACTCACCTTTCCCTGTTCCACCATTCACTCCTCTCTCTGGCCCCACAGTCTTTAAGGAGTAACAGATGTGATGTAAGTGATGTCACTACATCATGCCTCATGCTCCCAGGACATCAGGAGCAAAGACAGTGGACAAGTGGTGAAGCAGGGAGCAGATGGCTCCCTACTTCATCACTGGCTTCCTCTGAACACCGATGATTGAAGGTAGCTTGGACCCACTGCCTTGGACAGCGGGTCTCTTTTCCCACTGTCCAAAATGGGCCCCTTTTACCATAGGACCCCTCTTCAAGTGCACTGCTGGCCCTATGGTTAAAGCAGCCTTGAATACGACTGCTACTTTATTACCATATTCCAACAAAGAAAAAGAGAGAGAAGTTGATTAACAGTGTATATACTATATAGTGAGAAGGTGACAGGCTGAGTCCCGGGCAGGTCTTGAGTAGGCCTCAGCCCAAGTGTGGTTCCTGAGCTTGTTGCTAGGCCATAAAAGGCTGCAAATCCTGTACTTCAGGGCAGATCCTGGGAGTGAGAGGAGGCACTAGGATCTGTCCTGAGGTACTGAAATAGCAAAATACTGTGCTATTTTGTTTGTGTGGCTGATAGTAAGCCGCATGTATATTTAGTTTCATACTGTTTAAGTTTGTGCTTGGATGGGCAGGATTTTGTTTGATGTTTTGACACGAAGTTAAGTCTCTATTTTTTATTTTTATTTTATTTTGTACCTCAAGTGAAGGTTTATTTATTTATTCCTCCACAGGCTAGAATCTGAGAAGATGGCCTGGAAAAATCAGTGGGCACACAGCTAAGGCCCAGGACTAGTTGCCAGTTTATAGCGATCACAGCATCTAGGGGGTCCAGTGCAAAGATCACAGCATCCAGGGATTCCAAGGGGACCAGTGGAAAGATAGGCCTCCCACTCTGCCACCCCTTGGATCCCCCATGATAAGATCCAAGGGTTTGCCATGGCAGCCAGGAGCTATGATCAACGAATCCCAGGTTCAAACCCCATTGTAAGACAGTAAAAAGTATTAAAAAAAAAAAAAAGTTTAAAATTAAGTATAAAATACAAACAAAAAAACACACTTAAAACACAACTTAAACAAAAAAAGAGAAACAAACATGTTAGGTATCCCCGTGTGTGTCCCCTCTATGCTAAAATAGCATTATTTATCCAATATGGTGAGTGCCATAAAAAAAAAAAATAAAGTGATCAAAAAGTCATATATACCAAACATTGGTACCAATAAAAAGAACAACTTTCCCTGCAAGTATAAAACCATTACATTATCTTCATCAACAGCACAGCAAAAAAGTTATAGGCAAACCCAGGAAAATTGTTCCGTTTTAAAACGTGATGTTTTATTTGTAAATGTGGTAAAATCTAATAAAACCAATATAAATATGGTATTGCCATAATCGTAATGACCTGCTGGACAAAGTTGCCATGTCATTTTTATTTCAACACTGTAAAAACAAAATGCAAAAAATTGACAGAATTGTTTTTTTTCACATGGACCTCCAAAAACATTAATAAAAGCTAATTAAAACATATGTACTCCAAAATGGTACCAAAGGAAAGTAAAAACTTGTCACGCAAAGAATAAGACCTCAGATAACTATTGTGATGTTATAAGTATGTTCTGTATGGTCTGTTCTGCTTACTTATTCTGTTTTGTCTGCCTAGCAACAGTGAGGTAGTAATGGAGGAGGAGCTGAGCTTAGGGGGAGGAGTTGCTAGAGACAGGGAGCCATGATGGAAGCATGGAATAAAGTGTTCTGATCTATAACAGTAATTATCGCATGTTGGACTTATTCCAGAAGACCCGCATCCTCACTACAACACTACAGCTATGTCAACAGCAAAATAAACAAGTTATGAATTTTGGAAGGCAGGGAAGAAAAATCTGAAAAAAGTCACTGAGAGTTAATATACAAACTCCTGCATCCTTAGGCCGGGTTCAGACAGAATTTTTTGGCCAAATTTTGATGCAAATCCGCATCAGAATCCAGCTCAAAACCGCATCAGGGTCCAGCTCAAAACCACCTCACATTGAAATCAATGGAAGCCGATCATTTCCTTTTTCCATGAGCAGTTTGTTCCTGATTGCTGATTGTGAGGAGAAGTTGCGGGTATTAGTGTAGCATGTCTCCACATTAGACGCGTCTCCACATTCTCCACATCGCGAAAGCGCGCGAAAATGATTAGACACGTCTCCACATAATGTGTACCGTAGTGCAGTATGTCTCCACATTCTCCACATCTTCCAGAAGAACCAGTGAAATCTGCCTAGTGACTTTTGACCCTGAACTACACATCAGCTGAGGTAAGTGAAAAAAGGCGGGAAATTTGAATTACAGTGCACAGCTTACACTATCTTTACTTCCCTGATTGAACCTGAGGAGAAAAATTATATTTTATTAATTTACCACACATTTTGGGGTACCATGCCGCCATGTGTCCCCCCAAGCAAGCCTGATATGGGGGTCCCTTGGCATTCTCCACATCACGAAAGTGCAGAGTAGGTATAAACATCAGGCTTAGTAACAACGCGATACATGGCTTTGGATCCAAATATTTACGAATTCTGTGAGCTAACGTCGACTGGAGATCTGGCTATTGAATTTGCCAAGCAAAATCGATTATTTCTGTCGGATCAACAGCTTAATCAGCAGCAGCAACAACAACAACATTGTCCACTGGCCCAAGGCTGCACTGGTGTGGTCTCGAGAGCAAAAAAGGCCTATGGAAATAGAGGAAAAGCATATGATGGTTTTCGGTGCTCCAAGTGTCGGAAATTTCGAGCAGCAAAAAATGCGATAGTTGGTGGCGAAATTTGTGGAGCTAATCAGGTGGATCAGTTATGCTCATTTTTTGCCACAGTTGCTGCTGATTCAAAATCACACACGAAAGTCCATATCAAGGAAGCGCTGGCCATAATATTTCTTTGGGCTCAAAACCTCTTGCTGATCCAGAGCAAGAATTTGATGCGCAATCTGATTACGCAAAACCATACCTTCGTTGACTGGCAGGGCAGAACTACCTCTGTGAGATTTGCCTGTGAGCTCTGAATGAAGCTCAACCAATGGGTGACTCAGGAGAAATAATCCAAGTTGATGAAAGTTTGATGCGTGGTCGTAGAAAGTACAATAGAGGTCGTTTGTTACATGGTAATTTTGTGCCACCAGCGCGTCAGAATTATGGAAATAAAATTGCTGGGTCTTGGATCTTTGGCATTGCTTGGAAGCGACCGGATGGAGTGCAAGAATTAAGGATGTTTCACGTCCTACGCCGAAATGAGCCGATGCTTCGGGCAATTATTCAGCGTCACATCGCTTCTGGATTTAAAATTTGGTCGGACAAGTGGGCAGCTTATGCAAATATTCCAAATTGGCCTGGTTTTCAGTACACTCATCGTACTGTAATTCATCAACAAAATTTTATAAACCCCTTCACCGGCATCAACACCCAGAGAATCAAGGCAAATTGGGGTCATGTCAAAATGGAAATTCTGCGGAAGATGTGTGGTACTTCGCCGAATTTGTTGCCAGGACATTTGGCTGAATACTGGTGGAGACTGCAGCATCGAGAGACTCCGTTTCGCAACATCATTGCTGAAATTGCTCGTCGGTTCTTTTTACTATGAGTTTTTCCAATGTGGAGACATGCTACACTGGAGCAAAAACATGTGGAGACATGCTACACTAATACCGAAGTTGCGCAGGGAGGCCTAAGCTCTTGCACCAGGGCCCATGAGACTTAAGTTATGCCCCTGTATAGGAATTTCTATTGAAATTCAAATATGCCATATGCCTTATCTATTGCAAATTTCTCTTCTATATGTTGTGTTTTTTATCTATTCATATGGCATATTAAACCAGCCCTGCAGGTAGATACATTAGGGTCATCTGAATGAAATCTCTTGAATAATTTCCACCAATTTCTGCGAAACCATCATTGTTTGTCAATATGCAAATGAGCTCGTTGGAGCAATGATAGTGCTTTTCCTCACCTCTTCGAGCAATAGCAAGAGACTAATTGTTCCAAAGAGATTGTTTACATATTAACAAAAAAGCAATATCTCAGGTGACACCCCCCCCCCCCCTTCGATCTGCAGGGCTAGTAGAATAACAGAAAACGTAGCATAATGCAACGTTGTAAGAAAAGGTTCTTCAGAATAGTTACTTTATGAGGAAGACAAGTATTTGCTAAAACAAACATGTCAGGAGTAGTGACGAATATATAATTTGAGCAAATGGTTTGATCTACGTGCAAGTTTAGAAGCTAATCTACATCTGACTTGTACGTCATCCTTTCTCAAGAATTGCTGTATTTTATGTTTACTCTTAAGTAATCCAGTATTTTATTAACCCTTTGGTAAATATGTTTAACCTGTTCATGTTCAACAAATGAAGTAAACCCCAGGCTGAATCACAATTTGTATAACTCTGCTCTTAGTTAGCAAATAACCCTTACCTGTTTCATACAGTATGTTGAACCTGAAAGTATATTCCCTATGTGAAAGTAATTTCTAAAAATACTGTATAGCTGTGTTTGTACAAAAAAAATCAATATGTATTATTATAATTTATTTTCATCACCATTCATTCCGTAGTGCTGTACATTTGAGGGTTTACATACAAAACGCAAAATTTACAAAACAAGCAAAATACTAACATAGTGACAATCTGGTACAGTGGGATAGAAAAGGCTTACAATGAGGGAAAGGGGTAGAGACAGTAGGTGAGGGTAGAAGCTGTTCAGATGGTGATGTGGTGGCAGTGGGGTTACGGAAGGTTGTAGGCTTTCCTGAAGAGTTGTCTTCAGGGTTCTTTTGAAGATAGTAATTATGGGAGTAGTCTTATGTATCAAGAGTAGTTCCAGGGTATAGGGGATACAGTGGAAAAGTCTAGCAGACAGTTGTATTGGAGATTATGAGTGGGTACCTAGTGGGAGAATAGGTCACAAAGGTATGGAGGAGAAAGGTTGTGGATGACCTTGCATGCCAGTGTTAGGGCCCCTTCACACTACTGATACGCTGCCTGATTCTGAACGTTAAAACACGGTCAGAATCAGCGCGTATAAAGCAAATCCCATTCATTTCAATGGGGAGCCGGCATACGAGCGCTCCCCATTGAAATGAATGGGTTGCTTTTTACTCTACGAGCGCTCCCATTGAAGTGAATGGGAAGCGCTCACGTGTACGGCTCGCCGTGTGAAGGGGCCCGGCGCTCGGCTTAGTCCGAGCCGTACACGTGAGCGCTTCCCATTCACTTCAATGGGAGCGCTCGTAGAGTAAAAAGCAACCCATTCATTTCAATGGGGAGCGCTCGTATGCCGGCTCCCCATTGAAATGAATGGGATCTGCTTTATACGTGCTGATTCTGACCGTGTTTTAACATTCAGAATCAGGCAGCGTATCAGTAGTGTGAAGGGGCCCTTAGCATATTCATCTCTATCTGCTGGGTGATGTGGAGCCAGTGAGGACTGTATACCATGTACAGTCACTAAGAGCTGCACCTCCAAACTAACATACAAGACTATGGTGGAAACATGGGTATTCTTGTGTCAGCCATGAAAGGCCATAATTTAAGTACTAGCATCAATATTACTAGTGATACTAACAAAGGGAAGGGGCTTTATTATATTCCAGCAGAATTGCCATTACAATTGATAGTTTTATACTAACAGCTCAGAGCTTATTAATAGCCACATAGGGATTCAATAATAATGCCTGTTGTGGCATACTTAATGTATTTTAATATGCAGAGGGTTTGTGTAAAAAATATATTACATCATAGTTAATATTAAAAATGATGATTGATAGATAGATAGATAGATAGATAGATAGATAGAGATATTTTCAGTATGCATCTGGAACAGCCTGTACAGCAAAAGTGAACAAAAAGTTAGAATTGCTATTTTTATCCATTCCTGCCAGTGTATGTGCATTGAAACTAATGTATATGTTCTACAAAATGATACCTATAAAATATGTTGTCCTGCGAAACAGCGAGCCCTCAAATAGTTGTCTAGTCTTACAACAAAGATAGTATGGCATTGATAATGAAAGGAGGAAAACTTAAAAAAAGAGCTTAAAGTTTAATGCTACAAATAGCTTTGTCTTTAGGGTGTTAAACCTTGTCTTCCGTGATGTGATAAAACAGGTCCATACTGGGCAATGTGGAGCTTATTACAGGTTAGTATTGCAGAGGACAATATACTCTTACAGACATGAACATTAAATGAAGCCTTTAATAGCAGTTAAATATCCGAAGCTTCTGTTTTCCATTCTACATGCTGACAATTGGACACATTGGAAACTATGCAAAGTTCCCAGCTGACAGCCCATATTTTATCTACCTGTTCTGGTTCCACTCACTTTGTCAGCCTATTTAAACTAAGGTCGTTTTACTTTCTACACCTCCAGCATTTTCTGGTTTGAGCTCCTGACGCTGTTGCTTTGTCTGTCTCATAAATGTAATATCTAATGTTTACCTAGAGAAACAGGTTTGCCTTATGTCCAATGGGAGGGAATATGAAAATGAAGTCTGGGGTTAAGCAAATGGTTTTTTTTTTCTTCTCCTTTTTTGTGCAAGCTGTTAGTGCCATGAAGTAACCAAGGAATATGTTAGACCTGTGGAACTAAATTCAATCAAGGGCTTCTATATAAAATGTCATATTTTACTATGCTTCACCAAGCCAGGACAAATCAACATACATCGAAAGGTAAGTTATTTTTACTCTTTATTCAGGGTGCAAAGCACATGTAAGACAATTCCAAGGTGATGATAGCACATACCCAATAGCAATGATTATAACTGCAATATACAGAATTTCATTATGTAGGACTGTTACCCATATGACGTTACACAGATTACTAATTGCTACCTAACATCTGTTCTACACTCAGCTTACAACTTGGTCCAACCCTCCCTTGAATTTCTACTGAACATCTTTGCCTTCTTGCCTTAAGCAGAATGTATATTTATAGAAACATTCAAAGTCCCCTACTGATTCAACCTATCACTTATTGAAATAATTAATATATATATATATATATATATATATATATATATATATATTCATTCATCTTATATTACAGAACAATATCAACAGAAAAATCCTCAAGTAAACCACAGAATGCACATAGTACAAATACCAGAAATTGTAATTGTAACATGCATTAAGCCATCTACCTGGCAGCAATATATAGTGGTCATATTTCCATTAATATTTTATGTTAGAAAATCAATTCTGATCTCTCACAGTAAGACTCCTCCTTTGAAACTAATTTCAAGAGAACCTGTCACATGGACAAGGCCAGATTTAGGCAATCTGTGGCCCTGGGCAAAATTAAAAGTGGGGCCCCAAATGCTGATGTACCAACAACAGCATCATACTTCCAACAGCAGCCCATTAATAATGCCCCCGTTCTGTTCTGCCCTCAAAACAGTAAAAACCACCCTCCACATCCATGTACAATTAAAATGCCCACCTTTGTACTAATTAATAGATCCCCCCCCCCAAAATCATTTATTATAAGGGAGGACTATTATTTATAAATGTGCTGTAAGTCTTTTACTCACTTTACCCTGATCCCACAATGAATAAGGCCTCTTCATAAAGGACTGGCACAGGTGGAGCAATGCAGTGACGTCCTATGAATTGCCATTGACTTTGCAGCTCCCTACTCTGTCATAGGATTAAAAAGTATCATTGTGCACAGTACACTGATACAGTTGTAGAGTTTCCCAGATTCAAGTCATCAGGCTGAGAGTCTGATGCTCCAGATCCTGGGGGCAACTTTGGGAACGGGGGCCCTGGACAATCTGCTCAACTACTCCTTCTCTATAATATGCTTTCTATAGACTACAATGCATTTTGCATGTGCCTGGTTCCTTTTACATATTATATCATGGAATGACATAATTAGCAATTACCTAATATTATCAGAGTATCATAGTGTACCAGTGAATGCAATTTAATAATACACTACAGCAGACATACAAACTTAAATAACTTCCCTTGCCAACCATTAAGAGGCTGATTTGTGACAAAGCAATTGACACAAAAATCTGGCAGAATACAACTTGTTAAAGTGCCTGAATTCAGCCTGAGAATATTTTAGGAAGGAGCACAGTAGGTCATATTTACCACTGCTAGACCGTACATTATTATTGTTTCTGTACACTACATTAGGGTATGTCCATACAGTGGAATTTGGCGCTGATATTGAATGTCTGTATTTTGCTGGGCTTTTAACAGGATAGCATTTTGCTATATGTTTTCATTGACAGGAATAAAAGAATTGGTACAAACTATATAATCATATTATAGTATTTCATATCTCAATAGCAATGATGTAGAATCACTGTTAAGGGCTCGTTCACATCTGCGCCCAGCACTCCGTACTTCAGGTTTCCGTTTCCTGCATAAAACAGAGCAGGAGATGGAAACCTGCAGGAGTCTTTCTCACCCATTCATTTGAATGGGTGAGAAAGCTGTCCGGCCGTGAGCGGTGGTGAACGTTTTATGCTCTCCGCCGTGAAACCGGGTTTTATAATCCGGACATCCAGTATTCTGTGTCCGGATTTAAAAAAACGGTTTCGCGGCAGAGAGCATAAAACGCTCACCGCCGCTCACGGCCGGACCTGGTCTGTGCTTTCCGTCTTCTGGCATGCAGAAGACGGAAAGCACAGAACAGACAGCTGTACGCAGGTGTGAACCTAGCGTAAGTTAAACTACCACATCTGTGTGACTCCATATGAAATGAGTATGGTATGGTCCAATAGAAGTCTATGGATGACATATTATGGCTCTTGCTACAACTGTATGATTCTATATGAAATCAGTATGGTATTGTGAAATAGAAGTCTATGGAGACTGTGTTGTGGCTCTTGTTTTATTTGTTTGACTCCATATGAAATGAGTAGTGTATAGTCAATAAAAGTCTATGGATGGAATATTACAGCTCACAGTATCATAATTGATGATTAATTTGGAGAAATATTTATTTGTAAAAATATGCAAAACATAACGGTAATATGGTCACATTTTAGGATCCATATTACATTACAATTCCTCCCCCAATTCACCTAAACTCCGCTTAGAATAACATAAAAAACCAATGATGTATTACAGCCGCTTGTAACTGGCACCTAATATGCATTTCGTAAGTATTCGGAAAATGTCTGGTGTTCTGATCTGTCAGAGTGTTAGACCAATGGATAATAAGTTTCCAATATGGAAGACATTTTATTTGTATCTATTCTAATTTACTTCGATATTAAAAAAAAAAAAGGTAATGGTAGTGGTGCAGCCGCCCTCTTCACTGCACAGCAGTGGTTCTAGGGAATTGTAGCAGCGCTCCTATAACTGGCACATGCTGTCCATACACTAGCAGCTTCGGCACTTGGAGGCTTCTGCAACAGCTGATCTGGACAGGTCCAGGTATTGAACCCTCATAGAACACATACTAATGAACTATCCAGTGTATACATTATCAATGCGAAACATCCATAGGCTGGAAAACCTCTTTATGCTAAGGGCAAACGTAGCAAGCGGGCCGCAGCAAAGAAGTGCTGCGAGGACTTTCTGCTTCAATTATATCTATAGGAAAACCACTTGCGTTTCTGTTGGTAGAACTGACGTACTCAACAGTTTTAGAAATCAGATCGTGTCTGCTACGTATATTTTCCTGCAATGTGTCCCATCCCATCCACTTTACAGGGACTGTAAAACGGCACGGCCAAACCTCTTTTTTAACATTTATGGAATGTAATATTGTCTTTAGAAGAACAGACATTATAGCATATTATCCTACAACAGTATGTCAACTATAGCAAAGAAAATGTTCTTACATACATGTACTTTTACATTTTATCAATGAAGTGTGGCAGTCTGAACCATAAAAACAAAAATCACAGGTGATGAAAATGAAAACAGAGACACCTAAATAAATAAATAAATAAATATAAATATATATATATATATATATATATATATATATATATATATATATATAGAGGAATGCCTGAGTGGTTATTTAAAGTGTCAGGTTTTTCTTGTAATGTAATGGTCAGAAAGAACTTTATGGAGAAAAACTTGTTTATTCTGTATAGGGAAATAAGGGCTCTGAAACCTGAATGTCAAATGTCTATTTTATGTACCTAAGAACATGAATGCACTCAAGTTGTTAAACAAATGACAAGAAAGTCACTGGAAGGAGACATAAATTGCTTTAAAAAGGGCAAAAACTTGAATTTGTACATATATTCAAACATAACAAAAGTGAGTGCACATTCGAGGCACAACTTTGAGTGTGATTTGTTATTTTGTTTGGGAACCTCAGACACAGGGACAAAGGCTATTGAATGTGACAGTCTCTAGCTCTCTTCTGCTTTTCCTATTCGAGTCTTTCAACCATATGAATGCCACACTTGACATAGTCCTGGCACTGCTGATGTTCCTACGTATGTATGGACAAGGTAGGGAAGAAATATCCAATTTAGGCAACAGCCATTTTTCTATTGTTATTATTATTTACCAGCATCACACATCCATTCAAAAACCAATGAGAGTGAATATCTGTAGTAAACATGCCTGGATTTTTTGACGGTCCGAAAAAAACTGTCAATAAAAAAATCACACGCACTATCTTTGTCTGTTTTGACAGACAGACGGAGTCAATAGAAGTAAAATCAATTGAGGATTAGTATCCTTTCTGGATGGACAGACCCCTCTGACTCACAAATATATGATTCGTTGGTCGTCTGATTTAGGTAGGCAGATTTCTCAGGCTCAGTGGCAAATCATCTGGTCTCGTGCTACTAAGTCATCCACCTGCATAACTTATCGTAAAACCCAGTATAAAATTCTTCTACATTGGTACCACACCCCAGCCCTCCTTCACACGTTAAACCCCAATATTCCCTCTAATTGCTGGAGATGCCTTTTGGGTTCAGGTACCCTTTTTCATATTTTTTGGGACTGCCCTCTGATCCGTCCTTTTTGGCTGGAGGTGAAGTCCATGATGGATACAATCTTCCCTCACGCTGTCCCCCTGGACCCTCTGGTTAATCTCCTTAAATTACCTCCCAGGCCCCTGGCTAAACATCCTTCCTTGCTGTTTTAATATATTTGTACTGCGGCTAAGTCCTTTATAGCTCGTCACTGGAAAAGTACCCAAAAGTACCCAACCCCCCTCGACCCGTTTTCTGCTTGCTCGTATCAAAGATGTTAAGTGCCTGGAGTTTCTTACTGCCACTCTGAATAATACAGTGGAGAATTTTCGGACCATCTGGGCACCTTGGGACAAGTACTGTTCTATATGTGGTCTCTGATCCCTCCCATCTCCCCACTTTCCTCCTTGTCGCCTATCTTTAGTCCTGTATCTCCCTGTCTCTCTCCGTTGCTTCTGTCAATTATTTTTGACCTTTTGCCCTACCATAGCAGTGGTTTAATTGCATTATTGCTTGTTTCCACAGTTTTTTTTGTTGTTGTTGTTGTTCTAGTGGTTGATTCTAGTATATGGTTATTTGTTCTCTTTTTTGAAATTTTTTTATAAAAATCACAGTTGAAAAAAATCAATTGAGGATTTATGTTCGTTAAAACCAGAATATTGCATTTTGTCAAAAAAACAAACAAAAAACAGTCTTTTTTTTTAACGGCCCATTAAAAACAGGTGCATAATGGGAGAGATTCAGTAATCAAAAATTGAAAATGGAATGGAATAGATATACAATGGATACAAAACAGCCATCAAAAACGGTAAAAAGGAACAGATACAAAACCGTCATCAAAAACGGACATTAGCTCTGTCAATAACAGCTATTTACCCCTATGTTGGCATTGCCATTTCTGTACACCCTCTACACGTACTCAATGCAGCATGTAGAGCTGAAGCATTTACCATAGGGGAAATAGTCACTTCAACATTAATCTATTTCCCTTAGTCCTAACAGCTGCACAATATGAGGTATTTCTGCCCCTGTGTACTGGTAGGACAGACAGAACTTTTAATAAATTAATTAAGTAGTTAATAGAAGTATCTGTGCTGTCAGCAAGCCTAGGATCACACCAGGTCAAAAAATTCTCTTAATACTGAAGTAAGTCCTCTTAGTAGACTCTGTCCTGGATCAGGAGAGGGTTCTTAAGACTACATCAGAGACCTGGATTAACCTTAAGGCATGTTGATTCTGTGCATATCTGGGCAAAGCTGAGAGCTGTGAGACACCAGGCTCTGCAATGGGGAAGTTTGCAATAGCACCCTCGACTCATCTGAATGAGCTGAGAAAACCTTGATCTCCTTGGCCAGAATGTATGGTGGCTATTACTGTGGCTTGATCTTGCCTGGATATCATCCATACCCTTGGTATCATGGAAATTGGAGAGAGAATTTAGGTTCAGGCTGTCCTACATGGAATAGACAGTGTGACTACAGCCAAGGGATGTGTAGAACAGTGGTCATATCTAACGTGGACAGACTTCTTCTGAACTTGATGAGAGCAATGTGGGAGGGTGAGGCAGATTGCCCGAATTCCCTCCAATTGGATGACATTTCTCTCCAATAAACGTTTCAAGTGCTCTGTACTGGATTGCCTTTTAGATGGACTCCCTATCCCATCTGAGATGTAGCTGTAGTCAACAAACTATACAGTGGATACTCAGCAGTATTGCCCCCAATTATTGCCTGCACTATTGACTGGAACCAAGTCTAACTTCTTCTGAACCGTTTGATTTATCTTTGTGAAAAACTTGGAGCAGATTGGTCCAGTTGTTCAGCCATTCACGAGAAACAGACAACAGACGTCACACAAGAGAAATTCATTTTTATTTTTTTATTTATTTATAGAAAATGCCACTTATAATATCCCCCAAAGTGTGCAACAAAAAAATAAAAGTTATACACACCTGCCTCCAATCTCTTGATTCATGGAGCCACCACCTCCACCACATCTTCTTACTTCTTGTTCTGACTTGTAAACCAAAAGCCATTTCAAGCCTGTAGCTTACAAGGTGCGCTGAGTACCGACATGATGTCTTCGTCCCAGCACAAGAGGTAGAATCCTGTAACGTTATTGTGCCTGGCAGTGCCAGCTGCTCCTCTGAATCTGATTTATTGCTGTTAAAAATATTTTACTGCCCTGATGACCCTACTTGGGGAACTTGTAATAAGCCATTCTGCCTAAGGCCTTAGGGCTAGTTCACATGAAGTTATTTGGACTGGATTTTGATGTGGGAAACCGCGTCAGAATCGGGACCAAAATGCGCCTGCCGCAGCTAGCCACGACTGTTGTGGAATCCGACAGTCTCAACTTTCCACTACAGATTAGGCCCAAATGAATGGGCCTAGTCCGGAGAGATTGTTATGACCCGGACGCCGCAGAATCCGCTTCAAGATAGGGCAGGTCGCTTCTATTTTCCGCGAGCGATAAAATACTGCTCACGGAAAAAGGAAATGACCGCCTCCCATTAAATTCAATGGATGGTGTTTTTTTGACCTGGATTTCAACGCGGATTCCGGACCAAATAACTACGTGTGAACTAGCCCTAACTCACCTGGGGAATCTGTGGAAAGATTGAGCAGGAACATTTCTTTTTTTAGCATACTGTTTCAATCTCAGCCTCCCATTGAAACTGTCTCAAATTAAGCACAAAACTCCACTGTGTGCACATACCCTTAAATGGGACTTTATAAATAATTCTTTATGAGCTAGAAACCTAATATGAAATGTGTGAGAAGTGAAGATAACCGCAAGAACTGATATTTTTACAAATATCGTCACATTTAACATCTGAAGGCTCTGGTATTTATTCCATTATTTTTAAAATCTTACTTATATATTCATTGGAAGATATCAGACCTGTATTTTCCAACATAATTGTGCTTTAGGTTAAGGCCCCACAAGAGCGAGCCACAGAGTATGAGAACTGCGGAAAACACCCTGGCAGAAACGCATTGTGTTTTTTTTTTTCAGTGGCTAAATTGCAGCGCTTACACTACGTGAGGCCATGGCCTTACGCATTTTATCTATTGATATTTATAACATAGTTTTGTTTGTTCATTGAAATGGTGCCCAATGACTCAAGTTATTTCTTTTTAAGTAATAGCTAGAGTTCAGTAACAATTTTCCATTTAGTTAAGATACATTAACATCTAGTTAAGAACATGAAAGTTTGTTAGTTTTTGAGGCTGGACACAGGCCAAGGTCCAATGAATGTAGGCATGTAATATCGATCCACCTTCCAGGGAGCCATCTGTTATTTTAGCAATAAGCAGGAAACTTGGTGTCTTAGATACAGTAGTGAAATGGATTCCCCGAATGAGGCTTTATTTACATGATCTCATTAACCTCATAAACTATATCTCTAAAGTTAGTTACAAACTTCATAAAACCAGATACAGTTTTTTTTTTTTTCATTTTAATGCATTAAACAGAGAGGGAGACCACTAGCGTTTACATAGGTATAATTGACATGCTGCAATTTCCAAAACCGCAACAGGTTTGGAAATCGCAGGATATCCACTGTGCATATTTTTCTGCAATGTGTGGATGGGATTCACTATGAAACCATCCACCTTGCAGATACTGTGAACACCGCAATTTTTATCACAGCATTTACACCAAGTGAGGCTAGGTTCACATCTGCGTCTGTTATCCGTCCGCTTGCAAACTATTTTAAGAGAAAAAGGTTTGGTACAATAAGGATTAGAGATGAGCGAGTACTGTTCGGATCAGCCGACCCATAGAAATGAATGGATGCACCTGGTACTTCCGCTTTGACGTCGGCTGGCCGCTTAAACCCCCCGCGTGCCGGCTACGTCCATTCATTTCTATGCGAGCGTGCTGTTCGGATCGGCTGATCCGAACAGCACTCGCTCATCTCTAATAAGGATTCCAAACAGTTACACAGCGGATACCCAAATCTGACTTTTTAGACAGAGTAGTCAATTGGTGTTCATTCAAAAAGAAACTGACTTTTTGTGTCAGTTTGTGTCCGTTTGTGTCCATTTTTTTTTTTTTTAGTTTCCCCTGCTTTATTCTGACCATGTAAAGAGGAAAAACACATAAAAAAATGGACACTAATTGCTATGGACGGGTTCACATCTGCGCCTGGTCTCCATTTTGCAGATTTCCGTCTTCTGCTCGAGAAACTGGACAGGAGATGGAAACCGACAGTCAGTTTTCAAACCCATTCATTTGAATGGGTTTGCAAAGTGTTCGCCCGTGAGCGTCTTTTTCCTCTCTGTGGCGAAACCGTTTTTTTTTAACGGGACACAGGGTTGGATATGCAGGACTTTGTGTCCGGTTAAAAAAAAAAAAAAAATTGCCACGGAGATCAGAAGACGCTCATGGGCGGACACTGACTGCCAGGCTTCCGTCTCCTGTCCAGTTTCTCGAGTAGACGATGGAAACCCACAAAGTGGAGACCGGGCGCAGGGGTGAACCCGCGCTAAAAAACAGATACAAACTAATTGCTATCCATTTGTAATCCGTTTCTAATCCGCATTCCTTAGACCTCAATGTTAAAAAAAAAAAAGGATTACTTGCTGTCTAGAATCCTTATTTTCTGAACGGAGAAAGAGTCCTGCAAGTCCGACTTTTCTCTCTGTTTAAAAGAGCAGATACCAGACGGAAAAGCTCCAAACCTGTGGATGGTTTTTACAACCCATTGAAATCAATGGGTTTTAAAATGAATGGTTTGAAATCAGCTTTTGAGGATTTTGATACAGTTTCAAAAATTGATTTCGTGCGGAGAGCCAAACGCAGATGTGAACCTAGCCTGAGGCCCCGGCCTAAATGTCAAAAAATAGACATTCAACAGACGCTTCACTCTAAAATGTCATGTTTCACATGAACTTGACACAGTTGTTGGTAATTTACGTGTGAAGCCAGACTTACTGTTTTAACAACCATATTGTTGTATATAAAAGGAGGAAAATCTGCATATATTGCATAAACAATATAAATATCAAAGCACCTCGCTCAAATATATCCAAGCCCTATGATTTGTAGGCCAGAGGATTTCATTTTTTTAAAGGTAATGTATCACACACAGAGATATTCTTTAACCACATGAGGACCGCCGTACGTAAATTTACGGCCTCATGTGCTGGTACCTAAAGACCAGACTATTGCCGAAATACGTCCGGCCTTTAGGTACCTTTCTGGCGGGGGGAGGGGTGCGGGGGGGACAGGGGTTAGGTGTTACTAACACCTAACCCCTTCCTCCATAACGTCCAGTCGGAACTCAGTCCGACTGGACGTGTTAACCCTTTCAATCGCGCCGTGAAACATCACGGCGCGATCGAAAGGGATCCGCCGATAATTTAAAGTGATCGGCACCCCCCGCGGCGAGATCGAGGGGTGCCGATGTCAGTAACAGGTAGTCTGGGGTCTGGCCAGTGACCCCAGACTACCGGAGCCCCCACATACCTGGTGATCCTGCCAGGCGGTGGAGGAAGTGAGCGATGCAGCTCACTTCCTCTGCAGCTTACAGGACACGAGCAGGTTCATGTCCTGCTCGTGTCCTGTCTGCTACTGTGTAGAATCAGTTGATGCTTTCATCAAAGCATCAACTGATTCAAGTGTCCTAAAGGGACACATGAAAAAGTAAAAAAAAAGTTAAAAAAAAAATAATAAAGTGTATGAAAAAAGTAATAAAGTTCTAAAGTCCAAAAATCCCTTTTTTTCTATACAAAATGAATTATATAAAAAAAAGCACTAAAAATTAAAAAAAGCAATGCATATTTGGTATCGCCGCGTCCGTAACAACCTGTACAATAAAACTGAAATAATATTTAATGTACACGGTGAACGTCGGAAAAAAAAAACGGAAAAAACTCGCCGGAAATAATGATTTTTTGCCATCTCATCCTACAAAATATGCTATAAAAAGTGATCAAAAAGTCATATTCACCCCACAACAGTGCCAATAAAAAGCGCACATTTTCCCGCAAAAAATAAGCCCTCAACCAACACTGTCAACCAAAAAATAAAAATGTTACGTCTCAGAAGATGGCGATGCAAAAAACATTGATTTATGTCCCCATATGTGTTTTTGTTCTGCAGACTTAGTATCGCATAAAAAAATAACATAAATGAGGTATCGCCGTAACCGTACCGACCCGCAGAATAAAGGACACATGTTACTTATGCTGTACGCTGCATGGCGAAAAATTTAAAATGTAAAACTCAATGCAGGATTGATTTTTTTTTTTTTTAATCCAGCAAGAAAGAGTTAATAAAATGTAATCAGTAAGTTGTAGGCACCCAAAGATGGTGTCATTACAAAATGCATCTCATCCTGCAAACAACAAGCCCTTATATGGCCACGTCACCAGAAAAATAAAGAAAATATAGCATCTAGCAATGTCAAGGCAAAACCCCCCAAAAATCGCCAAATTATTAGAACACAACTGGCTGCGGCAGATAGGGAATATATAAGCTGTGCGAGCGAATATCAGGGGACACCCCAGATTTACAGCTTATGAGCGAAAAAACACCAGAAGTGACCCCCAAAGTGACCCCCAGAGTGACTCCCCCAATCATAGGAGCTACTGGGACATAGTAGGGAATTTGGTGTCTGCAATGTTCTCCGCACAGCTTATACATTCCCTCTTCGCCATCCGCTGTGCAGTCACGTCTGGGATACTAATACTCACTACACCCCCTGAGAAATTCTTTGAGGGGTGCAGTTTTCAAAATGGGGTCACTCCTTTGGGGAATCCACTTTTCTGGTACCTTACAGGCTCTACAAACATGACATGGCGTCCAGATACCAAACATCAAAATCTGTACTCCAAAAGCCGCATCGCGCTCCATCGCTTCTGCGCCCTGCTGTGTGCCCAAACTGCAGTTTATGACACATGTATGACACTGGTGTACCCAGGATAACGAACGTAATGTCATATGTGGGTATAAACTGATATTAGGGCACAGCTGGACGCAAAAGGGAAGAAGGGTTATTGGGTTTTTGGAGCACAGACGGTTTGGTTTTTGGATGCCATGACACTTTTGTAGATCTGAAACGCCAGTAAAGTGGAATCCCCTGATATGTGACCTTATTTTGGAAACTACACCCCTGAAGGATTTCTCCAGGGGTACAGAGAGCATTTTTAACCCCCAAGTGTTGCTATAACTTATTATCCATAAATGAATACGAAGCTGATTGTGAGAGGTGAAAATGACAATTTTTCCAGGAATACGTCATTTCAGTGCGTAATATGTTGTGCCCGCCTTGTATCAGAGATGAACGCTCTAAAAGCTGTTGTGCCCGGGATACCCGCTTACCAGTTTTTGGAGTGTCTCTGCTGACATAAGTTGGGCACAACATATCGGGCACTAAAATGGCGAATCTCTGGAAATTTTTCATTTTTAACTTCTCATTATCAGCTGTGATTTCATTTCTGGAAACTAAATAAATGCAACACTCAAGGGTTAAAAACGCTCGTTACAACACTTCATAAATCCCATCAGTGGGCTAGTGTCCAAAATGGGGTGACATGTCTGCGGATTCCACTTTATTGGCAATTCAGGGGCTTTGCAAAAGTGGCATGGTGTCCTAAAACCAAACTGTGCTCCAAAAACCAAAATAGCGCTCCTTCCCTTCTGTGCCCGGCTGTGCCCAAACAGCCATTTATACCCACATATGGCATTAAGTCCGTTATCCGGGGTACACCAGTGTCATACATGTGGGCATACACCGCTATTTGGGTACACAGCAGGGCGCAGATGTGAAGGAGCGATATGTGCTTTTGGAGTGCAGATTTAGATTCTTTGTTTTTGGACACCACGTCACATTTGCAGAGGCCCTAAAATTGTCCCTACAAAATGGGGTCACTTCTTGGTGAATTCCAGTTTACTGTCACCTGTGTAGTTTCTAAAATGGGGTCACAATGGGGGGTTTCCATTGTATTGATACTTTAGGGGCTCAGCTAATGCGACATGACACCTGAGAACTATTCCAGCCACTTCTGCTTTCTAAAAGCCAAATAGCGCTCTTTCCATTCTGAGCCCCACCGTATACCCATACAGCAGATTATGGCCACATATGGGGTATTGCCGTGTTAAGAAGAAATTGTGTAACAAACTCTGGGGGGCTTTTAATTCTTCAGCTACTTGCAAAATTAAAAATATGGCGCTAAATGGACGATTAATTGGAAAAAAAAAGTAATTTTTCATTTTTACGTCCCATTGTTAATAAAATCTGTGAATCAGCTGTGAGGCCAAAATGCTCACCAAACCCCTAGATAAATTCTATGAGGGGTGTAGTTTCCAAAATGGGGTCACTTTTAGGGGGTTTCCACTTTATTGGTACACTAGGGGCTCTGCAAATTCGACATGGCACCTGAAAAATATTCCAGCAAAATCTGCCCTTCAAAAGCCAAATAGCGCTCTTTCCATTCTGAGCCCCACCATGTTCCCATACAGTAGATTATGACCACATATGGGGCATTTCTGTGTTCAGGAGAAATTGTGTAACGAACTTTAGGGAGCTTTTTTTTCCTTTATCCTCTTGTGAAAATGAAAAATTTGGGGCTAAATTGACAGTTTGTTGGAAAAAAAGTAAATTTTCATTTTCATGTCCCAATGTTAATAAAATCTGTGAAACAGCTGTAGGGTCAAAATGCTCACTCTACCCTTTGATATGTTTTGTGGGGGGTGTAGTTTCCAAAATGGGGTCACTTTTAGGGGGTTTCCACTGTATTGGTTCTCTAGGGGCTCTGCAAATCAGACATGGCACCTAAAATTATTCCAGCAAAATCTGCCATCCAAAAGCCAAATAGCGCTCCTTCCATTCTGAGCCCCGCCATGTTCCCATACAGCAGAATATGGCCACATATGGGGTATTGCCGTGTTCAGGATAAATTGTTTAACAAACTTTGGGGGGCTTTTACTCCTTTAACCCCTTGTGAAAATGAAAACTTTGGGGATAAAGTGACATTTTAGTAATTTTTCTTTTACACATTCCAATGTTAGTAAAATCTGTGGAACAACTGTAGGGTCAAAATGCTGACTATACCCCTTGATGAATTCTGTGAGGGGTGTAGATTCTAAAATGGGGTCACTTTTGGGGGGTTTCCATTGTTTTGGTACGCTAAGGGCTCTGCAAATGTGACATGGTGCCTGAAAATTATTCCAGCAAAATATGCTGTTCAAACACCCAGTGTCACTCCTTCCCTTTCGTGCACTGCCGTGTGCCCAAAAATCAGTTTACACCCACATGTGGGGTATTTCTGTGCACGGGAGAAATTGTATAACAAAATGTGAGATGCATTTTCTCCTTTAACCCTTTGTGAATGTGTTAATTTTAGGTCTAAATGAATGTATTAGTGAAAAAAAATGAAATGTCTAAATTTGACCTCCATATTATTTTTATTCTTATGAAATGCTTAAAGGGTTAACAAACATCCCAAATGCTGTTTTGAATAATTTGAGGGGTGTAGTTTTGAAAATGGGGTGATTTATGGGGGTTTCTATTATATAGGCCTTTATAATTCCTTTCAGAACTGAAGTGTTCCCTAAAAAATTAGTTTGAGGAATTTTCTTGTAAATCTGGAAAATCGCTGTTACACTTGTAAGCCTTGTAACGTCCAAAATGAATTAAAAGACGATCAAAAGATGATGCCGATATAAAGCAGAGATATGGGAGATAATATTTATTCATGTATTTGGATGGTATGACTATCTGCCTGAAAAGCAGAGAATTTCACATTTTGAAAATTGCAATTTTTTCCAAATTTCCATCAAATTTGCTAGTTTTTTTATAAATAAATACAAAAATATTGATTAGTGTTTACCACTAACGTGAAATATAATGTGTTACGAAAAAACAATTTCAAAATCACTTGTGTAAGTTAAAGCGTCTCAAAGTTATTGCCATTTAAAGTGACACATGTCAGTTTTGAAAAAAGAGGCCCGGTCCTTAATGTACTTCTGGGCCTGGTCCTTAACCGGTTAAAACATTCATATCCACCCTAGACAAAATAGCCTGGAGATGTTCATTGAGGTATGCTGGAGAGTTTTCTAGACACGTGCTGTGGGAAGTAGTGTAAATTAGCTGTGTTCATCACCTATTGTGAATGGTGGTTCCTGTTATATATTTAGATGTTACTTTTCCACACCTCCCAACCATCAGGGATTCTGAGTTCTATCCCGCTGTCCCTCTGTCCTGGTTGGCGGGAGGTATTTTCCAATCCCACAGACAGCTTCTGCCTCACCAGGGTGTCCCTACATGCTCTGACCCCAAGGCCAGTAGGCGCAATGTGATGGTGTCACAGAATAGACTGCAGAAACAACAGCAAGGGAACGAGGAGAGGTGAGTATCAGTAGTTTTATTATGTTAAACTTTGCAGGCAGATGGAGGGGGGAACTTAAACTGGTGCAGATGAAGGGGGGGCATTGAACTAGTAGCAGATGAAGGGGGGCATTAAACCTTTCATGCATAACCACTTACATGATAATGCAGGAAGGGATGTATGGAGAGGGCTCAGGATCTGAGCTCTCTCCATACACGGCAGATGGCAGCTGTATAATACAGCTCATAGCCATTTTTTAATTAAACCAGTTTTCTTCATATGCAAATTAATCTTCAGGGAGCACAACTAGACAGCCTATTTAAGGGCTAAGGCCACATGTAGGAATAAGCTGGTAAAATCACATTTTTTCATTTCGCATTTTTGCCTCCACCATATAAATCTTTGGGGGAAAATGCAGAGTTCCCGTAGGTAGAAATACATACTGCATTTTATCAAAAAGATGCATTTTCAATTGACATAGATTTGCACCTAGGCACATGGACACCTTGAGAATGCCAAGTGCAGCCTCATCATGATTTAAGGGCTTCCTGTGTTACTGGGAACATTAATATCAGCGTACAATATGCCAGTCTTGATTAATTCCCTACCTCCTCCCATAATATTTTAAAGTGTTGTTGTACTGTGGCATTTCGAGGTTCAGACTTTGGTCCTTCTTAAGAATATCCATGAAGAGACTTTTCAGCTACAATCAGAGCTTTGTCAACAGCATTTAAAAGGAAGCTATTGGGTGTTTTTTCCACCCTAATTTGGCTCCAGCATGTGTAACATTAAGTAATGTAACCTTTCCTATGGTGCCCTTCACTAACCCCACATTCACACGGACTCTAATGAACCATCAAAATATAGGCCATGCTCTACTTTTGTCTGTTTTTATGTATCCCACCATAAATTGTAATGTATTAGGAATCCATGAAACTTCCACCTCTCAGGTGCAAAATAGCAGTGCAAAGAGGACACTTTTCAGAGCCGTTTTACACTACAATCTTGTGCATGTAGGATAACATTTGTTTGCTGAAACTGGACAATAAGGGTTTGCCAGGAGGCTAGGTCATCCATATCTGATCAGTGGAGGTCTGACACATGAGACTCCCGCTGATCAGCTGGTTGTTGAAACCACATCATTGGATGAGTGCTGCCATTTCACTGACTAGTAAGCACAGCGCTGTACATTGCGTGGAGTTGTGCTTTGTTTTGCAGTTTAGTCCCATTCACCTGAATGCAAACAGTCCACGTGATAAATAAACATGACGTCACTGGCCTGTAAAGAGGAAGCAGCCCTCACCAACCCCTCACTGCTGCTCTGAGCAGACCTACACCCGGTAGATATGGATGGGCTAGTATTCACTATATTTTTAGTTAAGTTAATGGCAAAGAAATGATGTAAAGTAAAAATAAACTTAAACATTTTCAAGTGATTCTAAATATCTGCATACATACTGTGTTAGATAGATAGATGATAGAGATAGATAGCAGATAGATAGATAGATAGATAGATGAAGAAAAATGTAGGTAGCTTGTTTAGACTGATGGTAAATAATGACATCGCAAAGAAGGCATAGATTGTTTATAAAAGACGTTTCCTGAATATTAAGCATCCACTGCCATTTGTTTGGTTTCATTGTTTTGCAATGCAAATAGAAGACTGTTAATCCAAAAGTACTATAACCATGGAAACGCCAAAAAAAAAAGTTCCACTACTTCCTTGGGCAAGTGCAATCCTTTTTCCTTTTCTTTATGGCCCTGCCAATTTGTGAAAAAGGAGCAATACGTGGCAAGCAAGAGTGAATAACGTATCTGACCCTCGTAATCTGTTTTTCCTCCCTATTTTGCCTTTGTTTATGTAGCTCAGCAATGCTGTGGGCAATTTGACTCTTTCTGCTCTCCTTGTCCTGTGTCACTCTGAGAATATCTGATGCAGTAATATAAATTAAACATTAAGACAGCACAAGGATCTATTAGGGTACGGGGAGAGCTGCGCGTAGCATCCTGTGTCCACTCCTTGTACGGAAAAGGATTAAGTAGGAGTTACTGTCCGGCTGTGGTTCACAAGCAGGTAAGCATGTATGAAACATTTATGACACCTCTTATTCCTCATAGTTTTTGTTTTATAAAAATGTTTGTGTGATGCTATTTGACTCTCTTATAATATAACTGCAAATAACTGGTTTACTCAATTTCAGGAAGCAAAAGCAGACTAAATAATAATGACAAATCACCCTGTGCCTTGTCACATTAAGAAATAAATTATACTTAACCATTTCATAAGCTGTATACTGCATCTTTATGGAAATTCTGGGTGACAACCAACAAGGCTGCAATTACAAATTGCTCACCCAGCTGTCTTTGATGCCTGAATGGCATATCTGCCATATTATGTAGTTCCCCATCATTTACTGTATTTATAATTACTGTATTTTTAATGTAGTTGCTCAACACAAAGTTCTGTTATGTCTATAACAATAGTATTTAATACTACTATTACCTTGGGCCATATCCCAGTTTATGTGGGGACTTTGTGGTACAGAATATGTAGAATAAAATAATATATATATAATATAATAGTAGAATAAAATATATCTTGGCTAACAGCCTCCATTTATCTTGATTCAGCCATATATAAAATAGTCAAATGGGGTAACTCCATTCTCGGGAGTTCTCAATCCGAATTTTCTTTTTTTTTAATATTTTTATTAATGACCTGGTAGAATTTCCATGTTCACAGATGACTCTAAGATCTGTAAAGTAGTCAACAGAGGATGACAGCGTAATATTACACAGGGATATTGGGAAGCTGGAAGTTTTGGTGGGAGAGGGGGCAAATTAGGTTTATCCCATTCAGGACTGAGCAAATTTTTATTTTTGCATATCTGTTTTTTTTCCTTCCCTACATTACAAGAACGATAACCAGATTAGCTTATTCTTGTGTGTAAAATTGGTACAAGTACAAAAGTAATAGCAAGATGGAAACAAATTCTGAATTGGATGAAATTTAAAAACAAATACAATTGCACTATTTTCTTACTGGTTTGATGTTTGCAGTATTGACTGACACATTACTGATATTCTGTGAACGAGTACAATTACATCAATACCAAATTTATGGGTTTTCTTGAGTTTTAATGCCAATAAAAATAATCTTTGAAAAATACTTTTAATTTGCCATATTGTGACACTTATACTTAACTTTTTTGTATTTCCATCCATGGAGCTGTTTAAGGTGCTTTTATTTGCTGGTTATGATTTTGTTTTGATTGATACCATTTTGAGGAAAGTGTGACATTTTATCTTGTTATTCAATATTTTACGGAAAAAGTGTCGATTCTGCCATTTTTTTTCACTACAGCATTCACTTTATGGGATAAATAGAAAACATTTGAAAACATTTTTAGGCCGGGTTCCCACGTAGCGTAAACGCCACAGTTTGGCTGCAGTGGAAATGTTAAATTCTAGCGAATCCCATACATACATTGCAGAAAAATACACACAGTGGAAATGTTAGTTATTCCTATGGACACGCCTGCGGTTTTCCTAAAGTTATATTTAAAACAGAAAGTCTGCAGTTTTACTTTCTGTGAAAAGCGTTGTGGAAAAAAAACACAATGCGTTTCTGCCGCAGTTTTTCTTGTGTATCTTTTTTGCTGCGGCCCGTTATGTGGAGCCATAGTCTTTGAGTTGGGAGGCTAATTTTTCCTCTGATTTGGTGTAAGCAGTGGTGGGCTCAACAGTATACAGCAAAGTCACAGACGAGAAGGATGACTCAATACCAATTCAGCTAAAACGTAACTTTACTAAAAAATTGGTAAAAGAACTACACAGAATTTCACATGTACTCAACTGGATAGACGAGACTCCTGTACTGCATATCTTGATATGCCCTATATATCCGAACTACCTCACTATAGATTGCCTACCGACGTGCTTGTCTAGGACGACTGCCCCAAATACCTATTAATACCTCTGCTCAAGCAGGAGCAGCAAGGGGTCTAACAAACTTATAGGGAATTCTAAACCCAGACCTCCCTGTTCCCCCTAGTGAATTACAGAAGCCAGTCCTAAATAAGTGGTACCAGGCAAGTTGATGGACTTGGTATAACTTAGAAATTTGCAGGATCCTCTGAGGTTAGGTTGTAACAAGAAACAGTGAAGAATCCCGAGTCCTTAATAATGCAAATAACAATTAACTGAGAATACTGTCTTTAACTGATAGCAACAGGTCGCGCAAAGTGTCACTAGAACCCTAATCTTATGCTTTAGCACCAAAACTAACTTTTGGTGCGTGTATGTTGTAGACTAGAGATGAGCGAACACTGTTCGGATCAGCCGATCCGAACAGCACGCTCCCATAGAAATGAATGGAAGCACCTGTGACGCTGACTTTGCCGGCCGGCATCACGGGTGCTTCCATTCATTTCTATGGGAGCGTGCTGTTTGGATCGGCTGATCCGAACAGTGTTTGCTCATCTCTATTGTAGACCACCACTGCATGGCAGACCTGAGGTCAAGCTTATATTGTAATGTATTAGGGTTAAAGTGAGAGCAGCCATTTTGAAGGAATAGTATTCACTTTACTGTTATATCAGTGGAAGAAGCCAGGCAATAAATCCAAACATAAGGAATCAGAAAAAGACCAATGCTATATCAAACTAGACATTAGCGCTTGAAGATGGGGCATGTATAGGCTCAATTTGACCATGTCACAGATATGATGAGGAAGGTCCAAAACATTTCATACAGCATTGGTCTCTTCCTGATACCATGTTTGAGTTTACATTATTGTCTGACTTCTTCCATTAATGTAACAATACTATTGAATAAAGTGAAAACTAGTCTCAAAACTTGAGCCCATCGGACCCTGTTACACATTTTTGGTGGCCTATGTGGGATAATCATATGCACCTCCCATTTCTTTAGGATTGGAGGATAGTTCATGACTTCCATTGTCATTATTAAGGGAGGTAGGCATCTGGACAGTTGGACCAAAGAGAGATCTGTACAGCATCACAGCTCTCTTATTGATCAGGAAATTGCTTTACTATTATTAAGCGGTAATAATAAGTGGTTGGGGGGGGGGGTCTGGCACTGCTGTAACACTGTGATTAAATGAGGCAGGCACTTTATAGCAAGGGTTTTGCATGCCAAAAGCATCTGCTTGCGATTTTTTGCAGAATACTAACATTTCTATCTAGAAGGGTTTTTTTGGTTAATGAATGAGTATAATGGACATTTTAAGGGGAATCAAAAGATTTCAAAGCTGCTAAGCTGCTAACAATACCATAAAGGTAACAGTGAAAGTAGGTAAAACATATTGAATGCCCAACAAACTACAGTTTTAATTCACCTGGCGATGTGACTGCAAGTTTTTAAGGGGTGCTCTCTTCATGTGCAGTATCCAAAATCCTTCCCTTAATGTCAGTGACAACTATAACATCTAATCAGTAACCCACTAACGACAGGGCCAACATCAGCGCTCAGCTTACCTGGGCAAGTGCGCCAAGTTTCTGAGGGGGCTCACTCGGCAATGGTGTTACAGTACGGGATATAGGACCCACATCCAGCTGGAAATGGCTGGGACCTCACACCACCATGCTAGCAGCCAGGGAAAGTCTGGTTTCCCGATCCCTATACATACTGCTAACGCAAAGGGGCCTGACTATCTCCAGGCTCCTTAACAAGAAATGGTAGTCTAGAGGAGTTAATTAAAAATAAAACAAAAACCCTTATACTCATCTCTCTTGGGCTCAGTATCCTTTCCAGTGCTCTGCCTGTTGGAGACTGAGGTCTACACCTAGCGGTCACATGGGATGCACCGATGTACCACTGTGGCCCAATCACAGGCCCCAACAGTGATGTCTGGAGAACGCACCTTTAGTCACCAGGCAGAAGAGGAAGAAGGAAGATGTTAAAGAAAATCGGAAGGAACAAGGTTGCCCAGGAGAGATGAGGTAAGGTGAGTATAAGTGTTTGTTATTTTTAATCACTTCACCTGGGCCTCTGATTACACAGGTCTGCAACTAAAAAGCTATTTGATTATTTTCATCTAATTTCCATGTATTTTGGTGTGCAGAAAACAAATAATATATTAAAAAAAAACTCCTAGACGTCAGGATTTGCCACACAATGCAAAATTGTTTTCAAATTTATAATCTGGGCTCTGAGGAATAGCACTAGGGGGCTCACTGTGGAGTATATAATACTGTGTAGGGGCCACTGTGGAGTATATGATATGGTATGGAGGCCACTGTGGAGTATATAATACTGTGTGGGAGCCACTGTGGAGAATATAATAATGTATGGGGGCCAGTGTGGATCATGTAATACTGTGTAAGGGCCAGTGCGGAGTGTATAATACTTTGTAAGGGCCACTGTGGAGTATATAATACTGTCTGGGCACCACTGTGAAGCATATAATAGTATGTGCAGGCCACTGTGGTGCATATGATACTGTGTGGGGGCCACTGTGGAGCATATATTTCTGTGTGATGGCCATTGTGGAGCATATAATACTGAGTGGGGGCCGCTGTGGAGCTTATAATACTGTGTGCAGGGCACTGTGGAGCATATAATACTGAGTGGGGGCAAACACACTGCTTCCACCATATTTTACAGCCTTCTCCATATTTTCTTCTTCCCATAATTCTTGTACAGGTTGATCTTAGTTTCATCTGTCCAAAGACAGCTGTTCGAGATTTGGGCTGGCTTCTTTAGATGTGTTTTTGACAGAGTCTAATCTGGTCTTTTTATTTTTACGTAACATGTGAATTCACCTCTGGAACTTTTACCTGCTTAATTAATGATGGACTAGCGAGGGAATAGCCTATGCAGCCCATTAAATAGCTTTTTGTGATAATTGTCCAATTACTTTTCGTCCCTTGAAAAAGAAGCATTTACATATTAGAGAGCTGATGTGTATACCTCAAATTAAAGCTGAGGGTCTGCACTTTAACCCCTAGACGTCGCCAGTCTGCCTGTTGCTGCATCTGATGCCCAGTGCTCCAGTCACAATAATGAAATCAGTGGGCTCTGAGCACAGCCCATCTATGTAGGAGGGCTAAGAACCGGCTTTATGTGCAGGGGTTATTGTTAGGGAATTCCTCTATGATATCGGAATCAGTCATTTCCCTTATCTCTACTGTGATCATCATTGTTTAACCAGTTGTGGTGATCACAGTAAAATGAAAGTAAATTTCTGAAGCACAATGTGATCAGGCATCAAAAGATGCTCGCCTCTGCCAGCCCACTCTCAACTTCTTCCTGGGCTCTGCAAGTAGAAAGACTCTGCAATGATAGCAAAACTAGCTGAAAGCTCTGTCCTTCATGCAAGGCTACGCTTTGGGACTTTCCCTTGGATAGAAAAACCATTTGCCTCACTTTATCACCACTGTGATCATCATAAATAAACCGTGATGATACATAGTAAAGTGAAACTAACCTCTGAATCACCATGTGTATGACACTGTACTATGAGAAGCTGTTCCCTGCCAGCCCCTCCCCTCTCCCTGCCAGACATTCCCCTCCCCCTGCCAGCCAGTGCCCTCACCTTCTGACTGGATTTCTACCAGCAGGAGCTTCCCTAATGATATATAGGTTCATTATGTGGCCATGTGATCACCATGGTTTAACTGATCCTGATGGTCACAAGGAAGTTTGTTTCAGGCTCAGAACCCATGTAGCGTGCCACAGCCATAAAATACTGCAGAAAAAAACCCTGGCAGAAACGTACTGTGTTTTTTCCGCAGCATTTTTAGCAAGAGTGTGAGAGACTTTCTGCTTCTACTATACCTATACGGAAAATGCCAGCATCTCCATAAGTACAATTGACATGCTGCAATTTCCAAAAAGGCTCACATTTTTCAAATCTCACATTTGCACTTTGAATATTTTTTCCTGCAATGTGTGGATGGGATTAGGCAGAATCTCACCCACTTTGCAGGTACTGTAAAACGCCGGGATGAGCATGCAGCATTTACACTTCTTGGGGCCCAGCATGACAAATAAATTTTTGCTGCTGTTGAAACTGAACTTCTGTTTTGCTGCAGAAGAGAAGGCTGAGGGGAGATTTAATAGCAGTCTACAAATATCTGAAAGGTAGTCACAGTGCAGAGGGATCTACCCAATTCTCATTAGCACAAGGAAGTACAAGAAGCAATGGGATGAAACTAAAGGGAAAGAGATACAGATTAGACATTAGGAAAAACTTTCTGACAGTGAGGGTAGTGAGAGAGTGGAATAGGCTGCCACGGGAGGTGGTGGGCGCTCCATCAATGGAAATCTTCAAGCGGAATCTGGATAAACATATAGCTGGGATGATTTAGGAAAAACTGCACTCGCAGGGGGTTGGACCCGATGGCCCTTGAGGTCCCTTCCAACTCTACCATAAAAATAAAAAAATAAAAATAAATAAAATAAACTCTCTGCCTTCTTTACTTTTCTGTGACATCTGAGGAAGAGAGAAGACAGACTGTGACAGCAGTGTTAGATTGTAACCCCTCGTTCACATCTGCTTTGGTATTCCATCCGGAGGAGTCCACATGGGGATCCCCCCGAACGGAATACCGAACGCAACTGCAAGCGCTGTGCAGTAAAAGCATACGGATCCCCATAGACTATAATGGGGTCCGTGTGTTTGCCGCCAGGTCTCCAAAGGGATCGTGCAGACAGGAAAGTAGTTCACAATCTATTCTCCTGTCCGCATGATTTGTGTGGGCAGTGCGCAGCAAGCACATGGATCCCATCATAGTCTATGGGACCCGTGTGCTTTTACTGCACACTGCTTGCAGTTGCGTTCGGTATTCCGTTCAGGGGGTCCCCATGCGGACTCCCTGAACGCAATACCAAACGCAGATGTGAACAAAGGGTTACTGTGGAGCGCACACACACACAAACGTACAGTGGTACATTGAGTGGATATCTATCTATCTATCTATCTATCTATCTATCTATCTATCTATCTACACTTAATATACAGTGTAATATAGTATATCCCTCCGTTTCCCTTTTCCCCCTGTTATTACTTAGAGACAACTTTTTTTTTTTTTTTTTTTAATCCATTGCTATAAATAAACATATATAAAACTAAACAAACTTACCAATATATACCTTTTTAAATACCCTGGCATGTCTATTTTCCTTTTGATGCTTTTATTGGACTGATGGAGCCATAAAATAAGCCATGCAGTAAATACAATTGAAAAATAGAAATGTACATGCTGAATATAAAACCATATTATATCAGATTTTTTTTTGCTAAAAAACCTGTATAAATATGTAGTCCATGTAATCAGAAGAAATAGAACATATTTTAATGTAGGTTTGTACAATAGTATATATATTTACATTTATTTTCACATTTTATACCATTTGTTTACGTCTAACGAAAAAAAATATTACATTTATTTACCAAGTAAGGCTACTTATTTCAACCCTTATGTGTCCTAAAAAAAACATGCCAAAAATAGTCAAGCCATTAAAAAGATATTGGTATGTTTTGGCCTGAGCACTGAGGCATCAATGAACTTTGGTACTAAAAGGGTTATGTCCATATGACTTATATCACTGTATATTATTAATAATAATAATAAATTTTATTTATATAGCGCCAACATATTCCGCAGCACTGTACAATTTGTAGAGTTCAAACACAGACAGATACATAACAAAGAACGTCATTTCACACAATGGGACTGAGGGCCCTACTCGCAAGAGCTTACAATCTATGAGTTAGAGGGGGTGACATAAGAGGTAGCAGGGGCGGCATTGCTTATACAGTATTCAGACACTTTTGTAATAGAGGTGACTGTCATTACACAAACAAAACCTTATGAGCCATCACTAGTGGTGTCCTGTAACATGTGGATGGAGCTTGGACAGATAAAGTTAGCCTGAAAAGACATGATATCATGTGGGGTAATGTGGGATCGGGGACAGAGGAAGGTTAAATTTTGGGGATTCTGATTATAGTACGGAAGGGTTTATGTTACAAATTGTGATAGGCCTGTCTGAAAAGATGCGTCTTTAGTTTGCGTTTGAAACTGTAGAAATTGGGAGTTAATCTGATTGTCCGGGGTAGAGTATTCCAGAGAAGTGGTGCAACTCGGGAGGAGTCTTGTATACGAGCGTGGGAGGTTCTGATAATAGAGGATGTGTTAGGTCATTGAGTGAGCGGAGAGCACGGGTTGGGTGGTAGACAGAGATGAGGGAGGAAATGTATGGAGGTGCAGCATTATGGAGAGCCTTGTGGATGAGTGTGATAACTTTATATTTTATTCTATAATGAATAGGCAGCCAATGTAGCGACTGGCACAGACCCGAGGCATCACTGTAGCATCTAGACTGATAGATGAGCCTGGCCGCTGCATTCAGAATAGATTGTAGAGGGGAGAGTTTAGTGAGGGGAAGACCAATTAGTAAGGAGTTACAGTAGTCAAGGCGAGAATGAATCAGAGAGACAATAAGTGTCTTTAGTGTATCTCTGGTAAGGAAAGGGCATATTCTGGATATTCTTTGGTATACAAGTAAAATGCCAAAACTTGTGTCATTGTCCAAATATATCTAACAAATATGTTTCCTTAAAAAACACTAGGGGGGGGATAATAAACTGGTATCATAAATTTGAAGGTAGTATTATAGACACAGGGCAATGAATTCATTTGTGATCCTATAACGCTGCAGATACTATACAAAGATTCCTTATGCCATTTTGCTATGACCTTACAGGGATTCTACCACTAAACCAACATTTTTTCTAATTACCATGTCGGAATAGCCTTAAGAATGGTTATTTGTCTCCTACCTTGCTCAGTCGCCTCTGACCCACCGTTTCGTAGAAATACTGTTTTTTACCGGTACGCAAATGAGTCCTCTCGCAGCAATGGGGGCGGGCCCCAGCGCTCAAACGGCAATGGGGGCGTCCCCACTGCTGACAGAGAACTGTCTCCAGCAACGCCTCCATCTTCAGCTGCCTCCTCCCCTTCTCTCGTCATCTTCCATCTGGGTCAACTCTGGCGCCTGTGCAGTCGGCTCTACCAATGAGACACAAGTAGAGCCGACTGCGCATGCCAGCCGTTGGCCATTTTTGGGAGGCCGCTCTTGCTCTTGTAGTTCAATACAGGAGCGGCCTCCCAAAAATGGCCGTCGGCCGGCATGCCTGGTGTCTCACTGGCAGAGCCAACTGCACAGGTGTCGCAGTTTGACCCAGACAGAAGACAGAAGAGGCAGTTGCAGCTGAAGATGGAGGCGTCACTGGAGACAGTTCTCTGGCAGCAATGGGGACACCCCTATTGCTGTTTGAGCGCTGGGGCCTGCCCCCATTTCTGCGAGATAACTCATTTGCATACCGTAAAAAAACGATATTTCTACGGAACAGCGAGCCGGAGACAACTGAGCAAGGTAGGAGACGAATAGCCTTTCTTAAGGCTATTCCGACGTTGTAAATAGAAAAAATGTTGGTTTAGTGGTAGAATCCCTTTAAACATTTTTGGAGCGGGGACAAAGAGCTGGAATCTTTTAACCTAACTCTTCTGTCCGCAGGTAAACTCATTTTACTAGTGACGTCGCTACTGCATTTCGTAGTTACTTTATTTGAATTAAACAAATGTCTGAGAGTTAACCATTTAGAGATTGTATCTTTTTCTAATCTGCCACGAAAGTTCAGACAAACGGCATTCTTTTGCTATCCCCTTCACTGGCAGAATACTGGTCTCTATTATATTCCTTTACACGACAGCATACAGGAATGTTTATTATCTGTGCTGCTTTATTGGTATAGGTTCAGACACCGAACAGCCAAACAAAACTAAGCAAGAACTAAATATGTCATTGTGTAATAGCCCCTAGACTCGTGTGACTAAGTAACTTTAATGCAGTTGGAGTCACCAAAGTACAGTATCTCTTTCACCTCATAGAAAGACAATAGAAAGACACAATATTGTGCCCCAGTTATGCAATAGTTTCAGATTGTGAGTAAGATGCAAATATAGTCTTTGCTTATATATATTGCAGCATATTTATTGCTCATATTGTGACAATGAATATAATCCAATAAAAAAGTAGTTCTATTACAGGAATTGCCTTCTGATTGCCTAAAACATAAGTCATCCACCTCAACCAGAAATTTTTGGAGGGAGTTTGTTATATTGCAGTCAATGAAATACAATAATGTAATATGATTTTTTTTCAACCTGGGGTTTGTGTTCATGACTTGTCTATATTATTACCAATTCCTAAAGAAATTGTGGAACTACATTGCAAGCATCCCATGAGTTTAGAAGATGGCACATAGAGTCCCAAGAACCACTGTGTTACTAAGGCTAGGTTCACACCTGTGCCTGGATTCCATTTGGGGTTTCTGTCCCTGAATCTGCTTAAAAAGTACAGAGAGAAATGTCCCACAAGCAGGACTTTTCTCTGCGCATTTTTCTAGACGGAAAGCGGTTGGAAACCTGTCGGACTCCATTATAGTCTAGGGGGTCCATGGGTTTCTGCAGGTAACCACTTTTTAAGTGGATTACATTTCTGTTCTTCGTGTCCAAAGAATGGAAACCCAGGCGCAGGTGTGAACCTGGCATAAGCTAGAACTTTCTCGGGTAATAAGCTATAAAATGTGGTACTTTGTTCATGCTGTTTAGCTTATAGTGGGCTCTGTACAGAGACATAACTATCAAAGGCTGGGGCAACAAAACAAACTTTTGAGTGGCCCTTCCCCCCAGCCCCCACATGGTTTAGCACCCCATATACTGGCATCCACATGGTATAATGACTCCTTTACTAGCTCCCACAGAGTATAAAGCCCCCTTTTTACAGGCTCCCACATGGTATAACACCTTCTTTACTCTCACATGGTTAAGAGCCCAATATATTGACATCCACATGGTATAATGACCCTTTTACTAGCTTCTACATAGTATAAATCTCCCTTTACCGGCTCCTACACAGTATAATGCTCCCTTGGACCTCATTCAGCATTATACCTCCATTACTGGCCTCTACACAATAAAGTCCTCTTTACTGGCCCCTCCTCACATTATACTGCCTCTTTAATGACAGTACACAGTATGTGTTCCCCACAGTGCCTTTAGGCTCTTACCTGCTGGATTTCTCCAGTTGGTTGCTATTTATTGACTGATCTCCTGTCTACGGTTCTCTCCACTTCCCCATTAGCCCGCTACACTGTCCCCTGCAACACACCTTACGTCGCTGACACTCAACACCATTAGAATGTCACTAACCTCTACGAGGCTGAAGGGGAAGGAGAGGTGGAGGTGGCTATGGGCAAGAAAGGAGATCATAAGTAAATAGCAGCCATTACTTGGGGTAATGTAGCAGGTAACTGCCCATTAAAAACCAGCAGTAGGAAGCCGACTAGGACTCCTAAATTTGTGGGCCCTACAGCTGCTATGGCGGTAATTCCTCCATGGGCACTGCATGAATCCACATAGGCAAAGCATCTTACGCAGTGCTGAGCAGTGTTACACTGTGCATTGTATGCAGTACTATTTAGCACTGTGCAGGCATTTTATGGCAATAAGTGCACTGGGCATTTTGTCAAGTTAAACATTGTGCTTTATGCCAAAAATAATTGTATTGTCACTTATCTATCTTACCAAAAAGTGCCAGAAATACAAACAGAAATGTACCTACAGTGTGCATGAGAAAAACATATTAACATGCTTGGAATCTGATTTGCATCCAAGGATTTCATACTGATTTTGTCATGGAATATCATCAAAAATACTTATGAAATTCAGTGTGCAAAATAATGAATTTAAATAAAATAAACTGATTATTGAGTTTTTCCAAGCCCCCAGGAGATATGCCAATTCTAAAGAATAAGCTGAAATGAAAAGTAGAAGAAGCTATATTATTGCTATAAGATTACAAAAAAAGTGGTTTTGGAAGTGGAAATAGTGGAAATACGATTTATGTTAAGAGGAAGTGCAGAACATGCTCTGCAGAAATTATTATAAGTCCATCTTGTAATGTGTATAGCTTTGACAGAGGTGGCTCGACTACACAACACAAGCAGATTTATTAAAGGTTTATGGGTTTTCAAGAGTTCACTTTCAGTGTAGATATTAAAATCATCAGCCCTGCTAGATGTAACCTCAAATGGGAAGGCATGTCAAGCATGCACCATTGTGCACAGCACTGCACACCAGAATGTGCTTTCTAAACAAATCACAGCAATTGTAATAATCTCCCTTTACCCAATGTTCATGCTTGCATGACCAGTGAACCACATGATTTTTTTAACAGAAAAAAATATCCTGGAATCTGAACCACGGGACTTTCCCCAGGTTACTTACAGGAAAGTCAATTGATGAGAAAAAAAATGTGAAATATTTCACCTTGCCATCACGTTTGTTTTACAAGCAATGCTACCCTACAGTTCAGGTACAGACTTCCTTAAGTGGCTCTTTATTAACCCACACTCGTTCTCACTTGTTCCCAGGACAGGTTTCAGACAAGGTAAACTTAAAAGTGGAGCTCAGGTGTAGACTGCCCGACTAGGGTACCAGTGAATCCCCCGTGGGCACTATGCCTTTACCACCACCAGCCCCGCTTCTTTTTTAATAGGCCGTTACCAGCTGGGGTAATGGTGCTATTAACTTACCGATCACCTGCTCACAGCCTCATCCACTTCCTCTTCAGCTACCAGGAGGTCCCCAAGCATAGCACATTATGTAACATGATTTTCGTGACACGAGAATCTTTGAAGGGTGAAGGGTAAACTGTGAAGGGGAAGTGGAGGTGGCTGCTGTGTGCAGAATCAGGGATCGGTAATAGAGATGAGCAAATACTACTCGAAACGGCAGTTTCGAATAGCATGCTCCTATAGAAATGAATGGACGCAGCTGGCACGCAGCTGGTGCTGGCATTCGACCGCTTAACCCCCTGTGCGTCGGCTGCTCCCGTTCATTCCTATGGGAGCGTGCTATTCGCTGATCTCTAATCGGTAAGTGAATGCAGCCGGTTTTCCCTGCTTCTGTGATCTAGTTGGATCATATAGGCAAAACCAGGGGGAGGTGGTGCCATGACCAACTTCTGCTACAGGTAAAGCAAGAAGCCACAGGCTTTCTGTTCTTCTACTGACTGACTAGTAGGATGCAGATCACTTTATATCTATGCCACCACAAGCTTCAGTGGTGTGTCGCAGACTTACCTGTCCCAACAGTGCACCCAGAACAGAGAGACAGATAAGTAACAGAGTGAAAGCAGTCAGGTAAGTAATGATCTACTTCCATTGTATGTAGGGGGAGGCAGTGCGGGAACCACTTTATGTGACCCCTGCACTAGTTTTCCTCCCCATACAGTGGCTCCCTACACTGGTCCAGCCCAAACTGGGGACCAGTGACGGGGCCACTATATTGTATGGGGGCAGTGATGGAGACCAATATCAATGGGGAAGCATTAAAGTGTGTGGGGCATTAGAGGGTAATATTAAAGAGTTTTTCTATTAAATGGAATGAGCCCTGTGTTGACCAAAGAGGTGTAAAACTAGTAAGAAAAAAAAGCACACTCAACTGCCACTGGGGCTCCCTTGCCCGCTACCAGCGTCCATTAAGTTTTTGTCTGCTCCTCATTGCTTGAAGTCCTGTGTCCCATATGACCACTATATATACCCTCAGAATGGGGGTCCTAAAAAAGGGTATACCCAGTCCCTACACAAGTCCTGTTCGGACACTGCTTCCATTTCCAGGTCCCTGCTAGTCTTAGCTTCCTGATGCCTTCATACACACAGGAAATGCCTGAAGGTGCCTTCTTAGCCAACCACGGTAACTGAGGGTCAATGATACAGCCATTAATTGGCTGATCAGAGATTAATAGGCTGTCAAGAGGCACAAAGGAGCAAAGTCCAGTTCAGCATTAAAAGAGGATCATTGTGGAGATCACTGAGCATGAGTTCAATGGTGTACTTTCAATCAGCTGTAAAACCCTTTTACTTGTCTGTATGGTTTATGGTACTGGTATTATATTTTATGTGCTGTGTGTCATAAATTAAGTATTGTTCAGCCCTGACAACTCTTTAATCATTTTTTGAGTACTACTGTACAATTTCAATTCAGAGGTCCCTGTCGTTTTTCTGCTATCAGGTTTACCACTTCTGATATCAGGTTCATGAGAAGTAAAGTTCTAAGAAACGGATATCCCAGGCAACCTTTTTCATGCTGTCATTCACTTTTTCGTAGTTTATCTCAGTTTTTAGGGTCACGCTTTGGATACAACAATGATAAAGAGCCAGAGTGAAGGACGTCTCTGACTCATTGTAGGCATCACATAAAGATCTTGTTTTCTGCATTTCTTCCTTATTATTCCATTATACACTTTTTCTGTATAGGTTGTCCTATGTTCAAGCTCACTTATGGCAGAACTCTTCTATGTTTATTACAGGCGTCTTCCTTTAAAATAAAAAATACTGACACAAAATCATTTACTACTGAAAAACTCAGAGAAAAAAATGCTAAGGCTTATCCACTTTTAAGTCAACTTTTCTATAATAAATAGGTACTACTTCTGCACGTCATCAGTTTCCTTAGGATACATACCGTAAAGTGGTCAAATTCTAGGCAGAGTATTCATAAATTGTAACAGGTAATTCTCCTTCAAGTCAGAAACTGGTTGTTCACACGGATCCTTATGTGCCTTTCAGAATACTGTTGATAAATATACACAATAATGTAACACAGGTCCAACTTTTCAAGGATTAACAGGCAGCTTTATTCTCATACTCACATGTACTATCAGGCATCTCAAAATAGTATAGAATTGGCTAAAATGCTCATGGTCACAAAGCACAGTCTGTTTCACCTTGTATGAATTCATCTGGAACACCAGCATACAAAGTAAATGAAGATCAGAACGAATATTTGTTAAAACTAGGGTATGTAAATGAATAAATTTCCCCTAAACACCTATGGCTTCAATTGCACACCACGGCTAAATCTCTTACCCTCCCCCTTCTACTGGGCCTCAGATAAACCCCTTTCAAAATCTCATCTACTATGTAAAATATCCTAAGTAACGCATATTAAGGAGCTATCTCACCTAGAACTTCGGAAAATCCAGAGATGTGGATTCTCCAGGGCACCCTGGCATGCTTTCCAATGCAATACCAATTGGGTCATCTTTGATTGATGATTATACTCTCCTTCCGCCACCTCCTCTGGGCATCCTCTTGGCAGCCATTACTCTTTCAGGCTCCCCTTCTGGTCTCCTGGGTGTGTGGGTAACATCATATGCCCAGGGTCACAACTGAGGTCTTTGTATTATATTTTAAAAACTACCCATGAGCCTCCACCTATTATATTTTGAGGTTTAAAGAGACCCATGAGTATAATAATGTAACTTCGGGTTCATGGGTGACAAACCGTGAAAATTGGTGTCAAATTTAATTCCATACAAACCAGTTTGCTAATCTCCAATAATAGTCTATGGGAATAAATGAATTGTTCATCCCATAAAATTTGCATTCATTGGCAGCACATTGCTCCATTCCCAATAACTGTCAGATAATTGTACCAGATACTGTGTCTCTCCTTGCAGTTCAGGAAGGGATCCAAATTCTCTTGACTGGTGTGGACCTAATAGGCATTTATGGTAGGAATGTTTAAGGTGAAAAACCCAATTAAACACGGCCAGAAAACCAGATAATGTATTACCTTGCTAAAAAAGTAGGCAAGCTTGATGGAATAAGTCTGTATAAATACGACTTTATATGCTTCGAGATTTCTGTGTTCTTCTCATTAGTAGAGATGAGCGAACACTAAAATGTTCGAGGTTCGAAATTCGATTCGAACAGCCGCTCAATGTTCGTGTGTTCGAACGGGTTTCGAACCCCATTATAGTCTATGGGGAACAGATACTCGTTAAGGGGGAAACCCAAATCCGTGTCTGGAGGGTCACCAAGTCCACTATGACACCCCAGGAAATGATGCCAACACCTCTGGAATGACACTGGGACAGCAGGGGAAGCATGTCTGGGGGCATCTAACACACCAAAGACCCTCTATTACCCCAACATCACAGCCTAACAACTACACACTTTACACACTCAATACCACCTCTCTGACAGTAGGAAAACACCTTGAAACATGTGTATTTGGCACTTGCAGTGAGGAGAGCTTGTCACCAGCAGTGAATTTGGCCCTTGTAGTAAGTTGAGGTTGGCACCAACATTTGTTTTGAAAATCAGGGTGGATTGAGCCTCTAACCAGCAGAGTTTGGGCAAATTCATGGTGGAGGGAGCCTCTAAAAACCCCAGTTTGGACCAATTCATGGTGGAGGGAGCCTCTAACCAGCCCAGTTTGGGCAAATTCATGGTGGAGGGAGCCTCTAAAAAACCCAGTTTGGACCAATTCATGGTGGAGGGAGCCTCTAACCAGCCCAGTTTGGACCAATTAATGGTGGAGGGAGCCTCTAACCAGCCCAGTTTGGACCAATTAATGGTGGAGGGAGCCTCTAACCACCCCAGTTTGGACCAATTCATGGTGGAGGGAGCCTCTAACCAGCCCAGTTTGGACCAATTAATGGTGGAGGGAGCCTCTAACCACCCCAGTTTGGACCAATTCATGGTGGAGGGAGCCTCTAAACAGCCAAGTTTGGACCAATTCATGGTGAAGGGAGCCTCTAAAAACCCGTTTGGACCAATTCATGGTGGAGGGAGCCTCTAACCAGCCCAGTTTGGGCAAATTCATGGTGGAGGGAGCCTCTAAACAGCCCAGTTTGGGCAAATTCATGGTGGAGGGAGCCTCTAACCAGCCCAGTTTGGACCAATTAATGGTGGAGGGAGCCTCTAACCACCCCAGTTTAGACCAATTCATGGTGGAGGGAGCCTCTAAACAGCCAAGTTTGGACCAATTCATGGTGAAGGGAGCCTCTAAAAACCCGTTTGGACCAATTCATGGTGGAGGGAGCCTCTAACCAGCCCAGTTTGGGCAAATTCATGGTGGAGGGAGCCTCTAAACAGCCCAGTTTGGGCAAATTCATGGTGGAGGGAGCCTCTAACCAGCCCAGTTTGGACCAATTAATGGTGGAGGGAGCCTCTAACCAGCCCAGTTTGGACCAATTCATGGTGGAGGGAGCCTCTAAACAGCCAAGTTTTGGGAAATTCATGGTGGAGGGAGCCTCTAACCAGCCCAGTTTGGACCAATTCATGGTGGAGGGAGCCTCTAAAAAACCCAGTTTGGACCAATTCATGGTGGAGGGAGCCTCTAAACAGCCCAGTTTGGGCAAATTCATGGTGGAGGGAGCCTCTAACCAGCCCAGTTTGGACCAATTAATGGTGGAGGGAGCCTCTAAACAGCCCAGTTTGGGCAAATTCATGGTGGAGGGAGCCTCTAAACAGCCCAGTTTGGGCAAATTCATGGTGGAGGGAGCCTCTAACCAGCCCAGTTTGGACCAATTAATGGTGGAGGGAGCCTCTAAACAGCCCAGTTTGGGCAAATTCATGGTGGAGGGAGCCTCTAACCAGCCCAGTTTGGGCAAATTCATGGTGGAGGGAGCCTCTAACCAGCCCAGTTTGGACCAATTAATGGTGGAGGGAGCCTCTAACCAGCCCAGTTTGGACCAATTCATGGTGGAGGGAGCCTCTAAACAGCCAAGTTTTGGGAAATTCATGGTGGAGGGAGCCTCTAACCAGCCCAGTTTGGACCAATTCATGGTGGAGGGAGCCTCTAAAAAACCCAGTTTGGACCAATTCATGGTGGAGGGAGCCTCTAAACAGCCCAGTTTGGGCAAATTCATGGTGGAGGGAGCCTCTAAACAGCCCAGTTTGGGCAAATTCATGGTGGAGGGAGCCTCTAACCAGCCCAGTTTGGACCAATTAATGGTGGAGGGAGCCTCTAACCAGCCCAGTTTGGACCAATTCATGGTGGAGGGAGCCTCTAAACAGCCAAGTTTTGGGAAATTCATGGTGGAGGGAGCCTCTAACCAGCCCAGTTTGGACCAATTCATGGTGGAGGGAGCCTCTAAAAAACCCAGTTTGGACCAATTCATGGTGGAGGGAGCCTCTAAACAGCCCAGTTTGGGCAAATTCATGGTGGAGGGAGCCTCTAACCAGCCCAGTTTGGACCAATTAATGGTGGAGGGAGCCTCTAAACAGCCCAGTTTGGGCAAATTCATGGTGGAGGGAGCCTCTAAACAGCCCAGTTTGGGCAAATTCATGGTGGAGGGAGCCTCTAACCAGCCCAGTTTGGACCAATTAATGGTGGAGGGAGCCTCTAAACAGCCCAGTTTGGGCAAATTCATGGTGGAGGGAGCCTCTAACCAGCCCAGTTTGGGCAAATTCATGGTGGAGGGAGCCTCTAACCAGCCCAGTTTGGACCAATTAATGGTGGAGGGAGCCTCTAACCAGCCCAGTTTGGACCAATTCATGGTGGAGGGAGCCTCTAAACAGCCAAGTTTTGGGAAATTCATGGTGGAGGGAGCCTCTAACCAGCCCAGTTTGGACCAATTCATGGTGGAGGGAGCCTCTAAAAAACCCAGTTTGGACCAATTCATGGTGGAGGGAGCCTCTAAACAGCCCAGTTTGGGCAAATTCATGGTGGAGGGAGCCTCTAACCAGCCCAGTTTGGACCAATTAATGGTGGAGGGAGCCTCTAAACAGCCCAGTTTGGGCAAATTCATGGTGGAGGGAGCCTCTAACCAGCCCAGTTTGGACCAATTCATGGTGGAGGGAGCCTCTAACCAGCCCAGTTTGGGCAAATTCATGGTGGAGGGAGCCTCTAACCAGCCCAGTTTGGACCAATTAATGGTGGAGGGAGCCTCTAACCAGCCCAGTTTGGACCAATTCATGGTGGAGGGAGCCTCTAACCAGCCCAGTTTGGACCAATTAATGGTGGAGGGAGCCTCTAAACAGCCAAGTTTTGGGAAATTCATGGTGGAGGGAGCCTCTAACCAGCCCAGTTTGGACCAATTCATGGTGGAGGGAGCCTCTAAAAAACCCAGTTTGGACCAATTCATGGTGGAGGGAGCCTCTAATTAGCCCAGTTTGGACCAATTAATTGTGGAGGGAGCCTCTAACCAGCCCAGTTTGGACCAATTAATGGTGGAGGGAGCCTCTAACCAGCCCAGTTTGGACCAATTCATGGTGGAGGGAGCCTCTAAACAGCCCAGTTTGGGCAAATTCATGGTGGAAGGAGCCTCTAACCAGCAGAGTTGTGGGAAAGCAGGGTGGAGGGAGCCTCTAACCAGCAGAGTTGGTGGAAATCAGGGTGGAGGGAGCCTCTAACCAGCAGAGTTGGGGGAAATCATGTTGGAGGGAGCCTAGTATTAGCAGAATTGTGCAACGCTTATGGTGGATGAGTATGAGGATGCGGAGGAATTGGAGAGGTTGAGTACAGACATGGAGTTTCATGTTGGGGTGCTTTACACAGGTGGGCACAAAAATGACGGCTCTACCCAGTGGTGGTTCATTTTTATCAAAGTGAGCCGGTCGGCACTCTCAGCTGACAGACGGGTGCGCTTGTCAGTGATGATGCCACCGGCTGCACTGAACACCCTCTCAGATAGGACGCTGGCGGCAGGACAGGACAGCACCTCCAAGGCATATAGGGCAAGTTCAAGCCACAGGTCCAACTTCGACACCCAATACGTGTAGGGCGCAGAGGGGTCGGAGAGGACAGGGCTGTGGTCGGAAAGGTATTCCCGCAACATGCGCCTATACTTCTCACGCCTGGTGACACTAGGACCCTCCGTGGCGGCACTTTGGCGAGGGGGTGCCATCAAGGTGTCCCAGACCTTAGACAGTGTGCCCCTCGTTTGTGTGGACCGGTGAGAACTTGGTTGCCTACTGGAGGAACTGCCCTCCCTGCCGCCACTGTCACATGCTGGAAACATCTCCATCATATTCTGCACCAATTGCCTGTGGCAAGCATTGATGCGATTGGCCCTCCCCTCTACCGGAATAAAAGACGAGATGTTGTTTTTATACCGGGGGTCAAGGATAGCAAAGATCCAGTACTGGTTGTCCTCCATGATTTTGACAATACGCTTGTCGGTTGTAAAGCACCCCAACATGAACTCAGCCATGTCTGCCACAGTGTTAGTTGGCATGACTCCTCTGGCCCCACCGGAAAGTTCAATCTCCATTTCCTCCTCATCCTCCATGTCTACCCATCCGCGCTGCAACAATGGGACGATTCGAAGTTGCCCGGAAGCCTCCTGTATCACCATCACATCATCGGACAACTCTTCTTCCTCCTCCTCCTCCTCCTCCTCCTCCTCCATTAAACGCAGTGAAGCGGACAGATGTGTGGACCTACTCTCCAGCTGTGACGGATCGGATGCTATCCCTAACTCCTCTGTGTGATCTGAGTTATCCCTGATGTCAATCAGGGATTCTCTCAGAACACACAAGAGCGGGATTGTAAGGCTCACCATCGCATCCTCAGAGCTCACCCTCCTTGTGGACTCCTCAAAGACCCGTAGGATGTCACAAAGGTCTCTCATCCATGGCCACTCATGGATGTGAAACTGAGGCAGCTGACTTTGTGGCACCCTAGGGTTTTGTAGCTGGTATTCCATCAAAGGTCTCTGCTGCTCAACCACTCTATTCAACATCTGAAACGTTGAGTTCCAGCGTGTGGGGACGTCGCACAAAAGCCGGTGTTGTGGCACATGCAGGCGTTGCTGGAGAGATTTTAAGCTAGCAGCGGCTACTGTCGACTTGCGAAAGTGGGCGCACATGCGCCGCACTTTCACCAGTAGCTCTGGAACATTGGGGTAGCTCTTTAGGAAACGTTGCACCACTAGGTTAAAGACGTGGGCCAGGCATGGAACATGTTGGAGTCCGGCAAGCTCCAGAGCTGCTACCAGGTTCCGGCCGTTATCACAAACGACCATGCCTGGGCCCAGGTGCAGCGGCTCAAACCATATTGCCGTCTCATCGAGGAGGGCATCCCTCACCTCGGAGGCAGTGTGCTGTCTGTCCCCCAAGCTGATCAGCTTCAGCACAGCCTGCTGACGTCTACCAACGCCAGTGCTGCAACGTTTCCAACTCGTAGCTGGGGTCAATCTAACAGCGGAGGAGGAGGCGGTGGCGGAGGAGGAGGCGGTGGCGGAGGAGGAGGCGGTAGAGGAGGAGGAGGAGGGGGGTGTTCTTCTCGTGTCCCTGCCAGGAATGTTAGGCGGGGAGACGAGGTACACCGGGCCAGTTTGGGAAGCAGTCCCAGCCTCAACTACATTCACCCAGTGTGCCGTCAGTGAAATGTAGCGTCCCTGTCCGCATGCACTTGTCCACGCGTCGGTGGTCAAGTGGACCTTTGTGCAAAGCGCGGAACTAAGGGCCCGCCTGATGTTGAGTGACACGTGCTGGTGCAAGGCGGGGACGGCACACCGGGAGAAGTAGTGACGGCTAGGGACGGCATAGCGAGGTGCCGCAGTTGCCATCAGGTCCAGGAAGGCGGGAGTTTCAACAAGCCGGAACGCCAACATCTCCTGGGCCAGCAGTTTAGCGATGTTGGCGTTCAAGGCTTGCGCGTGTGGGTGGTTAGCAGTGTATTTCTGCCGCCGCTCCAATGTCTGAGAGATGGTGGGTTGTTGTAAAGAAACGCCTGATGGTGCCTTTGATGGTGCAGGAGAAGGAGATAAGACAGGACCAGGGGAGGATGAGGTAGAAGTCAACAAAGTGGCGGAGGCAGATGAAGTGGTGTCCTGGCTCGTCCTCTGGAGTGCATCGCCAGCACAGTCAGCAGTGGCAGTGGCAGAGGCAGAGGCAGAGGCAGTGGCAGTGGCGTGAACGGCAGGCAGCCTTTGTCCTGCCGTTGCTGCCTGCCACTGATTCCAGTGCTTGGATTCCAAATGACGGCGCATTGAAGTGGTGGACAGGTTGCTCTTCTCAGAGCCCCTAATCAATTTCGAGAGGCAAATTGTGCAGACAACACTATATCTGTCCTCGGCGCATTCCTTGAAAAAACTCCACACCTTCGAGAAACGTGCCCTCGAGGTGGGAGTTTTTCGGGGCTGGGTACGAACTGGAACATCTTGGGAGATTCCGGGTGTGGCCTGGCTTCGCCTAAGCTGCTGACCTCTGCCTCTGCCTCTAGCTACCCTTTTTGGTGCTGCACCTGCCTCAACATCCACACTACTTTCCCCGCTTGACATCCCCCCTGTCCAGGTCGGGTCAGTGTCCTCATCATCCACCACTTCCTCTTCCAACTCCTGTCTCATCTCCTCCTCCCGCACAATGCGCCAGTCAACTGGATGCCCTGACGGCAACTGCGTCACATCATCGTCGATGAGGGTGGGTTGCTGGTCATCCACCACCAAATCGAACGGAGATGGAGGAGACTCTAGTGTTTGAGCATCTGGACACAGATGCTCCTCTGTTAGGTTCGTGGAATCGTGACGTGGAGAGGCAGGTTGAGGGACAATGAAAGGAGCGGAGAACAGCTCTGGGGAGCAGGGACAGTTTGGGTTATTGTTCTGTAAAGCTTCGGAATTTTGGGAGGAAGGAAGACAAGACTGTTGGGTAATAGGAGGAGAGGAGGCAGAGTCTGACTGGCTGCTGGACAATGTGCTGTAAGCGTTCTCTGACAGCCATTGCAAGACCTGTTCCTGGTTCTCGGGCCTACTAAGGTTTGTACCCTGCAGTTTAGTTAATGTGGCAAGCAACCCTGGCACTGTGGAGTGGCGCAATGCTTGCTGCCCCACAGGAGTAGGCACGGGACGCCCTGTGGCTTCACTGCTACCTTGCTCCCCAGAACCATTCCCCCGACCTCGCCCACGGCCTCGTCCACGTCCCTTTCCGGGAGCCTTGCGCATTTTGAATTCCTAGTTAGAAATTGGCACTGTATACCAGTAGTAAAAATTGTGGGTGCACGTAACCCCAATATATTCTTTGAATTCCCAGTCAGACACTGGCACTATATGGCAGTAGCAAGAAATGAGGGTATTTGTATTCCCAATATATTCTTTGAATTCCCAGTCAGACAATGGCACTGTATACCAGTAGTAAAAATTGTGGGTGCACGTAACCCCAATATATTCTTTGAATTACCAGTCAGAAACTGGCACTATATGGCAGTAGCAAGAAATGAGGGTATTTATAACCCCAATATATTCTTTGAATTCCCAGTCAGACAATGGCACTGTATACCAGTAGTAAAAATTGTGGGTGCACGTAACCCCAATATATTCTTTGAATTCCCAGTCAGACACTGGCACTATATGGCAGTAGCAAGAAATGAGGGTATTTGTATTCCCAATATATTCTTTGAATTCCCAGTCAGACAATGGCACTGTATACCAGTAGTAAAAATTGTGGGTGCACGTAACCCCAATATATTCTTTGAATTCCCAGTCAGACACTGGCACTATATGGCAGTAGCAAGAAATGAGGGTATTTGTATTCCCAATATATTCTTTGAATTCCCAGTCAGACAATGGCACTGTATACCAGTAGTAAAAATTGTGGGTGCACGTAACCCCAATATATTCTTTGAATTACCAGTCAGAAACTGGCACTATATGGCAGTAGCAAGAAATGAGGGTATTTATAACCCCAATATATTCTTTGAATTCCCAGTCAGACAATGGCACTGTATACCAGTAGTAAAAATTGTGGGTGCACGTAACCCCAATATATTCTTTGAATTCCCAGTCAGACACTGGCACTATATGGCAGTAGCAAGAAATGAGGGTATTTGTATTCCCAATATATTCTTTGAATTCCCAGTCAGACAATGGCACTGTATACCAGTAGTAAAAATTGTGGGTGCACGTAACCCCAATATATTCTTTGAATTCCCAGTCAGACACTGGCACTATATGGCAGTAGCAAGAAATGAGGGTATTTGTATTCCCAATATATTCTTTGAATTCCCAGTCAGACAATGGCACTGTATACCAGTAGTAAAAATTGTGGGTGCACGTAACCCCAATATATTCTTTGAATTACCAGTCAGAAACTGGCACTATATGGCAGTAGCAAGAAATGAGGGTATTTGTATTCCCAATATATTCTTTGAATTCCCAGTCAGACAATGGCACTGTATACCAGTAGTAAAAATTGTGGGTGCACGTAACCCCAATATATTCTTTGAATTACCAGTCAGAAACTGGCACTATATGGCAGTAGCAAGAAATGAGGGTATTTGTATTCCCAATATACTCTTTGAATTCCCAGTCAGACAATGGCACTGTATACCAGTAGTAAAAATTGTGGGTGCACGTAACCCCAATATATTCTTTGAATTACCAGTCAGAAACTGGCACTATATGGCAGTAGCAAGAAATGAGGGTATTTGTATTCCCAATATACTCTTTGAATTCCCAGTCAGACAATGGCACTGTATACCAGTAGTAAAAATTGTGGGTGCACGTAACCCCAATATATTCTTTGAATTACCAGTCAGAAACTGGCACTATATGGCAGTAGCAAGAAATGAGGGTATTTATAACCCCAATATATTCTTTGAATTCCCAGTCAGACAATGGCACTGTATACCAGTAGTAAAAATTGTGGGTGCACGTAACCCCAATATATTCTTTGAATTCCCAGTCAGACACTGGCACTATATGGCAGTAGCAAGAAATGAGGGTATTTGTATTCCCAATATATTCTTTGAATTCCCAGTCAGACAATGGCACTGTATACCAGTAGTAAAAATTGTGGGTGCACGTAACCCCAATATATTCTTTGAATTCCCAGTCAGACACTGGCACTATATGGCAGTAGCAAGAAATGAGGGTATTTGTATTCCCAATATATTCTTTGAATTCCCAGTCAGACAATGGCACTGTATACCAGTAGTAAAAATTGTGGGTGCACGTAACCCCAATATATTCTTTGAATTACCAGTCAGAAACTGGCACTATATGGCAGTAGCAAGAAATGAGGGTATTTGTATTCCCAATATATTCTTTGAATTCCCAGTCAGACAATGGCACTGTATACCAGTAGTAAAAATTGTGGGTGCACGTAACCCCAATATATTCTTTGAATTACCAGTCAGAAACTGGCACTATATGGCAGTAGCAAGAAATGAGGGTATTTGTATTCCCAATATACTCTTTGAATTCCCAGTCAGACAATGGCACTGTATACCAGTAGTAAAAATTGTGGGTGCACGTAACCCCAATATATTCTTTGAATTACCAGTCAGAAACTGGCACTATATGGCAGTAGCAAGAAATGAGGGTATTTGTATTCCCAATATACTCTTTGAATTCCCAGTCAGACAATGGCACTGTATACCAGTAGTAAAAATTGTGGGTGCACGTAACCCCAATATATTCTTTGAATTACCAGTCAGAAACTGGCACTATATGGCAGTAGCAAGAAATGAGGGTATTTATAACCCCAATATATTCTTTGAATTCCCAGTCAGACAATGGCACTGTATACCAGTAGTAAAAATTGTGGGTGCACGTAACCCCAATATATTCTTTGAATTCCCAGTCAGACACTGGCACTATATGGCAGTAGCAAGAAATGAGGGTATTTGTATTCCCAATATATTCTTTGAATTCCCAGTCAGACAATGGCACTGTATACCAGTAGTAAAAATTGTGGGTGCACGTAACCCCAATATATTCTTTGAATTCCCAGTCAGACACTGGCACTATATGGCAGTAGCAAGAAATGAGGGTATTTGTATTCCCAATATATTCTTTGAATTCCCAGTCAGACAATGGCACTGTATACCAGTAGTAAAAATTGTGGGTGCACGTAACCCCAATATATTCTTTGAATTACCAGTCAGAAACTGGCACTATATGGCAGTAGCAAGAAATGAGGGTATTTGTATTCCCAATATATTCTTTGAATTCCCAGTCAGACAATGGCACTGTATACCAGTAGTAAAAATTGTGGGTGCACGTAACCCCAATATATTCTTTGAATTACCAGTCAGAAACTGGCACTATATGGCAGTAGCAAGAAATGAGGGTATTTGTATTCCCAATATACTCTTTGAATTCCCAGTCAGACAATGGCACTGTATACCAGTAGTAAAAATTGTGGGTGCACGTAACCCCAATATATTCTTTGAATTACCAGTCAGAAACTGGCACTATATGGCAGTAGCAAGAAATGAGGGTATTTATAACCCCAATATATTCTTTGAATTCCCAGTCAGACAATGGCACTGTATACCAGTAGTAAAAATTGTGGGTGCACGTAACCCCAATATATTCTTTGAATTCCCAGTCAGACACTGGCACTATATGGCAGTAGCAAGAAATGAGGGTATTTGTATTCCCAATATATTCTTTGAATTCCCAGTCAGACAATGGCACTGTATACCAGTAGTAAAAATTGTGGGTGCACGTAACCCCAATATATTCTTTGAATTCCCAGTCAGACACTGGCACTATATGGCAGTAGCAAGAAATGAGGGTATTTGTATTCCCAATATATTCTTTGAATTCCCAGTCAGACAATGGCACTGTATACCAGTAGTAAAAATTGTGGGTGCACGTAACCCCAATATATTCTTTGAATTCCCAGTCAGACACTGGCACTATATGGCAGTAGCAAGAAATGAGGGTATTTGTATTCCCAATATATTCTTTGAATTCCCAGTCAGACAATGGCACTGTATACCAGTAGTGAAAATTGTGGGTGCACGTAACCCCAATATATTCTTTGAATTCCCAGTCAGACACTGGCACTATATGGCAGTAGCAAGAAATGAGGGTATTTGTATTCCCAATATATTCTTTGAATTCCCAGTCAGACAATGGCACTGTATACCAGTAGTAAAAATTGTGGGTGCACGTAACCCCAATATATTCTTTGAATTACCAGTCAGAAACTGGCACTATATGGCAGTAGCAAGAAATGAGGGTATTTGTATTCCCAATATATTCTTTGAATTCCCAGTCAGACAATGGCACTGTATACCAGTAGTAAAAATTGTGGGTGTATATAGCCCCAATTCTATTGCTAGGGGACTTGCAGGGTATTTCTGGGGTGAAGGTGGGGGGGCACACCGTTGGAACGGGTATCGGGGTATATATCGGGTATACGGGAATACACTGACAGTGTATTCCATTCAGGATCCTGGGAAAGCTGGGTTGCGGCGATTGAGCCCGTCAGTGCCACGTTACACTGACAAGCTTCTCCCTGGAATTTAGCTCTTACAAGAGCTGTTGGTTGTCTTCTCCTTCCTATCCTAGCCTGTCCCTGCCTACCCAGAATCTAAGCCCTAGCTAGCTGGACGGAAACCTCCGTCCTCGGTGAATTGCAAGCTCAGAATGACGCGAAGCTGGGCGTCGCTGTTCTTTTAAATTAGAGGTCACATGTTTTCGGCAGCCAATGGGTTTTGCCTACTTTTTTCAACGTCACCGGTGTCGTAGTTCCTGTCCCACCTACCCTGCGCTGTTATTGGAGCAAAAAAGGCGCCAGGGAAGGTGGGAGGGGAATCGAGTAATGGCGCACTTTACCACGCGGTGTTCGATTCGATTCGAACATGCCGAACAGCCTAATATCCGATCGAACATGAGTTCGATAGAACACTGTTCGCTCATCTCTACTCATTAGTAAACTACAGTTTGCATGCCGTGTCTGGTAACCAGTTTCAGTATCATAGACTTAATCACTAGATATATACACTGACTTGGGCAAACAACTTACAATTAAAAGTAAAATAAATATAAAATAACCAACCGCAACCTATATAAATAACTGGCAAATGACATCAGAGAGAACCAGATATAATCCTTTATTTATTCGGTGTTTCTAGCATCATATGACAATAAGTATGAGTCTAGAGAAAAAGTCACGCTTATCTGTTATTTCACATTAGTTTTACATAAACGAGTATCACTAATATTTCTGTTAAATGTGAATGTTCTACTCAGCTTAAATCAATGAGACATCAGATGTTATAACATCAGTAACAGATGGTAACTTTATCTACAACTCTGCAATCTAAAAAATCCTTCCGTATATCAAGCTTGTGTAATTTGTGTATCATTTTGTCACATATGAATGAAACTATCAGCAGAATGTAAGGTGAGAACACGTGAGACCCAGGAACATACTTCACTGTTATAAGGGCCCTACAGCCAATATCAGTTAGCTTTTACTATTAGAGCCAACCTCTCCTGTTTCTTAGCTAAAGATCATAGAAAACTTTTGACATAGGCCCTCAACACAGCATAATGCACCCCTTCCTGGCCCCCACATGGTATAATGCTCCATTATAAAAGTACCATAGTGGACCCTTCACCAAGTATAATGTCCCATTATGACTCCTCACACAGTATAAATGTCCCATAGTGGCCCCTTCATACAGTATAATGCACAATAGCGACCCCTCCACACAGTATAATATCACATCATTATACACCATAATGCAAGTCTGACCCACATCTGTGATGTCATTAAAGAGGCCCGGAGACCTGTACCCAGCGCCGCACCTCCCATGAGGCGACCTGAAGCGAGCACTTCAGGCGGCGCTATGCCAGGGCCTCAGGGAGGGCGGCATTTTTGCTAACCTAAGCCAGTCCAGGACAAGCTGTCCTGGACTGGCTTAGCACCGAGCGGTGGTTTGGGGAGGCCACTGAAGCAGCGCTGCTCCAGCAGCCTCCCCGCACGCTCAGGCAGAGCGCAGGCAGTCTCCGGGCCTGCTCTCTGCCGGCGAACGTCGTTAAGCCCCGCCCCCTCCGCTAAGCCATGCCCCATCTGATAAACCACGCCCGGCTCCGCCCCCTCCCCGCTGGGGGGGGGGGGCGGCTTTCTGCACTTCGCCTCGGGCGGAGAAAGGAGCAGGTTCACCCCTGCCTGTACCGGAGGCAAGGATAGGTGAGTAACCCCGCTTTTTATGTCTAATACCCTAAATGTAAAATTATGAAATTTGGTAAAAGTAATTTGCATGCAAATTACAGGTGGAGAAGGACCTGGGTGTATTTGTAGATAATAGATATTACAACATGCAGTGTCAGTCAGCTGCTTCTAAGGCCAGCAGAATATTGTCATGTATTAAAAGAGGTATGGACTTGCAGAACAGGGATGAAATATTCCCACTTTATGAATCTTTAGTGTGGATCCATCTGGAATATGCAGTTCAGTTCTGTACACCAGTTCATAGAAAGGATGTCCTGATTTGGGAAAGGTTCAACGAAGGGGCACAAAACGGATAAGGAGCATGGAGGACCCTTAGTTATGAGGAGGGACTAAGGGTGCTTCACCCTACCATTGGATGTCCATTCTGACAGCGTTAAACACAAACACACAACAGATAAAATCTCAATGAAATCAATGGGATTTTTAACAGATTTATGATGGCTCTGTTAGTGTCCATTGTTAACATGTTAATGTGTGAATGCCCCCTAAGGGAGTTAAATCTGTTTAGTCCAGAGAAAAGACATTTAAGGGAAGTTAAGAGAAACATGTATACCGTATTTTTCGGACTATAAGACGCACCTAGGTTTTAGAGGAGGAAAATAGGGAAAAAAAATTTTGAAGCAAAAACTGGTAAAATATTTAATATATGGGAGTTGTAGTTTTGCAACAGCTGCAAGGCCACATTGACAGGTGACCCTGCAGCTGTACGGGGATGCATAGAGCGTTTTTTTTGCGGGGCCAGCTGTAATTTTTAGTTATACCATTTTGGGGGATATCTATTGCTTAGATCACCTTGTATTGAAAAAAAAACAGGAGGTGATTTAGAACTTTTATTTATTTCATATTTTTAAAGCTTTTTTTTTTTTTACTATTTTATTCCCCCCCGGGGGCTTGAGCCTGCGGTCACTTGATCGCAAGTCCCATAGACGGCAATACAACTGTATTGCCGTCTATGGGACATTCTGTCTATTAGTATTACGGCTGGTCATAGAGACCAGCCGCAATACTAATATAGCCGTGACAGGCCGGGGAGCCTCATTAGGCTCCCGGCTGTCACCCGAACAGGTCGGCTCCTGCGATATCGCCGCGCAGGAGCCGGCCTGCAACTTTACAGGTACGGGGCTGGTGGGGACCGGCCCCGGGGGAGAAGGGGCCACGGATACTGACCCGGCATCCGCTGTACTAGAGAGGCGAATGCCGGGGAGGGATAGACGCCGGGGCCTGAGACATCGCTACGATCCTCTGCCATGCATGAAGCCAGCGGTGGGGGCACGGAGGAGCGGAATAGCATCACTCCTCCCGCCGCTGGCTTCATGCATGGCAGAGGAGCGCAGCGATGTCTCAGGCCCCGGCACCTGTAATGGCGTCTATCACTTGCCGGCTTCCGCCTCTCTATTACAGCGGATGCCAGGCTCCACCTTCAGACTATAAGACGCACCCTTCTTTTCCCCAAAAATTTTGGGGAAAAAAAGTGCGTCTTATAGTCCGAAAAATACGGTAAATATATAAATGGCCCATACAAGAAATATGGAGAAAAGCTGTAAATCACCATGTAGAATCTCATCAAAAGATAATTAGCGCTCCTTCCGTCTGGAGAAAAAAGGTTTCTTTTTCAGATGCGACAAGGCTAATTCACTGTTCAGGAGCTGGATGTCTCTATAAAGAAAAATGGCATTCACGCACATGGAAATATGTGGTTGAACTTGATGATCATATGTCTTTTTTCAACCATACCAAGACAAGGTTCACACTTGTTTGATACCAACTCACAGAATCCATATGTCATACAATGATCTGCATACTAACCCCTTCTTTATGGGTAACTTCTCTGCACTAAGAATGATCTCTGCCTCATTGTGCTCACAATGTACAGGACGCCCATCCTCCATACATGTCACACTCCTCATTTTTACCATATAAAGCTGTAAAGCTTATTACTACTAGCAACTTCTTTCATGTCAAATGCAGTGCTGATAGTGGGTGCTTGAAACCTCCACTATAGCTGTATATTTCTCTATGTCTTAGCTGTCGAAAAATGTAGCCTCTGTATCATTGCATAGTATAATTAATCCAATGCCATCCTTGCTGAATGCATTGACAATATACATGGCTAGTGTTCGAATGATCTTGTATGGGGTAAGGCTAGGTTCACATATGCACCAGGCTCTCTGTTGTTTGGGTATGCGCTAAAACAGCAATCATACACAGACCCCATAGACTATAATGAAGTCCGTTGGTTGTTTGACGCTTTCAGCAAATGGATGGAGAGAAAAGTTCTCCGTGCAGGGCTTTTTTTTTTCTCTCTGACGATTTTCAATGTGAACCTAGCCTTACTATATATGAATTTTTAAAAAAAATTATATATATATATATATATATATATATATATATATATATATCCACAAGGGATTGCACGCCCACCGGGTTTTTTTCGGTGAATCTAGTTCACATATACAGTACTAATCAAACATTTGGACACACCTTCTCTTTCAAGATTATGAAAATTGTAGATTCACACTGAAGGCACCAAAACTATGAATTAACACATGTGGAATTATATACTTAACAAAAAAAGTATGAAACAACTGAAAATACGTCTTATGTTCTAGGTTCTTCAAAGTAGCCACCTTTTGCTTTCATTCCTGCTTTGCACTCTCTTTGCATTCTCTTGATGAGCTTCAAGAGGTAGTCACCGGAAATGGTTTTCACTTCACAGGTGTGCCTTCAGGTTTAATAAGTGGGATTTCTTGCCTTATAAATGGGATTGGGACCATCGGTTGTGTTGTGCAGAAGTCAGGTGGATCACAGCTGATAGTCCTACTGAATAGACTGTTAGAGTTTGTATTATGGCAAGAAAAAAGCAACTAAGTAAAGAAAAACGAGTGGCTCATTACTTTAAGAAATGAAGGTCAGTCAGTCTGAAAAATTGGGAAAACTTTGAAAGTGTCCCCAAGTGCAGTTGCAAAAACCATCAAGTGCTACAAAGAAACTGGCTTACATGAGGCCCCAGGAAAGGAAGACCAAGAGTCACCTCTGCTGCGGAAGATAAGTTCATCCGAGTCACCAGCCTCAGAAATCGCAGGTTAACAGCAGTTCAGATTAGTGACCAGGTCAATGCCACACAGAGTTCTAGCAGCAGACACATCTCTACAACAACTGTTAAGAGGAGACTTTGTGCAGCAGGCTTTCATGGTAAAATAGCTGCTAGAAAACCACTGCTAAGGACAGGCAACAAGCAGAAGAGACTTGTTTGGGCTAAAGAACACAAGGAATGGACATTAGACCAGTGGAAATCTGTGCTTTGGTCTGATAAGTCCAAATTTGAGATCTTTGGTTCCAACCACCGTGTCTTTGTGCGACGCAGAAAGGTGAACGTATGGACTCTACATGCCTGGTTCCCACCGTGAAGAATGGAGGAGGAGGTGTGATGGTGTGGGGTGCTATTCTGGTGACACTGTTGGGGATTTATTCAAAATTGAAGGCATACTGAACCAGCATGGCTACCACAGCATCTTTCAGCAGCATGCTATTCCATCCAGTTTGCGTTTAGTTGGACCATCATTTATTTTTCAACAGGACAATGACTCCAAACACACCTCCAGGCTGTGTAAGGGCTATTTGACCAAGAAGGAAAGTGATGGGGTGCTATACCAGATGATCTGGCCCCCACAGTCACCAGACCTGAACCCAATCGAGATGATTTGGGGTGAGCTGGACCGCAGAGTGAAGGCAAAAGGATCAACAAGTGCTAAGCATCTCTGGGAACTCCTTCAAGGTGTTGGAAGACCAATTCAGGTGACTACATCTTGAAGCTCCTCAAGAGAATACCAAGAGTGTGCAAAGCAGTAATCAAAGCAAAAGGTGGCTACTTTGAAGGACCTAGAATATAAGACATATTTTCAGTTGTTTCACACTTTTTTTTATTAAGTATATAATTCCACATGTGTTACTTCATAGTTTTGATGCCTTCAGTGTGATTCTACAATTGTCATAGTCATTAAAATACAGAAAACTCTTTGACTGAGAAGGTGTGTTCAAACTTTTGGCCTGTACTGTATGTATATGTATGTATGTATTATGGGGATAACGTCCATCCTTAGGGAGAGACCACCTTTTCAGGTGTGTGGAGACTTATACAGCCATAATTGCTCCACTGCAAGGGGAATAATAATAATAACAATATTACATTTTATTTATATAGCACCAATATATTCCGCAGCGCTGTACAATTTGTAGGGTTCAGATACAGACAGAAAGATACATTACAAAGAAAGTCATTTCACACAATGGGACTGAGGGCCCTGCTCGCAAGAGCTTACAATCTATGAGGTAGAGGGGGTGACACAAGAGGTAGCAGGGGCGGCATGGCTTATGCAGAGGTCAGACACTTTCGTAATAGAGGTGACTGTCATTACACAAACATAAAACTTTATGAGCTGTCAACAGTCGTGTCCTTTAACATGTGGATGGAGCTTGGACCTATAAAGTTAGCATGAGATGATATATCATGTGGGGAAATTTGGGAGCGGGGACAGAGGAGGGTTCAGGGTTTACGTTAGAAATTGTGATAGGCCTGTCTGAAAAGATGCGTCTTTAGTTTGCGTTTCAAACTGTAGAAATTGGGAGTTAATTTGATTGTCCGGGGTAGAGCATTCCAGAGAAGTGGTGCAGCTCGGGAGAAGTCTTGTATACGTGCGTGGGAAGTTCTGATAATAGAGGATGTAAGTGTTAGGTCATTGAGTGAACGGACAACACGGGTTGGGCGGTAGACAGAGATGAGGGAGGAAATGTAGAGAGGTGCGGCATTATGGAGAGCCTTGTGGATGAGAGTAATAACTTTATATTTTATTCTATAATGAATAGGCAGCCTGATAGATGAGCCTGGCCGCTGCATTCAGAATAGATTGTAGAGGGGAGAGTTTAGTGAGGGGAAGACCAATTAGTAAGGTACAGTAGTCAAGGCGAGAGTGAATCAGAAAGACAATAAGTGTCTTTAGTGTATCTCTGGTAAGGAAAGGGCGTATTCTAGGATTTTTTTGAGGTGGAGGTGACATGAACGTGCAAGTGATTCAACATGAGGGGTGAAGGAAAGGTCTGCGTCAAACATGACCCCGAGGCAGCGGGCATACTGCCTAGGAGTTATAGTAAGGCCTGAGACTGCAATGGATATATCAGGGACAGATCTATTAGGTGAAAACAGTAGTAGTTCAGTCTTAGAGAGATTTAGTTTCAGATAGAGTGAGGACATGATATTTGAGACAGCAGAGAGACAGTCGCTGGTGTTCTGTATGAGTACAGGGGTGATGTCACGGGAAGACATGTATAATTGGGTGTCATCAGCATAAAGATGGTACCTGAAGACAAATCTGGTGATGGTTTGTCCAATGGGGGCTGTGTAGAGAGAAAAGAGCAGGAGGCCTAGGACCGAGCCCTGAGGAACCCCAACAGCAAGGGAAAGAGGGGAAGAATATGCAAATCTGTCTCCCAAGATGTAAACAGGGAGACAGTGCCTCTGTTATGCCGCCGTGCTGTCCGTAGATGAGAAATTGATTTGGTTATAACCTCGCATTATGCAGTAAAGACTTCTGGGAAAGTCAGGCATGATGTTCAGGGTGCTTCCCATAGAGGGTAGCATAACGGAGGTACTGTCTCCCTGTTTACATCTTGGGAGACAGATTTACATATTCTTCCCATGTTCCCTTGCAGTGGAGCAACTATGGCATTATAAGTCTCCACACACCTGAAAAGGTGGACTCTCCCTAAGGATGGACATTATCCCCATAATCTGGTCTCTCAGCCTCTCACTTCTACCAAATAAATTCTCTCTAGGCTGCGCTGATGAAGACCAACCAGACAGAAACTGTGCCGTCCGTAGCTGAGAAATTGATTTGGTTATAACCCCGCATTGTGCAGTAAAGACTTCTGGGAAAGTTGGGCATGATGTTCAGGGTGCTTCCCATAGAGGGCAGCATAGCAGAGGCACTGTCTCCCTGTTTACATCTTGGGAGACAGATTTGCATATTCTTCCCATATGATAAAACCGTAATCTTTTTCTTGTTTTTATTACAGCGCTATAGAGTGACATGGCTGCAGGGTTCACATGTCATTGGCTGAAAAAACACTCAAGACTCAGCAGCAAAGAACTTCTGATGATATATTGTGAACGGCAATGGAAAATTCGAAACTTAGCAGCACAAATGAATCAGAAAGGTAAGTAGATTCACAAAACTGTATTATATGCCAAAGTACCTAGCATTTATGATAGTTATAATATAAAGTGGTATGTGCCTCAAAGATTCTTCTACTGTACAGAACTTATGACTTCTGTAATTCCTAGTGAAAATTCAATGCAATATATTAATACCTATTATATTTCTCAGCATATTGCATTACAATACTCATCCAAAAAGACAGATGATATATTATGAGGAATTATTATTATCTTTATGCTAGGTTAATATTTATTGTTACTATATATAATATTATAGTAATATAATATATTTATTTTATTTTTACGCGCATAATACATTGAAAGCATAGGGAAAAAAGCCTCCCATTGATTTCAATGGGAAGCGCACGTATGCCGGCTCCCATTCAAGTCAATGAGAGCTGCTTTTTACGCGATCATTCTGAACGTGTTCTTACGATCAGAATGAGCGCAGCGTTACATCGTGTGAAGGCTTCCTAAAATTGCAAATTTCTCCAGCTTTGCCACAATTGTCTTATAGAGGTCATTGGTGCTACTGTTATAACTATGGCAAGGTCTGTATTCACTATTATCACAACGGTGTTGCTGAACAAAGATTATGATGTTTCATATCAAATACCATCGTTCCTAATCCTGTATCTTAGTATGCCACATATGGTACTGCATCATGTTAAGACAAATACATATATTAAATAATAAGTAGTAAATGTAATAAATTCCATGCTCAGTAGTGGGCGACTGATGACTCCTTAAAATACAGTAAAAGGATAAGGGCAACATGAACACCAATATAATGATCAGAAAACTCAGTCCTGGGTAAGAAGAGACCAATGGTTCTCATACTATGAGACCATTTGCTAAAAAGTCTATTAAATATACTCCATCACCCAAATATGTGTATGCAACTATGAATCAAAGTGTATAACTAAAATGGGATCACACTATTGAGAATAAATAGGCAATCCCGCCTTTCTTAACCTATTGTTATGTTGTCATCTCTAAGCAGGATCAGCATTGATGAATTATGCTGTTATATAACTAGACTATATTATAAGGTACCATTCTAAATATATAAAAGCCCAATCAGAACTCATATGTTGGGTCTGTAGGTTTGTTTCCACAATGCGTAGATGGGATTTCTTTAAATCCCATACACCACACTGCTTATATACTTTGCAGGTTAGCTGTTGTGCTTTTGCACCGGCTAAACTGCTAAGCTTTAACTTTTTCCTATTATCACTGTAAATTTCACAACGTACTATAACAAAAATCTTCTTAATCTGACGTTTTTCTTTTTACAGTCTAAGAGGTATAGGAAGCACGAAACATACAGGTAAGAGAAAAAGAAAATTCTATTAATAGATGGCGTGCAAGCAAAAGCCTAGATCTAGATCTTCGATTTGAAACTGTAAAACCCAGGGTGTGTAAATAATACACTGTAGACACTTGTATAGAGGAAATGTTGTAGGATAAATAACTCATAGCCACCTGTTACTGGGTGTACACAAACCCATAAAAAAAACCCCCTTAACTAATCCTAAAGTTAATAACGATGGCTCGGTTCTCCAAGGTAGAAACCTGACTAAACCTCACTAAAATTAAATGTAGTAAAAATCAGATTAAGGAATAAACATAAAGCATCAGTAATGTGCTGACTATGGCTGGAAGGGCAGTTGCCCACATTACTAATAGACTTTGCCAACTCATTGATAGACAGGGCATCCAGCCTGAAGAAGTGCCTGATATATCCTAGTGGCTGATGCTGAACTGTACATTTAGTTTATGGTTACACCACTTATTACTTGAGACAACTGGATCGCACATATTAGGCCGCAACTCTTTTATCAAACCTATGCACTTTATCCTGTTGGTCAGAAAAAATGGTCTAAGACTAGATATGGATAAAATGCACGAACTTTAGGGCCTGTATTTTTTCATACTAAATTCTCCCCATAGAAACATTTAGCATTTCTGCATTTTGGTGCTATGACCTTGACATACTCATCAATCTGTTTTTGACATTTCATGTATAACTTTGTATGAAAGGAGAAATATTGGAGTTTTGATGATTTTGGTCTTTTTTATGCTTATCCTCTATAATCTCTGTAGAACACGGATCCTATGCTTAAATTGGGCAAAAGTAGGAGAACAACAACATTTCTGTACTGACAATGAAAGTGACAGAAACACTTGAGCGATTTCATCAAAATCTTGAGCGCCAGTCTCGCCAATCTCATACATTTCCGTATTTATTCTAAGGCCCCATATTGTGGAAATGCAGCATTATTGTCTGCTGGGGAAAAGTAGTGGGAAAAAAATGTGGAATTTTACAGTATAAGCAAAGAGAATTAAATTCTGACACATTGCAGGAAAGAAACCTGAAGGAAAGAAGAATTCTATTAGCTGCCTTTCCCTATGTGGAGCTTTAGTCTTAAAGGGGTTGGCCACTTTCAGAACAATATTGACAAACAAATGTACAATAAAAAGATATTCAATTTTCCAATATACTTTCTGTATCAATTCCTCACGGTTTTCTAGATTTCGGCTTGCTGTCATTCATTCTGTTACTTCGAGGAGATAAAACTCTGACCATGGTCATGTGATTTACGGTCCATGGTCATGTGATGAGCACACAGGTGCACAGCTGATTACCAGGCAGATGTCTGATTACTGTGCTGTGACTATAACGAGTGGCACCTGTGTCCTCATCACATGACCATGGACCGTAAATCACATGACTATGGTCAGAGTTTTATACACAAGAAGTAACAGAATGAATGACAGCAAGCAGAGATCTAGAAAACAGTGAGGAACTGATACAGAAAGTATATTGGAAAATTGTGTAACTTTTTATTGTACATTTGTTTGTCAACGTTGGTCTGAAAGTGGCCAACCCCTTTAAATATGTCATTTTCTAATGATGCATTCATTATAAACATATCATTTTAGTGTTAACAGTGAATCACAGGACCATTATATACAAGTAAATAAAATGTATGTTTTAATGTAAAAATTTAAGAAAATTGAATCAAAGAAAAGTTCCCTGTAAGATGAAGCCCTGGCAGATAGCACATTTTATGGCTGCAGACGTCAGATATTGATAGAGGTGTTGTACAACAGTTTATCTTCTGTTGGTTTAGTTACAGGTACATGTTGAATCCTGTGGAAACCCTTTACATACTGTACTATCATGCAGCATGATAAATAAAACTCTCTCAATGATAGAGAAAGGAAGCCACCTCAGGTTCCGGACCAAAAAACGGGTAGCTGTGACTGAATGCCGGAGCACTGCACTGGTATCCAGTCACGCACTCCGCTCCAGATTAGGCCCAATCAATGGGCCTACACGGGAGGAGGGAATGTCTTCAGGCGGATTCGCAAGGCGAATCTGCCTGAAGAATTAGCATGTCCGTTCTATTTTCCGGGAGCCGGAACAAACGCCATATTAGCCTCAAAATCCTGAACAAAAAGACGGCTCCCATTGAAAATTACCCTTACCCTAACAACAAAGCCATGACTGCCATTTAGAATCTGTTTTCAAATTTTTTTTTTTTTTATCTTGCACATTTCCACTTTAAGGGCTATTTCACATGGGGCAAAATGGTCAGGATTTTGACGTGGTATACGTGTCAAAATCCTGCTAAAAAAAACTACCTCCCATTGAAATCAATGGGAGTCAGGAACAAACCGCTCGCGAAAAAAGAAGCGAGCTGCCCTTTCTTCAGGTGCATTTGGTGGCTGATTCAGCCGCAGACCTCTACCTCGCGACACCACCCTCCGGACTAGGCCTATTCATTTGGGCCTAATCCAGAGAGGAAAGCCACGATGGGATGCCGATGCACTACGTGTGAACTAGCCCTAGCTGGGTAAAATAAACCCAATGTGGGGCCACACGGTGGCTCAGTGGTTAGCACTGCAGCCTTGCAGCATTGGGTCCTGGTGTTCAAATCCCACCAAGGGCAAACAAAAAAACATCTGCAAGGAGTTTGTATGTTCTCCCCGTGTTTGCATGGATTTCCATCCCATATTCCAAAAAGACATACTGATAGGGAAAAAATGTACATTGTGAGCTCTATGTGGGGCTCACAATCTACATAAAAAAAAAATAAATAAAAAAAAAATAAACCCAATGCAGTAACAACAGTCACTGGTAGAGGTGATTTACAGGATCAAGTAGAGGTCATTCAGTGCTACCCTGTTTCCCTGAAAATAAGACAGTCTCTTATAATTAATTATAAAACAAAATATATGACCTTTCTTATTTTCGGGGGATGTCTTATGCAGCGGCTGGAGCGGGGAACAATCGGCAGTCATGCTGATGCTTCCTTAGCAGAGCGCCGGCATGACTGCTGGTTGTATGTGATCCAGAAGGTGAAGGGGGGGGGGGTGTCTTATTTTCGGGGAAACAGGGTACATAGTGTTCATTTCGAGATATTAAGACAGAAGCAGTTAGAAACTGTTTCAGTTTTCTCCTCTTAAGTTCCCGGAAGACTTGGACAGCCAGCACCTAACCTGCTCCTGTAAGATAGCAGGAGCAAGAGAGCTTTAAACTAGCATCAAACAGTACCTTTATAATGGTGTAGGTTTGCAGTCCAGGATCAAATACTGTACATTTATGGTGCTTGGTCAGTATATGTTAATGTATGCACAAGATGTTATTAGGGCATTGATATTTTATCTGAAAGAATAGCTCTACAATCTGCATTTTTGCCAAATACTATATAAGGAAACCAAATCATTTCCATGAACAAAATTATTAAATCATAACAAGAGCATGCAATATTATAATTTCCCAATCATTAATCCAAAGCATTATTTTATAATCTTATATCCATTTCAGATGTTAACATACTAAACAAAGACGAAGATAACTCATCTATATCTGTAGAAGGTAAGAGGAAATAAAAACCTACTATGAGACATTTTGGTTTATATGCACAGTCATACTTCAAGGCTGGTGAGGTGTCAGAGATTCACTTCCAAGATAGGATTTTTACTTTTGGATGCAAGATAATTTGTAGGCCACTAGAGGAACATAGACAGGATCTGGATGGAGAAGCACCAGTAGTAGTTAACCAGTGATGTGGGTGCCTACTGTAGTAGGACGACAACCTTCTTACTTTTGTCACTCAATTGCAACTCCACAATTTCAATAACTACAACTACAATAACTACAATTTCTAAAATGTTGATCTATTTATTTCCCTGACCTCACTACTCAGGTTCCATTTGCAGAATGGGGATAATCAAGTTATCTGTCAAAGACTATATGAGGTAAGCGATATTCTTTTCAGTATATAAACATACTGTATTCTAGTTCTATTGTAGAAACATTTATAAATGCTTTATTCCTTTACATAAAAGACGCAGCGAAAATGGGTGGTATTGACTGTTTAACACTGACAGATTGAAAACTGTTCAGAGAGGAGTTGTAGACTGTACATATAATAGGGATCCCAGCATGGTACTTGCAATTTACACAATGAAGTATGCTTTATGCAGCATTTACGAGATTTTTCTGCTTCTCTGATCTTTTGATATAATGTAACACAAGTGTAAACAAGAGGATAATTCATACAGGTAGGCATGGCAAAGTAGAAATAATCTAGGCAGCAAAGTGGGCGCTAGAAGAGTGTAGACCTGAGGGGACCCCAAAGATTCTTCTGCCACATAAAATATACATTTAGAGATTTTTCATTGGGGACCATGAGCTTCAAGCTACGCCTCTGTTGGAAATATATATAGTTTATGGTTTTATTGAATATATTTTAAGTGAACTGACAAATACACTTTACAAGTAGGGTGCCTTTGTGAAAATCTAATAGTCTACTGAAGTAGCATTCTAGGATAGGAGGGGGTATGTTTAAAAAGATGCCCCTTATGATAAAAATCTCATAGATTGTTTTTTATTTCTCTGGCCTCCTAATGGATACTTTAAATTTCTGTAGGGATTCCATGTGTATTTTTTTCTTGCAGCATGTGGATGAGATTTATTAAAATCTAAACTACTGTAGTTATATTGTAATGCTTCCCATTGAACATGGAGGGAAATATAACTCAGATTTCAGAAGTTTCCTAAGCTTGTTTTGGGTGACTCAAGTTTAGAGTCCGGTATGGCCCTCTCTGGCCCATGTGATGTATGCAGTTCTGGGCCCTCTCTGACCCGTGTGATGCATGCAGTTCTATGGACTCTCTGGCCTGTATGATGCATGCAGTTCTGTGGCCTCTCTGACCTGTGTGATGCATGTAGTTCTGTGGCCTCTCTGACCCGTGTGATGCATGCAGTTCTATGGACTCTCTGGCCTGTATGATGCATGCAGTTCTGTGGCCTCTCTGACTCGTGTGATGCATGCAGTTCTGTGGCCCTCTCTGGTCCATGTGATGCATGCAGTTCTGTGGCCTCTCTGACTCGTGTGATGCATGCAGTTCTGTGGCCCTCTCTGGTCCATGTGATGCATGCAGTTCTGTGGCTCTCTCTGGCCCATGGGATGTATGCAGTTCTGTGGCCTCTCATGTCTGTGTGATGCATGCAGTTCTGGGCCCTCTCTGGCCTATGTGATGAATGCAGTTCTGTGGCCCTTTCTGGGCTATGTGATGCATGCAGTTCTGTGGCCTCATGTCTGTGTGATATATGCAGTTCTGTGGCCCTCTCTGGCCTGTGTGATATATGCAGTTCTGTGGCCCTCTCTGACCTGTGTGGTATATGCAGTTCTGTGGCCCTCTCATGTCTGTGTGATGCATGCAGTTCTGTGGCCTCTCATGTCTGTGTGATGCATGCAGTTCTGTGGCCCTCTCTGGCCTGTGTGGTATATGGAGTTCTGTGGCCCTCTCATGTCTGTGTGATGCATGCAGTTCTGTGGCCTCTCATGTCTGTGTGATGTATGCAGTTCTGGGCCCTCTCTGGCCTGTGTGATGCATGCATTTCTGTGGCCCTTTCTGGCCCATGTGATGTATGCAGTTCTGGGCCCTCTCTGGCCTATGTGATGAATGCAGTTCTGTGGCCCTTTCTGGGCTATGTGATGCATGCAGTTCTGTGGCCTCATGTCTGTGTGATGCATGCAGTTCTGTGGCCCTCTCTGGCCCGTGTGATGTATGCAGTTCTGGGCCCTTTCTGGCCTGTGTGATATATGCAGTTCTGGGCCCTCTCTGGCCCATGTGATGCATGCAGTTCTGTGGCCCTCTCATGTCTGTGTGATGCATGCAGTTCTGTGGCCCTTTCTGGCCCATGTGATGCATGCAGTTCTGTGGCCCTTTCTGGCCCATGTGATGCATGCAGTTCTGTGGCCCTTTCTGGCCCATGTGATTCATGCAGTTCTGTGGCCTCTCATGTCTGTGTGATGCATGCAGTTCTGTGGCCCTCTCTGGCCCGTGTGATGCATGCAGTTCTGTGGCCCTCTCTGGCCCATGTGATGCATGCAGTTCTGTGGCCCTCTCATGTCTGTGTGATGCATGCAGCTCTGTGGCCCTCTCATGTCTGTGTGATGCATGCAGTTCTGTGGCTCTCTCTGGCCCATGTGATGTATGCAGTTCTGGGCCCTCTCTGGCCTGTGTGATACATACAGTTCTGTGGCCCTCTCATGTCTGTGTGATGCATGCAGTTCTGTGGCCTCTCATGTCTGTGTGATGCATGCAGTTCTGTGGCCCTCTCTGGCCTGTGTGATGCATGCAGTTCTGTGGCTCTCTCTGGCCCATGTGATGTATGCAGTTCTGGGCCCTCTCTGGCCTGTGTGATACATACAGTTCTGTGGCCCTCTCATGTCTGTGTGATGCATGCAGTTCTGTGGCCTCTCATGTCTTTGTGATGCATGCAGTTCTGTGGCCGTCTCTGGCCTGTGTGATGCATGCAGTTCTGTGGCCTCTCATGTCTGTGTGATGCATGCAGTTCTGTGGCCTCTCATGTCTGTGTGATGTATGCAGTTCTGTGGCCCTCTCTGGGATTCATCCTCCTCTAAGACAGTCATAAGTCAGAGCACTTATTCTGTCCTTGTACAGATTGTCCTTCCTGCCATTTCTATTTAGACTGTAAGCTCTTATGGACAAACTCTCCTTTGTGTATCAATTTTCTTTCTTTTTTTTAGGATTACCTTTTACTTCCTCTTCAATACTTTCTTATACACAGGGGAAATATCTCTGTTGACTGATTAAATAAACTGATTCTTATAAACTGACACTCCCATTTATGAGGAATTGTGCTGAAACACAACACAGAGACAAACGTCATGCTGAAATATCTTCTTTTGATCAATGCTCTTTGTTATTACATTATCCTCTTCCATAGCAACATCTTCTATTTCAGCAGTGCATGGCCAAGCATTCAGTCTTTATTACATTGCTTTGCTGTCTATAAAGACACAATATTTCCCTATTAGGATATTTTCCATTAAGAAAGACTATGGTAACTGACAGTCACAAGTCACATCTACGTAAGTGCCTTATATTTACATCTTGTACAGCCTAGCTAGCTCACGAGATTTCTCTTTCCAGTGTCCAGTTCTTCTACAAGTACAAGCATTCATCACATAATTATTTTCCTACCGTTCTCATAACTGTTAAATTAATAAGACAAACTAATCCCTATAAAGCCTTAAGAATATTTCTTACTCACATTTCCAAATCAGGTAACTGGTTGCAAGTCTTTGTTACTGCACCTCTGTGTCCTGTACAGTACAGGGGCAATGTCCTTGGTGCACTTTCTGCCGCTCGCTAAGTGGGGCTTTAGCCTAAAGGAGTCTTTAATAATAATATTGTTTACTTGGAGTCCAATATGGGGGCGTATACTATATATACAGTCCTATGAAAAAGTTTGGGCACCCCTATTAATCTTAATCATTTTTAGTTCTAAATATTTTGGTGTTTATAACAGCCATTTCAGTTTGATATATCTAATAACTGATGGACACAGTAATATTTCAGGATTGAAATGAGGTTTATTGTACTAACAGAAAATGTGCAATATGCATTAAACCAAAATTTGACCGGTGCAAAAGTATGGGCACCTCAACAGAAAAGTGACATTAATATTTAGTAGATCCTCCTTTTGCAAAGATAACAGCCTCTAGTCGCTTCCTGTAGCTTTTAATCAGTTCCTGGATCCTGGATAAAGGTATTTTGGACAAACAATTCAAGTTCAGTTAAGTTAGATGGTCGCCGAGCATGGACAGCCCGCTTCAAATCATCCCACAGATGTTCAATGATATTCAGGTCTGGGGACTGGGATGGCCATTCCAGAACATTGTAATTGTTCCTCTGCATGAATGCCTGAGGATTTGGAGCGGTGTTTTGGATCATTGTCTTGCTGAAATATCCATCCCCGGCGTAACTTCAACTTCGTCACTGATTCTTGAACATTATTCTCAAGAATCTGCTGATACTGAGTGGAATCCATGCGACTCTCAACTTTAACAAGATTCCCGATGCCGGCATTGGCCACACAGCCCCAAAGCATGATGGAACCTCCACCAAATTTTACAGTGGGTAGCATGTGTTTTTCTTGGAATGCTGTTTCTTTTTGGACACCATGCATAACGCCTTTTTTTTATAACCAAACAACTCAATTTTTGTTTCCAAAATGAAGCTGCCTTGTCCAAATGTGCTTTTTCATACCTCAGGCAACTCTATTTGTGGCGTACGTGCAGAAACGGCTTCTTTCTCATCACTCTCCCATACAGCTTCTCCTTGTGCAAAGTGCCCTGTATTGCTGACCGATGCACAGTGACACCATCTGCAGCAAGATGATGCTGCAGCTCTTTGGAGGTGGTCTGTGGATTGTCCTTGACTGTTCTCACCATTCTTCTTCTCTGCCTTTCTGATATTTTTCTTGGCCTGCCACTTCTGGGCTTAACAAGAACTGTCCCTGTGGTCTTCCATTTCCTTACTATGTTCCTCACAGTGGAAACTGACAGGTTAAATCTCTGAGACAACGTTTTGTATCCTTCCCCTGAACAACTATGTTGAACAATCTTTGTTTTCAGATCATTTGAGAGCGGGCTGTCCATGTTCGGCGACCATCTAACTTAACTGAACTTGAATTGTTTTGTAGAAAGAAATGGTCCAAAATACCTTCATCCAGGATCCAGGAACTGATTAAAAGCTACAGGAAGCAACTAGAGGCTGTTATCTTTGCAAAAGGAGGATGTACTAAATATTAATGTCACTTTTCTGTTGAGGTGCCCATATTTTTGCACCGGTCAAATTTTGGTTTAATGCATATTTCGCATTTTCTGTTAGTACAATAAACCTCATTTCAATCCTGAAATATTACTGTGTCCATCAGTTATTAGATATATCAAACTGAAATGGCTGTTGCAAACACCAAAATATTTAGAACTAAAAATGATTAAGATTAATAGGGGTGCCCAAACTTTTTCATAGGACTGTAAGTATACTAAATTGTCATGCCCAGACTATGAACAGGGGTGAACTAACCGATTATGTAATTTGCTTTTTAACCAGATTTGTATGTTCACCAGACCGTAATGTAGAATGGAAGAATTGTTGTCATTATATGCTAAAAATAATAATCAAGCCTGCAAGATCTATTTTCCTATGCATTATAGGGGTAAACCCACAGCAAACCAGTTCAGAAAAATGTTAATGCCGTAATAAAAATTTCTCATACATTATTGTGAAAAGAGATATCCTATAATAAATATATTGGAATACTTTTCACAAGCAAACAGTAACAACATTAACAAAAGCCAAATGTCATGTCAGCTGTTCCTCAGCGTCCTAGATAAGACTGCATCCTCGCGTGGTGTGTTTTGGCGTTCTAGCGAATCCCATCCACACATTGATCTTCAAAGCCATTGTGTTTTTGGAAATCGAAGCATGTCAATTCTCCTATAGGTATAATTGAAGCAGACTGTCACACTGTCTAGATCATCTTAGGTGAAGGGATTGGTGAACATTTAAGGTCATGGCCCAAGGTTGCGAAAACGCAGTGTTTTATATTATCTGCAAAGTGGATGAGATTCTGGCCACTCCCATTCAAACTTTGTAGAAAGAAATCTGTAACGGAAAAGCTTGCTTTTTTGAAAATTGCAGCATGTCCATTATACCTGTGAAAATGCCGGTTTCCATATAGGTATAATAGGGACAAAAAGTCTGCAGAGGAAAACTCACTAAGAAAAAAAAACTTCAGAAAAAAATGTAATGTGTTTCCGCAGTGTTTTTTTCTGCGTTTCGCTACTTGGGGCCTTAACCTAAGAAGGGAATCAATAGTACGCTAGGTGCTGCTGAAACTAGCATGTAACAGCAATATCTTGACACCAGGACAATATTTTATAATGGTTCCACTTTGGAAATCACACTGTTTCCACTGCGCGTATTTTTCCGCAACATGTGGATGGGGTTTTAAAATGCCTGCAGGTTTTACCATGGTGTTTCCGCAGTGGACAAACTGCAGTGTTTACCTCACATGGGACCCCGGTCTTACAGTGGGAAAAAAAATCTCACACTGGAAAACTACAATGATAATAACATGTACTACTCAATTGAGGAAACAGGAAAATTATTTTTTAGAAATATTTTTTGAAATTCAAACACTTGACAAAGGGCTGGATGGTTTCTGTACAGACTTATTAAAGGGCTGCTACAAGCACATTGTTTATTTTATAACCCCTGCTTTTGTAGTCAACAAGTGACCAGAAATGCTAGACAGCTCATTAAAAAGAATATAAGTTACATTTTTAACTGTTTTATCACTTTCTAAAGACAATCTCAAGAATACTAGTTTTGCAATTTTTTGCTTGGCTACATTCAATTAAAAACCAAAGCGGGTTAAAAGTGACTTCCCCAACAATGTATGATTCCATCTAAATTATGCAGACAGTTTGATCTTTGGCGTACATATCTCAAAAAAAGAACACATTATTTCTGAAATAATATATTTTGGAAGTCATGGCTAGAGAAGCTGTGTTCCCTGAAGGTTAGCAGCTGATTCACCATCTGTCATAAAGTAGGATACCTTCTGTCTCATTTACAGTATAATTAGCATTTGCTAACACCTAACACCTTTATTCTCACACCTACAATATGCTACCATATTTTGTTTTCCAAAGTAAGATGCTGAGGCTTGAATTAGGCACACATTATGTTTTTTTTCTCATTTTTTTTTCTATTTTTTTGTTTTTAATGCAGTTAATTTAAGAGTAAATGAATTCACGAAAATGAATATATTTGCTCGGAAGAATAGATATGAATTTATTTCTTTGTATTTGTCTCGTACAGCTCTCTACATAATTATATAGAAAAATTTCCAATTGCAAGAAGTGATGGGACCAACAAACCTTCTCCAAGTGTTCCTACAAGGTTCGCTCCTCTGTAGTTTTTATATTTGTTTTAGAATATTCATTTTGCGTTATTATGAGTTATGAAGACTAATCCTTCGTATTAATATACATAAAGATGCTGAGTGCACTAATCTGATATTAAAGCCCTATCCTAAAGTTAAGCCATCAATATTTGTGTCTTGGGCTACCCTTTTAAGCAGCCAACTATCCCACATAAGAAACTAAATTTGAGTTCACAATATGGAGGAAACATATAAAACCATGGGAAGTTACTCTATTCTACACCATCACTAAAAGTACAGAGGGATATCATGTACATAGCAACTACATACTGTACTAGTGAAAAGTAATGGCATCAAGTAGAACCGTAATTAACCCATTAGTTAAAAACATTCAAGGTCATGTGGTCGTAAAAGGAGGTGAAAATAAAGCTACATCAGTCCTGAAAACAAAACTTGAAAAAAAAATCCGAAATTGTTTGAAAATAAAAAAATCTTTCAACCAGTAAATCCAAAGATCAGACCTTTTGCTAAAGGGTGAAGGGGACAGAATAAAATAGACTGCTAGATCTGTGTCTGCTGAGATCACGGTTAGTTTCTGGTTGTGTGGCTTGGGGGACTCTTTTTAATACAGAACTTCTGTAACTACAGTCAGGGCCGCCATCAGCAATTTTGGGGCCCCATACAGCCTAAGTGTCTGCCCCCCCCCCACGCCATTTTAAAACTACCTTATTTTGCATCATACCAATTCTGTATTACATTTCCCTTTATTTAGCAGCATTACAAGGCTTAATCAGATTCTATTTGCAGGTAAGATCTGCTACGTGTGACAGCGCCTATAGAGAGCCAACACTATTTATAAGAGCCCTCCTAATAAATCCTCAGGCCTTTTTCACATTGCGTTTTTGGCCTCCCTTGCCGGGATACGTTGGTAACCAGTCAGAATCAACTGTCAACTTATCCCTGCACGAAGAACTGGCCATTAAAAAAAAAGGGGGGCCTGCAGTTCTCCGTGCAGGGATAAGTTGGGAGCTGATTGTGACTGGTTACCAACGTATCCCGGCAAGGAAGGCCAAAAACACAACGTGAATACTCCTTTAAAGTGCAAGTCCCACCCCCAAACAGGCTGCTATGCTAGTAGCATAGCAGCCTACATCATTATTATTCTCCAGCTAAAAACTTATATATTATATATTATTGCCCCAGTTCCCTCTCCGCAGTGCCGCACACCCGATGTCCCAACAATCCCCCCCGTCTACCCTCTAACATCTTTCCATTGCCCCCTGTACCCATACCTCCCAACTTTTGAAGAACCAAAAGAGGGACAAAATGTGCAGCGCTGTATAATCCTCCTACAGTCACCCGTAAATTATATGTCCCCCCTCCATCTCTCCCCCAGCTTCATATACACCCTTCATCTGCCCCCAGATTCATGTCCTCTCCATCTCTGCCCCCAGATTCATGTCCCCTCCATCTCTGCCCTCAGATTCATGTCCCCGCATCTCTGCCCCCAGATTCATGTCCCCTCCATCTCTGCCCTCAGATTCATGTCCCCCCATCTCTGCCCCCGGATTCATGTCCCCTCCATTTCTGCCCACAGATTCATGTCCCCACATCTCTGCCCCCGGATTCATGTCCCTCCATCTCTGCCCCCAGATTCATGTCCCCCCATCTCTGCCCCCAGATTAATGTCCCCTCCATCTCTGCCCCCAGATTCATGTCCCCCATCTCTGCCCCCAGATTCATGTCCCCCATCTCTTCCCCCAGATTCATGTCCCCTTCATCTCTGCCCCCAGATTCATGTCCCCTCCATCTCTGCCCCCAGATTCATGTCCCCTCCATCTCTGCCCCCAGATTCATGTCCCCTCCATCTCTGCCCCCGGATTCATGTCCCTCCATCTCTGCCCCCAGTGTCATGCCGTCCTCTCCATCTCTTCCCCCAGATTCATGTCCCTCCATCTCTGACCCCAGTGTCATGCCGTCCTCTCCTTCATCTGCCCCCAGTTTCACGTTCCACCTGTGTCAGCTCCTTGCTTCAGCCGCGTAAGTGTTTAACTCAGATCTGCGTCCTTTGGCGCAGATCTGAGTTGAAACAAACAGGACATACAATGACTGCTGCCGGTGCCAGTAGGCCCGGGCCCCCCCCAATTTTTAAATTTGGCCGGGCCCCTGATGCCAGTAGCAGTAGTACTGGCCTATCGGCGGCCCTGACTACAGTAAATATTAAGGCAAGTTATGCAGTCCTGGGAATACATAGAAAACATATCCTACAACCAATGGCTCAAGAACCATATGTGTCTCTCAGGCATCTGTATGTGACTGCCAAGCTGACGACCGTTCTAAATACTATTATGTATGGCAGTGTCAGAGATGCCATAGTATTACTTAAATTTGACATAAGGGTAGGAAATATAAAAAACAAAAAACTTGAAAGTCTTCAGTAGATGATACCTTTTTTAATGAATCAATTTCTGAAGGCTGCATATTTATGTACAACAGGACACATAGGGATATAATTTTAGGAGGGAGGGGGGAAGAGGGGAAGAAGCTTATTGGTATGTACAAGTAAACAAATCCACAGTTCCCAGGTTCTTATCAGGTCAGAGTGTCTTTATGGCTGTCTCAGGTCAGTGATTTCTGTAGGATGCCATTCCATTCTCCAGAGTGTTAAATAGGGTCATGCACTTGTACTCATAAATCAGTCTGTTCTTCTTGGATTTAAAATTCCCTCTTAAAATCAAATTTTTTATGTCATTGGTGATATTATGATCTTTGTTGCAGAAATGTTTTCACACAGGAAGGTCCATTCTTTGTTCTCTAATTGTATGGCGATGTGCGTTCATTCTCATTCTGAGCTTCTGACCGGTCTCTCCAACATACAGATTTTCAGTGGAACATTTGGTGCATATTATTAAATACACTACATTAGGTGTGTTACAGGTGAACGTACCTGGGATTTTATATTCCCTGTTAGAGTTTTGGATCTCTATCTTGTCAGTGGTCAGTATGTGAGGGCAGGTTTTGCATCTTTTCTTTCCGCATGGAAATGTTCCTGTGTTAGTTGGAGGTGACAGTGAGCTGCTGACAACCATATTCCTGAGGTTTGGTGGCTGTCTATAGCACAGGAGAGGGGGGGTCTGGAAATATGGACTTTAGACAGAGGAAACATTTGCGTTTTTTCGCTGCGGGTCGTTCCATGGGGCCTTAGCCTAAGAGTGAGGCCCCGCTTTAAAAAAAAAAAAAAAGTGCAGATTTTGTTGCAGTTTTTTTTTTTTTTTTTTTTACCAAATCCGGGAGTGGTAAAAATGGATTAGGAAATATATAGGAAACTTTTGTACTTCTACCTTCTGTTCAATCATTACTGATTTTGGCTAAAAAAAAAAAAAAAACACAGCAAAATCTGCAAGAAAATACGCTGCATTTCTGCAAAGTAGGGCCTTAGCCTAGAAAAGTGGACATAGCACAGGGAGGTTAAATCCAACACTCCTCCTGGATACTACCAAATAAGTTTAAATAAAAACACACCAATATAAACACAAACACAAATATGTCTTGGTGTTTTGGGGATTGATATACATACTCCTCCACACCTATACTGGCACCTATATTTAAATATTCCAATAAATATTTGCAGAAATAGATGGTGATGAGTGTTAAGGAATTTGCCAATATAACCACCAGCATAAAAACTCCTATAGCGTTGAGGGAAATATATATATATATATATATATATATATATATATATATATATATATGTACTCCCACACTTAGAAAAAATCCTCAACATGTTTCCCCCCTAGAAAATATAAATATAGTGACTAGGGGTTCATCAGAAGGATGATCCAGCAAAAGAACAAACTACAGCCCTCAGATAGATATAGTAAAAGAGTAAAAACTGTTTTTCCTGGTGCCCCGATAGTGGGAGACGGTGGTTATGATGAAGCCCATTAGCGATTCGTTTACAAATTAGATTAATTCTTATTTTCACTATAGTATGATATAATGAGTACAGGGACTGTAGAGGCAGGCTACATTATCCACCACTGCAGTAATGCTAGACATAAGATAAGATATTCCTTTAATAGTCCCACAATGGGGAAATTTCAGACTGTGTATGGTATACACTATATACAATGGTTGTGGGCCAAACTCTGTCACTCTTTAAAAATAGGTTAAGAGACACCTAAGAAATATTTCCTCCTTTTCATACTGAAGATGGCTCTACATACAGAATGTCATATTTAGAATTATCTCAAGTCACATAGAAACAAAAGGCCATATCCACTATAAACTTTATGTTACATATAAGAAAAATCATAAAGACCCTGATTCTGTTTGCTATGCTATCTCATTTATGTAGCTGTGCGTTCACACAGCGCAGCGGTTCCAGCCCATGGGGCCTTAGCCTTAGGCTAAGGCCCCATGTTGTGGAAATGCAGCTTATTTTGTTGCAGATTTTGCTGCATTTTTTTGAGTCAAAGCCAGGAGTGGATTGAGCAGAAGGGAGATGTATAAGAACTTCCTATATATTTCCCATTCCTTATGTAGCCATTTTTGGATACAAAAAAACGCAAGTAAATCTGCAACAAGAAAAACCGCGTTTCCGCAATGTGGAGCCTTAGCCTTAGGTTAAGGTCCCACGCTGCAGAAACGCAGCTTTTTTTGTTGCACATTTTGTTGTGGTTTTTTGAGCCAAAGCAAAGAATGGCTACAAAAGGAATGGGTAATCTAAAAAAAAGTTCTTATACTTTTCCCTTCAACTAAATCTATGTTATATAATATCCTAAATGATTTTGGCTCAAAAAACCGCAACAAAAAAAGCTGCGTTTCTGCAATGTGGGGCCTTAGCGTTAAGGAGTTTTCCTAACATGCAAAGTTTTTTTAAAACTAGGCAAGCTTGTCTTGAATGAAGATTTACTACAGGTTATAATATGACAATGGCAACCGAAGCTAAGTAGAGTGATCCAAGAGAAGATATAATATATATACTGTGTATATATATATATATATATATATATATATATATATATATATATATATTATAACATGTATAGATATAATAATATAATATATCTAACATTTGCGTGTGTTTTTTTTTTTTTTTTTTGTCTCATAGCATCTCAGACATGCTGAAACTATGTGAGGCGGATCCAGTGGATCTTCTCATTGATCTTGGATTTGGTATAGATGAGCCAGATATCTGCAATAAAATTCCGTCACGTTTTATCATGACACCTTCCGGTGCTAGAGGAATTAACACTCGAGTATTTTTAGAGGCGCAGAAAAAGAGGATGGAAATTGAACATCCTAATTTGTGTGGTACGTGTATAGTAAAAACTTACTTTATAACACTGTCATAGAAAATGTTCTATATCATTTTAATCAGAAAAGGGTCAAAGTAAAACTAGAAATAGTTACAAAATATGGAACAAAAATGTGCAACTTTGTAGTATCAGAAAACAAAGTTAAAGTTATAAAATGTACTACAACCAAAGTTTACAATACAAAGTTTAATACCCATGTAGTTTTTAATTTTGTCTAGAGAAAGAAAGAAAAATGAGTCCGTTATTTCAGACAGCTTTTCTAGATATGTGGCGACACTGTAGAAATGGTATATGCTTCTAGACTCTCCAGATTTAACAGGCACCTAACTATACTCAGAAAGCATCTTGATCAGTTCAGGAGTACAGGAGAATCGCAGTAAATCATAAACAAACATACAGTTGTACCGTATTTTCCGGACTATAAGGCGCACATAAAAACCTACGATTTCCTCAGAAATCGTAAGTGCGGCTTATAGTCCGGTGCGGCTTATATATGGATGGAAGCAGTGGCAAAGTCTGCGTGCCGCTTCCATACATACATAAAAGGCACCGTAAGGGTGCATTCACACTACAGAACGCCGGTGTGTATCACAGCCGTACACGCCGGCGTTACAGCAGGGCTGCCGGACACTTCCTATTCATTTCTATGGGAGCCGGCATGCGAGCGCTCCCCATAGAAATGAATGGACAGACACTTCCCATTCATTTCTATGGGAGCCGGCATGCGAGCGCTCCCCATAGAAATGAATGGAAAAAAGCAGTCCATTCATTTCTATGGGGAGCGCTCGCATGTCGGCTCCCATAGAAATGAATAGGAAGTGTCCGGCAGCCCTGCTGTCACGCCGGCCTGAAACAGAACGTGAAACTTACCCAGCGGTGCAGGGCGGGCGGGCGGGCATTCAGGCCTCCTCTTCCTCCGATGTTCCGTCCTTCTCCTCCAGCGCTCGCTGATAATGGCCGGGGCGCATGCGCAATATCATAATGCTTCTACTACGGCTACGCATGCGCCCAGGCCATTACCAGTTAGCGAGCGGCGGAGGAGGAGGACGGAACATCGGAGGAAGAGGAGGCCTGAATGCCCGCCCACCCTGCACTGCTCGGTAAGTTTCACATTCTGTTTCAGGCTTTTATTTTAAAACGGGGGGGGGGGGGGGTAGTTTAATGTAACTTTTACGGTTGGGCTCTATCAGCATGATTTTGCTGATAGAGCCCCTCCTCGCCTGCCGAGCGCTTCCAATAGAAGCGGCTGGCACGCGGGGGGTTAAGCGGTCGCTGGCAAAGTCTGCCTGCCGGCGCTTTCAATAACATATAATGCGCACCGGACTGTGGCTTATAGTCCGGTGCGCCTTATATATGAACCGAGACGGACTATAAGGCGCTCATGGGCAATGCGGCTTATAGTCCAGTGCGCCTTATAGTCCGTAAAATACGGTAGGTAGACATTACAGGTTGTATAGACTTGATGGGAACATTTTATTTTTATTTTTATTGTAGACTATATGTATAAAGTAAGCAGTTAGTAGATAGAATATTGCTGGCGTACTCAGACTATCAACAATTCTGCATTAAGAACTAATATATTTTCTTAACTTTTAGGTCGTTTTAGACAACTGGAAGTCTTAGAACAAGTAACAAGCGCGTTTTCTTCATTGTTGAATGATATTCATACTATTCCAATCAATGGTGGTCAAAAGGCATATTCTGAGAGAAAATCAACACTTACTCCAGAGAAGAGAAGAAGAATACGACAACTTCTTTGGAAATTCTCTAAGCAGGTGAAAATAGTGGATGAGAACATAAACCCATGTATGAATAATGCAGAACAGCAAGATACTAAAGAAGATCAAGAGAATCTAGGAAAGGGGAAACGTAGCACTGAGGAGAGTAGTTTGGTGACTTTGTCAACTAGGGACAATGGGAACACATCTGATGGACAAGCATCTCACCTGTGTGCGGTTTCTACACCTATAAAAGAAAGCAACCATCCCAAAGGGGTCTTAAAAACATTCAAAAAATCTGATCGACAAAGACTTCAGCCTTCAGATCCAGAGTCCTTTGAAATGGAAGAGGTAAGAAGCATATTCACACTAAATCCACATGGAGCGAAACACAGCAAAAAAAATGCTGCCAAAAAAAGTGTTATTTTATTTCAGCAGCATTTCTTTTTGCGTTTAAGCAGAATTCTGTTTTTTCCTCCTCCTATTAAATATATAGGAAAAACACTCAAAACACTCATTTGTGCAAACAAATCTTGCCAATGAGGAAGAGTGGATATTTCCCTGCCTGGGGGATCCATATTCAACCTCCAAAAATACTATAGGAATCTGTAATTCCTAGTGGAGGACTTGTATACAATTAGAAAAATATTGATTCAATTACCCTGCATACTATCCTTCCCAGAAATTCTGTTCACACGCATTTCTGTGCTATAAACTCAACAGGGGACTTTCTGCAGGAGATACAGTGTTAAAAGTGTACAGATCTAAGTATAAGGGTAAGTTCACACGTATTTTTTTTTGGTCAGGATTTTGAGGCCGTATCCACCTCAAAATCCTGACCAAAAAGACAACTCCCATTGAAATCAATGGGAGCCGCTCAGGAGGTTTTTTCCAGGAGCCGTTTCTTTCAGCTCCCGGAAAAAAGAAGTGAGATGCTCATTCATCAGGCCAAGCCGCCTCGCGATTCAGCCTGAAGACACTCCCTCTTCCGTACTAGACCCATTCATTGGGCTTAATCCGGAGCAGAGTGCGTGGCTGGATGCTGGTGCAGTGCATCAGCTTTCAGTCACGACTACCCGGCTTTTGGACCGGAACCTGTGGCGGCCTCAGGTTCCAGTCCATAAAACCCGGTGTGAACTTACCCTAACAATTCATAGCACAGTCATATGGGCCAGCAGCATAGCCAGGTAATCAATATCCAGCTGATCAATATCTCCAATTGTACACCTGTCCTCTACTAGGGAGAGGGAGTATTTTTCCTATACTATTTTTGAAGTTTGGATATTGATTCCCCAGTCAGGGAAATATCTACCCATTCTTCCTCATTGACAAGATTTGTTTTACACAATCTTAATATTTGATGCATTAGAGAATTTTAATATATTTAGTAAAAATTAGGTTTTAGCTATCCATAATTTTTCATTGATATTTTCAATTATTCATCACCTATTATATCTACTACTTTATGGTCACTGTATGATGGTAATATTGGTATACCTTGTGGCTGTGATTTTGCAGCTGCAAAATCACAGGCACAAAATAGCGCCACGTATACGATCCCGGCTTCCATTGAAATCAATGGGAGCGTATACGGCCCGCAAAATCTCATGCAGCGTATACGTGCCACATCATGCGGCGCTTTACTCCATGTGAATGCACCCTAAAATAGTATAATGAGTCAAAAATATATATATATTTTTTTTTAAATTAAATAAGTGATGAGATAGAATATCAAAAAGGATAGGAAAAGTAACTAAACGCCAGGTATGTATTATGATTCATCTACTGTCCACCAAATACAGAGGGACATTCTGATCTAATGAACAAGTCTGTGTAATTGCAGTAAATAATACATAAATATGCAAAATTAAAGATCTATAATGGGCCATCCTGGATCTCAAAGAAGATATTTGTATAGGTACAAGTGTAATCTAGCTAGATTACATCGAAGTCCCTAGCTGGGGTGCAGAGTGCTAAGCTCCCAAGCCAGTTAGTAGCCCCCATCCCCCTGTAGGCAACACATCTAGCATCCCTAGTTACCAGGAAAGACCCTTTATGTTATACAGACTCTGATGTGATCGCAGTTGCCACGCAGTAAGAAGACATGTGTCCGGCAACTCCATACTATGCCACTGAGATTGGTAAAACATGGCTAAAGCTCCAGCTGGTCAGGAGTGTGAATGTTGTAAAAACAAGTGTCGGAGTCACCCTGTGGAGACATGACTCTGGTGTATTTATGCAGCATTTCTGTGCCTGCCGCAATGGTAATAAGGCAGTTATCCACTTCACAAAAGTAGAGGATGGACTTGATTAGTATAAGTGTATTTGGCCACTATTGAGAGATTGTAACACATTCTATCCCTGTATACAGGGTACCACAACCTAATGGAGGGAACGGGGGATGGGAGGAGTAGTGGTGATGTCACAGGGTAGGCCCAGTGCACTCAACTGAAATCCTCCAGGCCATCTCTCCGACCAGACACTGACCAGAGGGTGTCTGTGTTGTACCTCATGATGCTGGTAGTTGTTGCCTTCGGGCACTTCCGGTTGGAGTGGAGTCCTGTCTCAACCTGAGCCTTGTGGTGGTGTTTGGAAGGACCCTGATGGTAAACACAGGAATGACTCAGGAGGCATTGGTGCAGTTTAACCAAGGTGAAACTTTAATCTGAGAACAATATAACGCTCAACTCATGCAGCTTCCCAATGGGAGTAGTGATCTCCATCTGCATGGCTATTCGCAGGCTTGGGATGAGGCATGTTATATGGTGCCTTTACTCCACACCAGACAATAAATGGTGCTCTTCTTCTCCCAGTATGCGGGCTCAGTAAACCGAAGTCTGAGGGGCCCAGATACCTGGATGCAGATGAGTACTGGTTGATGGCTTCCTAAGAAGCACAACTGTTTTCTCCTCACTGGAACACTTTTTGTCTCCTTAGGGTTGACAGCTATAATTTCCCTGTCTTAGGACTTGGTTAGCAAGCTGATGGGCCTCAATATTTAACTGTCCTTCAGGGGCTGCCAAGAACACTCTCAGAGGTCCAGCTTGAATGCCAGCACACACTCAACTGAACTGTCCCTGAAAAACAGTCCTCTAGAAACATAAAATCTGCACCCTCAGTCCAGTGGCCTGTGCCAAGACCTTTAAAAACAGAGGGTTAGCCAAGGAGAACACAAACAAATGGGAAGCTGCAACACAAAAGAAGTGAAAAACACATAAAATAACCATATATACAGCCAGGGGCACAGAACACATTAATATAAAAATAAAGATAATAACAGACAGTTTAAGAAGAGTCCGCTGTGATGCTGCAAGAGAGGTTGCTCACAACCTACATTTTTCCCTATGTTTTTGGAGTAAATAAGAGGAAATCTCGGGGAGAACATACAAAGTCCTTGAAGATGTTGTCCTTGGTAGGATTCACATCCTAGGACACCAGCACTGCAAGGCTGCAGTGCTAACCACTGAGCCAACTTGTTGTCCCTCCTCTGCAGATTTGCTATTACAATTATACCTATGGGGAAACCGTCGGCATTTCCGTAGGTATAATTGACATGCTGCGATTTCCAAAACTGCGGCATGATCGATCCATGCTTTTAACTGCAAAATGGGCATGGAATTCCCTAGAATCCCATCCAATTTGCCCTTACTGTAAAACTTCGCAATTTTTCCGGCAGCGTTTCCGCCCCATGTGGCCCCGGCCTTTTTTTTTTTTTGTACATATTTTTGGGGGCAATACCCTTTCATCTGATTTCACATATTGTTCAAGGTGAATTAGATGCAACTTTTGTAATATGAATAAATATATTTGTAACATTGCCAAGAAAGAATTCTGAAAATTACTGAGAAGGTAAGACACCAGAAATAGGCTGAATTGTGCATTAGATGGCCGTCATTTGTTTAAGCTGAGCAAGTCTGTCAGTTGCAAGTAATGCAAATATAAAGCCACTAGGTCATCTTATTTCACTTGCCTATATAAGCACATAGCTTTAAGCACTTGCTGACACCCTTGGTTTACAAAAGTGAAAGCTACAGATGGAACGAATAAGCTAAATGAACAAATTTTAAAACAGAATTTAAAAAGTGTGCATCACAGGAAGCATACAGCTCAGGGTTATTGAAGAAGATATATACAGTCATATAGGATAGAATATAGTTTATAGATTATCTTAATATTGACTACTGCAACAATTTTAATGTATTATAATAATTTCTACATTGTAGCCTACAGTTGAAGTGAAAATGATAAAGGATGTATTGAACGAGAAAAAGATGGAGCTAGTCATTAGAGATTTTACAGAGAATTTTTCAGACGCATAGTCTGACTTCCTCACTTTTGGGCAGGATCAACCAGGTACTGGGTCTGATAGCAGCCCGGAGTCACTAGTCAGAAGACTGTAGAAGATTCATATCGACACCCCCTGATCTTACCTCAGGGGATGCCAAGGGGGACAAGTAGCATGGCAGAACCCCTTGGATGCCATGGTCATGTTTGACCATGGCATCAGGGAGTTAAAGCCCACGATCGGAGCTGTGCTCCGACTGGGGATAATGGAGCAGAGTGTTAGCTGTCAGGATTCAATGAGAATCAAATAGCCAGAGTTCAGGGTATGAATATTGCAGCCAACTACACCAGTGTTTTCAGAGGTTAAGCTGAAAAAGTATATTAACACTTCCTGGTGACAGTTTCACTTGGAGGTAGTTGTCGGTTACAGCAGGATTTCAAAGCAGTTTACAGCAGTCACTGCTTTACAGAAGTTTCCCAGAAAACAGGTCACAGCTACTTGAGACCACATTGGAGTCCTGCAAAAACACCTAGCAAGATTTCTCCTTATACAGAAGTTGTGCTTAGCGTATATGCTCCCTGCCACTCCATGCTTCTGCTGTCACTTGCTCCGCTGACTTTGTGAAAAGACCCTGGGTATTACAATGGTCAGTCTGCACCTACAGGTAACTGTCCTGACCACACAATCTTGATCAGACTGGTCTTCCAAAAGTTGCAAGAAGACTAATATAGGGAAACTTTCACATACCAGTGTGATAGTAAATGTGTAGGCTGCACCATGAAAAGCACAAAAAGGAACTACCTGCTGTACAGCCAAAAGATGAAACTGAGTTTTTCACATCTAGGAAATCATTACACTGCCTCCCATCCAGAGCAATGACTCAGTAATACAATTGGGGTATGTACACACAGAGTTTTTGCAGGCTGATTTAGAAGCCTTAGAGGACTCGGAGGGCCCCTACTGCTTTTTTTTTTTTTTTTTTTAAATAGGCCATTACCTGCTATTCCTCCTATACTCGCTCCTGACCACGGCCTCCCCTGCTTCCCATTCAGCCCTTCAGTGGGCCCCGTGTGTCCCATATCACGCTAGTGGTGCTGAACAACAAGTCACTGACAGCAATTATGTCACAGATGTGGGTTATACTGGACACTATGGGACATTATATTATGTGGAGGTGCCACTTTGAGACATTATACTGAGTGTTTGGGCCACTATGGGACATTACACTATATGGGGATCACTATGGGACATTATACTTTGTGAAAGGGGTGCAATAAGTCAATATATTGTGTGAAGGGAATGCTATGGGACATTATACTGTGTGGAAGCCACAGGAATGGGGGCGCTATGCCGGATGGGGGACCTTAGTCAAATGTTTGCTATGGGGCCAAGGCTAGTTAAAGGGGCTCTATCACTAGGAAAAGTCATTTTTAACTAATCACACCTTTGCATAGCCTTTAGAAAGTCTATTTCACAACTACCTTTTGTATGTAGATTGCCTCAGTGGTTTCTGAATAAGTCCGTTTATATTCATATGCTAATTAGACTAGTGCACGATAGATGGTGCACACCTCTCCCTGCTGTTTTCTATGGGAGACGGCTCCTGCTGCTGCTGCTTCCTGTTTGCTTCACACACATAGAAGATAATAGCAGAGGCTGCTGGAAACTTCCTGAGCTGGCTGGAGGCTCATTAGCATTAGAATAAATACGGACTTATTCAGACACCACTGAGGCAATTTACATACAAAAGGTAAGTGTGGAATAGCCTTTCTAAAGCCTATGCAAGCATGTGATTAGATAAAAATGACTTTTCCCAGTGATAGAGCCCCTTTAAGCCCCTTCTATTGGCATTAGCTATACCTACTGATTGTGGCAACGAGTTGCAGCCAAAATTACTGTGTACCCCATCCTAGACAAACTTCACAACCTAATACAATTGCACATATCAGTACACAGGCCTACTCTGAGTGGGCGCTCCACGTCAATTATTCACTTAGGCCGAGGCCTCACAAGGCGTTTTACAGTCAGAGCAAAGTGGATGAGATTCCAGTTTTGCCCACTTTGGGGTAAAACCTCAAACTTACTGTCTAAAGCACTGTCGGAAGAACCGCGATGCATTGCCACAGCGGTTTTTCCAGCAGCACTTTTTATTGCTGTGGGATGCTACGTGGGGCCTTAGTCTCAAAGGGTTATTCACATTTCAGCAAATCACTGCTGGGAATAACTGCTCCCCATCTCAACCCCTATGACTGGAACTTACTGGAACAGCAATAAAGTAGAAAAAAATCTACTTAAAGAGGACCTTTCATCAGATTGGGCACAGGAAGTTCTATATACTGCTGGAAAGCTGACAGTGAGCTGAATTCAGCGCACTATCAGCTTTCCCGATCTGTGCCCGGTGTAAAGCGCTATCGGTCCCGGTACCGTAGGGCGTTTCTGACACTTAGCCAGGGACGCCCTTCTGCCCAGCAGCGCCTATTGCGCTGTACAGTGTAAGCGGGGAGGAACGCCCCCTCCCTCTGCTCACACAGCTCATCCATAGACGAGTATTATCAGGAGGGGAGGGGGCGTTCCTCCCCAGTCTTAGAGCACAGCGCGATAGGTGCTGCTGGGCAGAAGGGCGTCCCTGGCTAAGTGTCAGAAATGCCCTTCTGACTGTAAAGCGCTACGGTACCGGGACCGATAGCGCTTTACACCGGGCACAGATCGGGAAAGCCGAATTCAGCGCACTGTCAGCTTTCCAGCAGTATATAGAACTGCCTGTGCCCAATCTGATGAAAGGTCCTCTTTAAGGCTGCATGCACACGGAGTTACGCCAGGCTTGTAAAAATACTCATTCACAGCCGTACACGCGAGCGCTGCGGACGGCTCCCAAACACTTCCAATTCACTTCAATGGGAGCGCTCGTAACAGCCTTAAGAATAAGGAAACTTTTTTTTTTTTTTTTTACATGTATTTTACATGATGTGATTTTTGTTGCAGTTTTTGCTGTGGCTTTTTTGCGTCTGAATGCTGTATAGACCTGTAAATTTCTCCTTAAAAAATGCTTGTGTTTTTTTATGCAGTTTTTGCAAAGACTATGTAAAAAAAACTTCAAAAACTGCATTAAAAAATGCATCACATCATCCCATTGATTTCAATGAGTTTTTCAAGGCGGAATCAGCTAGAGGAAAAAAATCTGCTATTGACTGTCATTGAAATGAATGGGATCCATATTGACTCCCATTGAAATGAATGGGAGGCATATTTTGAGGTAGATTCTGCCTCAAAATGAGCCTTCAAAAAGCACAGTGTGAACTTACCCTAAGGGTGAGCTGTGTATGATCTTACTTGTTTTGGATATATTTTAATTTACTGCATAGGAAAGCATTGCCTACTATACTTCTCTTGCAAAACAACATAGTAAAAATACATTATAAATAATCTAGGCTGTTTGTTTTATTTTTTCATTATGTATAGACTATTCCTATACATTGTTGTTTGGAGGCCATGAAAATGTACACTTTTTACAGCATGCAGGACTTTTCTGGGACCACGGTATGCAGATTAGCACTTATAGCGCCTTGGGCTAATTTACATGCCTATACAGTAACATATGTTAAAAGGTTCCATTAGAAATACAAGTCAGTGAATACTCCTAATGTGTCTAAGCTGCAGAGTCAAAGCATACTGTCAGAATATTGTGTCAGATTTCCAGAAACAGAAACCTTGAGCATTGCAAATGTGGTGTATGTTGTATAGAGTCCTTTAGTACTGGAAATTAATGGAAGGTTGGAGACCACAAGCGTATTGACTTCTCATACATATCTATGGCCTGTCACATCATGAAGGTCCCAATACATTATAGACTCGGAAAATAGATAAATAATTTGCCCAAATGACTACAGTATTCCCTTATAATATAATAGTATCGTTGTCATCCCTTAAAGGTTGAAGGTTACTGTATGTTCTTGGGATATCTTTGGGGATGTAAGATAAAACTCTATAGCTTTTCTATTAGCAGACTATTAAACTAGTTTGCAACATATACTTTACATAGGTACATAGGTAGGTATCTTTAGCTGAGGTGTAGTGTACAGAGACAACTAGGATGCGTATGTACGTACGCTTGCTTACTAGAAAAAGTAGCAGGAATTAAACTGTAAAAGTAAATAGAATTACATCATGTGATATATACACGATAAGCTAGTAATGCCTAACCACATGATGTCATATTTGTTCTGCATCACCACAAGTATAAAAGCTATCATAAATTACTGTACATCTTCACTGATCAAACAATAAAGAAAAATCAATGACTAAGTAAGACATCAGTATGATAAAAACGTAAAGGTGAAATCCAGGCAGAATTAATTTGGGTTATTCTCGCTAGTAATCCCAAATTAGGCAACATGGCTTGTAATAGGGAATTAGAATCTCAACATATACTATAGTCTATAAAATTATGTGTGTAGAAGTAGTGGAGGCTACAGCAGTAAAGAGTCAGCTATTATTTACCAACTACACTGGTCGATACAAGCTATATGGGGGGGGGGGGGGAGGGGATATTTAGTTCAAGCTTTCTTCACTGATACGACTTCACTCTTTGCCAGAAGCACATCCATGTTTATGAACATGTTTATGAACAACTGAGTATCTTTTATCCTGCATTTGCTCATTTGTTGCTTGATCAGGAGCACATTTATGTAAGTCACTTATCAGCAATAAATATGAGCGCATTCCCTTTGTAACTCAAAATGCATACTGATAAGAATGGTAAAGTCGTCCAAATTCTAAAAAAATAAAGGTAGGACAAGTGCAGGGAATTATTGAATTTAGCAACAAGCTATACCTATCATGGCTGCATCCATCAGTAAGCTCCAGTCCTTTCTGCCAGGCTTTGTTTCCATGATGGCTGCAGAGGGGAGGTGACCATATACACATATCTCCCATATACAGCAGGAGACAGCTGAGGCCAGTGATGAATGTATCCTGTCCTCTGCAGTCATACACAAAAATCCCAATGGGGAGGACCAGAATTCATCTATGGTGTTAATAAAAAACAAAAAACAAAACCTAAACACAACAAGAGGCCCAATCTGAAATTATCTTGGGGAAAGATAAGCAGAACGTCAAGAAATATTTCACTGAAACCATAGCTGAGGCTTGGAGGAAACTTCCAGCAGATGTAATTGGGAAATCTACAGAAGTTGAATTTAAAGAGGACCTTTAACCTCCTCCATCAATTATGTTCTTAGTATCTGTTAAACAGGCAACTATGCAGTTGAAATTATCTCTTCAGCCTCCATCACTCTTGAGCAACAAGTACAGGTAGTTTGGTGTTTGATGAGCTATTTCAGCTCTGTAATGTCAGTGGTGTGTGTGGGGGAGGGGGTAATATTATCAATCATAAGCAGCCAGTGTCACTTCTCAGAATCACATGCCTTACCTGCCTCTGCCTGACACCGCCCTCCTGACAGTACAGAGTCTACATAGCATGTGAAGCACCAAAATTAACTGCACTCATTGCTTCAGAACAGTGGGGACTAGAGATTCCAACTGTGCCAGAATCAGTGAAGCCTATGCCTATTAATTAAAGAGCTGGACTTGTTGGAAGGTCCTCTTTAACCCCTAAGCAACATGTCATACTATTACATCTCGGGCACCTAGTACTTGGATGGATGTAATAGTATGTAATAGGGTTACTGTTAAGTATTTTCAGCAGCCTGGGTCAAATCTTGGTCTCAGACCATATATATATATATATATATATATATATATATATATATATATATATTCTCCAGGTTTTTATAATCTACTTCCTAACAGGCAAAAAATCATGTAAATATCATGATGAAAGAATGGTAAAAAAATTCTGCAACCTTAAAGGGATTGTCCAGTTTCAGACCAATATTGACAGACAAATAGTATTGTTTGTCTAATGAAAAGTTTTCCAATATGCTTTATTTATTAATTACTTATTAATTAATTTAGGTTTTCTAGATCTCTGCTTGCTGTCATTCATTCTGTTTACTTCCAGTGGATAAAAATTACAGTTCACGGTTACATGATGCATAATATAAATAATAACATATATACTTAAACTCACAATCAACAAGATCATTGATCTAAACTATCTCTGTTCTTTTTAGGTGCAAAGTTTTGAAGAAGATTGTCCTAGGGCAATGAATCAGGGCAGTATATCAGGTCAGTATTTTAAATTTAATGCTCCATTATGGTTCTTGTGCAACCTCCCATATGTTAAATATCATGGGTTACAATATTCACAGGAAATACGGCGTTGAATCTATACAATGCTGACAATACACTTCTAGTTTAATACATAGGGGAGTGTCAGGGGTATAAGTTCTATTGGTGTTATCCAAACAGAGCAAGCTCCTAAAATGCACCTTCCTTATTGGCATCACTGAGTGGCGGACACACAAGCTGGCGCTGTGATAGCTGATGGGGATTGTGACACACTATGTGGTGTGGAGAGACAGATGGATGCACAGAATCCTGGAAAGCTCTGCCCTCTGAACACTTTACTACTACGATGAATATACCCTATGAGTCACATGTGGGTATGAATTACATCAACCCAAGTATATTATTTTTTACAACAAAACTACATTTGTTGTAGTAGCAGAGCAAAAATAAATAACACACTGCAATGTATACAATATATCAAAATGCTGCTTAATAAAGTATATACAATACAGAGTATAGCAAAGTGATGGCTTTTATACAGTATCCCTGGACTAAAGGAAACATAAGTAACACCTGTATCCCAGCTCCTTTCTATGTAATATGTATGGTTTATATATACAAGTATAACTTAAAGATATAAGAATACTTGAGGTCACCAAGGAGTTCCATGACCACAAAAAAACCATGAGACAACAGGCTGTATGCAAAGGGAACAATAATAAAGATGTCTAATTTTATTTGAGGTACGTAACCTCCCAATTTAAAAATGCCAGTATATACAACACTGGTAATTAAAAGGTTTACTTTAACACCCTTTAAAAAACTCTGGGTGATATAATCAAAACAAAGAACAAAAAGGGGAAACTAGGAAATAGCCTATTCCCATTCATTATTGATATCTCCCTGGTCTCTTATTTATTCATTAATACACCCTGATAATCTGTACAATCCCTCTGGGTGACATAGTCTCTAAGCACTCAGGGTGCTTATACACTGATACACTGAGAAGGGAAAACCCCTTTAATCCAAATTGGCAGTTTCCCAATTTTAAATATGCTGGGAAAATGAAAATCTAATGTGTCGAAAAATTCTCAAAAAACGAGAGCTATGAAGGTAGCCAGAAGTCAGCAGACTTCTCCTCAAGCAGACCTGAGGAGGATTAAGCTCTTAGAGCAGCCAAAACATCAGAGCAGGCAGATCACTGACGCCAACAATAGACTCATTATATGGTGTCCCAGCGAGTTGCTGAGATGCCGGAACAATCACAGGCACAGCGCGAGGAACAAGTTCAGCAGCAGGCCAGCTTGAGAGGTGCCGAAACACTGGAGCAGGCGGATCATCGACACCAACAAAAAGCTCATTATGCGGCGTCCCAGCGAGTTGCTGACATGCCAGAACAATCACAGACATGGCACTAGGAACAAGTTCAGCGGCAGGCAAATTTTTTTTATTACTCACATATTTTTCATTTCTCTCTGGACCCAATTCTGAAGTCCATGGAGACTAAGGCTGCCTTCACACGGAGTAACGCCGGGCTTGTAAAAATCCTCATTCACAGCGGTACACGCGAGTGCTGCGGAGGGCTCCCGAACACTTCCCATTCAATTCAATGGGAGCACTCGTAAAGCCGGCATTACGAGCGCTCCCATTGAAGTGAATGGGAAGTGTTTGGGAGCCTTCTGCAGCACTCACGTGTATGGCTGTGAATGAGGATTTTTACAAGCCTGGTGTTACTCCATGTGAAGGCAGCCTTAGTCGTGGGCAGAAGCTAGTGTATACTATCTCAGTGTGTGTACCAAGTGTTTTTAGTGCCATCAGATTGCAATTGGCAATCCTATATGGGATTTGATTTAGTATGGCATCTAAAAAGAGCTAGTACTTCTTGTCTAAAGCAGAGTAATCAGGAAATAAACTGCAACAAACAAGGAAATATAGATTTGTTGATTTTGCAGTCCAAAAGGTCAAATCATAATCTAGTACCAGCAGCAGGAAATTCTTTGATATATGATAAGAGAAATGAATGAGAAATAATATGGTTAAAAAAAAAATGTAACCAGGAAGCTACACTAAACGGGCAAAGCAGGTTCGGTCACCTCTGATGTCACTGATGTGATGATAAAGCAGGAAATTTCTGAAAGACAAGTTTATATAGTGGATATGAAATGTCATCTGGAACCCAAATATAAGTGGAATATGTAAAGAGACAGTAGAGACTTACAGAATAGAAATAACATATACTATTTGAATTCATTTATTAGGGAGCCTTCACACGGACTAACACCGGGCTCAATGTGTGCTTATTTTTACTAGCGTAGAAATGCGAGGGTAGCGTTTACATCGCGTTTACGCTGCATTTTTTTTTACTATGAGCGTATTTGCGGCGTTTGCGGCCGCGGAAGCGCGGTGAAGGCTCCCTTAAACTGCATGTCATAAATTTTACTTGTAATGGTACCTTTTCTACATATGACAAAGAAGTCACAGAAATGGTCAATAGTCTAACTCTCATGAGTTATTGTAAATCTGACGGGCCCACTCTGGCCACATAGATTCCCACCCGGCTTGGCTCACTTTTTTGAAAAAGGACCCGGATTTAAAGATGTCTTTTTGTGGAAAAAAACTGACATATGTGGCCAAAGTAGTGATTTTTTAGTTGGGGTGTGTGAGAAAACTGGCATATAAGGCATAATGCATCAGCTTCAATGTCCCTTAAAAATGGGGAGAACTCATCAAGCCTTGCACTCCACAACATAAGGATTTGAGACTTTTAGAACTAATATGTGCAAAAAGTTTGCAACTTTTTGCAGTTTTACAACACTCATGCCACCAAGTGTTTGTTGAATACATAGGTTCTTGTCCTCTAAGGATTTAAGTGACACATAGCATTCTAAGATCCTTATATATACAGTATAGTACATTTAGTATACACAATTCTTCACTGCTGCACCCTTCACACGGTGGTCACATGGTAGAAACTTGTGTTGCGATTCATACAGCTGTAGAATTAGTCTGTGAGAACTTCAAATCCGCATCGATAAGTGTCATTTATTCAAGAGGATTTTGTTTGGAAACAGCAGCAGGATACCACACCATATTATTTAGAAAAAATCCAAGGTGTAATCTACACCAGAGTTCTCAAGTAGAGTCTATTTTAGTCAGTAACATGTTACGTTTTGATGGGGATTTGAAATTCGCACATTTTTTTTTAAATTTAACCATGTGAACATATCCTTATTGTGCAAAGCATAAAAATAAATTCAAATTCTCAAAACACAATTCAAGACATACTTTGCATGATGATCATAACCTATTAGAGACCTGTGTACTGTATATACTCTCTACTTTCTCACTAATGGACCTTAACCCAATGCCGTTGACTTTCTAGAAGAACTACCCACTGTGTATATTATATTATATATAATCCTCTCTTGTTCTCCTATATCCTTTTTAGAAATTGGTATCCAAAATGGAATCCCATATTTAAGATGTAGTTTTACCAGGAGTGTACAGAGAGGATAAAATATACCCTAAAATCCTATTTGCTTTTGAAGCTGTTGAGTACATCGAGTACCGATTCTTAGTTTACTTGTAGACCTAGTCCTTCTCTTTACTGTTATCTCCAGTGTTACATCATGTTTCTTATATCTGGTACAGGCTAGGTGCATTACTTTATATTTATCAACGTTAAAGTTCTTTTGGCACTCTTGTCCGTGCTGCCAGTCTATCAACATTTTACAATCATAACCACCATAATTGGGTAGGATGAAGTAATTCCCTTTAAATTGCGATCTTTCTGTTGCAGCAAAGAGAAGGTGCAAAAAGTCTGAAAACATAAAAAGTAATATGTAAATTAACCTAAAGTAGTCATGGAGGGCAGGGGCAGCCTCAGACTACTCTCACTGTTCCCTTGCTAATCATACCCACTGAGCATGACTGACATCTCCTTTAATGTCCCTTCAATCCCTGACATCACAAGGGAGATGCCAAACATGCACTGGACAGGCAGGGGGACAGTGTAACTAGGCTGAAGCTACTCCTGGCCCCCATGACTACAACAGAAAAACTACAGAGGGGTCCCAATGGAAAGAGAATTACTTCATCCTGCACATGATGTGGTCAATTTATAGGGGAAAAAACACAAGACAGGTTACTTTTTAAAATGTACCAGATTTAATCACAATGTCCGATGCTATATGATAAATATACTTCATTATTAGCCTGTCTAGTCTAACTTTACACCCCCTATAAGTCGGCCTGTTTACATTAGAGAAATGGGACAATATGTTGGTGTGCATGTTTGGTACACTGGATGTCTTACCTTAAACCACCTATCCAGCTAAACCACACCAACTTTATGATAAAACATGTCTCTGTGCTGGGAAGCCATACCTATTTTTCATGAACGTGAATGACAAGTGTCTATATTACTGGAAAAATGTGGCACAAAACACGTTAGAAAGTTTTAGGGCTAGGTCACACGTGAATACGCGTGTTCATATTCCATCGCGGCTTTCCACTGCGGATTAGGCCCAAATGAATGGACCTAGTCCGGAGGGTGCTGTTGCGAGGTGGACACTGTGGCTGGTTCAGCCACAGAATCCGCCTGAAGAAAAGGCAGCTCGCTTCTTTTTTCCGCTAGCAGCAACATGCCACTAGCGCTAGCGGTCTACATAGACCACCATTGTGAGGGAGCGGATTATGAAGTGGATTCCGCTCCAAAATTTGCCCATCTTGCCCCATGTGAACGGGGCATTAAATTAAAATTATGCCAGAATGTGGGTGATTTTGCTTGGTAAATCTCCCTCAACATATCTTTGGTAACATCCAAGTTTTGACAAGGTAATAGACCATAAATTGACTCATTTTTGGAAACATCATGAGCAGAAACTTGGCTGAAAAGGTGTCACTTTCCACATTCTTTCACTGGTGACTCTATAGGAGTCAAAGTTAAATATAAGTAAGAGATTTGACTTTTTTTGGCAGTCCAGATTTGTATGGCCCTAATATAATATTCTTTGATCCTAGGTTGTCCAAGGCATTTTGGTTGCCCTAGGTTAAGGCATTTTGTCCCTATGCATACTACTTATGCCTGTGGATAAAAATCCAGTATTAGGCTAAAGCTTCACATTACAAAAACACTGTAATTTACATTACTTACAAAGTGGATGGGATTCTGTATAATCCCATCTACACATTGCAGAATAAACTCCGCAGCAGAAAAGCTGTGTTTTCATAAATGCTCACAAAATCACAGCGTGTCAATTATACCTGCGGAAACTATGGTGATTTCTATATAATAAGTGTAAAAAGTCAGCAGAGGGAAACTCCGCAAAGTCGCAATGAAAAACATTGCAGAAAAAACGCAATGCATTTCCGATGTTTTTTTGCTGCACTTCGCTACGTGGTGCCTTATAGTGTTTCTGATAGGGATCTGCACAGCACTTTCATGAATCTACACTGAGAGGCAGCAAGATTGATCTCTCCCTGCACAATATTCTCTTACACTAATAAATTGGCTACACTTTATTTTCTCAATGGATAATTTTGCGTTGCTTCGTGTGAACGTCGGGACTCAGACTGCTTTGTGTCTTTTTTATGCTGTGCCATCATGCTGATCCTGGCGGATTCTTTATAGCGGGCATGATGATGATGGGCTTTTCTTGGGAGCTGGAGAAATTGCAGAACACATAAGTTGATTACAAAGATACCTCAATACACACATTGCTGCGGTTAATTAGCAATAGGACCGGGGTGTTTTCTTGCTCCGTGTATGATGTATGACCATATTATTATCAGTCATTTGTACCATTGTTATAAATAAGTAATTGGGTTGGGGAGAAGGGATAATCCTTATTTAATTAAATTCATCTATACTCCCAGGTTGGCAGCAACAAGACATATGTGAGACTAATACCCTCAGTCTGCCTGCATGCATGTGCAATTAAAAATTCACTCTACAGTTGCACTGGCAGTTTAGTGTTGCTTTTGGCATTTACAAATTCTTTTATTTTGTGACTTTTTTCACCAAACACATATGCTGGAGCAGATGTTGCTTATTTGTTGTTTATTCAGTTCTGTAGGCACTGGCAGCCAACATCATTGTTCTGCAATGACGCTCGATTCACAGTCTTGCTTTAGGACCCAGCAACTGTGAAGCCGCCTAAGCTGGCAGTCTACATGTTAGTGTATATTGTACCTTGTACTGGTTGTTTATATCCGAGAGTTGCTATTCTCAATACAAAAATTGACAAATAATATTAACCTACTAACAACTGTATTATCCATAATGCTGCAAGACTGAAAGCACAGTAGTAAAAAATAGGTGTTCCAAAGTGGCTGGGGTGGCAGGAAGGTGCAGTTGTAAAATGGTTTTACTTTTTTGCACATTTTGATTTGGATTTCATGTCTACAGTTGTTGCACAGCAAAAGCAAAACATAAAAAAATACTGGCAATGAGCCCTGGAGAATTATTGTGCTGCATTGAAATGTGCCTCACAGTGATTGTGTATGTGGGAATTGCTGATTGTAGTAGCTTTTGCAAGTGTCATAAGAGATATCTATGTACATTGAAACCCATAAGGAATAATGACATTGCATGCAAATATTAGGCATTATGCACACATAAGGTATGCAGGGTCCTTGTGGTTCCATACTGTGAAGCTGTAGGCACTCTGTCGGACCTTGTATGGCATCATTGTATAGCATCATATCACATAGTCATTCCCCATTGTCTAAAAGTAATGCTTCTCAGGGAAAATACTTGTATAATAAGGTATCTATAAGAGCATGGCATAATTTTATTAGATTCATAACTTTATTGGATTCATATACTAGTGCATCTCAATAAATTATAATATCATCAAAGCGTCCTGGACTGCTGCTCAGTGGTCAAAGGTGTTTTCAGATTAAAGTAAAATTTGAATTTTATTTGGAAATTGTGGTACCAGAGTCTGGAGGAAGAGTGGAGAGGCCGCTGTACACAATCCAAGCTGCTTGAGGTCTAGTGTGAAGTTTCCACAATCACTGATGGTTTTGGAGCCATGTCATCTGCTGGTGTAGGTCCACTGTGTTTTATCAAGACCAAAGTCAGCGGAGCCATCTGCTACGAAATTCTAGAGTACTTCATGCTTCCCTCTGCCCACAAGCTTTTTCGAGATGGAGATTTCATTTTCCAACAGGATTTGGCACCTGTCCACACTGCCAAAAGTACAAAGACCTGGTTTAATAACCATAATATCACTGTGCTTGACTGGCCAGCAAACTCACCTGACCTTAACCCCATAGAGAATCTATGGTATTGTCAAGAGGAAGATGAGAGACACCAGACCCAACAATGCAGGCGAGTTGAAGGCTGCTATCATACAACCTGGGCTTCCATAACACCTCTGCAGTGCCACAGGCTGATCACTCCATGCCACATTGCCGCATTAATGCCATAATTCATGCAAAAGGAGTCCTGACCAAGAATGGAGGGCATTTGGCCAACATCTCTGTGTTAAATATTTTTTTTTCCAGTTGGTCTTATATAATATTCTAATTTTCTGAGACAATGACTTTTGGGTTTTCCTTGGCTGTAAGCCATAATCATCAACATTAACAGAAAGAAACACTTGAAAAAGTTCACTATGTTTGTAATGACTCAATACAATATATTGGCTTTGCTTTTTCAATTGAATTAAAACAAAAAAATAACTTTTTGATGATATTCTAATTTATTGAGATGCACTGATAAAATTAAAGAATAAACCTCCATATTATATTGGAAATTTGAAGAGGTAAAATAGTGATTTGTACTCCTCTGTCTTATTGCTATAATGCAATGTAATAAGGCTCTGTACATGAGGCTGTAGAAGTTGTTTTATGTTCTTAGTGGCAAATTTTTAAGAGTTTGTAAAAACACCATTAGGCTAAAGCCCAGGTTGTAGAAATGCAGCCTTTTTCCCACTGTGGAAACACCATGGGAAAAAACGTAGTGTTTTACAGTACCAAGGACGTGAATGATACTCTGGCTAATCCCACCCACATGTGAGCGTTTTTGAATGTTGCAGCATGTCAATACCTGCGGACACGCTTTCATATTTAACCACTTCAGTACCGGGCCAATTTGTGGTCCAGGACCAGACACATTTTAGGTTTATTTTGTATGTGCGGTTTTGAGGTCTGTAACATTTTTCCCGTATGTCTCAGTCAACTAATTTTTGCGTCTTTTTTCGGGGACACATAGGGCTTTATCTTTATGTTATCTTTATTTTCAAATGTGTTTTAATTTTTTTTATATCTGGGAAAATATAAACAAAATAGGAGGGAAATTGTGTCTGGTTTTCAATTTTTTTTTTTTTAAATTTAATAACGCAAAGTGTCACTGAAAAACTTTATAAAATAGTTTTTCCTCTCCGTTACGGTAATTTTTATTTTGTATGGTGTCGTCGGGGGTGGGGCTATAACCTTTAATAACGGCGTTTTATTAGCGTATTATTTATTTATTTTTTATTATTTTATTTACATTTTTTAAAAACTTTTTTATTATATTTTTATTTTATTTTTTTTCCAGATTGTGTCCCCATAAAGTCATAAGAGACCTTTGGGGACATCTGATCACTTTTTTTTTTGTACTGGAGGCTGATTTCTCCTATAACTGGGGCTGCTACATTTAACCTCAGATACAGGAGAAATCCAACCTCTTGCACACTGCTACATGGTATACAGAGCTGATCTGAGTCCTGTAGGACCCAGCAGCTCTGGCAGGACACTGAGCCCCACGGATCACGTGTCTGCCGGGTCAGAGGGCAGCTGATTTATGGCTGCGTCCATAGCTGTGTATACAGCGCTCATTGAGTGCTGTATACACAGCGATCGAGATAGTAGGGGAGGTAATAAATCTTCCCTGCTATCTCTCTAGGAGCTCCGGCTGAAGTTACAGCCGGCTCCTAGTGAAAGCAGCTACAAGATCTCCGTGCAGTTGCTGTGTTCTGGTGGACGTACAGGTACGTCCTGGCAGAACTAGGCAACCACTTCCCGGACGTATATAGTCTATGGGCGGTCCAGAAGTGGTTAAAGGATAGTACAGAAATCTTTTGCATTAGCTGCAGCTTAACATTGGTTATCTCACACTTTACTACTGAAACAGTAACATTGCATTGCATTTATGATGACATTGGAAAAAACTTACTAACAATATTTACTAAAGGTGTTACTTTTAAAAACTAAGAATTAACTTGGCAGCCCCTTGGCCTAAGCAACAGGTGTGTATGACTGTAAAAGTGCCAGGCGCCTTAGGAATAAATGAATACTGAAAATTTGTCTTACTGTAACTAGGAGGCTGAGTCTTAGCTTTTTGCTGACATAATGCTAATGTGAAACTTCCAGGAGTGTTACTTTATGTGTAAGTGTGGGTGGTGCAGGTCACATAGTCACATGGTAACACAGATTAAGTAAGTGAGACAGATGCAACAAAAATCATGGGTAGAAATGATCCTCCTTATTTTATGGACTAGAATTTAAAGAATCTCCACCAACTCCAGCTCTTTGTGTATCTTGATAGGTGACTTATTCTGGCACACTTAGAATTTCCTCTCTAGACTCCAACGCTCCTGAGCAATAGGTGTTATTAGTTTATGCCTGATTTGATACTAAGGCTCAAGTGGGTGGTCTTAGGGAGGAACAGACAAAAGGATGCAATTCATAGCTCTCTGTCACTGCCCACCTCTGATTGGACGTTGTCCAAGTACTCTGAATCACTACTCCTTATTGGCTTCTCTCTGATATCATCCACATGACAGTACAATATCTAATTATCACCTCAGGCACCAAAACTACCTGGTGGGGGCTGGAGGGAAATTGCAACTGAGCTGGAATCACTGACGTTCTGCCTATTAAGGGATACAAAGAACTGGAGTTGGTAGAGGTAATAAAGAGTGTCCTATAAAGTTAACACCTTGGCCATACCTACTTTACACGTCAGCTCACACTATATGCAGTTGGTGTAGCCTTATGATGCTCATTGCAGCTGTTTAACCACTTACATGCTAAGCTCAATTGCATTTGCAACACCGTTTTTTTACATTATATGTTCAGTATCCCTTCAACATCGTACCATTCAGCAACCTATTATAGGCTTCTAGTTCATAGAACTGTACATAGAGAATACACCGCAATACAGAAGTCCTTCAGTGTATTACATAAGCAGTGATTCAACTATAGGTTCGGACCCTCTAGGGGACTATAAATAGATGTATAAGTCTAAAAAGCATTAAAAATTCAAGACACCACCTTTCCCTTTGTTACATATAAATAACTAAATAAATAAAAAAACATAAATGATATCATATATAAGGTGAATGCCATAATGGAAGAATATCACTATAAAATAATTGGCTCTAGCTTCCTGCTCTCGCCCCCAAAATCCCAAACAAATGAACAAGACAAAGCGAATAACAGCCTAATCCTACTGACCCACGGATTGAAGGTCACGGATCAATTTTACCATGCAGTTAATGCAATAAAGCACAATGACAGACCTGAGGTTTTTTTTCCAACCCACGTTCACAATGCATTGTATATAAAAAAAAAATTGAGAGTTATCAGTATCAGTTGATACCTTTTTTATTGGCACAAATATATTTTTCCTAATGCATTGTATGGGAAGCGGAATAACTCCTCTAGAAAACAGCCTATCCCAGGGTTTGAAACAGATAGCGGGGGCCCAAAAATAGTATATAAGCCCATTGTTAGCCAGTATCTGAGCACTCTTATGTCTTGCCAACAATCTTCTCATAAGACATTTTCCTCCAATCTAATAGGCAGTAGAAAGCTGCCTATTTGTACTCTGAATGTCCCTTTTTTATTTTTTAAATAAATGTGTATTAAACTTTACTAAATTGTTTCAAAACTGATTATTTGTGCCCTAAGTACAGTGGGGAAAAAAGTATTTAGTCAGCCACCAATTGTGCAAGTTCCACCACTTAAAAAGATGAGAGGCGTCTGTAATTTACATCATAGGTAGACCTCAACTATGAGAGACAAAATGAGAAAACAAATCCAGAAAATACCAATGTCTGATTTAGAAAGAATTTATTTGTAAATTATGGTGGAAAACAAGTATTTGGTCAGTAACAAAAGTTCATCTCAACTTTGTTATATATCCTTTGTTGGCAATGACAGAGGTCAAACGTTTTCTGTAAGTCTTCACAAGGTTGGCACACACTGTTGTTGGTATGTTGGCCCATTCCTCCATGCAGATCTCCTCTAGAGCTGTGATGTTTTGGGGCTGTCGCTTGGCAACACGGACTTTCAACTCCCTCCTAAGGTTTTCTATAGGGTTGAGATCTGGAGACTGGCTAGGCCACTCCAGGACCTTGAAATGCTTCTTACAAAGCCACTCCTTCGTTGCCCAGGCCTCTCTCATCTTTTTAAGTAGGAGAACTTGCACAATTGGTGGCTGACTTTCCCCACTGTACATATTAGATGCTAATTTACAGTATATAATATGTCATTATTTGGTGCATTTGAGATCTTAAAATGTCTATATCCAGAAATGTATTTGTGCTACTATATTAATATTTTATGAATAAAAAAAACTCCATTCAAGCATGCAAGCATATATTAAACTTTCACACAGTAAAGAGTGGCACTCATGAAGAGTTAAAAAAAATCTGAGATATGTGAACTGTATAAATTCTTATTAGTCACATGTATCTATGTATCTGTCTTTGTATGACAGAAAGGAAGCACAACATTCAGATGGTCTGTACAGGTACAGCTGGACAGGCACAGTGGCTTATAATGTAGTCTTCTATCACCACCTAGTGGACATTATGTAAATGACACTGATACTGTAAATGAAATGGGTTGTTGAGAGCAGACAAATCAAGTATGAGCAGTGACAATCCTGTACATAGTACACAGTGATATAACTCTCAATTCAGAAGCGGAAGAGTAAGGCCCGGTTCATATCTGCGTTAGAGATTCTGTTCAGGGAGTCCGCTTGGGGACACCCCCCCCCCCCCCGGAACAGAAACCCATCCGCATAAAAAAGTGGTTACCTAAGGAAACCCGAGGACCCATAGACTATAATGGAGTCCGTGTGGTTTCCGCTCGGTTTCTGCACCAAAAATGCAGAGAGAAAAGTGCTGCTCCAGGACTTTTCTCTCCACATATGTCTTGCGGTTTAGGGGAAAGGAATGGCCCAAAGGCAGATGTGAACTGGACCTAAGGAAATGAAGGATTTGACAGAAAGAGCCAATATATGTTGATAAAATATATGTAATCAACGACAGAAATACTGCAGAAAATCAAAAGCTGTCTGAAAGATTATTTACATTATAGTATTTCCAGCAGAAAGCTTGCTCCAATGAAATAATTGGATTGTAATGTGTATGAAGGTTGACGCTTGTTAGATATGCTTTAAATAAGATTATACATTTTTATTTCTCTCTGTTAGCAATAGGTCCAGCAAAATGGCTGCCACAATAATCAGACACAAAAGATAAAATAAAGATACCAACTAAACTACATTGTCTGGTGTTTAATATTGAAAAAAACAGATGACACATTCCCTTAGCGTAATACAAAGCTGGTTAGCAATATTACCGTAATCTCTACTTCTTTAAAATAATACCAACATTGTTTTACATGTTTCATAGAAATGGCGAGAACAAACAGCTGCCAATCTGACAGTAGTGGATTTCAAGAAGAACCTCCAGAGCCTTTACCTTTACAGGTAAGTCATACTTATAATCCCTAGATTTTAGTTTGCTGATAAAGCCTAAGGAAAACCTGCTTGTCTCCTGAGCTTCTTTCATAACTTACTTTCCCATGGACTTATAGCACACAGTCCTATTACATTTTATATAGACCATTGGTCAACTGCTTAAACCACAGCAGGAATGAATGAATGTCTTCTTTTCTTCTTATTTTGTACTTTGCTTAAACTATGGACTTGCAAACAGGCCCATGAAAATCTATGAGCCTGTGAAAATCCCGGACAGCGCATAGATACCATTTGTGTGTTGTTCATTTAGCATGAATGCAAAGAATAGCAATTTTGTTTAAAAAATAGTCGATGCAGTTGGTCACAACATGACGAAAAAAAACCATAAAAACAATGTTCATTGTCCAAGTAGGACATGGACAGAACATATCCATGAAAACCAGATATCTGGATGTTAGGTCCCTGTGGCTGGGTATTTGTAGTATAAAAATGATATTACGCCACATAAATAAATGAGTTAGTGGTTAGCACTAGAGATGAGCGAACAGTGTTCTATCGAACACATGTTCGATCGGATATCAGGGTGTTCGCCATGTTCGAATCGAATCGAACACCGCGTGGTAAAGTGCGCCAAAATTCGATTCCCCTCCCACCTTCCCTGGCGCCTTTTTTGCACCAATAACAGCGCAGGGGAGGTGGGACAGGAACTACGACACCGGGGGCATTGAAAAAAATTGGAAAAAGTCATTGGCTGCCGAAATCAGGTGACCTCCATTTTAGACGAATAGTGGATTTCAAATCCGGGTCATATGAGAATGTGAACTTTGTGACTATGAGACAGGGATAGCTGTACAGGCAGGGATAGCTAGGGATAACCTTTATTTAGGGGGGAATGTTATTAAAAATAACTTTTTGGGGCTCTATCGGGTGTGTAATTATGATTTTTGTGAGATAAACTTTTTCCCATAGGGATGCATTGGCCAGCGCTGATTGGCCGAATTCCGTACTCTGGCCAATCAGTGCTGGCCAATGCATTCTATTAGCTTGATGAAGCAGAGTGTGCACAAGGGTTCAAGCGCACCCTCGGCTCTGATGTAGCAGAGCCGAGGCTGCACAAGGGTTCAAGCGCACCCTCGGCTCTGATGTAGGATGTTAGGAGTATTTAGGTTCTTTACTTTCTATTTTTCTTACCTGGGGAGTTTTTGGCTGCGCAGTGTCTGGGGTGGCATCCTGGCGCTGCGGGGTTGTCCTGTCGTGAGTATTGGTGCACACCTTCTGACTGGCACGTGCGCACTGATGGTAGGCAACTTTATCTCCTGGTTGATTAGTCTGTCCTCCCATTTGCACCTGGGAGGAGTGGTCTCTACTCTGTATTTAAACCCATGCCTCCCATGGTTCTGTGCTGAGTGTATTTTAGCATGTATTACAGAGCTAGGCCTTAGCAGGAGGAGTAGGTGGTGTTCTGGGATAGAGGAAGTTCCCTGAGACAGTTCCCTGCTTAGCACACACATTCAGCTCTACTTCATCACGCCAATACAATGCATTAGCCAGTGCTGATTGGCCAGAGTACGGAATTCGGCCAATCAGCGCTGGCTCTGCTGGAGGAGGCGGAGTCTAAGGTCGGACCTGAATGGAGACTGGTGTGGAGCGATCTTAGACTCCGCCTCCTCCAGCAGAGCCAGCGCTGATTGGTCGAGTTCTGTACTCTGGCCAATCAGCGCTGGCCAATGCATTCTATTAGCCCGATGAAGTAGAGCTGAATGTGTGTGCTATTCAGCTCTACTTCATCGGGCTAATAGAATGCATTGGCCAATCAGCGCTGGCCAATGCATTCTATTAGCATGAACTGAGTTTGCACAGGGGTTCTAGTGCACCCTCGGCTCTGCTACATCAGATTGCTACATCTGATGTAGCAGTGCCGAGTGTGCATCAGATGTGTAGTTGAGCAAAACTGACTCAGCATTGCTAAGTCTCTGCATTCGCATAGGAATGCATTGGCCAGCCTTCGGCCAATCAGCGCTGGCTCTGCCGGAGGAGGCGGAGTCTAAGGTCGGACCTGAATGGAGACTGGTGTGGAGCGATCTTAGACTCCGCCTCCTCCAGCAGAGCCAGCGCTGATTGGTCGAGTTCCGTACTCTGGCCAATCAGCACTGGCCAATGCATTTCTATGGGGAAAAGTTAGCTTGCGAAAATCGCAAACTGACAGGGATTTCCATGAAATAAAGTGACTTTTATGCCCCCAGACATGCTTCCCCTGCTGTCCCAGTGTCATTCCAGGGTGTTGGTATCATTTCCTGGGGTGTCATAGTGGACTTGGTGACCCTCCAGACACGAATTTGGGTTTCCCCCTTAACGAGTTTATGTTCCCCATAGACTATAATGGGGTTCGAAACCCACTCGAACAGTGAGCGGCTGTTCGAATCGAATTTCGAACCTCGAACATTTTAGTGTTCGCACATCTCTAGTTAGCACTGTAGCCTTGTAGCGCTGGAGTCCTGAGTTCAAAGCCCGCCAGGAACAACATCTGCAAGGAGTTTGAATGTTCTCCCTGTGTTTGTGTGGATTTCCTTTCATTCCACAAAGACATACTTGAATGAAGAAGAGAAAAAAATGTACATTGTGATCCCTATATGGGGCTCACAATCTACATTTAAAATAAATAAATGAGCGACCATGTAATATGCTGTTCTACTCTGGGGAAGAACCTATCTCCACTATGGCTCAAAATGGGAGATCCTGAGCCACATCCCTGAAGGTCCTGGTGTTATTGAGTTGCTATATTTTTATTCATTTTCAGTCTTTTTTATTATGTTATTAGAAATGCCATGCAGGATAAGTCATCTATTAAAAATGACATGAAGGGAAGCCTGTCATCTCACTAAGTACAGTATAGCATTAAGCAGACTGATTTCAGTATTCTGTCACTTGTGGACTAACATTTAGTATTTTTTGTGAACTTAGGCTGTATTCACAGAGAGTAACGCCAGGCGTTTTTTGTGTGCTTTTTGCACATAGCGCCGCGTTAACGCCGCGTTAACGCCGGGCAACGCCACCACAAAATAGTGCGGCGTACATGCGGCGCTACGCGGCGTTAACGCAGCGCTATGTGCAAAAAACACACAAAAAACGCCTGGCGTTACTCTGTGTGAATACAGCCTAACTATGCGATTCTTACAGCACTCTATAATGATAATTTATGAGTTGCTGCTTCTTCGCCTACACACTATTATCGACATTTTTCTCCCTATACTGTGCATAGGTAAAACACAGATAACTGCGGATGACGGCAGAAAGAGCAGCCCATAAATGATCAGTCAGTTCTCAAAAAGACTGAAATCAGAGTCTCTCTCACTACCTTATATGTCTATCAATACCTTCTGAAACACCAAACTGACCTGTAAGGGTGATATTGCATTATACAGTTTTTGTTTGGTTTTTACTCCTGAGATGCTGTGATCTTCCTTGGTTTTGTGGGATTGGTTCCTTGGTGGTCACTGGCACAGTAGACCTCTGCGTTATCTCTCATACCACATCTATTAGTTGGCCAGTACACACTAGTGCTGTATTTTCATAGATTCACATCAACCTGAATCATTTCTGTTTTTCTCTCTACAGAATCTGCATGAAAGTTCAGATAGTAATGATAGCCAGACAACTCTCAGGGAGAAAACTGATTTCTCTGTCTCTTATGATGAAAGTCAAGAATATGATGTCACTCACTACACTGAACCTGTGGAGACTAAAAAAGAAAAATATAAGCCACAAAAGTCATTGTCAATGAACACCGAAAACAGTGATGATGTTTTTCAGAGTTTTGATAATGATGATAAAGACAATATACATGAAACAGAAGATGAAGAGAGAACACCAGGAGATCCCAGAAATGAAGCACTTGCAAACAGAGATGGCTGTCTGCTACTACATGAAGTGGATGGTTCAGTCATCGAGGATCAAGAACAGTCCCCAGAGGTTCCTTCAGAAGTTAACTTCCCAGTTTATGTCACACATTACTTAAGTGATATTAGGGAAAGCTTTCCTGAAACCTTTGGTGAGATAAATGATAGTGTAATTCCAGACTTCCTTGAAGAAGGTGTAAGTGATCTTCAAAAGAGTGACAGTGAGAGAGATTCATTTGCGGATGATGAGTGTTCGGTGGAGTTGTCCAACTTAAAATGGACACCATCTCCAACGTGTGATATCCATAGTTACAGTTTAGACGACCATACTCCAGAGAGATCTGTATATCACTCTGATGCGGAGCTAAATACTAGCGACCAAGACAAAAAGACCACATTCCAAACAGAAATAAACACAAATATTTACAAGTCAGTGACTATTCAGATGTCTTCAAGTCAGTTACAAGACACCAATGATGGATCAAATAGACCTACTAATGTTTATAACACACATACTAACAGAAGTGAAGTGCATGCTTTGTTACAGTGCGGTATAGAGGGAAAAGAAGCCTATAGTCAAACTGATATGGGGTGGTGGAATGAATGCACTACTAACCATCACTGTTCACATCAAAGGAGCCGCTATCTCACAGAATCACAATCATTTGATACTGCTGCCTGGCCCCCACTTCATTCACCATGTTCACCCCTGAGCACCCATTGTTGTCATTGCTGTCACTGCCATCACTGCTGTACTCAACAAAGCACAAGATACAGACATAACGTATCCACGAGGCCGACTGTTCAAAGCAACCTAGAGAGAGAGTTATCTGATACGCTGAAGTTATTAAGAGAGTCATTGATCACTATTTCACTGGTATGTATAATTCACCCTTCATATCCATCAATTATGACATTGCTGTATCTGTCACTGTCGATCACCTGTGAAATTGGTGTGGCAGAATGTTATCTTTTCCTGTGACAAAGTTATTTAATACCTGCTATTGGAAACAGTACTTATCCTATAATAATATGACTAATATGAATAATTACAAAGGAATTCCTGAATAGTCTTATGGGAACTTGGCCAAAGTATGTGATCACAGCTGGATAACTATGACTAACCCACTGCGATCTACAGTAGCAGCATTGTGATGAGATTTAGACACATTACATTTACATGCTTCAACTAAGACCACAGAGCAAAGTGAATATCACACCTTGCTGGGAAACAATGTACACAATATCTTTGCAGAAAATCTGCAGCATATTTGCATAGTGTGACCCGAGCCATGTAAAGGAAGTAAACAAAACAGCCCGTTCAGCTATACAGATACTATCTGCTGCGGGAACAAGGAGTTATGATTTATAATAATGCCATTCTGGGATCCTGATAAAACCAAGTCAGTAGTTAAAGTAAGATCACACTAAGCCTTCTGAGAAACTAGATCTTCTAAGCATACAATGTACTGAGATATAGAGATATTTTTCTGTATACTATATACATGTAGTAAAAGAAAAATCTTGTTATGAGAAAAAAAACAAATTAGTAAAATAAGGCTTTAATAATTATATAAAGTTTTAACATAAATTACACTAAATCCATTTTAACAACACAGTATAATTTATTAAATGACAGTAATAAAACATAACATGGACAAATGCAGTATTGCCAAAAAATATGTAACATGATCACTAAATGGAGTAAAGAAAAACGGTGCAATTGTTTGTTTTATTTAACAGGTAGCAATGTGGTCTAATATTATTATATGGGGTCTGATTATAAGTAACTGTGCCCTTATATAAAAGCTGCACCCCTTAAATAGGCAACTCCAACTTTTACCGATACTTGGCATTCACAAATGACCCTGTGAAGGACTCTCCTGGGGTGAAGTCTCTGCATTTATCATGTTAATACATATTGTAATATACATTATTTACAGATTTTGACTCTTTTCCATGACATACTATGCTGAATTCCCCCATTGTCCATTATGTGTTCTTTGCCTTGTTTCTCTCATTGGCTTGTCACTGGAGTATAGGTATAGGTACTCTAACAAAGCAGGGGAAATGAGTATATCTCAGCCACTATAAAATGTAGAACAGCGAGATATATGACACCAAATATCTCGACCATTATAAAATAAAATCATTCAGATGTCTCCAAGATTGGAGTTTTTTCTGTACTATTTCCAAAGATGTCATAAATTAAAAACACAGTCCGGATTGAGAGAAGCTTCCACTGTGTATAAGTATTCCAGTCCTGTCTTTATAACTGATAGCCCTCTGGAAATAGCACAGAAAAACTCCAATCATGGCGTCATCTAAAGATTCGGTTTTATAAAGTCAGTAAATGGTTAAAGTGATCCCTCCAGACCCAGTTTGGCTAAATCTCCGTGTTGCAGAAATGCAGTGTTTTTGGCTGCTTCGGAAACATGGCTGTAAAAAAGGCAGTTTTACAGAACCAGCGATGTGAAGAGATTTGGTTTATTCTCATCTGTACGTTGAAGGAAAAAAGTGCAGAAAAGTTTCTCTTTCATATATGCATGTTTTTTTTTAATGTTTTGTGTTTTTTCTATATATTTAATACAGTAAGAAAAAATTCAAACACAACAATAAAATCAATGAAAAAAAAACAAAGCAACACATTTTTGCTATGTTTTTTTTTCTTTTTTTTTTTCCTGTAGTGTTAGCTGTGTTTCATTATGTAGGGCCTTATCCTTTGTGTGGTTTATTAGAACATGTACACTCATACTCCAGTGAGAAGCCAGTGTGAAACAAGACCAAGAACACAAAAGGGGTAAAAGTAAAATTCAGTGTAGGAGTTCAGAGAATGGAACTGTGGGGGGCTAATAATATCTTATGAAAAATTGTGTATAGAGGTGGGGGCTGAGATTGTTCTATTTGTCCAGAGATTAGCAATTTGGAGACTTGCCAGACTGGTTATGTAAATACTATGCTCTGTGTATTGGGTGATGCTATCTTACAAAGAATGGAGACAGATCGTCTGGAACCAGGGGCATTGTTAGGAAAGGACCAAAGACCCTTTTAAAGATAAAGGGACAAGAGAAGGGTAATTAAGCTAATTGTCTCCAACAAGGATGTCTATTGTCTTTAGAATACCATGAGATAAACATCTAGGGTGTGTATTTGAGACATGTGCTGATGGCTGCCATTTTGTGAGGCTATGCGGCCAGCATACCATGAGCTCACAGACTCCATTTTAGAGAGGCCATGTGTCTTCTACAGCTCACACCCCCACTCAGCCCTCTGTCCAGTTTCTTATCCAATAGGTAAGCATCAGGGCTATTGTTACAAACTTCTCCACCAATAGATGTTATGCTAATTTTACTAGCCAATCCTGTTCTGTCTATGCCATGGGATATATACTGTTGTACTAACCACCATTAAACAGAATTCATTTTGATACACCACCACCATGTGTCTCTGTTGATTCTCCAGGTCAAAGATGGCTGTAGCCGATCTTGGCCTGTTAATTAATTTTCCTTTACAGACAGCATATCTCTGGGGTATTATGATTCCCCCAACAGAACCAAAATCTGTTAATAAAATATACTACAATATTTACTAAAGGGGTATTCCAATCTCATATGCAGACTTTTAACTTCAGCTAACTGAAGTGTTTTACCCAATACACCAATTGTTCATCTTGCTCTGTTTGTCAATCACAACTGAAAATCCCTCCTCAGTGTTCCCAGCTGGTTGCCTAGGCTACAGACTTGTTAACCAGGTTGGATCGATCACTCGGAGCCTGCTCCCGACCATCAGCCATCTATATTGTCTTTTCTGTGTACTTTCTGTTTGGAGCCCTGATAAGGGTTAAATAAGTTTCTTGAGCAGTGCTTCCGTTATTTGTGTATGCAAGGGCTCGTTCACATCTGCGCCTGGGGTCTCCACTTTCAGGTTTCCTTTTCCTGCCCGAAACTGGGCAGGAGACGGAAACTGGCAGGCATTTTTCAAACCCATTCACTTGAATGGGTTTGAAAAGTGTCTGGCTGTGAGTGCCGGTGAGCGTTTTATGCTCTCCGCGGCGAAACCGTTTTTTTTTAAACCGGACACAGAGTCCTGCATGTCCGACTCTGTGTCCGGTTTAAAAAAAAACGGTTTTGCCACGGAGAGCATAAAACGCTCACCAGCGTTCATGGCTGGACACAGTCTGACAGGTTTCCGTCTTCTGCATGCAGAAGACAGAAACCTCAGAACGAAGTCCCATTAAGAGCAAACAGGAGCTCTGTGCAGGAATGAGATTAAAACCAGGAAGTGGAGGGGAAAGGAGACAGCAGAACAGGTGAAAACCTGAGATTAGAGAACCCCTTAGGGCCACACATGGCATAAATGCTGCAATTTGCCTACGGTTGAAACACTGTGGAAATAGATCATGGCTTTTTACAGTCAGAGCAAAGTGGATGAGATTCTAGTGAATCCCATATCATGCCCACTTTGCAGTACAAACCGCGGTGCAAAGATGCAGCGATTTCCAAAACAAGTGCAGTGAATGACAATGCTACAGAAAAGCTGCATTTTCAAAAATGCATTTGTTTTTGAAAAACACTCTTTCTTGTTTTGATATTTTGCTATAACGCTTTAGTATGAACAAGGCTGCATTCGCATTGCATTCAGGGTTTATATTTAGTTGGGGCTGCAGGTAACTGGCTAAATGTATGTGAAAAAGATACTCTTATACAGTATGTTAAGAGGTTTTCCAGGCACCAATAGTGTACCACAACCACGGCATAAATGTACCAGTAAGTGCTTTACTAAGGAGTTCCTAACCTGTAATGTATTAGAACAATTAGTAGAATGTATGGGAGAGATTATGTACTGCACCTAAAACCAGGTAACCTTTATATTCAGACTTGTCTAATAATATTTTTACCCTGAACAGAATACGGACCAGGATGTGGAAAACATGAAACAAGCATGTCAGAAATATCGCGAGAAGCTAACGGAAATTGAGCAGCATCTATCAGAACAGCAAGCCGGATGCTATAATATTTTTACAAGGGAAGAGAGGTAAAACCAAAATTCACAGTATTTCCTAAGTTCAGTTTACTGTGATAATGGGCAAGCTTTATCCATATACTTATGGTATTTCCTAGTAGAAATGTCTTGAACATGCCTGTACATTAGGGTAGATTTTTATCCTGTGCAATACATGTGTAGCAGCCCAGTGGGACTCCCAAACTCCTCTGGGCTGTGAGATGCTGAGTGGTGGTAGTGGCTGTGGCTATGGTCATCAGGGTTGAGCAATTGGAATCGGAAAAGATCAGATTCCGATCAGCGATCAAGAAAATTTCACGATCGTGATCGGAATTCCGATCCCAATCTTTTCCCGTGAGATTGAGGTCGGAGGTTATCTCAAGATCGGCTCAACCCCATTCATGTATATATCATTAATACGGTTGAACGATCGGGAACACCTAAGGCACCCATTAGTATGAGAGTTGGTTCACTGGTAGAAGGCAATGCACCCCCTTGACAGTGGAAGTGTGCTGTTCATTGCCGCATCCTCTTATCCTGAAAACTGAATCTTTCATTCTACTCCTGCTGTTTCATCTGTCAACCTGTCAATTGTATTCAGCTGAAATATTGCTCTTGCTGTATTTGCTGTGTCTTCAACATCTATGTCAGTAAAAGTGAACTTCAGTGAGGAGCGAGTGTTGGTGTGTATGCTTCATTGCGTGTAGGTATTTTCCGGTAACTCACAGGGTGTCTGAGTTGAAGCTCGGGAGAAGACAGGGTAGGTAAAGTGGAATATTGACCACGGAGGACACTGAGCCGACCTCAATGCAGGAATATTGCCACCAGCCTTTGTTTCTAGTCCTGGAGAATGGGCTCCCCAAGTACTGGGACCTGTGTGTTCATCACATGACCATGGACTGACTTTCTCTACTGAAAATAATCAGAATGAATGACAGCAAGCAGACATCTAGAAAAGCTGTATATTGGAAAATTGTATATCTTTTTACTTTACAAACATTAAAGTGATTCTATCATTGGTGTCAGTGGTTGTGAGATAAAGACATACCTGGATAGCCTTTAAAATGGCTATTCTACTACTACCTTCTTTTTTTTCGATTCTCCCCACCATTCTGTTGTAATCCTTGTTAATTATTTTATGTAAATGAGCCCACCGAGCACCCAGGGCGTTCCCCAGGACCTTTGAGCACCCCCCCCCCCTCCATGTCATACCTTTATTCACGCCCCAAAATTATTCTGACATAGAAGTGGGGACAGTAGGAAGAAGAAAGAGGAAGGACATGATATAGAAAAGCCATTTGCTGGCCAGGAGCAGGATTTTCACTAATGTCCTGTGGTCCTAGAAGGTTTAAGGGGAAAAGCATAAGAGAATTTAAGAAAAGGGATCGTCAATAAACTGTGTACAAGCAGTGGTGTAACTATTGCCCTGCTGAATTTTTTTTAAAATAGGCCATTACCTTATAGAGTAACCTCAGCAGGTAACAGGCCCTATTTATTTATCAATCCCCATTCCTGCTCACTGCTGCCTCCACTTCCCCTTCTGACCACTAATATCGGAAGCATGTGGTCCCCTAAGAGGGCAGAAAGGGAAGTGGAGGCGGCCGTGAGCAGGAGCAGGGATCAGTGAGTAAGGCCGCGGGCTAGCAGCTAAGTTGTTTGTTGGCGACTCCCTCAAGAATATAATGTCATTATGGGACATTATACCGTGTGGAGGGACAGTTATGGAACATAATACTTTGTGGAAGGACCGCTATGGAACATTTTACTGGGTGCAGGGGCCACTATGTCACATACTTTGTGGAGGAGACACTATGTGACATTATAAAAAAATTGAGGGGCCGCTAAGGAACAACAGAAGTAATACTATAAATATTGTACCTCCAGAAATTGGATTTTATGTTATCTGGTACTACTTCAAGTAAAGAAAAGAGTGTAAATTATTCTGTTCTGTAAACTTCTTGTCTGCTGAGTCTTCATTCTGTACAACCATCATGGCTTTTCTGACTTCGGTCAGGCTTAGAAAGGCTAAAATCAACTAACACGTGCCTTGGTGAAAACACTGCTACTACCATCAGGTACCCTGAAGGCCCCCTCAGCACTGCACCAGCCTAGAAGGAAAGCTGAAGGTTTTGGTTGAATTTATAGCCACCGTCACAATTGCAAGTACTCCTACTGCAGAATCATTGTCTACCCCAATTGATTGCTGCATTAACACTTCTATCTTTGAAAGCATTCTTACTTTGCAGTATATTTTCTACATCCACCCTGAACTTTTGCACAATACTGTATAGTTTACTTGATATGCTGTACATTGTGTTATAGCTGACATCCTGGTGCAGTGCCATTGATCCCGGGGGATCCACAAGTGGGAGTTTCCAATGTTCAGCCATAGCAACCGGGGAGAGTTTAATCAAGCCATTTGCCATTATTAACCCCCTATTAGGTCAAAGGATGGTTTTGAGGGTTTGAGATCGCAACTATAATTTTATCTCCTACTGGGATTGAAAAAAAAGGGAAAAAAGTTTAAGAGTCTAAAAAAATACAAACAAAAATCATATGTTCATTCTAAAATGCTTTTTTATATATTTTAACATTTTTACAAATGGGGTATTGTCATGTCGATAACATCTCACATATTAAAACATAATATGTCAAACAGCTACATCTGTGGGAAAAAAAAAGTTTTAGCTTTCAGAATACGAAAATTGAAAATTCTGTGTCCAAAACCTGTGCGTTGCATTAAAATTTACTTATTTTTTTTCAGAGAAAACATGAGAAGATTGCACTTGTTACGTCAAAAAGTTCTAAAAGAAGCTATAGAATTGGAATTCAATTTGGATGCACGAGCACGTCTGGTGAAGGAGACTATTGCTATGGTATGTTGAAAAAATGTTCTTAGTCTTATTTTGTGTTGATACCGTCAAGCTGTTTGGGTCTGTTGTTTTAGGCAGATGTTTCACTTTACTGAACACAATTTTAGAAACTCACCTTCACATTATATCATTGAAAAACCACTATTATATATAGATATTTCTACGTAATACTTTAGCATTATCATGTGTAATATTTTGTGACATTTATGTGGAACTACTTCTTTAAATGAATGCTCTAACATAAGAAATCACCAATCTCAATAAAAGGGGCTTTCGGGGCTTATTACATTGATGACCTATCCTTTGGAAGGTCATATGCATTGAGAAGTGTTATTCATTTTCAGGCAGCACAACTTTCACTCTTATGGGAATTTTGGGATGGCTTGTGGTGGTCAATCATGCACTCAGGAGCACTTGCACGCCTCCATTGATCAGGATTCCAGAAGTTACATCTCCAGTGATCAGACACTTAATCCCTATGCTAATGTTGTGGGATTAATGTCATTAGTTTTCTAAATCACCCTTCACAATCTAATGATAAACCAGAAATGAGAATTTTTTTTTTAGAAAAGTTCCCTAGTTGCCAAATAGTTATAGGATCACATGTACAGTGTGAACCTGCCACTATAAATATTTTGGAAATAAATATAGAATCCCTAGTGTTAAATTGGAAATTATGACATTTCATTTAGTTAGTGAGGTGTGTATATATATATATATATATATATATATATATATATATATATATATATATATATATCAGCAGCACTTTGTAAACAGCACCAAAACCTACTGTATATAAATAGAGCTGAAATGTATTGCTACTATTTGTTATATTTCAATTAAATAGTCCTGTGCAAATAGAAGGAGTGCATGTCCAAAAGAGAGGGTCACAAACCCCATATAGTATACAAATAATATATATATATATATATATATATATATATATATATATATATATATACACATTAGAAGTTCTTTGTATACATGATTGAACAAGCTTGTAAAAGCCCATCTGCCATGACAAGTCAACCTCATTCAGATGAGACCCCACACTAATATATACTTCTTCCGGACTCACAATTGAAATAGAGCATACTCAGATTTTATTTCAGACTCCTATCTGTGCAAGGTTACTTTAATGGAAATTGAGAATGGTCTGGATCCCACTTGCCCGATGTTCAAACTGTAGACCTATTCAGGATCCAAGAGAGATATATTTTAGACTTTGGTTCCAACTGAATGAGTTTGCCTTGTCATGGCAGATGAGCTTTGAATGATTAAATGGGTTGTACAGTAATTAAGAAGTTAACATCATTAATTTAGTCACGGCAGATTTAAAAGGTCACCCAAAACATGTCTTTTTCAATATAGCCCTTTAGACAGATCATTGCCACATCTACCTTTATTTTAGTCTTTACCACCCTCCTGTGGAAGCTGCATGCCTTTGAATTCGAGCCCACAGTAGTGATGGGAACTTTGGCTCTTTTCAGTGAGCTGGATGATTTGGATCCGCTCTGCTCTTTTGGCTCCCAAATGACTCCTTATAAATTACTGCTGACTATGATGTGTACACAGTCAGACACCCTATTACTCCTTATTAACTTAATGTTAGGACCCCCTGGCTGCTGTTACTACAGAAGGGCATAAAATTAGGCTAAAATGATTCTCAGTGAGCAATTTGGAGGCAGGATTATACCCATATGGAGTGAGCTTATCCACATATGAGGCTGGGTTTGCCATTAAGGGGACTGGGCTAAGTGAGCTTTTGGCTCCAAGCCAGGAGCCAACTCTTGTCATTGACTTCAAAGAGCTGGCACAAAGACTTGGCTCAACACTTCACTAAGCCACAAACTAAGCAAGCTCATGCCAAGGTGAGAGGGGTACATTAAATAATATTAATGACTCATTCCATATATATATATTTATATACACATACTGTATACACACACATACTTTCTACAAATTCTCCTCTTTTCAGGAGCTCAAAAGTAATTGAACAAAATAACATTAATAAATAGATAAAATCTTCAGAATATTTCACTTCTTTGCCTTAACGGGATTCTACAATTAAAACTCTTTTTTTTCTCATTTACATGTTGGAATAGCCTTAAGAAAGGCTATTCTTCTCCTACCTTTAGAAATCCATAGAACTACCTACTACGTACTGCGCATGCTCACGTAAGCGGGCACAAAAAAATGGCCGCCGATATGTGCACTCGGCTCTGCCAGCAGCATAATGGCGCAGACGACGAAGTGTGACCCCAGCCAGAAGAAGATGGAGACGTCGCTGGAGAGAGTTCTCTCGCAGCATTGGAGATGCCCCCAGTGCTGTTTGAGTGCTGAGGCCCATCCCCAGTGCTGTGAGGGAACTCATTTGCATACTGACAAAAACCGGGATTTTAACCGAATGGCGGGGTGGAGACGACTTCTAAAGGTAGGAGAAGAATAGCCTTTCTTAAGGCTATTCCGACGAGTGAACAAGAAAAAAAAAGAGTTTTAATTGGTAGAATCCCTTTAAAAACTCCTGGGTTGCTTTGGCAGTATGCTTTGGGTCATTGACTACCTGGACCATGAAGCATTGTCAAATCAACTTTGCTGCATTTGGTTGGAAAAAAAAACAAACACATGTCCACACTAAAGTAAAAATATTCCATAGTTTTATTGATACAATAAATAAAATATCTTACAACAAATAAACATATTTGGGAAATGGAGGAATACCAACAAAAATCATAGCTACTAGGCGGGATTGACATAGGATTCAGAGTTAATAAATATGGTTAACAAAGAAGTGTGAAAAGTATATTCATTATAGTGGCAGGCATCAAAAGTATACCCACATTTATAAACAAGCCAACACAGCCATAGAGAATAAATATGAAGGATACCACTAATGTTCTACATACCACACAAAAGAGTAACTACAAAAATGACAAGTAAAAACCACAGGGAAACCCTACCTAATGAATACACCCTTGACATGAACAACTAAGTCAGTCTGAGGAGACCAACAATAAGTCACAACTCAGACTGGAAGTAGTCCTAGCAGATAGTTCATATTGTCTGCGAAGAAAGGGGGTGAATCAGTTCAGTCTCTGTAGTGTGTGGATTTCAGACACTCACAGGTTGAGATGAGGAAGCCAAGGGGGACCAAGATGGCGTCTCTTAGGTATGAAAGGGAGAGAATAAAGCAAAAAAAGGCCATAAACCTCTTTGAGCCAGTTTTGGTAAGTCTTTTTGGGTCATCATGCCTAGGAGGGAGTCCCCCAGGTCAAAAAGCCAGAAATTAGTGTCACTGGTATAGTGCTATAGAGAGGCTGGAAGGTGGAGCTCAGAGGAGTGCAACTGTCTTGGTGCTCAGCTAGGCCATACACCCCCATTAAATAGCGTTTGAGATAATTGTCCAATTACCTTTGGTCCCTTGAAAAAAAGGGGCAACTACATATTACAGTGCTGTAATTCCTAATCCTTTACTTCAATTTGGATTTCAATACCCTCAAATAAAATTTTTGGTAAACATCTAAAATGTCAAAAATTGTGTCACTGTCCAAATATTTCTGCAATGAAATGTTTATGTTAGTATAGGGTCACATCTGAATAAGGAAGTGCTGTCTAAATTTTGTGTTTAAAAATAAAAATCTATTAAACTGTATTTATTTTACTTATGTCTACTTACAGCAACTTGAAGAGGTTTTAGAAGAGCAATCAAGGCTGTATTCAGATCTTGAGTTTTATAACTGGGAACAAGACAAGAATTCTAGGGAACACTGTGCAAGTCTACAAAGGACCCAAAGTTTACCATCTACTCCATCATTACACGAAACTGATCAAAGTACCCCAGTAACTCAGGAAGAATCCAGAACTCAGTCACAAAAAATTGATCTAACCACTATTTTGGAACATGTAAGTTTTGAGAGAAAAAAAATCCACCATGAATCTTGCAAATATTTCCCAAATCAGTATCAAAATATGTATGATTCATTCTACATTTTGCTAAAGAGTTGCAGTAAATTTCATTATGATCATTGAAAGGGGTTCAATCTGGGGAGGGAATCTGCATCATACTTGAAATTGACAAGGTATGGATTTAGGCCCCATTCACACGGGGCAAGAGGGGGCGGATTTTGGCACGGAATCCACGTCATAATCCTCCCCGTCACAATGGTGGTCTATGTAGACCGCTCGCGTTCTTTTTTCAGGCGGATTCTGCGGCTGAATCATCCGCAGTGTCCGCCTTGCGACAGCACCCTCCGGACTAGGCCCATTCATTTGGGCCTAATCCGGAGCAGAAAGCCGCGATGGGATGCCGATGCAGTTCAGCAGCAACAGAATATGACATGCGGATTCCCCGTGTAAACTAGCCCTTAAAATCCACACTGTAGGTCAGTTTCCAAGCAAAATCTGCAGTGATGTATTTCACTGAATGTGGATGGGATTTGGTAAAATTTGGTTCTACTGTTAATACTACATATTTTCTGCCCACAATTCGGGAAAAAATAATCTTGTATGTATCCATCCCATACTCCAAGTCTTCAATGTACAATAATTAGCTTTATAGCAAGAGTACAAAGAGCACAGCTAGAAAAGGGCTAACCTCATGAGATTCATTTTGATTAATATTTGTGAGGTTTGTTCCTCTGGTTCATTTCAGGCCAAACTTGTTCAGCATGAACTGGAACTTCTATTATTATACTTTGGGGTCTCCTCAAATCATAGAGTAAAATAAGTGGAGGCTCAGGGAAGGTGCGTAAAAGTAACAATTTTACTCACTTTGCCTCACCTCTCCTGGGTATCCATTATGATATCAGCAGGACCCATGTGACTGTTGAGGGCCAATCACAGACCTCATCAGTGACACTGGAGTGCATGACATCAAGGGCCGGAATAGGTCGCTAGATGCCATAGGGATGCCTAGGAGAAGTGAGGCAAGGTGAATAAAACTGTTTGTTATTTTTACTCACCTCCGCACTTATCATACTCTGAGATCTCAGGAGACCCACAGTACAATATTGTTTTGTGAGTGACAAACTGTAGAGTATAATAGTTTTTTGTGTACCAAATGTTTTTGGTCAAGCATAAAACTTTAGTCAAATTTGGGTCAAATTATGTTATGATACGTTACGTTATGAAATGGTTCACTCATTCCTAAACACAGTAGTCAGATGATGTATGAGAAATTTGGTATGAAATGAAGTTTAGAACTGGACACAAGAACGAATTAAATGCACCAATGTGATATAGAAAATATGGCAATAAATGAGGCTTACAAATGGAAGTGGCAGCAACACATTTCAGGATATCACTAACAAACCCCTTCTTCAGATCAAATGACATGTTATCGGTAACATTTCACAAAATGACAACACCGGGTCACCTATTGTGATACTAATTAGAGATGAGCGAACACTAAAATGTTCGAGGTTCGAAATTCGATTCGAACAGCCGCTCAATGTTCGTGTGTTCGAACGGGTTTCGAACCCCATTATAGTCTATGGGGAACAGATACTCGTTAAGGGGGAAACCCAAATCCGTGTCTGGAGGGTCACCAAGTCCACTATGACACCCCAGGAAATGATGCCAACACCTCTGGAATGACACTGGGACAGCAGGGGAAGCATGTCTGGGGGCATCTAACACACCAAAGACCCTCTATTACCCCAACATCACAGCCTAACAACTACACACTTTACACACTCAATACCACCTCTCTGACAGTAGGAAAACACCTTGAAACATGTGTATTTGGCACTTGCAGTGAGGAGAGCTTGTCACCAGCAGTGAATTTGGCCCTTGTAGTAAGTTGAGGTTGGCACCAACATTTGTTTTGAAAATCAGGGTGGATTGAGCCTCTAACCAGCAGAGTTTGGGCAAATTCATGGTGGAGGGAGCCTCTAAAAACCCCAGTTTGGACCAATTCATGGTGGAGGGAGACTCTAAAAACCCCAGTTTGGACCAATTCATGGTGGAGGGAGACTCTAAAAACCCCAGTTTGGACCAATTCATGGTGGAGGGAGCCTCTAAAAACCCCAGTTTGGACCAATTCATGGTGGAGGGAGCCTCTAACCAGCCCAGTTTGGACCAATTAATGGTGGAGGGAGCCTCTAAACAGCCAAGTTTTGGGAAATTCATGGTGGAGGGAGCCTCTAACCAGCCCAGTTTGGACCAATTCATGGTGGAGGGAGCCTCTAAACAGCCCAGTTTGGGCAAATTCATGGTGGAGGGAGCCTCTAACCAGCCCAGTTTGGACCAATTAATGGTGGAGGGAGCCTCTAACCAGCCCAGTTTGGACCAATTAATGGTGGAGGGAGCCTCTAAACAGCCAAGTTTTGGGAAATTCATGGTGGAGGGAGCCTCTAACCAGCCCAGTTTGGACCAATTCATGGTGGAGGGAGCCTCTAAACAGCCCAGTTTGGGCAAATTCATGGTGGAGGGAGCCTCTAAAAAACCCAGTTTGGACCAATTCATGGTGGAGGGAGCCTCTAATTAGCCCAGTTTGGACCAATTAATTGTGGAGGGAGCCTCTAACCAGCCCAGTTTGGACCAATTAATGGTGGAGGGAGCCTCTAACCACCCCAGTTTGGGCAAATTCATGGTGGAGGGAGCCTCTAACCAGCCCAGTTTGGACCAATTAATGGTGGAGGGAGCCTCTAACCAGCCCAGTTTGGACCAATTAATGGTGGAGGGAGCCTCTAACCACCCCAGTTTGGACCAATTCATGGTGGAGGGAGCCTCTAACCAGCCCAGTTTGGACCAATTCATGGTGGAGGGAGCCTCTAAACAGCCAAGTTTTGGGAAATTCATGGTGGAGGGAGCCTCTAACCAGCCCAGTTTGGACCAATTCATGGTGGAGGGAGCCTCTAAACAGCCCAGTTTGGGCAAATTCATGGTGGAGGGAGCCTCTAACCAGCCCAGTTTGGACCAATTAATGGTGGAGGGAGCCTCTAAACAGCCAAGTTTTGGGAAATTCATGGTGGAGGGAGCCTCTAACCAGCCCAGTTTGGACCAATTAATGGTGGAGGGAGCCTCTAACCAGCCCAGTTTGGACCAATTAATGGTGGAGGGAGCCTCTAACCAGCCCAGTTTGGACCAATTAATGGTGGAGGGAGCCTCTAAACAGCCAAGTTTTGGGAAATTCATGGTGGAGGGAGCCTCTAACCAGCCCAGTTTGGACCAATTCATGGTGGAGGGAGCCTCTAAACAGCCCAGTTTGGGCAAATTCATGGTGGAGGGAGCCTCTAAAAAACCCAGTTTGGACCAATTCATGGTGGAGGGAGCCTCTAATTAGCCCAGTTTGGACCAATTAATTGTGGAGGGAGCCTCTAACCAGCCCAGTTTGGACCAATTAATGGTGGAGGGAGCCTCTAAAAAACCCAGTTTGGACCAATTCATGGTGGAGGGAGCCTCTAATTAGCCCAGTTTGGACCAATTAATTGTGGAGGGAGCCTCTAACCAGCCCAGTTTGGACCAATTAATGGTGGAGGGAGCCTCTAACCACCCCAGTTTGGACCAATTCATGGTGGAGGGAGCCTCTAACCACCCCAGTTTGGACCAATTCATGGTGGAGGGAGCCTCTAAACAGCCCAGTTTGGGCAAATTCATGGTGGAGGGAGCCTCTAACCAGCCCAGTTTGGACCAATTAATGGTGGAGGGAGCCTCTAAACAGCCCAGTTTGGGCAAATTCATGGTGGAGGGAGCCTCTAACCAGCCCAGTTTGGACCAATTAATGGTGGAGGGAGCCTCTAAACAGCCAAGTTTTGGGAAATTCATGGTGGAGGGAGCCTCTAACCAGCCCAGTTTGGACCATTTAATGGTGGAGGGAGCCTCTAACCACCCCAGTTTGGGCAAATTCATGGTGGAGGGAGCCTCTAACCAGCCCAGTTTGGACCAATTAATGGTGGAGGGAGCCTCTAAACAGCCCAGTTTGGGCAAATTCATGGTGGAGGGAGCCTCTAAACAGCCAAGTTTTGGGAAATTCATGGTGGAGGGAGCCTCTAACCAGCCCAGTTTGGACCAATTCATGGTGGAGGGAGCCTCTAAACAGCCCAGTTTGGGCAAATTCATGGTGGAGGGAGCCTCTAAAAAACCCAGTTTGGACCAATTCATGGTGGAGGGAGCCTCTAATTAGCCCAGTTTGGACCAATTAATTGTGGAGGGAGCCTCTAACCAGCCCAGTTTGGACCAATTAATGGTGGAGGGAGCCTCTAAAAAACCCAGTTTGGACCAATTCATGGTGGAGGGAGCCTCTAATTAGCCCAGTTTGGACCAATTAATTGTGGAGGGAGCCTCTAACCAGCCCAGTTTGGACCAATTAATGGTGGAGGGAGCCTCTAAAAAACCCAGTTTGGACCAATTCATGGTGGAGGGAGCCTCTAATTAGCCCAGTTTGGACCAATTAATTGTGGAGGGAGCCTCTAACCAGCCCAGTTTGGACCAATTAATGGTGGAGGGAGCCTCTAACCACCCCAGTTTGGACCAATTCATGGTGGAGGGAGCCTCTAACCACCCCAGTTTGGACCAATTCATGGTGGAGGGAGCCTCTAAACAGCCCAGTTTGGGCAAATTCATGGTGGAGGGAGCCTCTAACCAGCCCAGTTTGGACCAATTAATGGTGGAGGGAGCCTCTAAACAGCCCAGTTTGGGCAAATTCATGGTGGAGGGAGCCTCTAAAAACCCCAGTTTGGACCAATTCATGGTGAAGGGAGCCTCTAAAAACCCCAATTTGGACCAATTCATGGTGGAGGGAGCCTCTAAACAGCCCAGTTTGGACCAATTAATGGTGGAGGGAGCCTCTAACCACCCCAGTTTGGGCAAATTCATGGTGGAGGGAGCCTCTAACCAGCCCAGTTTGGACCAATTAATGGTGGAGGGAGCCTCTAAACAGCCCAGTTTGGGCAAATTCATGGTGGAGGGAGCCTCTAAACAGCCAAGTTTTGGGAAATTCATGGTGGAGGGAGCCTCTAACCAGCCCAGTTTGGACCAATTCATGGTGGAGGGAGCCTCTAAACAGCCCAGTTTGGGCAAATTCATGGTGGAGGGAGCCTCTAAAAAACCCAGTTTGGACCAATTCATGGTGGAGGGAGCCTCTAATTAGCCCAGTTTGGACCAATTAATTGTGGAGGGAGCCTCTAACCAGCCCAGTTTGGACCAATTCATGGTGGAGGGAGCCTCTAAAAAACCCAGTTTGGACCAATTCATGGTGGAGGGAGCCTCTAATTAGCCCAGTTTGGACCAATTAATTGTGGAGGGAGCCTCTAACCAGCCCAGTTTGGACCAATTAATGGTGGAGGGAGCCTCTAAAAAACCCAGTTTGGACCAATTCATGGTGGAGGGAGCCTCTAACCAGCCCAGTTTGGACCAATTAATGGTGGAGGGAGCCTCTAACCAGCCCAGTTTGGACCAATTAATGGTGGAGGGAGCCTCTAACCACCCCAGTTTGGACCAATTCATGGTGGAGGGAGCCTCTAACCACCCCAGTTTGGACCAATTCATGGTGGAGGGAGCCTCTAAACAGCCCAGTTTGGGCAAATTCATGGTGGAGGGAGCCTCTAACCAGCAGAGTTGGGGGAAATCAGGGTGGAGGGAGCCTAGTATTAGCAGAATTGTGCAACGCTTATGGTGGATGAGTATGAGGATGCGGAGGAATTGGAGAGGTTGAGTACAGACATGGAGTTTCATGTTGGGGTGCTTTACACAGGTGGGCACAAAAATGACGGCTCTACCCAGTGGTGGTTCATTTTTATCAAAGTGAGCCGGTCGGCACTCTCAGCTGACAGACGGGTGCGCTTGTCAGTGATGATGCCACCGGCTGCACTGAACACCCTCTCAGATAGGACGCTGGCGGCAGGACAGGACAGCACCTCCAAGGCATATAGGGCAAGTTCAAGCCACAGGTCCAACTTCGACACCCAATACGTGTAGGGCGCAGAGGGGTCGGAGAGGACAGGGCTGTGGTCGGAAAGGTATTCCCGCAACATGCGCCTATACTTCTCACGCCTGGTGACACTAGGACCCTCCGTGGCGGCACTTTGGCGAGGGGGTGCCATCAAGGTGTCCCAGACCTTAGACAGTGTGCCCCTCGTTTGTGTGGACCGGTGAGAACTTGGTTGCCTACTGGAGGAACTGCCCTCCCTGCCGCCAACGTCACATGCTGGAAACATCTCCATCATATTCTGCACCAATTGCCTGTGGCAAGCATTGATGCGATTGGCCCTCCCCTCTACCGGAATAAAAGACGAGATGTTGTTTTTATACCGGGGGTCAAGGATAGCAAAGATCCAGTACTGGTTGTCCTCCATGATTTTGACAATACGCTTGTCGGTTGTAAAGCACCCCAACATGAACTCAGCCATGTCTGCCACAGTGTTAGTTGGCATGACTCCTCTGGCCCCACCGGAAAGTTCAATCTCCATTTCCTCCTCATCCTCCATGTCTACCCATCCGCGCTGCAACAATGGGACGATTCGAAGTTGCCCGGAAGCCTCCTGTATCACCATCACATCATCGGACAACTCTTCTTCCTCCTCCTCCTCCTCCTCCTCCTCCATTAAACGCAGTGAAGCGGACAGATGTGTGGACCTACTCTCCAGCTGTGACGGATCGGATGCTATCCCTAACTCCTCTGTGTGATCTGAGTTATCCCTGATGTCAATCAGGGATTCTCTCAGAACACACAAGAGCGGGATTGTAAGGCTCACCATCGCATCCTCAGAGCTCACCCTCCTTGTGGACTCCTCAAAGACCCGTAGGATGTCACAAAGGTCTCTCATCCATGGCCACTCATGGATGTGAAACTGAGGCAGCTGACTTTGTGGCACCCTAGGGTTTTGTAGCTGGTATTCCATCAAAGGTCTCTGCTGCTCAACCACTCTATTCAACATCTGAAACGTTGAGTTCCAGCGTGTGGGGACGTCGCACAAAAGCCGGTGTTGTGGCACATGCAGGCGTTGCTGGAGAGATTTTAAGCTAGCAGCGGCTACTGTCGACTTGCGAAAGTGGGCGCACATGCGCCGCACTTTCACCAGTAGCTCTGGAACATTGGGGTAGCTCTTTAGGAAACGTTGCACCACTAGGTTGAAGACGTGGGCCAGGCATGGAACATGTTGGAGTCCGGCAAGCTCCAGAGCTGCTACCAGGTTCCGGCCGTTATCACAAACGACCATGCCTGGGCCCAGGTGCAGCGGCTCAAACCATATTGCCGTCTCATCGAGGAGGGCATCCCTCACCTCGGAGGCAGTGTGCTGTCTGTCCCCCAAGCTGATCAGCTTCAGCACAGCCTGCTGACGTCTACCAACGCCAGTGCTGCAACGTTTCCAACTCGTAGCTGGGGTCAATCTAACAGCGGAGGAGGAGGCGGTGGCGGAGGAGGAGGCGGTGGCGGAGGAGGAGGCGGTAGAGGAGGAGGAGGAGGAGGGGGGTGTTCTTCTCGTGTCCCTGCCAGGAATGTTAGGCGGGGAGACGAGGTACACCGGGCCAGTTTGGGAAGCAGTCCCAGCCTCAACTACATTCACCCAGTGTGCCGTCAGTGAAATGTAGCGTCCCTGTCCGCATGCACTTGTCCACGCGTCGGTGGTCAAGTGGACCTTTGTGCAAAGCGCGGAACTAAGGGCCCGCCTGATGTTGAGTGACACGTGCTGGTGCAAGGCGGGGACGGCACACCGGGAGAAGTAGTGACGGCTAGGGACGGCATAGCGAGGTGCCGCAGTTGCCATCAGGTCCAGGAAGGCGGGAGTTTCAACAAGCCGGAACGCCAACATCTCCTGGGCCAGCAGTTTAGCGATGTTGGCGTTCAAGGCTTGCGCGTGTGGGTGGTTAGCAGTGTATTTCTGCCGCCGCTCCAATGTCTGAGAGATGGTGGGTTGTTGTAAAGAAACGCCTGATGGTGCCTTTGATGGTGCAGGAGAAGGAGATAAGACAGGACCAGGGGAGGATGAGGTAGAAGTCAACAAAGTGGCGGAGGCAGATGAAGTGGTGTCCTGGCTCGTCCTCTGGAGTGCATCGCCAGCACAGTCAGCAGTGGCAGTGGCAGAGGCAGAGGCAGAGGCAGTGGCAGTGGCGTGAACGGCAGTCGGCCTTTGTCCTGCCGTTGCTGCCTGCCACTGATTCCAGTGCTTGGATTCCAAATGACGGCGCATTGAAGTGGTGGACAGGTTGCTCTTCTCAGAGCCCCTAATCAATTTCGAGAGGCAAATTGTGCAGACAACACTATATCTGTCCTCGGCGCATTCCTTGAAAAAACTCCACACCTTCGAGAAACGTGCCCTCGAGGTGGGAGTTTTTCGGGGCTGGGTACGAACTGGAACATCTTGGGAGATTCCGGGTGTGGCCTGGCTTCGCCTAAGCTGCTGACCTCTGCCTCTGCCTCTAGCTACCCTTTTTGGTGCTGCACCTGCCTCAACATCCACACTACTTTCCCCGCTTGACATCCCCCCTGTCCAGGTCGGGTCAGTGTCCTCATCATCCACCACTTCCTCTTCCAACTCCTGTCTCATCTCCTCCTCCCGCACAATGCGCCGGTCAACTGGATGCCCTGACGGCAACTGCGTCACATCATCGTCGATGAGGGTGGGTTGCTGGTCATCCACCACCAAATCGAACGGAGATGGAGGAGACTCTAGTGTTTGAGCATCTGGATACAGATGCTCCTCTGTTAGGTTCGTGGAATCGTGACGTGGAGAGGCAGGTTGAGGGACAATGAAAGGAGCGGAGAACAGCTCTGGGGAGCAGGGACAGTTTGGGTTATTGTTCTGTAAAGCTTCGGAATTTTGGGAGGAAGGAAGACAAGACTGTTGGGTAATAGGAGGAGAGGAGGCAGAGTCTGACTGGCTGCTGGACAATGTGCTGTAAGCGTTCTCTGACAGCCATTGCAAGACCTGTTCCTGGTTCTCGGGCCTACTAAGGTTTGTACCCTGCAGTTTAGTTAATGTGGCAAGCAACCCTGGCACTGTGGAGTGGCGCAATGCTTGCTGCCCCACAGGAGTAGGCACGGGACGCCCTGTGGCTTCACTGCTACCTTGCTCCCCAGAACCATTCCCCCGACCTCGCCCACGGCCTCGTCCACGTCCCTTTCCGGGAGCCTTGCGCATTTTGAATTCCTAGTTAGAAATTGGCACTGTATACCAGTAGTAAAAATTGTGGGTGCACGTAACCCCAATATATTCTTTGAATTCCCAGTCAGAAACTGGCACTATATGGCAGTAGCAAGAAATGAGGGTATTTGTATTCCCAATATACTCTTTGAATTCCCAGTCAGACAATGGCACTGTATACCAGTAGTAAAAATTGTGGGTGCACGTAACCCCAATATATTCTTTGAATTACCAGTCAGAAACTGGCACTATATGGCAGTAGCAAGAAATGAGGGTATTTATAACCCCAATATATTCTTTGAATTCCCAGTCAGACAATGGCACTGTATACCAGTAGTAAAAATTGTGGGTGCACGTAACCCCAATATATTCTTTGAATTCCCAGTCAGAAACTGGCACTATATGGCAGTAGCAAGAAATGAGGGTATTTGTATTCCCAATATACTCTTTGAATTCCCAGTCAGACAATGGCACTGTATACCAGTAGTAAAAATTGTGGGTGCACGTAACCCCAATATATTCTTTGAATTCCCAGTCAGACACTGGCACTATATGGCAGTAGCAAGAAATGAGGGTATTTGTATTCCCAATATATTCTTTGAATTCCCAGTCAGACAATGGCACTGTATACCAGTAGTAAAAATTGTGGGTGCACGTAACCCCAATATATTCTTTGAATTCCCAGTCAGAAACTGGCACTATATGGCAGTAGCAAGAAATGAGGGTATTTATAACCCCAATATATTCTTTGAATTCCCAGTCAGACAATGGCACTGTATACCAGTAGTAAAAATTGTGGGTGCACGTAACCCCAATATATTCTTTGAATTCCCAGTCAGAAACTGGCACTATATGGCAGTAGCAAGAAATGAGGGTATTTGTATTCCCAATATACTCTTTGAATTCCCAGTCAGACAATGGCACTGTATACCAGTAGTAAAAATTGTGGGTGCACGTAACCCCAATATATTCTTTGAATTCCCAGTCAGAAACTGGCACTATATGGCAGTAGCAAGAAATGAGGGTATTTGTATTCCCAATATACTCTTTGAATTCCCAGTCAGACAATGGCACTGTATACCAGTAGTAAAAATTGTGGGTGCACGTAACCCCAATATATTCTTTGAATTCCCAGTCAGACACTGGCACTATATGGTAGTAGCAAGAAATGAGGGTATTTGTATTCCCAATATACTCTTTGAATTCCCAGTCAGACAATGGCACTGTATACCAGTAGTAAAAATTGTGGGTGCACGTAACCCCAATATATTCTTTGAATTACCAGTCAGAAACTGGCACTATATGGCAGTAGCAAGAAATGAGGGTATTTATAACCCCAATATATTCTTTGAATTCCCAGTCAGACAATGGCACTGTATACCAGTAGTAAAAATTGTGGGTGCACGTAACCCCAATATATTCTTTGAATTCCCAGTCAGAAACTGGCACTATATGGCAGTAGCAAGAAATGAGGGTATTTATAACCCCAATATATTCTTTGAATTCCCAGTCAGACAATGGCACTGTATACCAGTAGTAAAAATTGTGGGTGCACGTAACCCCAATATATTCTTTGAATTCCCAGTCAGAAACTGGCACTATATGGCAGTAGCAAGAAATGAGGGTATTTGTATTCCCAATATACTCTTTGAATTCCCAGTCAGACAATGGCACTGTATACCAGTAGTAAAAATTGTGGGTGCACGTAACCCCAATATATTCTTTGAATTCCCAGTCAGACACTGGCACTATATGGCAGTAGCAAGAAATGAGGGTATTTGTATTCCCAATATATTCTTTGAATTCCCAGTCAGACAATGGCACTGTATACCAGTAGTAAAAATTGTGGGTGCACGTAACCCCAATATATTCTTTGAATTACCAGTCAGAAACTGGCACTATATGGCAGTAGCAAGAAATGAGGGTATTTGTATTCCCAATATATTCTTTGAATTCCCAGTCAGACAATGGCACTGTATACCAGTAGTAAAAATTGTGGGTGTATATAGCCCCAATTCTATTGCTAGGGGACTTGCAGGGTATTTCTGGGGTGAAGGTGGGGGGGCACACCGTTGGAACGGGTATCGGGGTATATATCGGGTATACGGGAATACACTGACAGTGTATTCCATTCAGGATCCTGGGAAAGCTGGGTTGCGGCGATTGAGCCCGTCAGTGCCACGTTACACTGACAAGCTTCTCCCTGGAATTTAGCTCTTACAAGAGCTGTTGGTTGTCTTCTCCTTCCTATCCTAGCCTGTCCCTGCCTACCCAGAATCTAAGCCCTAGCTAGCTGGACGGAAACCTCCGTCCTCGGTGAATTGCAAGCTCAGAATGACGCGAAGCTGGGCGTCGCTGTTCTTTTAAATTAGAGGTCACATGTTTTCGGCAGCCAATGGGTTTTGCCTACTTTTTTCAACGTCACCGGTGTCGTAGTTCCTGTCCCACCTACCCAGCGCTGTTATTGGAGCAAAAAAGGCGCCAGGGAAGGTGGGAGGGGAATCGAGTAATGGCGCACTTTACCACGCGGTGTTCGATTCGATTCGAACATGCCGAACAGCCTAATATCCGATCGAACATGAGTTCGATAGAACACTGTTCGCTCATCTCTAATACTAATCATTTGAAGAGTCATGTTACCTGGTGTTTTTCTTTAAGCCCTGCTGAGCCCCTCTTGACACCATCAGAGAAACACAGTAACAGCACAAAAGGGATCACGACACACTATGGCAGACTCTATGTAAAAAAAACTGCCCCTTTTTTAATACAGACCGACAGAGCTTAATCTGGCACACTATCTCACATGATCTCTACTGAGATTGTCCCTGGGCTCTCTCTCTCTCCCTTCTTTTTCACAAAAAAATGCCTATGACATCATCATTGATCTTGGTATTGGTTGAGAATGTTTAATGTCTCGCTTTCTCTCTAATAAAAGTTATTGTTTTCTTTTTTATAGATCAAGAAAACCTTCCGAAGTTTTAACAACTCCTAAACATGAAACACCATTCAAGTCTTCCGGATTTTGATCTTCCTCATATCTGCATACAAATATGTAATATGACTTTACAACAGACTGATTGTCAATCCTCTTTTGTATATAGAGCCTTATATGTTCTCATTTAGGGGTTAGGTTGGCTGTATACATTAATTGATTGCCAGTCAAACCTGCCGATATCGACTTCAGCAGACAACCATCGAATGTGTATGGATTCCTAGTAAATACAGATGGCAGGAGGATAAGAGTTGGGCAGTAGGATTTCACCTGCCAGATCTTTCTGCTCTTTGGGAAATGAGCTGCCAGCTGAGCTGTCTATCAGCAGCGTTCTTCTCTTTCCCCCTTAGTAGGCTTGCACTACTCAGTCCAGTTGAGTTGTATGTATCTGGGGTGAGGAGAAAAGATAGCTATCTGCTGGACCATAGTTTGGCCAACGGCTATCTTATGTGTATGGCCAGCATTAGCTAAGGTATCAGACCTACCGTATGCGGTCTGGAGGAACAAGAGCAGCAAATTATTCTTAGGAAACAAAGCAATAAACGCTGCATGGAGGTTTTTTTGTTGTAGTTTTCAGTAGCTAAAATGTTGCATTCATAGTTGCAGTTTTGGTCTATTTCCATTATTTTCTGCATTTCTGACCCACTACTGCTTATTTGAATTATATTATATTTTTTTAATACATATATTAAAAATGAGCCAAAACTTTAACATATGGTAGCAATTGAGCTCCCTGCAGCTGCTATGCAAAATTCTTAAAACTGCCTCCGTGGCAGACTAAGATTGTAAGTTCTATAATTCTATAGTTCTATCATAATTTTTTTAATTAATTTACAAAGACATCAGTATGGTGACAAGTAGGTACAGTATACTGTATGCCTATAAGGGTCCCAGACGGAAGGGCTACTACTAGTGAAAAAAATGCATATGAAAACACACCTGAACAATGGGGAGAATGTGGACAGATCCCTGGGGATCAGATAGACATCAAATGCACTTATTGCACAATTAAAATCAAGCAAACATTTTAATTTATTACTTGATAATACCTAAAAACTGCCACAGAAAGACTGTGTGTGACACCAGACTATACCTGCGACTGACTGTAAGGTCATGTTGACATATCACAGTTTTATTGGTTTTCGCTAACACAAGGATTGGATCCAAATAGAAGAGAAGTCATTACTTATACTTATTTGGGAGTTCTTTGGGATCTATCCCAGTTTACTGACTGTCAAACCTTGCACTAAATTTGACCTATAAGCGATTTCCAGTGCAGTAAGTGACCATCAGCACACGGTGGCATTACGTTAACGTTTTAGACTGCCTTTTAATTCTAAACATTAATGATGTTGAAATTTGCACAATATTTAATTTGTCTATGTCACAGTTTTTTGTTTTTTTTTTGCATTTGTATACTGCTTTACTTACCATATGTAACCTAGGTCCACATGGAGACTTTGGCCAAGACTCCCATTGCACTTCCAAAGATCTCCCTGTAACTCCATCACTCATGTTAGTGAATGAAATCACAATGTGACTATGAGGGTGCCGCAACTTCTAGTCTAAAAAAAGACAAACCTTGTTCAACTTTTTTACATTGGTGACAGCACACTCAGGTCACAATGTGACTCAATTCACTAATATAAGAGAAAGAGTCGCTGGATGACATGACGATCTTTGGTTGTGTGATGGGAGTTACGACCAACGTCGCCATGTGGCCCTAGCCTTACTGGTGTGTACATAAATATAAACCAGCACTTTAGTGATGGCTAAAATAATTCAGCAATATCTTACAATGTATTGTTAAAGAGTGGAAATGTGCTATATAATAACCCAATAAATCATAATACTAACACTCACTATGGGATAATGTCCTCATTACGTATCTGACACATACAGAATTATTGTAGAATACGGTACTTCCTGAACAGATGTTGATTTCAAATAGAAACACAATGGGGGCATTTATAATGCTAGGGCTCAATGTGAGTTCTGTATCAGTACCTCTGGGTACTCAGTGAAAGGCAAATAACTTTGGGAACAGAGCATTATACTCATGTAGTAATTAGTTTTTATATCTAATTGCATAGGTTTAAGCAGGGGTGGTTCCCCATTTATATGTAGAAGTTTTCCCATGTGAAAGTTGTTGTTCATTGTAAAAAAGATTGGGCTACCATTAGTGAATTTGTGTGCAGCGAGCTTGATTAATATATAGTACTGCATCCACCATCATACAAAATTTATGTAACATTACTAGATATAAAGTATCATGATCATACAACTATATAATATTCCAAAAACTATAAGTACATAAGACAATTAGACATAAGGGTCAACCTAACTGGTTTTCGTATCTCAGGGTTTCACTTTTTTTTCCTGTCTCCTCTCTCTTTCACTTCTTGGCTTCATTGACAACTTGGTGGGTGGCTTAGCCTGTGTAATGTTCAGCTCAGGTTATCAGCGTTCTGCAGACTTTTCAAAGCACTGTTCACATTACAGTGCTAACAGATGTCACTGACAGTGAAGAAAAGAGAATACAGTAGCCAGAAACAGGGATGAGTCAGTTGGCTACTGCAGCTAGAGTAGTAGATATTCATCTGAAACCTAGTCAACAAGCTGCAAACATTTAGCTCAATCTGATAAATAGGCTCATAGATATGGGATGCTTTTTGTTAGGTCCTCAGCAGCCATGAAAACCCCTCTGTACCCCATGTTTTAATTGATGCCACAAGCTTGATTTTGTGGCTGATGGTACATGTGACTAATGGCTAGTGGTGCATGGGAAGTGCAGATCATTTTATTGTGTGTACTATTAGTATAGTCAACCATGCTCAAAAGATGTGTCACAGTAGCTAACCATTAACTCAGTTTTTGTGCAGTTTTTTTATGCTCTATATCGCCCCAAACTTTGACATATAATCTTTTTGTTTTTCAGATACTCTATAGAGACATGCATGCATATTCATTAAACATGAGCCAAAATGTATTTGCTGAGAACCTATGGTATATGACAGGATAAAGCAAGCCATATTTATATAATGTATCCACGTACAGAGCAAAATAGCAGAAGCTGTGGCTGTCTCTATTTGCCATTAAAGAGGAATACCCTGTAATGTTACTCTGACCAGATGCTCTCTTTAATTGTATAACATCTGTTTTTATAATGTGATTTGTTACAAACTTTCCAAGGAGAGAGACAACATTGTTTTTAGGCAGAGAAGATGAGTGCACAGAGCCAAATACAATGTCCCATTGTGTGTTTGTGCCCAGTGTGACAGAAGGCTGGTCACAGTTCACTGAATCTTACTGTCAATTGGAATTTTGTTAGATGTCAATAAAAAGCAAACGTCATTTTCCTGTACAACGTTTCCAGCGCTCAGCCCAACATTTCACATTGTTTCAGATCTTAATCTTTCATCACATTTAACCCCATGCACCCGCCAGTTTTGGCCTTTGTAGCAATATCATTTGATAAGTCACTTTGTTATAATAACTGTATAATTATAATTAACTGTATTTACTTATCCAATTGCTCCTGACACATTGGGGCAGTTTATCATTTCAGGAAGTTTTAAAGTCAGTTTAGCGCCATTATTTGGCCAAATTTATCAATTGTCAGTCAATTTTTGATAAATTAGGTGCATTTATAAGTGTATAAGACACATTTGTCCTGAAATGTTACTCAATTTCTTATGTCACCTACTGGCTGGAGTGAGTTTGCAACATTTTGTGTGGCTTTTTGAAGAGTTGTAGTTGAAAAATCTGGAATACTGACGTCTAGACAGGCTATCCATGCCCACTATCCCACCCACTTTAGAAAGGTGGAATGAGTGGTGCAGAAATCAAAAAGTCACAATTTTTTTGCACAAATAAATTAAAACATCCTGGAATGCAGAATTCGTTAAATTCACCCACCTTCTTATTGTACTTTGGTGGTAAACTTTAGTTATTACATTTTGGGGTACATAACTTAATACATATGCACCAGATTTTTCAAGTAATTTGTGCCAAAATACTGTTATATATGCTTTACACTTCTCTTTCTATATGTAATAGACTAGCATCTGCCCGTGACTTCGTCTGCGGGTTGGTGTTGGCGCTGACCCGCTTATATTTAGCCAATTGCTGTTGTGGATGATCTGCCTGCTCCCACGTCTCAGCTCTTCTACATCACAGCATATGCGCAGCATACTCAGTTGTATGTACATCTCTGCATATGGAGAGCGTACTCAGCTGTGCTACAGTGCTGCTTAAGCTCTTCTACATCTGGCCATTTGGATTATAGGGGTATTCTTATGTCAGTGTGTGAGCAGCTTCTGTGTTACAAAGGGCTGAATGGATGTTGCTGAAATGTGCCAAAGTTCGATCAGCCTGCTCCTGTGTCTCGGCTCTGCTACATCGCTGCATATGCGTAGGATACCCAGCTGTATGTACATGTTTGGAAAAAGTAAGAAGAAAAATGTGGGTGGGCACTCACCAATCAGTAGACTAGCTTTTTTCTTATGTCATTCCGTATGTACATGTTTGCATAAGGAGAGCCTACAGAGGTGTGTTACAGAGGTGCGTAAGCTCTGCTACATTGGGCAATTGTGATTACAGGGGTTTTGTTATGTGACTGAGCAGCTTCTGTGTTACAAAGGGCTAAATGGATGTTGCTGAAATGTGCCAAAGTTCTCCCCCTCCCCATCAGAGGCAGAACAACTCATTCCCACATCCCCATATGGGGCTCACAAACTACATTAAAAAAAAAAAAGCAATTGTTTTGTAGAAAAAATATAATGTTTTGATGACTTGTATGTTCTACAGGCTTTTTATTTGGAAGACAAATTTGTGGATATGTGCTTAACTCAAAAGTGATGAAGAATTGGCTTTTCAAAAAAAAAAAATAGCCACCAAAATTATCCCTTTTTGGGAGCAAATGTGAAATCAAAATGGGTTTAATTTTTTTTTTTTATGCCAAAAGTGTGGCAGCAATAGTCTACAATAATGGAAGGTAATGGACCACACTGCAGGACATGTCTGGCAGAGTGATGGAAGCTGTGACAACATAAGTGGCAGTGAGGCATAGAATGATATGATGGACCAGGCTGCAAGACATGTATAGCTGAGTGGTGGTAGCTAAGGCAACATGATTGGCAGTGTGACATAGAATATATAGTGGGCCAGGCCATAGGACATGTCTGACTGAGTGGTGGCAGTCATGGCAGCTGTTTGGAGTAGCAAACAGCATCGGCAGTAAAGTAAATGGAAAATAATGATAAAGGAAGATGGTGGCACCACTATTCGGAGGCATCAGCCAGAGTTTTGTGAAAATCCCCACAAATCCATGCCTGAGTCATTTATTCCATGCTAGCTGTGTACAGTTTCATCATTCTAAGTGGTACAATGCCACCAGCAACACTAAACACCATCTTGGCCATTACACTTGAGGTCAGGCAAGATACAATTCCCATGGCAAACTGGACCAGCTCCTTCTACTGCTATAACTAGGGATGAGTAAATTTTTAAAAAATTTGCTTTGCGGAATTTTCCCAAACAATTCAATTCAATCCGAATTAATTTGCAGCGAAACACATTAAAAAACAGCTATTTCCTGGCTGCAGAGAGCCTGTATAGTGGTGTAACATGGTGCCTTCCAGTAACATGCATAGTATGAACTCAGCCTTACAGGGCAATGTTAGTGCCATGTATAAAGAACCGTGCAGAGGCCCAAGATCCTACTGTAGCGCAAACTCCTTTTACACTGTCATCTGTTGATTCCTCATAGATGTCTACAGAACCTATTCTATCAAACACTTATACAAGTAGAGCCCACCTGACAGAGAGGAGAGTGTGTCAGTAATGTTGACTTCACTGATTATTTTTCCCTTCCTCTCATCCGTCAGAACAATAACCCCCCCCCCCAAAAAAAAAAAAACAAAAAAAAAAACAGATCCTGTCTGTTGAGCATAAGTCTTCACTCAATCAGGATCAGTAAGCTAAGAGTATTGCTGATGCCAAAACAAAAAAAAAATAGGAGTGGATCCAAAACAGAGATGACACGTGGATGGAATATTTGCATGTCTTCTGTGTTTTGTACCCACTCCTGCTTTTGGCTACCAAATCATAAGCTAATTCTGATGGGACCATACAGGCCTTATAGCTGCTACACTGACAGAATCCATTGTTGGTCTCATTTTTCTTTTTGACATATCAGAAGAAAGGTCAAATAAATTATGTCAACCAGCCCAAAAAGGCAAAATAGTGGCCTGTTTATGGAGTGGGGAGTGTGGGAACAGCATGAGAAGTGACATAGTGTTGAGGTTGCACCAGCATGTGGAGGCCACAGAGTGGAAAAGTGACATAATGTGGAAGTTGGAGCAGCCTTAGGTGGCTACAGAGTGGAAAAGTGACATAATGTGGAGGTATCTTCAAAAGATAAATAAAAAGAACAACTCTGAGCAGCACATAGTGTGATACCATTTTATAAACTGATATTGTGTGCTACAAGGAGTAATATATGTGAAGCACATACCACACTGCTGTTGAATAACAACAGTGTTAAGGGGTGTGTGTCGTTGGAATAAAGGTAAGTTGACCACAGGTAGAGAGTGTACACAGTGGGTCAAGGTGTGGTTATGGTTCGACTCTCCCCTGCTGCAATAACCAAATAATTCATATTATGGAAGGCCACAGGACCTCTGAGCTCCGGGACCTCTGGGAATCCAGGTGAAGACAGGTCATGTGGAGTGGTAGAAATGTAAAACTTCAAAAAAGTGCTTTGAGCATAATAAAGGTGTACAATTGGAAAGTGCGGATCTACACCTCCAATTTTTTTAAAGTTTCACTCTTCAACCACTCCACACAGATAATGTGGTGATGGCAGCAGTATGAGGTGGCCACGGAGTGGCAAGGTGACATAATGTGGAGGTAGCAACAGCATGAGGAGGCCACAGAGTGATCTGGTGACAGAGTGGGGAGGTGGGTGGCACAAACATTACCCACTGACAATGGTGGCTGTAAGAAGGAGCACTTGGCATCAGATGTGTGGCATCAGGCAGGTGGCATAATCAGAATAGTAGCTGAGACAGGTAGCCAGAAGAAACCGATCTCTTTTGTCAAGGTTTGGGTGAGGCAGCATGGATGATTTAATCTGATACATCAGGCATTGGTGGGTGGAATTCCTGGCTGATCCATGCCTGATTCATCTTGTCAAAGGTCAGTCTCTCCGCATCTTGGGTGGACAGGTGACTTCTCCTTGGGATAACTATGGCCCCTGCTGCACTAAACACCCCTGATGCCACACTACTGGCTGGGCAGAACAGCTTTCCCAGTGCAAACTCGGCCAGTTGCAGCCACAAATCCAGTTTGGGCGCCCAGTAGTCCAGAGGCTCTTCGATAATGGGAGGCAGGGTGCACTCCAAGTATTCCACCACCTAATAGTTTAGGTTCTGCTCTATTTCTAACTGGAGAAGGGTATGGTTGGCTATGTACAAGTGGCTCAAGTGTATGCAAAGTTTCCTGGTCATTTTTAGGATGTCTTACAGATGGGTGGAAGACTTAAGGAAACATTTGACAACCAGATTGAACACGTGCACCATGCAGGGGACATGGCTCAGCCCTCCTTGATGCAACGCCAACACCATGTTTTTCCCATCATCAATCACCATGGTTCTGATTTTGAGTTGTTGCAGAGAAAGCCAGGATTCGATTTCTTGATGAAGAGCATGAGGCAATTCTTCGCCTGTGTGACTCCGTTTGCCCAGGCAAAGTCCTGCATGTCCGACACAAAGTCCTGCATGTCTGGTTAAAAAAAAAATGGTTTTGCCGCGGAGAGCAGAAGATGCTCATGGGTGCTCATGGGTGGACACTTTTCAAACCCATTCAAATGAATGCTTTTGAAAACTGCCTGCTGGTTTCCGTCTCCTGTCCAGTTTATCGGGCAGTTTATCGGAAACCTGCAAAGCAGAGTTTAGGCGAAGGTGTGAACCCGCCCTTTCTTGCATTTGATGGAACTGCTGTGAAGTTCTGCTTTGATACTGCCTTAAGTAAAGTGGTCAGTAATACCGTGTTCTGCGAGTCCTTATTCAACCACAACATGTTAAGGAGCTCAGAGAAAAAGTGGGATGCTATCTGTCCTGATCCACACTGAGTAGTTTGTGCAACACAAGGGAACCCAGCCGCTAACTTTTGGGGTGCTTGCCTTTACAATTCCAGCACAACACCAAGAAGGATTAGACATAACTGTATGCATGTAGTTATAAAATATTAAATAAAGAAAGGACATGGTCATGAATAAAAAAAACATTCTATACATGTCCATCAGTGAACATTCCAGGAAATATCACAGAAGGTAATGTGAAAAACAAAATGAATCAATAGCTGAATCAATACCGCAGCTCCATTGAGAGCAGTTTACAATAGACAGGAAGTCTCAGAATCAAATTACACAATCTGCTCCTCCAGATGTGATACATCTTATTTATCTAGTGCTCACACCAAAGCTATGTGTTGGGCTTACACATTGCCATATGACAAAGGACAGTAAGATCTTGCAGTAGTTAATGATAAAAACAGTAAAACTGTTAATGTGAAAATTATGAGAAAATTATGATTTTGGCCTTCTTTATCCACTTGTATATTTCTGCCATGTTTTTAGCCATCCCCTAAAATATTCTTTGCTTTAAAGTGGTATTCCCATCTCAAGGATCATATTCAGACTTGTATCGTAAGCTACCTATAGTATTTTACCCAATACATTGCTTTAACTATCTTAAGACAGCCAATATCATGAGCTATATACACCCAAGTGGAGTATCCCAGCAGGGTGTACTGTGCAACAGAAATTAATACATAAGCCCATACACTGATGCACAATTAAAACTTAACATTTAATATTTTAAGTTTAAAACCATAAAATTGAAAATATAGATAGGAAGGAAGTAACCAGACAATGTCATCTACAGAATATACAACAGAGATGCACCATCTGTAACAGCTGTGATAGCAAAGCGAAAATGGTAATAAAGAACGGTCTTACCAAATGTTGAAGGTAGGGCAGGGAGAACCACTGGTGCCAGACATACCACAGGAGGATCCTAATAAATCCTTGTTGTCAACCTGCCGATATGCCCTATCACCCAAATGACTCCAAGGGCAGTCCCAAGCTGCCCCTCAAGGAAGACCCTATAAGTCCCTAGTGCCTACGCGTTTCTTGGCACAGTTATGCACCAGCCATCAGGGGATCTTGCTATGCTGACAAAATCTCAGCCCCTTCTATGAAGGAATAACATATATGCCTACAGTGGTAGGACATACAAACATCACTTCCTAGCACTGACTTCCAAGTAGTGACATTGGCAGCGCAGTGGCTACATGTGAATGCCCATAAATAGGGGTACGTGACTCTCCACCCCTTCTTTAGATTACCTTATTGCAGGTCGGCGTCCCAGACAAAATTCGACACGGCACCACAGATAGGCCACACCCCCTCTCCTACGTCACTTAAGGAGGCCGTGCTATCTAAACCTGTACTAACAGGGTCCCCACCGTACTACAACATAATCCATTTTCCCCATATGCGCAAAACAACACCAGATCACCAGCTGGACTAACATCTAACCTAGTGACTCAAACTAATGAACAATAAACACAGGGGAAGCAAGGTAAGTATATATCAGTATCCAAAGGTCATCCTAACAATATAAGAGTATGCTACCACGTGCCAGAATTCAGGCAGTAACTAATGTGGTATCCATATCACTACAATACGATACCACAGCCTGAGTTCAAATAAAACAGCAAAAATTTAACTGCTCATTGAGATCCCGTGGAGCCTCAGTTTTTAATCTAAAGATCCATTTAGCTTCACATTGTAATGTCATTTTGAACCAATCCCCTCCCCTTGGATGTGGCTTCACCACATCTATACCCATAAACCTTAGGCAATTTGGGTCCCCTCCATGGCAAGAATTGACATGTCTCACAACCGGGGTGTCCCTTTCATTTCTTATATCACCTAGATGTTCCCCAATCCATTTCCTAAGTTCCCTATTGGTTTTTCCAATATATTCCATTTTGCACTGACAGGAGATTTTATAAATGACCCCTTTAGTTCTACAGGAGATGAAGTGTCCGCTGTCAAAAAACCTTTCCAAGTTGTTGGAATAAAACTGTCTACCTGTCACCATCAAAGGGCATCTTGAGCACCCACTGCATTTGAAACAGCCATTTGGTTGAGTCAGCCAAGTTGAATGCATTTTAGGGCTCAGGTGACTGTGCACTAATCAAGTGACCTCCCCTTGCGGAAAGTGATTTGAGGTTATGAACCCACCACTGTTTTTAAATCAGGGTCAAGAGTTAGGATATCCCAATGGCGCTGTGGAATTTTTCGCACTTCTGATGCTCCGTTGTCGAAAGTCCCAATCATTCGGACCACCTCATCTGAGCCAGATGTTTTTTCTTTGGCTCTCAATAACTGTGCGCGATCACAAGCCAATGAGGATTTAAAAGACTCTCTCAAAATGTGGTCAGGCTAACCACGCTTTAAAAACCTGGACCTAAGGTCCGCCGCTTGGTCCACAAAGGCCTGCCCCCTAGAGCAATTCCTACGTAGCCTCAAATACTGGCCACGGGGAATACCTTTCCTTAGGGGGTATGGATGGTTGCTGTTCCATCTCAAAAATGAATTTGTGGCCGTAGCCTTTCTGAACACTTTTGTGTCGAAAGTGCCACCCCTGCCCCTAGTTATCAGGACATCCAAAAATGGAAGAGAGGACCCACCCACTTCAAAAGTGAATGAAAGGCCTATATTGTTCACGTTAAGGTGTTTCACAAAATCTGCAAAGGATTCAGGGGTGCCCCTCCAGAAGACCAACACGTCATCGATGTACCAGGCCCACAGCTCAATCCTAAATTCTTCATTGCCCTCACCAAAAACAATGATCTCTTCCCACCAGCCCAGGAGCAAGTTCGCATACGTGGGCGCACATGGATTTCCCATGGCGGTGCCCCTGAGCTGGAGAAAGTGTTTACCATTAAACAAAAAAAAATTATAAGTAAGGGAAAATTCAAGAAGACTGAGGATGAATTGGCTGTGGGTGCAGCACTCGCTCCTTCTGGAGCGCAAATAATGGCCAACTGCCTGTAAGCCCCACCGATGTGGTATAGATGAATATAAGGCCTCCACATCGATGGAGCACAGGATCACCTCATCGTCCAAGGAAACCCCCTCCAACTTGCGTAGCAAATCGGAGGTGTCAGATACAACTACATCTCTCTCCTCACTGTTTACAGCTGGTTGTCTAGGTTACAGATCTGCTATAGGTCAGAATAATGGCTCAGTTCTTGCTCTTGGCCATCTATATTCTCTTCTCTACCTCCTTCTGTACATTGCTTTTAGTTTTTGAGCTCTAGATAAGTTTCATAAGCACTGCTTCATTTATTTGTGCAGGGGCTGTGCGTTTTATTGAGCCAGGAAGTGGAGGGGAGAGGGGACAAGAGGGCAGCTGAAATCCTGAGGTGAGAAATCCCCTTTAGGCTAAGGCTTAAAAACAAAGCAGAAAAGCATCACGTTTTTTCCAGATTATTTTTCGTTGAGTTTTTTTCTGCATTAATCTCTGTGTTTTTACTTCTCTTATTAAATCTATAGAGAAAATGTGAGCATTTCCGCAGATAAAATTGATATATGTTCCCGCCATGGGCAAAAAACCATCTGCAAGGAGTTTGTATGTTCTCCCTGTGTTTGCATGGATTTCCATACCATATTCCAAAGACATACTAATAGGGAAAAAAATGTACATTGTGAGCTCTATGTGGGGCTCACAATCTACATTTATAAAAAAAAAAATTGACATGGGGCACTTTTCAAAAACACATGTGTTTTTGCAACAACAGCTTTTCTGCAATGTGTAGATGGGATTAGCCAGAATCTCAATCACTTTGCTGATACTGTAAAATGCAGCTTTTCTTCAATGTGGACCCTTAGCCTTTATGGCCAGGCAATTTTGGAATACATATATCTCGTTGTTTATTGGAAGAATAGATAAAACATCAATTCTGTCATTGTCTTTTTAAGCTTTAATTTTGTGATATTCGCCGTATATCAGAATTAGCATGATAACTTTATTCTCTAGTAAAATAATAACTTTATTTTAACTTTAGTTTTTATGTCTTTATATTCTGTTCGCCACCTTCCAAGACCTATAGAAAAATGCTGTGGAAAAAAATGAAATGTGTTTCCACTGTGTTTTTTTCTGCAGAATTTTTTTGCAGTGATTCGCTACATCGGGCCTTAGTCTAAGTTGTCTCAAATTGTAGCTGGAGAATTTGTAGACTTTATAGACTTGTATTAGTATTTTACTTACAGCACCGTCCATTCCTACAACATTATAGAATGCCATATCATCAACATTAAAGGTTTTTTTGTTTTTAAATCACAACAGTTGTCTTGAAATTGTAAATGAGATGTACCTATGATCATCCAGAAGTGCAAACCGGAAATTTAACCCTTTGAGAAAGCTGACAATAAAACATGCTATTGGCTCTGAGGTGGTGGTTACTTTGGTTCTAGTCACGTCCCAAACGGTTTAGTGTTGAATATCTTCTCCCAGATAAAGATTATTGTACATTTACATGTACTGCAAATATAATCTGTAATCCACACCTTTAAGTGTCATATGTAGAGATGAGCGAGTAGTGTTTGATCGAGTAGGTGTTCGATCGAATACTACGGTATTCGAAATACTCGTACTCGATCGAACACTGCTAGCTGTTCAAAGTTTAAGGTTCAATGCAGAACCAGCGTTGATTGGCAGAATGCTATACATTCTGCCAATCAACGCTGGTTCTTCTCCTACCTTTAGAAGTCTTCTCCGTGCAGCGTCCCCGCGGCGTCTTCCAACTGGAATTCACTCTGCCTAGGCATCCGGCCTAGGCAGAGCCGACTGCGCATGCGCAGGCATGCCCTCACATGCGCAGTCGGCTCTGCTCAGGCGTCGGGCCAGGCAGAGCCGACTGCGCATGCACAGTCGGCTCTGCCTAGGCCCCGATGCCTAGACAGAGTGAATTCCAGCCGGAAGAAGACGCGGGGACGCTGCGCCAGGAGAAGACTGCACAGAGGATCCAGCCCGACCGTCACTCGTGGACTTGGTAAGTATAATTTTATCGAATTTTGCCTACCCCTGAAATGAGCATTTCCCCCCATAGACTATAATGGGGTTCGAAATCTGTTCGAACAATCAAACAGTGTGTGGCTGTTCAAATCGGATTTCAAACCTCGGACATTTTACTGTTCGCTCATCTCTAGTTGTGATATTTAGTCTTTTTCTGTTAATTTTCAGTATTGAATCCTTATTTTGTGCATGTTTTTTAGGTAGAAAATAGTTATGTAACGATAGGCAGTCATTGCCACTATCTTGGATTTAGTTTTGTTGGAGGATATTAATAAGAAATGTGAGCACATTTATTTTCAGTTGTTTTATTTTAATCTATCTATTGTACAGCTATTATTCTGATCTGTATCTTATTACCTAACAACATGTTTAATACATTTTATGACACAATGCTGGACCGCATTACTTCTTATGTCATGCGGATTCATGTATTATTCTAGCACGGCTCTGCCTATATTACTGCAGCTCATTGTACGCTTGCATCATCCCTGTGATCTCATGGTATAATCGTCAAGTGTTTGCTTTTATCTTCTTCTGTTGTCATTTTTTAGCTGATTAATTATCTTAGAATTACATAAGGACCCATCAGTACATGGCGGCAAGTAGTGCACTAAGAGGGTTATATTAGGTCCGTCACAAATGTCTCCATGGTAACGCCCCTCTCAGCTATTTAATAAGGGTGCAGAGCAGAAGGCATACATCAGCTGGACCAGGACCTCCGGCTGTACACAGCTCCGAGCAGCCACGTATGTGAGTACTGAATGCCATATAACACTCTACTTATTACACACTTATATGTTTGGACCAGATAGTATATAGGTTGCAGGCTTTGTAATCTGACATGTAAAATATATTGTTTTACATTGTTCAATTTTGTATGAAGAACACAATGGATACATTTCTTTTGACTGTATATAAAACTTGTAATACATATTGGCTACTTTGGAAGTAAAACAGGGTTCTTGATTATTTTTTCTACAATAAACCACTTTAATCGCTGCTATGCAGAAACATCCTGACATATGCTTTGCTATAATACATATACTATTACTTAGTGTCAGTATTAGAAAAAGTTAGTTTACACATTGCGTATATAGAATAAGCTGCCCAGTATACAATTTACTAGACAAAAAGTGCTTTTATTTTACTGACTTCTTTCCTATTATCTTTCTTAGTATTGTATTTCATGTGCAGTGTATCCATTATGCTATGGGGTTATAACATGAATTATTTAAGGATATTAATATCTGAACAATGATATACAGTATATACTCATTTTATGACACTGATACCATGTAGTTATGTTCAATTGATTTCCCAACTTGTGTAAGGACGCTGAGCACAGTGGATATTTCTCCACTTTGATCGTAAAAATTGTAATAAATAACAAGTGCTCAAAAACAATAGGTTCTGCAAGTTTGTGCAATACAGAAATCAGAATAAAAGTTGTTTAGCAAACAGAATATATAATAATATTATAATCCATTGTCTGTGGTCACACCTGCGTCACAGTCTCCGTTGGACTCTGTGTGTAACCACTGACTCAGTTGGAGAGCCAACGCTATTGTGAAAGTAGAGTTAGTCTGCTACGGATTTGGCTTTTATATGTAAATATTACAGTTTACAATGTTTTCCATATTATAATGTAATGTACAGTATATAAAGTATATTACATATACAGGTTGAAATTCATTTACAAAGAAGGGAATGCATGCCTAATAGAGATGAGCGAGTACTGTTCGGATCAGCCGATCTGAACAGCACGCTCCATAGAAATGAATGGATGCACCAGGTACTTCCGCTTTGACGGCAGCCGGCCGCTTAACCCCCCGCGTGCCGGCTACGTCCATTCATTTCTATTCCAGCGTGCTGTTCAGATTGGCTGATCCGAACAGTACTCGCTCATCTCTAATGCCTAACACCACATAACAACACAACTGCTTTATACGCCGCTGATTCTGAACGTGTTTTACGTTCAGAATAAGCTGGCGTTTACTTTGTGTGAATGAGCCCTAAAGGGGGTTTCCAGCCCCTAAAATATTTCTCAAATTACCTACCACCATATAGTAGAAGTGGCTGCAGCTTCATTCCTTGGATAGGAGAAGGCTGCATGTGACCACTGCTGTGACTTCCAGCACATGGAGGTTGCCAGACTGCCTGACTGCTGGACTATGTAGGGTCCAGTTGTTGAACCCCCACAAATTACATACTGATGACCTATTCACAAAAAGGATTTTTGGGCCAGATAGCCCATTTAAAAAGGTGATGTGGCTTAGTGTAAAGGGAATGACATAAGATGTTACACTTTTCACCAAAAAATGTGTAAAACTTTTTGTACATTTTTTAATCTAATCTCAGTGAACTGTTAGGTGATGTAAACTTAAATTAGGCATTATAAACATTTTTAGTATCTGACATCGCATATTATCTTTCTGTCTATCTAACAGTCAAAATATCACTGTATACATGACTAAAAACACTCTTTTTTGCACTGCGTGGTTGGAGTGCTACCCCTTTTCTGCATGTTGTTTTTAGATGTCATCTGTCTTTTTGTCTATCTAAATATTAAACTGTTCATCACTTTTGGATGATAAACTATTTCTATGAATTTTAGTAATGTTCTAAAAACAGATCATCATGTTTCTCATATATTTAATTAATTAAATTTTTCTATACATTTTCACAGAAAGGAGAAGGAACGCTTCAATTATGTCAACAGAATTTGTGTCGCCGCTGGCTCTCTCTGAAGACATATTGGATAAGCAAGAACAGCACTGTAAGCTTTTAGGTAAATGTCATTATTGGTTCTTATGACTTGTACTTCATTAGATACATCCATGAGTCATCCACAGTCTCCATGATCACAGAAGACAATGATTCATTCTGCTGAAACTTAGAAATCTGATATCGCTTGATTTCTGGTAATAGCCCTGCCGCCAGATGGGAATGTAATAGCTAAGGTTTCTTCTCATGGGAAGGGAAACAGTGTGACTGACAAACCATATTGAAGAAGAAATAGCATATTTATTTATATATTTGGTTCATTTCTATTTTTTTTCTATTCATTAAACAATCATGAATGGGGTAAAAATTGCTATAAACACTCACATTCATGTATAACAACATGAAGCGACCTCTCTACAAGATCATTTAAATCACTGTTGACGGAGGCATCTAAAGGGTTAAATAAATGCTCCGGATCAGACCTTTTCTGACCTTAGGTTTTAAGAGCGGGTGTAAGTACACTGCCAAACAGCAGCCTTGTCCTGTACTGAACTGCCATGCCAGGCTCTGATTCATATGCCATATAAAAAGACATGTATGTAAATAAAGCGCCTTAGTGACCATCATTAAAAGGCATATTAGTGACTACGTGGTTAATATTATGTATATTAAGTTTCATCTTAGGATAAATTAAGTATTTGATGTACAGGCTATCTGAAGTACCTATTACCTTGCCAGATCTGTAAAATCTCCTTTTTAGCAATGTATTCATAATAAATATATATTTTCATTATTTCCAGACAACCTTTCTGAGCAGCTGATGAGGAAATGCGATATTCAGATGAAAGTGAGAAAAGGAAAAAATGCTCCTGCTTCCCAGAACAATGAAATGGATTTACAGCAACCACGGAGAAAAGACACGCCAGCCCTCCATAAGCCCCCATTTATTCCAGGTAAAGGATGACTTAAATATAAATACTACCAGAAGAAAGGAGATCATCTCGGCCTTACTGTTTGTTAGTCTGTAGGGTTTTCTGCACAAGAAATGCTGCAGAGAACTTAGGGGATAATCTTCTGATAGCATCTCATTTTTATTGGGAAAAGTCTGATATTTGCCCTTTTGTAGACAGGACAAAGGGGAAACTTCTCCAGCTAGTTGTCTTACAGCTGGGCACTGAATATTGTGGAGAAGAAGAGGGGATATAGATGATCTCCTAGAACACCGAAAGATTTCTTAAAGGAAGCCTGTCAGCTGTAAATTGGTTATAAATCTTTAAGCCCAATTTTCATTTAAATTGCTGATTTATTCATATACAAATGATGGGAGACGCGCTTTTCCCTTGAGTCTATGGCTGAATACATAGTACATATGCAAATCATTTCATAAATACATCCTCAATTTAAATTGGGCTCTAAAGCTGAGTAACTAAGGCATATTTGATAACTATAGCATCATTTCTACCTACTGGCATTAGGTTTCTAGGCAATGTACTGCTGACAGACTCTCTTTAGTATTTTTATTGTAATATGGTACAAAATAGAATAAGGTGGGAATTGCTGGGATTGCTGGGAATTGCTGGGATTTACAACAGTTGAAACTTTTAGTGGACAGTGGTTGGTCACGACTTTATTAATTAATCATAAATTACTTAAAATTGTAATTAACCAACGTGACAAAGCATACTTCAAAAACTTGTAAACATATGGGTAAGGGTATGATGGGGTGTGCCGGCCACTGGACTCCTAGTAGGCACGTCCGCCTTGAACCTGGTGACTTTATCTTCCACGCACTGCCAGCTGTGACTTGAAAGAAACAACTTGAGCACGAAAAGGAAAAAAGAATCAGAACAAAACAACTCGAATAAGAACTAAAAACCTATATAAAGAGGAGGAAAGGTGGGAAGTTTTCTATGCAGGAGCAGGAAAGAGGGAGAGGTGAGGAAGAAATACTAAGATTTAACACCAGGAGAGACCACCAGACAAACAGGAAATTGGGGGATAGGAGAGACATGACAGAGTTGAAGTAGCAAGAACATAACACAATCGCAGATCCCGCCCCCCCCCCTCCCCCCCATATGCTATAAAAGAACTGGACTGGTCACCTGATCGAACTGAAGGGAGGGTGTACAGCACATACTATCATCAAAGTTGAGCTCTACAGTCCATGGGACCTTTCTTAGCCAGGGTGGTCCCAACTAGACTTAAGTTGATTGAATATTATATACAGTGGGTATGGAAAGTATTCAGACTCCTTTAAATTTTTCACTCTTTGTTTCTTTGCAGCCATTTGCTAAAATCAAAAAAAGTTTAATTAGTAATTAGTAAAAAGTAATTTTATTTCTCATTAATGTACACTCAGCATAAACAAATGTAGATATTTTTGCAAATGTATTAAAAAAAGAAAAACTGAAATATCACATTGTCACAAGTATTCAGACCCTTTGCTGTGACACTCATATTTAACTTACATGGTGTCCATTTCCTTCTGATCCTCCTTGAGATGGTTCTACTCCTTCATTGGAGTCCAGCTGTGTTTAATTAAACTGATTGGACTTGATTAGGAAAGACATGCACCTGTCTATATACAGTAAGATCTCACAGCTCACAGTGCATGTCAGAGCAAATGAGAATCATGAGGTCAAAGGAACTGCCCAAGGAGCTCAGAGACAGAATTGTGGCAAGGCACAGATCTAGCCAAGATTACAAAAGAATTTCTACAACATTCAAAGTTCCTAAGAGCACGGTGGCCTCCATAATCCTTAAATGGAAGACGTTTGGGATGACCACAACTCTTCCCAGACCTGGCCGTCCAGCTAACCTGTGCAATCGTGGGAGAAGAGCTTTGGTGAGAGAGGTAAAGAAGAACCCAAAGATCACTGTGGCTGAGCTCCATTGATGCAGTAGGGAGATAGAAGCCCTCCACCAGTTGAGACTTTATACAGAGTGGCCGAAAGAAGCCTTTCCTCAGTGCAAGACATATGAAAGCCTACATAGAGTTTGCCAAAAAACACATGAATGACTCCCAGACTATGAAAAATAAGATTCTCTGGTCTGATGAGACGAAGATTGAACTTTATGTTGTTAATTCTGAGCGGTATGTGTGGAGAAAACCAGGCACTGCTCATCACCTGCCCAATACAATCCCAACAATGAAACATGGTGGTGGCAGCATCATGCTATGGAGGTGCTTTTCAGCTGCAGGGACAGGATGACTGGTTGAAATTGAAGGAAAGGTGAATGGGGCCAAGTACAGAGATATCCTGAAAGAAAACCTCTTCCAGAGTGCTCTGGACCTCAGACTGGGCCAAAGGTTCACTTTCCAACAAGACAATGATCCTAAGCACACAGTTAAAATAACAAAGGAGTGGCTTTGGAACAACTCTGTGACCATTCTTGACTGGCCCAGCCAGAGCCCTGACCTAAATCCAATTGAGCATCTCTGGAGAGACCTGAAAATGGTTGTCCGCCAACGTTTACCATCCAACCTGAAGGAACTGGAGAGGAATGGCAAGGAAGAATGGCAGAGAATCCCCAAATCCAGATGTGAAAAACTTGTTGCGTCATTCCTAAGAAGACTCATGGCTGTACAAGCTCAAAAGGGTGCAAATACTCAATACTGATCAAATGGTCTGAATATTTATGACCATGTGATATATCAGTTTTTTTCTTTTTCACTAAATTTACTAAAATATCTACATTTATGTTTTTTGTGCATATACTGCTTGCCTGGGAAGGAGCATATGATCTTTCTAAAGCAATGAGTCTACTACATATTTGGTATTTCTATTGGTAACACTTTTGCTTTATAATACCAGTAAGTGTTTTAGATTTTTCAGAGCTACTGTTAAAAAAGTTTGATGAAGTGGAAAAACAACAAAAGAATATGCAAGTTCCTTCTGTTATAAATAAAGATCCAGACTTGAGAAAACCAAGGAGAAAAGATACACCTGCACTGCACACTTCGCCATTGCTCCCAGGTACAATAGGTATGACTGCTCACTGTACTAATATCATTGTAAACCTAAAAAACCTTTGTGTGAAACTCATAAGTTGAAGGACTATCCTTGTCCAAACATTAGATTTTAGTTTCGAAAAGGAAACGTTGTGCTTTCTGTACTTTACCACTTTGACTGATTGTTCACAATGGTTAGTTGCATTGGTGTTCCTACAATTCTTAGCCTCTTTACTTATTCCGATTAAAGGGGTATTCCCACCTCGCACACTCACCAGTCTTCACTCCTGTAAAATCTTCTTTCTTCCTGGTTTCTTGCATCATTTGGTGGGCGGGGTTTCACACGCAACTTGCCGTTTAGCCCCACCCCCAAATTCATGTGTAGCTCCGCCCACCCATATTGGACTATGAAGTACAGGCGGCAGCAACTCCATTCTGTGTTACATACAGAGACTGCCTGTCTCTGCCATAATGAACACAATTGAATTAGCTAGCCTGATAACTGGGAGAACAGAAGAAATGAAAGCAGCTCCTCTCCCCTATCTGAGTGCAGGAAGCTAGGTCACGTGGTGTAGACACAGGAATAGCTAGATACACAGGCTCGCTCCCGTGCACTTAGCACCTCCTCCCTCCCCCCTGAGAGCAGCAGATACATCACTTGACTCATGAGCAGATAAGTCGGGCTGTGGCCACAAAGAATTGAATAAAGTAAGACAGTGGACAAACAAAGCAGTTTTGCTGAAGCAGTGTATTTAGGAAAAGTCTTACATCCACATTAACAAGCAGTATAGATAGGATCCTTGTGATGGGACAACCCCTTTAATATAGGCTGCAATATATTTAGAAAAAAAAATAACTAATGGGAAGAATTAAAAATATACTGTATCTTATTTTTGCTCATAAATGGACACTTATACAACCCAATAATATACAATAAAATACCTGTAACTGAAGATACAAGCTGTTTGTTGTGACCCAGACAAGAGATTCTCACTAATAGTCCTGTAATCTCCCTATCTTATAAAAATGAATTCTTGTCTGTCTGTCTGTCTGTCTGTCCGTCTGTCTGTCTGTCTGTACTCTAATGCGAACCAAACGACTGGACCGATCTTCACCAAATTTGGTACAGAGATACTTCAGGTATCCGGGAAGGTTTAAGACGAGACTCCAACTCGCTCGGACGTACCGTTGCTGAGATACAGCATTCCAAATACAGTGCCCCCCCTCAGCCAATACAAACCTGCAAGTCTTTCACTCATATTCCAACTGCAATACACACGGTCACTCCACATGCACAATACAACACTGATATCCAAACTGAGATACATGCATCAGAGGATTAGATACACAGATCAGCACACAGTATCACATGCCAGAGGATTAGATACACGGGTCTGCACACAGTCCCACACACCAGAGGATTAAATACGCATTTCTGCACACAGTTCCACACACTGAAGGATTTGATACGTGCATTTGCACACGGTTTCACATGCCAAAGGATTAGATACAGGCGTCTACACACAGTTCCACACTCCAGAGGATTAGATACGTGCATCTGCACACATTTGTACACGCCATAGGATTAGATACACGCGTCTGCACACAGTTCCACATTCCAGAGGATTAGATATGCGCGTCTGCACACAGTTCCACATTCCAGAGGATTAGATATGCGCATCTGCACACAGTTGTACATTAGAGATGAGCGAACAGTGTTCTATCGAACTCATGTTCGATCAGATATTAGGCTGTTCGGCATGTTCGAATCGAATCGAACACCGCGTGGTAAAGTGCGCCATTACTCGATTCCCCTCCCACCTTCCCTGGCGCCTTTTTTGCTCCAATAACAGCGCAGGGTAGGTGGGATAGGAACTACGACACCGGTGACGTTGAGAAAAGTAGGCAAAACCCATTGGCTGCCGAAAACATGTGACCTCTAATTTAAAAGAACAGCGCCGCCCAGGTTCGCGTCATTCTGAGCTTGCAATTCACCGAGGACGGAGGTTTCCATCCAGCTAGCTAGGGCTTAGATTCTGGGTAGGCAGGGACAGGCTAGGATAGGAAGGAGAAGACAACCACAACAGCTCTTGTAAGAGCTAAATTCCAGGGAGAAGCTTGTCAGTGTAACGTGGCACTGACGGGCTCAATCGCCGCAACCCAGCTTTCCCAGGATCCTGAATGGAATACACTGTCAGTGTATTCCCGTATACCCGATATATACCCCCGATACCCGTTCCAACGGTGTGCCCCCCCACCTTCACCCCAGAAATACCCTGCAAGTCCCCTAGCAATAGAATTGGGGCTATATACACCCACTATTTTTGCTACTGCCATATAGTGCCATTGTCTGACTGGGAATTCAAAGAATATATTGGGGTTACGTGCACCCACAATTTTTACTACTGGTATACAGTGCCAGTTTCTGACTGGGAATTCAAAGAATATATTGGGGTTATAAATACCCTCATTTCTTGCTACTGCCATATAGTGCCAGTTTCTGACTGGTAATTCAAAGAATATATTGGGGTTATAAATACCCTCATTTCTTGCTACTGGTATATAGTGCCATTGTCTGACTGGGAATTCAAAGAATATATTGGGGTTACGTGCACCCACAATTTTTACTACTGGTATACAGTGCCAGTTTCTGACTGGGAATTCAAAGAATATATTGGGGTTACAAATACCCTCATTTCTTGCTACTGCCATATAGTGCCAGTTTCTGACTGGTAATTCAAAGAATATATTGGGGTTACGTGCACCCACAATTTTTACTACTGGTATACAGTGCCATTGTCTGACTGGGAATTCAAAGAATATATTGGGGTTATAAATACCCTCATTTCTTGCTACTGCCATATAGTGCCAGTTTCTGACTGGGAATTCAAAGAATATATTGGGGTTACGTGCACCCACAATTTTTACTACTGGTATACAGTGCCATTGTCTGACTGGGAATTCAAAGAATATATTGGGGTTATAAATACCCTCATTTCTTGCTACTGGTATATAGTGCCATTGTCTGACTGGGAATTCAAAGAATATATTGGGGTTACGTGCACCCACAATTTTTACTACTGGTATACAGTGCCAGTTTCTGACTGGGAATTCAAAGAATATATTGGGGTTACAAATACCCTCATTTCTTGCTACTGCCATATAGTGCCAGTTTCTGACTGGTAATTCAAAGAATATATTGGGGTTACGTGCACCCACAATTTTTACTACTGGTATACAGTGCCATTGTCTGACTGGGAATTCAAAGAATATATTGGGGTTATAAATACCCTCATTTCTTGCTACTGCCATATAGTGCCAGTTTCTGACTGGGAATTCAAAGAATATATTGGGGTTACGTGCACCCACAATTTTTACTACTGGTATACAGTGCCATTGTCTGACTGGGAATTCAAAGAATATATTGGGGTTATAAATACCCTCATTTCTTGCTACTGGTATATAGTGCCATTGTCTGACTGGGAATTCAAAGAATATATTGGGGTTACGTGCACCCACAATTTTTACTACTGGTATACAGTGCCAGTTTCTGACTGGGAATTCAAAGAATATATTGGGGTTACAAATACCCTCATTTCTTGCTACTGCCATATAGTGCCAGTTTCTGACTGGGAATTCAAAGAATATATTGGGGTTACGTGCACCCACAATTTTTACTACTGGTATACAGTGCCATTGTCTGACTGGGAATTCAAAGAATATATTGGGGTTATAAATACCCTCATTTCTTGCTACTGGTATATAGTGCCATTGTCTGACTGGGAATTCAAAGAATATATTGGGGTTACGTGCACCCACAATTTTTACTACTGGTATACAGTGCCAGTTTCTGACTGAGAATTCAAAGAATATATTGGGGTTACAAATACCCTCATTTCTTGCTACTGCCATATAGTGCCAGTTTCTGACTGGTAATTAAAAGAATATATTGGGGTTACGTGCACCCACAATTTTTACTACTGGTATACAGTGCCATTGTCTGACTGGGAATTCAAAGAATATATTGGGGTTATAAATACCCTCATTTCTTGCTACTGCCATATAGTGCCAGTTTCTGACTGGGAATTCAAAGAATATATTGGGGTTACGTGCACCCACAATTTTTACTACTGGTATACAGTGCCATTGTCTGACTGGGAATTCAAAGAATATATTGGGGTTATAAATACCCTCATTTCTTGCTACTGGTATATAGTGCCATTGTCTGACTGGGAATTCAAAGAATATATTGGGGTTACGTGCACCCACAATTTTTACTACTGGTATACAGTGCCAGTTTCTGACTGGGAATTCAAAGAATATATTGGGGTTACAAATACCCTCATTTCTTGCTACTGCCATATAGTGCCAGTTTCTGACTGGTAATTCAAAGAATATATTGGGGTTACGTGCACCCACAATTTTTACTACTGGTATACAGTGCCATTGTCTGACTGGGAATTCAAAGAATATATTGGGGTTATAAATACCCTCATTTCTTCCTACTGCCATATAGTGCCAGTTTCTGACTGGGAATTCAAAGAATATATTGGGGTTACGTGCACCCACAATTTTTACCACTGGTATACAGTGCCATTGTCTGACTGGGAATTCAAAGAATATATTGGGGTTATAAATACCCTCATTTCTTGCTACTGGTATATAGTGCCATTGTCTGACTGGGAATTCAAAGAATATATTGGGGTTACGTGCACCCACAATTTTTACTACTGGTATACAGTGCCAGTTTCTGACTGGGAATTCAAAGAATATATTGGGAATACAAATACCCTCATTTCTTGCTACTGCCATATAGTGCCAGTTTCTGACTGGTAATTCAAAGAATATATTGGGGTTATAAATACCCTCATTTCTTGCTACTGGTATATAGTGCCATTGTCTGACTGGGAATTCAAAGAATATATTGGGGTTACGTGCACCCACAATTTTTACTACTGGTATACAGTGCCAGTTTCTGACTGGGAATTCAAAGAATATATTGGGGTTACAAATACCCTCATTTCTTGCTACTGCCATATAGTGCCAGTTTCTGACTGGTAATTCAAAGAATATATTGGGGTTACGTGCACCCACAATTTTTACTACTGGTATACAGTGCCAGTTTCTGACTGGGAATTCAAAGAATATATTGGGGTTACAAATACCCTCATTTCTTGCTACTGCCATATAGTGCCAGTTTCTGACTGGTAATTCAAAGAATATATTGGGGTTACGTGCACCCACAATTTTTACTACTGGTATACAGTGCCATTGTCTGACTGGGAATTCAAAGAATATATTGGGGTTATAAATACCCTCATTTCTTGCTACTGCCATATAGTGCCAGTTTCTGACTGGGAATTCAAAGAATATATTGGGGTTATAAATACCCTCATTTCTTGCTACTGTTATATAGTGCCATTGTCTGACTGGGAATTCAAAGAATATATTGGGGTTACGTGCACCCACAATTTTTACTACTGGTATACAGTGCCAGTTTCTGACTGGGAATTCAAAGAATATATTGGGGTTACAAATACCCTCATTTCTTGCTACTGCCATATAGTGCCAGTTTCTGACTGGTAATTCAAAGAATATATTGGGGTTACGTGCACCCACAATTTTTACTACTGGTATACAGTGCCATTGTCTGACTGGGAATTCAAAGAATATATTGGGGTTATAAATACCCTCATTTCTTGCTACTGCCATATAGTGCCAGTTTCTGACTGGGAATTCAAAGAATATATTGGGGTTACGTGCACCCACAATTTTTACTACTAGTATACAGTGCCATTGTCTGACTGGGAATTCAAAGAATATATTGGGGTTATAAATACCCTCATTTCTTGCTACTGGTATATAGTGCCATTGTCTGACTGGGAATTCAAAGAATATATTGGGGTTACGTGCACCCACAATTTTTACTACTGGTATACAGTGCCAGTTTCTGACTGGGAATTCAAAGAATATATTGGGGTTACAAATACCCTCATTTCTTGCTACTGCCATATAGTGCCAGTTTCTGACTGGTAATTCAAAGAATATATTGGGGATACGTGCACCCACAATTTTTACTACTGGTATACAGTGCCATTGTCTGACTGGGAATTCAAAGAATATATTGGGGTTATAAATACCCTCATTTCTTGCTACTGCCATATAGTGCCAGTTTCTGACTGGGAATTCAAAGAATATATTGGGGTTACGTGCACCCACAATTTTTACTACTGGTATACAGTGCCATTGTCTGACTGGGAATTCAAAGAATATATTGGGGTTATAAATACCCTCATTTCTTGCTACTGGTATATAGTGCCATTGTCTGACTGGGAATTCAAAGAATATATTGGGGTTACGTGCACCCACAATTTTTACTACTGGTATACAGTGCCAGTTTCTGACTGGGAATTCAAAGAATATATTGGGGTTACAAATACCCTCATTTCTTGCTACTGCCATATAGTGCCAGTTTCTGACTGGTAATTCAAAGAATATATTGGGGATACGTGCACCCACAATTTTTACTACTGGTATACAGTGCCATTGTCTGACTGGGAATTCAAAGAATATATTGGGGTTATAAATACCCTCATTTCTTGCTACTGCCATATAGTGCCAGTTTCTGACTGGGAATTCAAAGAATATATTGGGGTTATAAATACCCTCATTTCTTGCTACTGGTATATAGTGCCATTGTCTGACTGGGAATTCAAAGAATATATTGGGGTTACGTGCACCCACAATTTTTACTACTGGTATACAGTGCCAGTTTCTGACTGGGAATTCAAAGAATATATTGGGGTTACAAATACCCTCATTTCTTGCTACTGCCATATAGTGCCAGTTTCTGACTGGTAATTCAAAGAATATATTGGGGATACGTGCACCCACAATTTTTACTACTGGTATACAGTGCCATTGTCTGACTGGGAATTCAAAGAATATATTGGGTTTATAAATACCCTCATTTCTTGCTACTGCCATATAGTGCCAGTTTCTGACTGGGAATTCAAAGAATATATTGGGGTTATAAATACCCTCATTTCTTGCTACTGGTATATAGTGCCATTGTCTGACTGGGAATTCAAAGAATATATTGGGGTTACGTGCACCCACAATTTTTGCTACTGGTATATAGTACCAATTTCTAACTGGGAATTCAAAATGCGCAAGGCTCCCGGAAAGGGACGTGGACGAGGCCGTGGGCGAGGTCGGGGGAATGGTTCTGGGGAGCAAGGTAGCAGTGAAGCCACAGGGCGTCCCGTGCCTACTCCTGTGGGGCAACAAGCATTGCGCCACTCCACAGTGCCAGGGTTGCTTGCCACATTAACTAAACTGCAGGGTACAAACCTTAGTAGGCCCGAGAACCAGGAACAGGTCTTGCAATGGCTGTCAGAGAACGCTTACAGCACATTGTCCAGCAGCCAGTCAGACTCTGCCTCCTCTCCTCCTATTACCCAACAGTCTTGTCCTCCTTCCTCCCAAAATTCCCAAGCTTCACAGAACAATAACCCCAACTGTCCCTGCTCCCCAGAGCTGTTCTCCGCTCCTTTCATTGTCCCTCAACCTGCCTCTCCACGTCACGATTCCACGAAACCTAACAGAGGAGCATCTGTGTCCAGATGCTCAAACACTAGAGTCTCCTCCATCTCCGTTCGATTTGGTGGTGGATGACCAGCAACCCACCCTCATCGACGATGATGTGACGCAGTTGCCGTCAGGGCATCCAGTTGACCGGCGCATTGTGCGGGAGGAGGAGATGAGACAGGAGTTGGAAGAGGAAGTGGTGGATGATGAGGACACTGACCCGACCTGGACAGGGGGGATGTCAAGCGGGGAAAGTAGTGTGGATGTTGAGGCAAGTGCAGTACCAAAAAGGGTAGCTAGAGGCAGAGGCAGAGGTCAGCAGCTTAGGCGAAGCCAGGCCACACCCGGAATCTCCCAAGATGTTCCAGTTCGTACCCAGCCCCGAAAAACTCCCACCTCGAGGGCACGTTTCTCGAAGGTGTGGAGTTTTTTTCAAGGAATGCGCCGAGGACAGATATAGTGTTGTCTGCACAATCTGCCTCTCGAAATTGATTAGGGGCTCTGAGAAGAGCAACCTGTCCACCACTTCAATGCGCCGTCATTTGGAATCCAAGCACTGGAATCAGTGGCAGGCAGCAACGGCAGGACAAAGGCCGCCTGCCGTTCACGCCACTGCCACTGCCTCTGCCTCTGCCTCTGCCACTGCCACTGCTGACTGTGCTGGCGATGCACTCCAGAGGACGAGCCAGGACACCACTTCATCTGCCTCCGCCACTTTGTTGACTTCTCCCTCATCCTCCCCTGTTCCTGTCTTATCTCCTTCTCCTGCACCATCAAAGGCACCATCAGGCGCTTCTTTACAACAACCCACCATCTCTCAGACATTGGAGCGGCGGCAGAAATACACTGCTAACCACCCACACGCGCAAGCCTTGAACGCCAACATCGCTAAACTGCTGGCCCAGGAGATGTTGGCGTTCCGGCTTGTTGAAACTCCCGCCTTCCTGGACCTGATGGCAACTGCGGCACCTCGCTATGCCGTCCCTAGCCGTCACTACTTCTCCCGGTGTGCCGTCCCTGCCTTGCACCAGCACGTGTCACTCAACATCAGGCGGGCCCTTAGTTCCGCGCTTTGCACAAAGGTCCACTTGACCACCGACGCGTGGACAAGTGCATGCGGACAGGGACGCTACATTTCACTGACAGCACACTGGGTGAATGTAGTTGAGGCTGGGACTGCTTCCCAAACTGGCCCGGTGTACCTCGTCTCCCCGCCTAACATTCCTGGCAGGGACACGAGAAGAACACCCCCCTCCTCCTCCTCCTCTACCGCCTCCTCCTCCGCCACCACCTCCTCCTCCGCCACCGCCTCCTCCTCCGCTGTTAGATTGACCCCAGCTACGAGTTGGAAACGTTGCAGCCCTGGCGTTGGTAGACGTCAGCAGGCTGTGCTGAAGCTGATCAGCTTGGGGGACAGACAGCACACTGCCTCCGAGGTGAGGGATGCCCTCCTCGATGAGACGGCAATATGGTTTGAGCCGCTGCACCTGGGCCCAGGCATGGTCGTTTGTGATAACGGCCGGAACCTGGTAGCAGCTCTGGAGCTTGCCGGCCTCCAACATGTTCCATGCCTGGCCCACGTCTTCAACCTAGTGGTGCAACGTTTCCTAAAGAGCTACCCCAATGTTCCAGAGCTACTGGTGAAAGTGCGGCGCATGTGCGCCCACTTTCGCAAGTCGACAGTAGCCGCTGCTAGCTTAAAATCTCTCCAGCAATGCCTGCATGTGCCACAACACCGGCTTTTGTGCGACGTCCCCACACGCTGGAACTCAACGTTTCAGATGTTGAATAGAGTGGTTGAGCAGCAGAGACCTTTGATGGAATACCAGCTACAAAACCCTAGGGTGCCACAAAGTCAGCTGCCTCAGTTTCACATCCATGAGTGGCCATGGATGAGAGACCTTTGTGACATCCTACGGGTCTTTGAGGAGTCCACAAGGAGGGTGAGCTCTGAGGATGCGATGGTGAGCCTTACAATCCCGCTCTTGTGTGTTCTGAGAGAATCCCTGATTGACATCAGGGATAACTCAGATCACACAGAGGAGTTAGGGATAGCATCCGATCCGTCACAGCTGGAGAGTAGGTCCACACATCTGTCCGCTTCACTGCGTTTAATGGAGGAGGAGGAGGAGGAAGAAGAGTTGTCCGATGATGTGATGGTGATACAGGAGGCTTCCGGGCAACTTCGAATCGTCCCATTGTTGCAGCGCGGATGGGTAGACATGGAGGATGAGGAGGAAATGGAGATTGAACTTTCCGGTGGGGCCAGAGGAGTCATGCCAACTAACACTGTGGCAGACATGGCTGAGTTCATGTTGGGGTGCTTTACAACCGACAAGCGTATTGTCAAAATCATGGAGGACAACCAGTACTGGATCTTTGCTATCCTTGACCCCCGGTATAAAAACAACATCTCGTCTTTTATTCCGGTAGAGGGGAGGGCCAATCGCATCAATGCTTGCCACAGGCAATTGGTGCAGAATATGATGGAGATGTTTCCAGCATGTGACGTTGGCGGCAGGGAGGGCAGTTCCTCCAGTAGGCAACCAAGTTCTCACCGGTCCACACAAACGAGGGGCACACTGTCTAAGGTCTGGGACACCTTGATGGCACCCCCTCGCCAAAGTGCCGCCACGGAGGGTCCTAGTGTCACCAGGCGTGAGAAGTATAGGCGCATGTTGCGGGAATACCTTTCCGACCACAGCCCTGTCCTCTCCGACCCCTCTGCGCCCTACACGTATTGGGTGTCGAAGTTGGATCTGTGGCTTGAACTTGCCCTATATGCCTTGGAGGTGCTGTCCTGTCCTGCCGCCAGCGTCCTATCTGAGAGGGTGTTCAGTGCAGCCGGTGGCATCATCACTGACAAGCGCACCCGTCTGTCAGCTGAGAGTGCCGACCGGCTCACTTTGATAAAAATGAACCACCACTGGATAGAGCCTTCATTTTTGGGCCCACCTGTGTAAAGCACCCCAACATGAAACTCCATGTCTGTACTCAACCTCTCCAATTCCTCCGCATCCTCATACTCATCCACCATAAGCGTTGCACAATTCTGCTAATACTAGGCTCCCTCCACCCTGATTTCCCCCAACTCTGCTGGTTAGAGGCTCCCTCCACCCTGATTTCCACCAACTCTGCTGGTTAGAGGCTCCCTCCACCCTGCTTTCCCACAACTCTGCTGGTTAGAGGCTCCCTCCACCCTACTTTCCCACAACTCTGCTGGTTAGAGGCTCCCTCCACCCTGCTTTCCCACAACTCTGCTGGTTAGAGGCTCCCTCCACCCTGCTTTCCCACAACTCTGCTGGATAGAGGCTCCCTCCACCCTGATTTCCACCAACTCTGCTGGTTAGAGGCTCCCTCCACCCTGCTTTCCCACAACTCTGCTGGTTAGAGGCTCCCTCCACCCTGATTTCCACCAACTCTGCTGGTTAGAGGCTCCCTCCACCATGAATTGGTCCAATCTGGGCTGTTTAGCGGCTCCCTCCACCATGAATTGGTCCAAACTGGGGTTTTTAGAGGCTCCCTCCACCATGAATTGGTCCAAACTGGGCTGTTTAGAGGCTCCCTCCACCATGAATTGGTCCAAACTGGGGTTTTTAGAGGCTCCCTCCACCATGAATTGGTCCAAACTGGGCTGGTTAGAGGCTCCCTCCACCATGAATTTGCCCAAACTGGCCTGTTTAGAGGCTCCCTCCACCATGAATTTGCCCAAACTGGCCTGTTTAGAGGCACCCTCCACCATGAATTGGTCCAAACTGGGGTTTTTAGAGGCTCTCTCCACCATGAATTGGTCCAAACTGGGCTGTTTAGAGGCTCCCTCCACCATGAATTGGTCCAAACTGGGGTTTTTAGAGGCTCCCTCCACCATGAATTGGTCCAAACTGGCCTGTTTAGAGGCTCCCTCCACCATGAATTGGTCCAAACTGGGGTTTTTAGAGGCTCTCTTCACCATGAATTGGTCCAAACTGGGCTGTTTAGAGGCTCCCTCCATCATGAATTGGTCCAAACTGGGGTTTTTAGAGGCTCCCTCCACCATGAATTGGTCCAAACTGGGGTTTTTAGAGGCTCCCTCCACCATGAATTGGTCCAAACTGGGGTTTTTAGAGGCTCCCTCCACCATGAATTTGCCCAAACTGGGCTGTTTAGAGGCTCCCTCCACCATGAATTTGCCCAAACTGGCCTGTTTAGAGGCTCCCTCCACCATGAATTTGCCCAAACTGGCCTGTTTAGAGGCTCCCTCCACCATGAATTGGTCCAAACTGGGGTTTTTAGAGGCTCTCTCCACCATGAATTGGTCCAAACTGGGCTGTTTAGAGGCTCCCTCCATCATGAATTGGTCCAAACTGGGGTTTTTAGAGGCTCCCTCCACCATGAATTGGTCCAAACTGGGGTTTTTAGAGGCTCTCTCCACCATGAATTGGTCCAAACTGGGCTGTTTAGAGGCTCCCTCCACTATGAATTTGCCCAAACTGGCCTGTTTAGAGGCTCCCTCCACCATGAATTGGTCCAAACTGGGGTTTTTAGAGGCTCTCTCCACCATGAATTGGTCCAAACTGGGCTGTTTAGAGGCTCCCTCCATCATGAATTGGTCCAAACTGGGGTTTTTAGAGGCTCCCTCCACCATGAATTGGTCCAAACTGGGGTTTTTAGAGGCTCCCTCCACCATGAATTGGTCCAAACTGGGGTTTTTAGAGGCTCCCTCCACCATGAATTTGCCCAAACTGGGCTGTTTAGAGGCTCCCTCCACCATGAATTTGCCCAAACTGGGCTGTTTAGAGGCTCCCTCCACCATGAATTGGTCCAAACTGGGGTTTTTAGAGGCTCCCTCCACCATGAATTTGTCCAAACTGGGCTGGTTAGAGGCTCCCTCCACCATGAATTTGCCCAAACTGGGCTGTTTAGAGGCTCCCTCCACCATGAATTTGCCCAAACTGGCCTGTTTAGAGGCTCCCTCCACCATGAATTGGTCCAAACTGGGGTTTTTAGAGGCTCTCTCCACCATGAATTGGTCCAAACTGGGCTGTTTAGAGGCTCCCTCCATCATGAATTGGTCCAAACTGGGGTTTTTAGAGGCTCCCTCCACCATGAATTGGTCCAAACTGGGGTTTTTAGAGGCTCCCTCCACCATGAATTGGTCCAAACTGGGC